>NC_142203.1:19304259-20031759 GCF_049639895.1 Pseudopodoces humilis | reverse complement strand
CAAAATCAAATTTTAGGTATTACTCTACCTGAAAGAACCAGAATGTGGCCCGTCAGCTAAAATCTCTGTGGTGGTGGGGACCCATAATTTTCTCCCCTCTCAGTAGTATTATAGAATGTTTGAATATCTCCTTTCTGACATTATGGAAAGGGCAGAACTATTTAATAATCACTATTTTTTGCCAGTTTACATTTGAAGTTCTGGTTTTAGTTTAGTTATAATTTAGGCTTAGAAGATTGCTTCAACAAGTGAATTTCAAATGCAAAATGCTATATGACATTTAGCCTGGTGACAAAGGTTACCTCTATCTGCATGCTAATGAACAGTTCTCTTCCAGGACATGCCAAAATAATCAGAAGAGATTAATGATGTTTTATGCCAACCAAGTGTCAGACATTCTGTTGTCTTTAAAAAGAAAATAAAGTCTTGGTGCAGTGGATTATTATTCAATTTGAAACAATATTATTGAAAGTCTCACACTAGAAATGTTTTGTAGAAAAATTCACCACTTTAGAGGAATCAGTGAAATAGTCTGTGTGAATAAAAATAAAATATATTTTTATTGCAAGACAACAGGCAGTGGACTACTTTAACTGAGACTGCTACAGAGGATATGCATTCCCCAAGGACACCACAAAATCCCATGTGTGTATTTACAGACTTCACAAGGTAAGACTTTTCACCAGGCCCCTCACAAGAAGCAGTGAAAACCTAGATCTGGATTCAGAAAAACTATCCCCAGAGAAAAGAAAAAGATGCCAAACCTTTACCAGATTATGAAATATCTTTAGTCTAATTGAACAAAGATTGAAATCTGAGATGTCTGTAGTGCCTCAGTAGCCTTGGAAGAGAGATCAGGTTTTGTTGAAGTGTGCTTATGGCAATAACCCTTTGCATAGCCTTGATCTGGTCCTGTAACACTTTACTGTGAAATAAAGCCATTTTCTTTTTGTTGTTGGCCTCTATCTTCTAATTTAATTTATACTCCAGGTAATTAGGTGTGGCTTTCAACCATGCTTGAGTAAATTCTTCAGAGCAGAGAATGATGTCTGACTTTAGGCAATTTTATCAAAGGCAGAAGATTTACAATTGCCTTTCCATGGCATGCAGTAAGATAGTGTCCTCAGGCAAAAGTGTCAGATAGTAAAAGAGCATAAGGGTCAGTTATATTTTGTTACAATAACTTACTTCATTGTTTTGTACTTTCTTTTAACCATATTTGGACTTACATACTTTTGTTGTATTTAGAATTCTACATGTAATTTTCAGAAGCAACAATTATACAAGCTCATGCCATTGTTTCCAATCTACATGCAATGTCTTTTAAAGAAGAGGTGAATGTGTCTTAAGCACTTTTACAGGCAGAGGAAGTTCAGGGATTTTAAAAGACTGAACACACATAATATGAGACACATCAACTTCATAAACTGTGTAGGACATGGAAAAGTCTAGGCTAGTCATAGGTTTCATGTTTTGGAAGGTTTTGTTTCTAAATAAAAATATTTTATTAAATTGCACAAGAAAATATGAAATTAGTCATGATTTGGGAGGTGAAGTGAAAGTCTTATCAGGGCCTTAATAAAGAGGAGGGTAAGAAATAAAAACATAGTCATCTGTGAAATGCACAGATAAATGAGGAAAAAAATCATCCCTTTTTGCAAAGTCTTCCCTTTTTGAATACAAGATTTTTGTTACCATCAGAAAAAATACATAAAATTTTCCAATAGTTAAAGTTTTAATGTTTATACGTGTATGTTTAATGTCTGTATTATCGGTTCACAGCCGGCAAGTCCAGTAATGAAAGAGAGGCACCATAGACATGAAACTGGTAAGTATCAAAGAGTTTTGAACTGATTAGGTTATGATTTGCTGTTCTATGAAAGATGAATTTTTTTAAGGTTTACAGAATTATCAGCATTTTTGAAAATTGTTGCTCTACTAGGTCCCATACCTTACGTAACTATGGGGACTCCAAAATTCCTTTGATTGCTAATGAAATGGGGGTGTGAGCATGTGCTTTTTTATGCTTTTTTTATGCACTGATTTATGGGTTATTTTTGACAACTGGTAAGGTTGATAGGTAGCGAAGTGATGGTTCAATTTTTATGTCTTGTCTGACTAGTTGTGTGATAAAAATCACAGATTTTCTGACTGTTTTATAAGAGGCAACATCTGCTTTGCAAAATTATCAGAAATCCTTGCAGTACAGCTACTCACATACAAATACAAACCACAGAAAGTCCAACAGTGATTTTTTTCATGGCTAGATTCAAATATGACGTAAAGTGACACAATGATCAGCCTTACAAATTCTTATTTAGTTGGTAACTTGATCACCCAGTGATCTGCTACAGAGTACCATAGAGTAACTGTGGAAGACACACAGTTGTATTATTCACCTTCATATTTTGAACTACCCACAAGGGGACTTCTACGGCTAAGAAATAAGCTGAAAAGAAGCCAGAACACAGGGTAGAGAAGCTAACTAACTTAATTAAATAAAGAATATGATAGAGATGGTTATGATCAAGTTTTGCCATTCCAGATTTGCTGCCATTCTGGGGACATACCTATTTGGGCTATTTACCTTCATTCAACAAATGTACATAGATAGCATGATTTGGAGAGAGCAAGTTATCCAAGAAGTCTTTCAAGAAGTAAAAATACAGGAGATGGTGTCAGCTGTTCCTCTTACAAGGCAGTCACTGATAAGCTGGACAGCACCCCTTCCCACCGATAACCCTCTCCTTGTGAGATACTTTAAGTCATTTCTGCACTCACCATGTGTGAGAACTGAATGTCTCTCCCAAACTGTGTCTTGTGGAGTACATGTTCTCTGGGATCTGGCCTGCTAGAGAACCTTGTTCTGTGTCACAAACCTGAACCTTTGACATCCAAGCTTAGGTGCTCCTCACTGAGACATGTTACGTTGGGAAAACAAAAAGTTTTGCAAACAATAGTCAGAGCTTTCGAGTGAAAAGGGAATTGGGGTATAATTCCCTCATGTTGCCACTGAGAGTGTTCATCACTAGTTATATCATTTGATCCAGCAATGATCTTGAAATAGATGAGGAAAATGCCAAATATACTTTTTATTGAACTAATCACATGATTGAATTAAGAAAAAGGGAAACTCAGAATACATCGGGATTTTTGTTTGTTCTAAAAGTACTTGTGATATAATCATGAGAATCATCACTTATGCTCATTTTTAAACTCAACAGTGAATTTTATTATTTCTGCTTTTTCAAAATTAACATTTCTTTCTCAAGGCCTTTCAAGCACTTGAACTTCACTTTAATATAAAGTTTTGATACTTTAAACTGTATTATTAAATGTACTTACTAAAAACTGCTTCACAGGCTTAGGAGACTCTCCAGAGTGAGAGTTTGGAGTTTATATTCATTGCAATCAACTATGACATGTCTAGCTGATTTGTGAAAGTGATAATTAACATGGCCCCACTTAATTAAATCAATAGCATCATGTAATTAAAATAACATGATATGCAAATATTCTCAGTAGCAATTTCATGCATAATCTGCAGGCTTTGAATTATTTGGTAGAATGTGTGCTTATTGGTAGAATATGAAATAAACCAAAAGATGTGATAGGTTTATTATCAGATGCTGATTGCAGGAAAACCTGTACTCACATGGTGTGTTATTTTACAAACTCACTCTACACACTGCTCTCTGCACTCAGGATATTGGTGTGTATCCCACAGTAGCTTTACTAACCATATATTATCATGAGAATCATGGGTAAGAGCACAGAGGGGAGCAATACTTTATCCCCAGTACGACAGTATCAACAGCTCACAAGATGTTATTAAGGTAGCAGAATTTTAAAATTCTATATCATAAACCAATAATTTCAGTAAAACGTTTGAATTCTTTGAAAATAACCTATTTTATCTGGAAAAGAAGAGGCCATACATGGATGTCTTAGTTCTATGGCCTAGGCTTTAACAGGTATGACAAAGTAATGTAGCTAACCTGAAAATGGCCACGGCTGTAGTCAGTGGCAAGAAGGTGACTGAGAGCATTAAAAAATATCAGTGAGGTCCCCCCTCTGCCCCGTAAGAGTTAGGCCATTGGAATTATCTTGTTAGATATAGTAATAAAAAGCCGTAGAAAAGAAAATACATTATTAAAATTACTGAATTAAGACAGAGTTTGAAAATGGTGAAAAAAATTTTAAAATTTTAAGGTCATGTTCTGCTGTTACATCAAGAGATATTGTGACTTTAGGCAACATAATTTAATGAATATTATTTTTAAAATCCCTTTATGGATGGCCAGTTCCAAAATCAGCAGCATTTGTGGTCAGTAGTCAGATCCACAGTCATTACACATCACAGACAGAAAATTATTAAAGAAGAAATCACCAGGAAAAAATCATTTATACTTCTAATAAACTCACAAAGGCTAGTACATTTACTTCAATTTTTCTTTTTCTTGTAATGTTCTCCTTGGATTATTTTATTGCTTTTTAAAAGTACAAGTAGCATCTGTTTTATGTAGCGTAATAAGGATATTTTTATAGGTTTTAGCAGCTTGTATTTTATACTTTCCATGATTTAATTTAATGTTGTGATCAGCCTTTCTTCCTATATACTGTGATGTCACCCGGCATGCTGCACATTTCCTCTGTGTTTACATAATGCCATTAGGAACCAGAGATGAGTCTTTTCAGTGGCAAAGTACAGTCTGAGCGGTCCCACAGGATACGGGGCTTTCTGCTCTCCGCAGTGTAACTTATGTCGAGCCTGAAACGGATTTGTCAGAGGGGTCACCAGAGGTGTAAGGCGGTTTTAATTTCACTCTAGAGTTTAGGCACTATTCTCTGAAGGTAATAAAGTAAAACCTGTAATTTCAACGAGCCCTGTAAAGGTACTGCTTGTGTTGTAATGCACAAACTAACTTGGCCATTATTACTGTTACAACTATTCATGACATGAAAAGCAAAGAGGAAAACTGTACTCCCACTTTGTCATTAATGTATGCAATTTAAAAAGCTTCCCCACATATTTCCTTTCAATCTGCAGAAAGCACTGTCATAGACAATTTTGTTCAGAAAAGTGGAGCTAAATTGCAATGAGTTTATTAAGCTGTGTTCATATTCCACCTGCTTACAAATCAAAGCTGTCTCATGTTTTGACACTATCTCTATTGCCAGTTAAATGCAATCACATTAATAAAGACATGGACTTCCAACTTTCCTTTCTTTTTTAACATTAATTTTCTCTATTTTATCAAAAGGACCCCAAATTTGAGCAATACTCTTGATTTTCTGGGGGCTTTTTCTGTGGTTTGTTTTTTTTTGCCCCAGCTAGCTAAATTACCAATAACAATAGTGGCCATAACTAACTTGATTACTTTAATGCTTGCAAAGGTACCATGTCATGTTTCATCCCTCAGGGATGACAGGAATAGAATGCTCTCAACCAGAATCTAAGCTAACACTATTAATAGCTGTCTTGCTCCCAAGGGCTGCTTCTTGCATGGTACATGGTAAGCAGAAGCAGACTTCTGCTTACATTGTTTTACTCTGTTGCTGCTTTAAAACGTCTTATATTTTTCACCTGCTTCTTGTAAAGAGGGTAGTGCAGCTCACAGCAAGTTATCACAAGCGTCTCATAGAGTGTTGCATGTACACAACGTGAAAGAGGGCTTTCCACAGAAAATAGTTCTGATAATGTCAAGTGGGGAGTATTCGTGTACTTAAACAGCAAATTATATTAATCCAAATTGTGAAAAGTAACTCGTTTGCAAGTTTTTTGTTTTGTTTTTTTTTAAATCTCTTCCTGTTTGTTTGCCATAGAATCGTTCAAGAAGAGAGTTAAAGCTGTAAGCAGTTACACTCAGAGCATTTGAGTATGAGTAGTTGCAGCCAGATGTATCTCTTGTTTTCTTTCCAGTTGTATGGCTCATGGGATCCCATATGGAATATGAAATTTGCTTCCTCATATTTAACCACAGATACAAACATAATTATCACCCTTTCCAAAGGTGGTCAAGACATAAGGGCACACACACAATTTATAACATGGATCAGTACTATTTCTTTAAAGACTGTGAATGCCAGGAAGCTGTGGTTACTTTTGAAGATTTTGATGTGCTTTGAGAGAGGAAAATTTGAATTGAGAGGGGATTGAGCTGGGAAGTGATGGTAAGCATAAAGTTACTTGAGAATGTGCAATGTAGCATCTGAGGTTTTGGATGATCCAATATGTGCTATATAAATAGCTCTGTGTGTGTCTTCTATGGTGGGTGAGTGGAAAATAAACTGCAGCCTACTAGTTTGCAGTAAGCCATTACCAGAGGATGGTGGCAATAATTTCTCAGGTTCCCAGCAGAGGATGACTTGAACAGTGACCTATGAATATGCTTCCAGTGGGATCTTCCTGCAGCTTCCACGTCCCATTTTACTGCTCTTTGAAGTCAGAAAGAACATTAAATAAGGGCAGCAGTAGATAGCATCTGCTTATCTCTTATAAGAGATAGAAGCAGCTTATACCCAGAGCCACTAAGCTGAATTAAAACACTGAGAAGATGGTATCATTTTAAATGTGATTTGTTCAGTGATATAGCATTCAGTAAAACAGTGACTGGAAAAGATACTATGATCTTATTAGAGTACATGTTATGGGTGGAAAATTCAAACAGATGGCTCTGCTGCTGTGTGACAACAGAAAAAAGAAAGACCTTTAGTCTAAAAAAAAATCCATTTAAAACTTAATTGTTTCAATGGAATAAATTTATATGTGTAATACAAGGGGTAAAACAATTGGATTCCTACTCAAGGCAGTCCTTGAGAAAAATATCAGAAAACCAAATAATGATTTTTTTGTGTTAATTTTAAATTTTTCTTTAAGGAACGTTCAAATATTGACAGAAAGCAATTTTCCCAAAAATGTTCATTTTTGAAGAAAACTCCGTTGACATAGTAATCTCAGATAAATTGCAAGTAGTAAGTGTCTCAGCAGCATAGGTGTATCCAGATGGTTATTCAGCATCTTAGAACCTAGTGACATTTGGAAACTTTTGGTAAATATAAAAGGATGATGGAAAATAAAGACTGAATCTGAATTTTTTTCTTTATGAAATGATATCTTGCTTTGATTTGAAAGGGTGGGTTAAAGTCTCTAGGTTTCTTTTTAGAATAAAACCTCTGCTTAGAAACTTTTAATTTTTAGGTCAGAAATTAACTTTTTCTACATTAATATCCTCTCTAAAGTAAAAGATCACAAAAAAAGCACATATGCATTGCAGAGTTTGCTCAAGATATACTGCATCAGAAGACAATGGAAACAGCAGTAAATATGGAGATTCAGGGTATTGAGGCTCTCCCTATACTCTTGGAGACTGCAATTTCAGCAGTCTCTAGCTCAGATCAGGACTGTACAGTGGTGGGGTCCGTCTTTAGCTTTATATTTTCCACAGAGCATGCTCACCCTGAGACCACACTGCAAATGGAGCCCAAAAACTCAAAGCAGAGAGGATATGTATGGTTACTTCAATAGCACTCCTGGTTCAAAATAAAACACTAATGCAGATATAACTTCATTTCCGTATCAAGCTGCAAGTGACACAAGGGTAGAACCAGTATTTGAATTCTGGTTGTTGCTGTAACACGAACTTTTTACCTATAAGCAGTACTCATTTTCAGATATCAATGTTTCTGCTTTCTGAAGACATTTTGCATACTCCTTGTTATTTACATATTCAATTAATCATTTATATTGTGCACTTTATTTTGGCATATGGGTTTATCATCAAAAACCCAAATATTAATATTTAATTGCCCATATTAGGGAGCAGAGCTAATTATTTTCTCTATTGTCTAGAGGAAAATACAGAGAATGAAGCATGACAGAGATATGACATACGTTGCATTTTCTGAGTGCATTTGGTTCAGGGAAAACCTGTGTTCAGATGATTTTTCTTATGTATTTGATCTTGTACTTTTGTATTGCATAAATATATATTAAATGCATGATAAAAGAAATATGCATAAATGGAAGTCTCAGGAGCCACCATTTTGTACTCAACTTCCTTCTGCTGAGAAATCATTCTTTTACAAGTAGATTCTACTGACAAAATAAGAGACAGTGATGAATTCATTGTGAGACAAAGTACCTCACATTGAAGGGTCAGATTGGCTGTCTGTTGTCCTGTATTTTCTCCATGTCTGATTATTTACCTCCAGTCTGCATTCCATGACTGTTCCAGTGATCAGAAGTAGTTCCTCTTACATTTCTAATTCACAAGCTGCTAAGGGAATCTTCTAAGAAAACACTAGATCCAGAAAATACTAGAGCTGTTACTGTCTGTTGTATCAACAACCCTAATTTTAAAATTCTTCCTCTTCCTTTGAGGTAATTTGCATGGAAGTTAGTCATCTCTCACTGTTTTGTGAGTTTTCCTCTCCCTTCTTAAATAGGGACAAGGAGATATGAATTTGAAATGAAACCTCATTTGTAAATCTGCCTGATTTCATATGTTTAAATTCGATAATTCATTTTAGCATAAATGCATGGGTGGTTTTAAACTTTGCGTATGAAATACACTTGATATGGAAAAATATTTCAGTTTCTGCTGCCATTTGGTATGATGAAGGTTAGCACATACAGTATGTAAAATCTGAATCCCTCTGAGGGAGATCCTTATTTGAATTGTAGATGAGAAATTTCTAAAAGTATAATTAGCTTTGCTTGATACCTTTTTCTCTTCATTTTGTGAAGAAACATCACCCACAAACAAGGACAGACAAAATAGATGCTTTCTCTTGCCTGCTAAGCAGCCGGGAAGCATTGCACTGTCATGTTCTCTGATTCATACCTCAGCTCTAATTCAGCAAATCCCAAGTGGGTTTTGAGTTGGGAGTGTCTTAACAGGCCAAACAATATAAAGCAGAAATAATTTAATAACACCTTCTCTAATGGCAGCTCACAATAGCACTCCAGGAATGCATTCTAGCAAAATAAGGTGTTTTCTAAACATATAGGTGTTTTCTCCAGTTTGAAAGAGGATCAGGATGCATCTTTGAGCAGCTGTCTCTTAATTCTAGTCATTTGTCATTCTTTTTCCATTGTGTTTGTTTTGAAAATGTTTTTTAAAATTTAGTAAGAGAATAAAAAGAGATTTCATGGAAAATTTAGAAATCTTCTCAGTGGTCCTCTGAATTGGAATTAAATAAAGGAGAGAATTTAAATAAGACACAAATATGAACTCTAACTGCTGATGGCAATGAGTCCTTTTTATGTTTAAATAAGCATTAATATTATTTTAATTATTACAATAATAGTAACTTCCTGTTTTTAATGGTAAATTATAGATATTGATTTGATATCCACATAACTCTCCTTTTGAAGTACTGATGTAAAAAAAAAAAAAAAAAAAACAAAAGTAGGATTAATGTGCTGGGATCTCATCAGAAGAAATGTCAGAAGAAAAGAGAAATAGAAATGCATTACCTCGTACTGCCTGTGCAGATTTTGGGGTAGTCTGTTTCTTTTTTATTCAACAGATGTTCTACCTTTTTTCCTCAATGGGTGCTACTTCTCCTTTGCTAAGACAAAAAGAATTATTAAAAAAAGAAAGAGTGAAAAAGGAACCTTGGAATCCATTCCATCATTTTATTTCTCCACCTGTATTGCTCAGCTCTTAGGAGCTACGCCCTGAAAAAATTGCTCACAACTGTTTGTGTCTCGTCACAATTTCAGGACAATTTTAGCACATTTCTGCACTTTCTAATGACCTATAATTTTGTTTTCATACACTCAACTTCACAGGTTGAACATCTTTGAAGTGATCCTTGAACATGTGTTTTAAATTATAAACTTTAGGTGCTGTAAATCATCATTCAAGTCTAAAGCAGTCTTAAAGACAGAGGCTGACAGAAGAGGGTAATTTCACCTTGTGCCTTGCCAACCAATCTGAGCAGCAGCAGCACTCTCCAAGGGGTGGAATTGCTGCTTCTGTAACAACGCAGACAGGTTGGCTCTCGTCTTGTTGGTTTATTTGGCTGAGTTCGTGCTTCTTTGTCTGTATCTTTCTGAATTTAGTTGACAGACTCTTTGACAGTGTGTTTTCTCTGGAAGACAAGTAAAAAATGTATCACTTCACAGGTTTGTGCAAAGAGTCTTCTCCCCACCAACATGTAAAACGTGTTTGATTAGTGTTATTACAGTATTGTGGAAAGCCAGGGTGAAAGCAAAACTCTAATTTACCCCTTTTGTTCAAGTACTTTAATTTTTTTTCCCTTTCTCTCTTATTTTTGTATTCCTAGCCCCCTTTTTCCAGTTACATGACATTTTCAGAATATTTTATAGCTTTGGCAGAAACAGTCTTTCAGAAAACCATTTAAACTCACATCTTTAAATTCCTTTAGCATTTTCAAAAGCTCTCTGAGGATGAGGAGTGAGATTTATAAACCAGTCGCCTTTTCCTTTAGAGCGGTTTTCTTTGATTCTGGCCTTTTTCCCCGTTTCCTTATTAATTTCCTTTTCTCCTTCCATACACTCTGGCAAGACCATGTAGTCCAGACTTTCCCTCCCATCGCCCATGTATTTTTAGAGTGTATTTGTTTTGTTGGTTTCTGGTGTTGAACTCCAGCACCTTACCATACTGGAATTAAGCATCCTGTGAAAAATTTAACAAAGTATGAGGAAGCTCGGGCTTGCACCAGGGAAACAAACACGTGGTGGCTCTGAGGCAGCAGCAAGGAAGAGGATGACTTTTTCAGGGGGACTGAGGAAGCCAGAATGTGCAGGTGGGGAGAGCATATTTTGCTGCCCTGAAGCACCAAGCTGAGGCAGAAGACGGTGCAGCCCCGCACTAGTTTTGTGTGATGCACAGTGTTTTCATAGGATACATTCAGGTCAGCCCTGTTGAATTCCCTAAACTCTCCAGAGGCAGTAAGGTACTGAGGTACTTAACCATTCAAGAATGTCTACTTTTTGCCATGCTGGTGTGGTTTTGTAGCACATTCAGTACCATCTATTTTAAATGTATTGGGCAATCAGTTTAAACTTGTTATTGTAACTGGGGCTTGAGAATTTAATAAGCAAATACCAGAGTCCATTCCTTTCTTTTTAATTTTTACTAAGATGTTGTTCAATTTCAGACCTTAAAACAATCATGCTCTTCAGATTATTGAATTGAATGGGTCCATAAGTCAGACTAGTTCTTAACAGTATTTTTCTTCACTGATTTATTTGGCTGAATGGCTGAATTCTCCTTGTGGAATGAGCAAAAAGGAAATGCAAATCTGAAGTTAGATTGTAAATATAAAGCACTGCAATACCTATCAAATCAATGAGCAGCAGACCACAAGACAGTCTTCCCATTTTTTGTTGTTGTATTGCTCTGCTTTTTGTCAGCATGTATAGGGAAAAAAACATCCCCTCATACAATTTTTAAATGCATAAAATGCAATTTTCCATATAGTTTCACATATCCCTCATTGATCTTATGAGAGAATGTCCAGAGAACCCAGGACTGCATAACTGAATTATTTTGGTTTCCTTTTCCATTTCCTCTTCCAATTTTTTAACAAAGCTCTTTCTTTCCCTAGTGTTTTGTTTTTTAATTTAATTCTTACTGAAGAAAAAAATGCTGCTTGATTTGTTTTCTTTTGTATTTTTCATCAAGAAAACCAGCAACATATTGCAAAATGTGAACAAATTATTTTTTAAATTACTAAAACGTCACTTAGAGACACTTGGGCTAATGCTTGAAAAAGGTAGTCACATTCCCACTCTTGTTATGGCTACTGCCGTATCGCTCTAAAAGGCAATGATTTTCCTGGGCTTGTCTTCAATACCCATCACACTGGAAATACAGAAGGTTAAAGGAAAGTCCCCACAAACAAGGCTGCAGAGAGAACAGAATTGCTATTCTGGAAACCATCAGCCCTCTGAGAAGGGACAGTTTGAATGACAGAATTCTGAAAATATAAAAAACCCTTTCCTCAATGTTTTGCAAAATCTGATCTTAGATTTCAGCAGGTGAACAATTTTTTCACAGGTTTTCTTGAAAATTACATCTTAATATTAAAGGGGCCAGAGGAATTAGCTGAAGAATTGTGTATCATGATTTAATTGAAAATATTCAAAATGTCTTGGGAATTGTTCAGTGTAATAAAAGTATATTATTTTTAAACAGGATGCTATTGGCTTCAGATGGAATTGATTTATTTTTCCCTTTATACTTCCATTTTACCACCTTTATACTTCCATTTTACCACTGGAATAAAACTGGAATAAATTGTGATTCCAGCAACACTGTAAGCATACCCTATCTTGTGGACCAGTGCTTGGCCTTACTAACTAGAGGTCTCAGTACTATAATAGGAACAGTTTTGTCATCTTGTACATTCCTGATTTTCTTCTGAGAATATCCTATGTGATAGAATCAGCTTTTGCCAAATTCTGGTGTCTCTTCTTAGAAAAAAACAACGCCTATTCTCAGTTATAAGAAAAGCCCATAGACATAAACTGTATGGATATTGCCAACAGGGGTTTTATGTTGTAGTTTTGTTGTTGTTGTTTGTTTGTTTGTTTTGTTCTTGGTGGTGGGGGTGGTGGGGGTGGGTTGGTTGGTTTTTTGTTTGGTTTGGGGTTTTGATTGTTTTTTGTTTGGTTTTGGTTGTTTGTTCATTTGTTAGGGGTTTTTTGGTTTGGTTTGGTTTTGTTTGTTGGTTTGTAGTTTTTTTTGTTTGAGGGTTTTTTTCATTTGCTTTTGTTTGGGGTTTTTTTTGAGATGATGCAAATTTTTGGGGGAAGTGGGGGCTACTCCTGGATACAGAAAGGATAAATCAGGATAACACACTTAATGCCCTGTTTGAAGCATCTTTGTATAGTTCTGGCCAAGCCCTTTTTTTGGAGATATTTTAAAGCCAAGCAACTCTGTTTGACTTTCTTCACTTTGCACTGCTTTTTCCTAACTTTTCCTCGTGAGAAACACAGGTGTCAAGTTCAGCTTAAAACAGTGCAATATGATGGTGAAATCATCATGCAGAAAAGTAGCAGAAAGGTCAGGTCTTCACTATGATCAGAGTAGGACCTATCTGATCTTCGCTTTGTGCTGATTTATCCTGTCTCCACTGCCTTGAAAACAAAAGGATCCTGAAAAAGTAAATGAGTAAGCTACAGAGGTAGTCATTAGGGGATGCATTCCTAATAAAAATAGGTATCCATTTATGAGTACAAAATAAATTAGAGTTTGCTCTGTAATCTGTATTTATTTTCAGGCAATTTCCTTTCATTTACAGAAATGCACTTGTCTATATTCTGGGGTCAGGTGACTGTGAATTAAATGAGATGTTTTTGTTCCCAGTGAAACGGCAAACATCCACTTGAAAAATTCACTTAGCATCCAGAAAAACACTCTTTAGAGTGGTGACCTTTTTTATAAAAGGCAAATTTCTCACCTATCACACAAACTGCCTTACATTGCACATGGGCTGATATGTGGAAATGTAACTATCTGATTAATTTCAACATTTAACTGTCAAATTCTGTATTTTTTATGTGAAAAAATGTGTTGAAATTTAAAGTTCTTAGGCTTTTGAGTTTCAGTCCTCTAAAAATTCACCTTATAATGTAAATCCTTTTTAAGTAAAAAAAAAACAAACTACAACACACCATAATTTTAACAAGTTAAATTTAATCAGTCATAAATGTAGACAAGAAAATGCATTAAGAGAAGAGAAAATATCTTAAATATCAAATTGAATTTCAAAATAAAAATAAGCACTACACTATACTTCTGTATTTTTTCTAAGTCATGGTGGAAAACCTTTCTCAATGGCAGCTTTTGTTTACAACATTTTGCTTTGCATATTATTCATTTCTGTTATGTCTCGAGAGAGAGACTAGAAGAAGTACTCAGTAGGGATGTTTGAGGAGCATGACTTCAACTTTTCCACTGTCTGCTTTGTTTTCTTAGGGTTCTCCCGCGGAGCGGGCAGATTGAGGAGAAATTATGAGGCAGCGTTTACAGAAAACCTTTGGAAAGTAAAGCTTCTGATGTGCAAGCATTACACTCCCTTGAAAGACTAACCTGTCATTTTAATGCAAAGTTTATTTGTTGGGTTTTATTTTTAATTCCTGATTTGTAATTTCTAGTAAATGGAAGACAGTTCTGCTTTGTTGACCTTTCTCATTGGCATGTGGGCTGATGTTTCATTTTCTGACTCACAGATATGATGATACACAGCTGAATGTGAACAGCTAAGAGGATGGGTTTCATTACCTTATAATGAATAAAAGGTTGAATATTCTACATCCAGAAAAAAATAATTCAACTAGCAAGCAGCATTTATGGCATAGGAAGAACACAGAAATTATTTATCCAGTGTTCATGCATGCAAATGTGTTCTGTCATACGAGAATACACACACACATGCATACATTTGTTAATAAATCATTATTGGAAAATAAAGCTTTCATGGTTTTACAGGGTTCGTTCAACTTTTAGCTCCTATGAAAGTCAGAACCCATCTAAATTACAGATAATGGAGGTTCAATTACTCTGGTGCTAGCTTCCTGGTAAAATTCTAAAAATTTCTCCTTCAAATGCATTTTTAGGACTAAACTTGAGTATTTGTAATTTATTCAGAAAATTAGGCTTCAGATAGGTTTTTCTTCTCAAGTCTATTTTAATTTTATAAAGGTAGCATGTATGTAAATTAAACTAATTTCCCTAGCTCTGTACTGATGTAACTCATTCCTACCACCTAACTGCTGTAAGCAAATCAACATTTTGGATATGTTGCAGTATATCTGCTACCTGAGAACCTAAATTTTTCAAATAGAGGAACATGTTTACTCTTCCATATTCCCACCTAACATAATAAGTTCCTGAAAGTAAATGTTGTAATTATTGTTCCTTTTGCATATTGCATGTGTAGTAGTAGGTAGTAGGTAGTCTTTGTGTACTCTCAGTATCTGCTTTTGCATATTCGTGTCATTAACTTGCAGCTCCTTCACATGCAGTTACTAAATATAAGATTCCTAGAAAGAAACTAACCATAACTTTGGAAAATATCCTAGGAAAGTGTACATTCACTGTTAGAAGAAGGATATACAGCTTTCTTACAAGGGAAAGAGGAGGGGCAGGCATGGATCTCTGTGGTGACCAGTGACAGGACTCGAAATGGCCTGAAGTTGTGTCAGGGGAGGTTTAGGTTGGATATAAGAAGATTCTTCACCCAAAGGGTTGTTAGACACTGGAACAGGCTCCCCAGGGAAGTGGCCACAGCACCAGCCTGACAGAGCTCAAGGAGCATTTGAAAAGCACTCCATGACACACAGTGTGATATTTGGAGTTGATTTGCAGGCTCAGGACCTAGACTTTGGTGATCCTTGTGGGTCCCTTCCAATCCAGAATAGTCAATGATTCTATGATAAAAAGAAAGAAATGTGTCTTCCTTTTCTCTGCACAGAAATATCACCAAAGCATTAAAAAAAGTTAAAAATAAAAATTAAAAAGTGTGATTAAAATTATATTTTCTCTATAAATATCAAATATGAAAATAATTCAATTATTCCCTCTTCATAGCTCTGCTCATTATGTGTCCATCCATATTTCTTATTTCAATCTAACTTCCATATTTTATTTGATATTGTATGAAACCATCTTAACATTTTCTGTAGTTCATTTGGTTATTTCTTCTGAGGAAATGAACCATTTATTATTTGTTCTCCAAATTCTTGTCTTTCAGTTTTGTATCTGAACCATCACTCTGCTCTTCCCTACCTTTTTCCCTTTCTTGCTGACTTCCTTTCTCTAGTTTTTTTTATTCCTTGTGACTATGCTTCCTTGTAAGTAGCACAAGAATTTCAAAAGCACAAGAAGATTTTCATACCTTTGCATTGATTATGGTATATAAAAATTTTTTTCTAACACTTTCTGTTCTAATGGCAGAAATTTTTCCATTTGTTTCTATATCTTCTTCCCTCATTCTGCTGAGCTCAGGATACTGTTTCTTAGCCAGTTAATCAGTGACTTGCAAGGAGACAAAAGCACTAAACAGTTCTGTGCTGAATACAAAAAAATATTTTTTTCTTTTGCTTTTCTTCCCCTGTGTCACGCTTCAGCAGTTTGCAGTTACAGGCTGGATGTCCTGCTGCTACTTGCAGTGTGCCCAGCTTTGCATTTTTTTACCCTTCTGTCCCTTTGTGGCATCTGTGCCAACAAAACCTTTTCCCCTTTGCCTGAACTTTGTATCTCCTCCAGTTTTGCTCATACTTTCATCTTGCATTTAAATCTTTTCAAATAGACATTTTCTGGAGGATTGGAAATGTTTAGCATAATATATTCTATTTCACTGAACAGTAGAGAAGTGTAAATCTCCCTTTTCCTAAGGCTAACATATTATGTGGGTTTAGTACCTACTTTTATAGCTTAACTGTCATTCAGACTAAAACCAAGAGTAGTGCAAAGAGATGTTTCCAAAGACAGGTTTTATATCTCCAACTTCTAAAAAGGCAGTAAGAGGACCTTCTTCTCCATCCACAGATCTTAAAACACTATTGTTGTCTATGCAATAGGATTTGATGATAATATTAAAAATTAGTTGGACAAGGTGTGATTGACTGCACCACATCAATCAACTGATATATTACACAATAATTTTAGATAGAAAGTCAGTGATATCTCAAAATGACATCAGGACTTGCACAGTATGTCACAGACAGCTAAAGTCCATTTGCTTAATAGAGTTACAGAAATATGGTAACATCAACAGCATTGTTGATTGTGGACACAGCAGCTTTTATAGCTCTGCTATTTCCCATTCAAATAAATTAGAAAACTGATGGAAAATTTATTGCTGTCTGCTGAGTATTACTGTACACAAGAGGTTGGACTACTGTGGCCTTCTTCTTTCTTTGTGGTGTTTGAGAAAAGATTTCATTTCAGTTAAAAGATTTTATTTCAGTTACTTTCATAACAGTGGTGAAAAAAAATTAAGGTCTCCATCTAGAAAAAGGTAGTTCACCTTGTTTATAAGAAAAAGATTTTTTGTTGTTTTTTAAGGTTGTCTTTGAAGCCCAACATTGCTTATGCAAATTTGCTTTAGCTGTTGTTCTCCATGCCATGTATTCGTGTCTGCAATAACTACAGATACATTAATTTACAGTAAGGTAACATGAGGGACAGGTTACGTAATGTCACCAGGGACGTGAGAAGTATGTGTCTTTTAATTTGTTTCTGTCAAGCCCTACTAGGGTAGAGATCTCAAAGATAACACGTATAAAATTTCCCATCAAATGTCAGAGCATGCACAGTGAGCGCAATAGCACAAGTGTCGCAAGGCATTCAGCTGAACAACTCTTTCCACTCACTGTGTTTTTTTCTGTGTGGATCCTTAGGTATGTAATAGCAGGTAAGCTTCTAAATCAGTTACAGATTAAAAATCCAGAAGGCACCGCTGCCAAGAGTTTCCCTGATGCACCATAAGTTTAGGGACTGTGGAGCCCAGTGGGAATTGAGATCCTTCCAGAGAACTGCAGTACAGGACCAGCATGAGCAACATTCCATGTAGGGAAGCACAGGAAAATAAAACTTATGATAAGCTGTCCTAAATGAAGTCTTTGTACCTTGATCAAATTCTGAAATTCCTCAGCATATTTGCAAAGCAGAAGTCAATGTATTTTGTATTTTTATTTTGCAAAAGAATAAAAGGCTGGTGTAATGGTTTAGACTTGCCAATTTGAGTTTCCCAGACAACACACCAAATAATGTGGTGGGTTTTAGGGCTAGCACTAACTCATTTCTTGCTGTGAGATACGGATTAGGAGAAGGGCAAAGCAGGATTAAAACTTAAAAGGAATAAAGAAACTTTATTAACAGGACTAAAAGAATAAGAAACATGAGGATAAAACCTCCAGAACACTTCCTCCCCCTGCCCAACTTTTTCTTTTCTCAACTGACAACATAGACACAAAACCAGGGATGTTAAAGCAGTACCAACTATACAACAGTCTTTCTTCAGTTCTTGTAGGGAGAGGAGCTTTCTCTTGTCATGCCATGGAGATTTCTCTACAAGAAACAGTTTTCTCATGGCTTTTCATTTCCATGAATAGCAGCCGCCCAGGCAAAAATTCTGTATCATGACATTCCTCCCATTTCCACAGCCCTCCCACAGGTGTGTCCATGGGCCATGAACTCAAGGGGTGTTATTTTAAGGATGAGTTGTTCAAAGGCAAAGGTTCTCTTTGTTTCCTTCTTTTCTCTCTGGGGGCAAACGGTCTCCCTCAGCTCTCATCTCTCTCTCTGTTCAAGCTTCTCATGGGATCACAGCTACTCCAACATCTGCTTGGCTCCATCAATGGATGGCTCTACTCACATCTACAGCTTGTATACTTCATCCCTCCATACTTTTCTCATGAACTAAAGAAGGTATTTTCAGTATATCATTGTCCATCTCCATGGCTCTACCAAAAGAATATTTCATCCCCATTCAGCATCTCCTCCTCATCCCTATTCCATCTGAGGCTTGACTCCTTCTTTTACTGACCTTGATGTTTTTATTTTGTCTTTCTACGTGTCATCACACTGTCTGTCCTTTTCTCTCCCTGGAGAGAGGGACAAGGTCTGCAGGTCTCATCTGTGTAGTGAAAGGGTTAATTCTTGCCCAGTGGCCACAGCAGTCACAGTGGATTTCAGACCAAGCTGGGCACTTCCCTCCGCCCGGCAGCTGCTGGGAGGGCGGGTGGGGAGACTGCCTGGAGCCATCAGTGTAGGCCAGGGCGGGGGTTTAGTGTGGGTGAGATGTCAGCAGCCATGGCCAGGCCCAGCCTGGGACCAGGGTCCCACAGCCTCCATTCCCCACCCTGGAGCCGCTGGGGTCCAGCCCGGCACCTCCCAGGCTGCACAGGCCCCGGGGGAGCAGGGCCGGCCTCACCAGAGCTCTGTCTCCTTCTGCGTCTGGAAACAAAGAGAACCAGTTCCCGGGCCAGAAGATGCCAATGAAGATGGCATTCACAGGGGCAAATCTAATTTCTAAATGGTGCAAAATGTTGTCAGTTCTCAGAACTGGCTAGCTATTGGCCTGTCTCAGGCACAGAGGAAGCTCCCAGCAGCTTATCTCAAAGAAATCACTTCCATGGGTGGTTCTTACTTCTTTCCCTAAATGTCAATCAATGTAAGCTACCACAGCTGGAAAATTATAAAAGCTAGGATAGCATGGAAACCAGTGACCAGCTTTGTTTGTCCGGCTTGCCCATCTCCTGCCCAGTGACTGTGAGTTCAGCACACGGGTTCTCTGGCAAGCCTGTGATCTCCTAATAAGAAGGCTATTTATTCCTGACAGAGTAATGTGAGAGGTGACCAGACACTGTGAGCATCTGCAGTGCTCTGGGTCCTGCAGAAAAGTACGAACAAATGAAGAGTTTATATTACATCCGTTATAATAATTACATAATGTCTTAATCACAAGAAGGTATAAGCACTATACAGGATAAGAAACTCCATGGTAATTTGATCTTTCTTCCACTGAAGGAATTAAAATCATAGGATCTGAGAAAAACTTATGTTAGAGCGGACATCTAGATATCAGTCAGTTTATCTTTGCAGTGAGGCTGATGCTGACCTCAAAGTCTTGGATCGTTTTGTGTCATTTTGAAATTAAAATAAGTATGATGAAGGAGATGACAGCAACAGTGAGGCTGGTAGGAGTGGAAATTTTTCTTATGTAAGAACACCAGAAAAAAACAGTAGGGTAGCAGGTATTAAAGCATTCTGCAGTGCTGCTGAATGAGCAACACCTGTCAGATTTGTGTGTAATTCATTACTGACCTCTTTCTCAGATCTTCTCAACAACATAGATACTTGAGGCTTTTGTTGCTTCTTTTTCCTTTCACAGGTGAAGATTTTGTTGTTGCTTGAAATCAGTTTTCTGACATACTAACAGTAAAATGCATTGTCAAGAGTGGTGTCTCACAAATGCAGCTCATCTCCCTCAGCTCTGTGACTTTTTTGTTACAGAAGACTGGTGGTGAAACCTAATAATCACCATTCAGAAAAAAACCTCTGAATTCCATTCAGAACACAGACTCATTAATACAGTTCAGTTACTATATCTCTTGAGCCAAGGCTTGTATTAAGGAATCAAATTGCTCACCAGCAATCCTCTCCTTTATCTGATTTGGCTCCAAGTCTGTTTCTGCCTTCCCAATAGCTAAAGCACTATCACTGATATATAAAGTACTTTAATTATGATGGCTTTGCAGGAGTAACTCAAATTCAATAATAAAAATATTTTCATATATAAAAATTTATGAAGAGGATTAAAAACATGCATTTTCTTCACTGAATGAGCAGAGCTCAGAATATTTTTTAGAAAAAACATTCTTATTGTAATTCAAAGACTTAGATTGGAATATGATGGCTGCTATATATTTTTAACAACTCTATTTTTAAATAATGTAAAAGAGGAGAGGTGCCTATAATGTTTCCAGGCAAAGAATATGAGAAAGTCTACCCTGTAAAGATGTATATAGACTCTCTGGTTTTCCTGTCTAGTAGCTCCATAGGTGTAGTGTACCTGGATAGGATTAGGACTTGTCAGTTTGTCTAACTTTTTTTCTTCAGTACATTTGGTTAATACTTCTGGAAATGGGAATATAAATCAATTACACTCAATGATAAACGTGTAGCTCTTAAGATTGAAATAACATACGAAATCCTTGCCAAGATACCACTTTGGAATCTCAGATATACCCCTTGGCTTAGACCAAATGTGCTTTAAGATATTTTCAGTAAATAGTTTTCCATTCATTCTCCTCACTTTGGTTTCATATAGATTTTAACATGCTTTTTCACTCTGAGAAGTAGCTGTGTCAAAATAATTGTGTTGCTTAGAAGTTTTTTTCTTATCCACATTCCAATACACTGTTTTACTTAACTGAAAAAAAAAAAAAGAAAAAAAGTTTTTATGCTCACACTGAGAAATTAATCTAGCTTTTATTTTTAGCTCCTTGTTGGCTTTAGCAAGATTGATACTGTAGAACCAGAAAAGCATTTCAAGCTCCTCTGTGATACTATCCTCTTCTCTTTCACCCCTGATGCCTGTTGTCCAGACATCAGGGGTTCATGGCTATAGCAAGAGGGAAGAAGATCAGTGGCTAGGAGCCCAGAGATGCTGCCAGCAGCCTTAGTGAGATGGGGACAAGAAGTAATATTCATTATCCATTTGGAAGCTACCCCATACACACATGAGCTCACTTACTAGCTGTAATCTGTATATATACGTATATATGTAGGCATCTTGTTATTCTTGCCAAAAAAAGGTCAATATTTTTCATGTATGATCAATTAATTTCAGTCTTACAACAGTAAGAGTGGAGGAATGACTTTATGATACTGCAATACTTTAAAATATTTTAAATAATAATTTTAATTAGACTCTGAAATACAGTATAACTGGTGTGACACAATTCGATGCTTTTAACAGTACCAGGTTATATCTCTTCAGGTGTAGGGTTATTCTTTTGAATTCCAAGTTGTTTCTGTCTAAGATACTAAAAAAACCTGTTCTCTGAGCAGTGCTAATGAGGCTTTCATTTTTATGTATTTGCTTCCTTTTTCCCTTAGTACTTCAGTCAATAAAATTACTGTTCTCCATCCCTTCTCTTGAAGGAATTCATAGGAAACATTGAACCTAGAAAGCTGCCTAAATGTTGGCTGGCCAATCAGAGCATTTGTTTTGTAGAGCAACTTTACATGGTGGCTGCTGGCTGCTCCCAAACAATCATGTTTTTTCTAAGTGTTCTCTGGGACACTAATGTGACACTCCCCTGCCTTTTTGTTTACGTTTCATAAAGGCAGGAATCTATCACTGCAAATTTTTTCAATTTTGGCTGCAATTTGCAAGCAAATTTAGAGGTATGATAGAAATTACAGATAGTGTGTTGTCACAGGAAAAGAAACTGACATTTTATTTAATCACTTCCTGTGTTAAACGTAAGTCACCTTACTGTTGGATCACTTCAATCACATAAATTATGAATCATGGAAATTATAAAATTTACTCCTTGCTTTTGAATGAAAAGGACAAGTTTATTCACATTTGTTTATATTGTATTTTTATATTTCTAGCTGGGATTTTCATCCTTTTTCTTGGAGATTTCATAAACCATTTTCTCACCCAAACGTGATCTCATTTGGTTCACACACATATATGATTGGAATGTTTATATATATTGTCAAACTTTTTGACAGAGACATATCACTATTTTTCTGGACATTTCCTCTGTTTTATAAAATATAAATTGTATCTTTTCTTTTAAAAAGTATTTTTAGTCCACTCTAACCAACCTTCTTTTTCACCCCAAACTCCAGATCTGACCCACTGTGATGTCAACATCTTGATAAATTTAGAGTTGCTTATGTCTTATGTCTTTCATATTCCATTATCCTCAGGAGGAATTCCCCTTAAACCACCACAAAGCTGCACTATGATCAACCTTTAAATTTGTGTTTTCTTCTGTGTGGTATTCATGCAAAATTTCATGAAATGATGCTGCTACAAGGGCAGTCAGACTGATGAACTTTACTTGCCCTATTTCCTTGCATGCTCCCATCTATTCTACATCCACATATTACCTTTATCTTTTACTAAATCTGCAAGATGCTTATGTCAGAGAGCATTCTTGTTCTTTCTCTGTAACATCTGGTTATTTTGTAGTCTCTGACAAAGGAACCTGGGTATTGCAGCAAGGTTGATATTTCTGTAATAAGTGACTATTGGGAACCTTAAAATGCTTACTTTAAAATGTAAAATATTACTAATAAAAGACAATAATTTTTAAATTTTTTTTAATAAAAATGTTCTAGAAATTTTAAGCTAGCACCCTCTTTGGTATCCATTTATTTTTGTGCTTGGTCCATTGTTTTTACTAGAACATATCTTCAAATGGAGCCACTGTTGTGGGATTAGAAATATTGCATCCATTATAATAGAGTGGCAAAACTGACTCCACAGGTGTACAGCAAAATAGCACCTATTAGAAGCTACTTTTTTTTAAAAGCTGCTTTATCTTTGGTATAGTCCTTTGACTGTAGTTAGACATTATGTAGGATGTTTTTTTTAAGTCTGCTCCATTTCCAGACACCAGCCATCCCCAGTAATGCTGGTGAATGTAAAGGGGAACAAGAGGAAATCCAGGTCCAGTTTTCCTTTAACCTGGTCTTGCACATATCTGCTCTGTGGCCTCCCAAGAACAGTTAGCAGTAACTGTTTGTAAAAGAGTTACACAAAACCCAAGGGTCAGGACTCCCGTTTACTGACAGATTTTTCAGTGGAAGGCTTGCACAGAAGCAGATTCTGTATACAAAATGTAACTTCTTTCATCTCTTCCTCCTTCATATTTTGAGTCTTTAAGAATAAGAGTTTTTGAGTTAGGAAACTTTTAAAATGTGAAGTTCTTTACAAGACACAGTTGGTAGAGATGAGATTTGATTACTAGTTCCTTTAAGCTTTTCTTATTCTAAAAATCTGAAGAGTACTGTGGGCTGTAGTCAGAAAATTAATCTGCAGACTAGTAAACTGCCCTCTGCTCCCCAAGTTCCTGATGAAGGCCTGTTGTAGTATGTTTATTCAGTTCTGTTAAAATTGTTATTATTTTGTCTGTTTGGTATGTTCCTGGTTCTCCCCCATTTACTGCTTTGGTTGGTTCCATTTGTCTGTTATGTAAACCCCTCCCAGTTTTCCTGAATGTTCCCCGTCAATCACCTTAACCCTGCCCCAACTCCCCATCCATCATCATAAACCCCACCTCTCCTTCCAGCTCCTTCCATGTATATCATCCCTTCCTCGACATGTTATTGGTTGTTATGTTATGTTCCCGCCTTCTTTGTATCCCCATTGGTCCCTGATATTTTAAGCTCCTCCCCTTACCCCTCCCTCCATGAGCTCCCATTGGACCCTGGACTGTGCCCGCCCCTGAGATAAAAGCCCGTGCACAGCTACACTGTGGGCTTTCTTCGGTGCTGATTTCTCCTGGACCAGGCCCTTGTGCCCATCCCCTCCCCCGAATAAACCTGTTCCTGGGAAGTACAGCCAAGTGAGTCTCCTCCTTCCTTTTGCCACCATCCATGATGCCTGATTTGGCAGAGACCAGCAGGATTCGGTGCTCTGGAGGTTCTGCAGTGGGATCACCTTTCCCCTGCAGTTCCCCGCTCCTGGTGACTGCCCGTGCCAGAGTGGCACTGTAGAGCTAGCCCGGAGCTCCGGTGCGGCCAAGAGCAGCGTCAAAGACGTAGTACTAGAAAAGGGGTTGACCACTACCATGAATTGTGAAAGCAGAGCTGGAAAGAGATTGTTCATGTCCCTAGACTCAAAAGTATCTCAGTCTTCCATGTATACTTTGCAGAACTGTGTTTCATATTCTACTCTGAAAACTATTGTAAACTAAGATAATGTAAAGAGATTGAATTAAAGAGTTTTAATTAGAATTCTGAAATTGCTGAAAGACTGCTCTGCTGCTGAAAACAGCTGTAGCTGCAAGAATTTGTTTAATATGAGTAACAACCCTGGAAAGGGAGGAATGAGGCTTCTGTTACTGAACTGAGTCGCTGCACCAAGAACTTGATCTCTGCAGATACTTAGAAGCCCTGTAAGCTTTATTTAAAGCTTCATTTACTCTGTGGGTGGTGAAACAGTAGAACAGGGTGCCAAGAGAAGCTGTGGTTGCCCCATCCCAGGCAGTGTTCAAGGCCAGGCTTTCAGCAGCCTGGTCTAGTGGAAGGTGTTCCTGCCCGTTGCTGGGGGATTAGAACTAGATGATGTTTAAGGTCCTTTGCAGCCCAAGCCATTTTATGATTCCATGATTCCATGTCTAAAGGCTCTGGCTTCATCACAGAGATCCAAAGACCCACAGACTTCCACAGCTTTTAGTTCTACCTGCATTTAGTTTAGCAGATGTAAACAAAGTTGTAGCACAAGAGTTTGTCAAGCCCTTAAAGAGGATGCAGTGCAAGATGAATTTTATAGACACATATAGTAAGATAATTCAAGTTTATTTGTCAAATATAGTCTTTTTTCTTGGGAGGGTTAAACAGCTGTGAATGTTAGGAATCCTGATTAGAGCAGAAGGTCCAACTCTCTCCCTCAAAATAAAGAAATAAAAATAAACCCCATAGAAATTATTTTCATCCAGTCCCTATATCAGTAAGAAAAAGAAAATAATAAAACCTTTTCTTACGCAAATTTCTTTTGTGGTTTCATATTTTATTTTATTTTATGAGGAACATTTTATTTTATCACCGTTTTCTCACTTCTGTTCACAGAGTTTTTGAATTCCCATTAAGTTTTCCAGCTTTCAGGTAATTGGGTAAAAAATATTTTTCATTTTTCAAAAGGGGGCATGAGTAGCAGCTGGCTATTATCTTTACTTGAATTTACTTGAATTGAATAATATAACTTTTTTCTGCTTTAGCTTTTAGCAGAGTAGAAAGCTGAAGATCAAAGCATGCAAAAACTTCACAAAGTTTAAAAATCAAATAGGATTTCAACATCAGAACCTGTAAATTTATTATCATTAATAAAAAAATAAATTGATGGAATGGTACCAAAGCCATATCTAGGATTTTTCACATTTTAACCATAAACTCTCCTGCTAACAGGGGGAAACAATTCCAAACTCTTCATAATATTACATTTCCAATAACAATACTAGCAGATTCACATGGAGTATATACAAGATTTATTCAAATTTTCCGTAGGAAAAGAAAGCCCTATCGTTTGATGTACAGAATTTTTCAAGTAGAAAATATCAGACTATGTTCTCTTCAGTGTCTGCAAGTATTCACAAAAGTCTGAGTCTACACTGAGGCCAACAGAGGTCTCAATTTCTGCTTCCAAAGCACCTAGTAAATCTTGAGTTTGCATCCCAGCGGAGCAGTAGGCACAGAATAGAGACACTGATGTTAGTTTTATGAAAGCACCAAGTCACAAACAACAAAAGAAGAAAATAGAGTGCTAAAAGTTATTCAAAAAGTAATAAGAAAGGAAAAGTACTATTCTGCCAGTGCATAAATTCATTATGCAACTACATTTTAAATTCTTTCACTTCTGTTATATTATTTTTGAGATGTGAGAATAGCAACTGAGGAAAGTGCAGGGAAGGGTATCAGGGTTATGACCAAAGTTTAAGAATAATATCAATAGAAGGAATAATTAAATACACCTTACTCTTCAGCCTGGGGAAGAGATGAGTGAGAAGAAACAGAACAAAAATCTATTAAAAATTACGAGTAGAATGAAAAATCGTAAGGTGTTATTGTTTCCTTTCTTTTCCAATAGAAGGCCTATGGGGCAGGAAGGGAAGTAAGTTGAAAAAAAATGAAAGGAGGTAATGCTTCACAGAGTTCCTCAGGACGTTGATTATGCTCAGACTTTATGCAGGCTCAAAAAGATCTGAGCAAATTAAGAAAACTGTTACAGGCTATTTAAAAGCAACACTTGTAACTCAGAAAACTCTCAGTCATAGTTTCTACCTGTGGAGATACACAAAGATCATCTGCTCTACAGCTTGTGCTCTGTGATGACGTTATGGTCACAGCTAAATTTTGCTCTTGCTGAGCAGGGTTACTTAAATGTATATGTACAGGAAAAGGTGGACTGTAAGGGTAAAAATGCATTTTGTCACTTTTTCATGTGTCTCTTTGAACGTTACCCCATTTAGTAGATTCTTATCTATAAAGTAAACAACAACCAAATAAGATAAACAAACAAACAAGCAAAAGAAACCATCACCCTAACCCAACAGAAACACATTTTAATCTTGTACTTTACTGTATGCCTTTCAGTATTGAAATGAATTAATTGTTTGTGTTAAATAGCATATTTATATGTGCAGTGGTATTATTTGACATAGATAGTTTGCACTCTAAAACAGTCATATTCTCTCTTTTTAAAAAGGAGATAGATAATATGAGGCAGTAATAGAAAAACAGTTTACAGATTTTAACAATGTATCAAGTTATCTGTTTATCTCTAAATTACTTAAGGATCCTTATGGGATTTTGGACATGTATTAGAGGTTTTTTGTCTAAAAATGCCAGCCTGTCTCTCTCTCTCTCACACACACACACGGTCTCCCAAGACCACTGCAAGACCTACAGCATTTACCAGTATAACCACATATAACTTTCCTCAGTTGAAGCTTCACTTAAAATGCACTCATTCTGTCTGCATTCTTTGGATTTTCCCTTTAACTTTGGGCCAGATGGTGCCAGTGGGAGCCCGTAATGTGAATTTGTTCTCACAAATAAGGAACTTTTGAAGACATTGCCCTTCTGTGAACTGCTGTAATATCAAAGGCTACTGAAGCTTTCTTTTACAGAGGCAAGGCTTGGTTTGCTGGTATTGAATGGGGTGAGAACACAGATTTCTTTTTTCCCGGTCTGAACATAAAGACAGTACTGATTATCACCAGCTTTTGCATAGAAAACACAGCAGTGCAAGGCTTATTTTGTATGACACAGACCACCATGTATTGACACCATTTCACTTAACTTCTCTCCATTATAGTTGCTTTTTTTTTTCCTTTTTCCATTTTGGAAGCTCAGTGTATAAAATACATAGTACAAAAGCATGTAAACTCAGCATATAAGTTGTATTCAACTTTTTTGTCTGCTTTCTTCTATTCTGACTTGCTTAGTAACACTGGCAAGAAGTTGGTATTTTAAATTGGAGAAATGAACTCCTGTTTTCAAAAGGTGCAATAGTTACTGCTTCAAATATCATAATTAAAGCTATGCTTTAGCACCCTTGCAAAGTGAACAAAAGGAGCTTCCAACATTCAGTGGTACATAGTGGGGAAACTAGAACCATGACAATTATCCCAAAAGAAGATCAAACAAAACAAACAAATTTCATTTTATCTTGAGTCAAGGATACTCTACTTAGTAGAACTGAAAAGGAGAGTTTATCTCTGTGAGACAGCTGAAATTCAGATGTTTTACTTTCTCTAGCAAAGAAAATCTAAGTTCCAAAACATTCCAGACAACAAACATTTTCAGGAAAGGTCAGTTAAGCAATGAAAGTATTTTTCATTCTGAAATGGTTCAGATGTATTTTGTATCCACCTAAGCCAGTATCATGGCTTACAGAAAAAGCAACACAGCTCTCATATTTTAAAAATTTGACTTCTCAACTGCCAGGGACATGTACTTTAGCCAGGAGCATTCTTCTGTGGATAAACTTGCCGGCATACATCATAAGAAATAGAGTCTAGCCAAGCTGAAGTAGGGTGATGTACCCATACTGTACTACTTCAGTGAGGCTCTAAATCTGCTTAGTAGAAAGCAAAATGAACTTGAGTCATCCAGACTGAAATCTGTTGAGGTGGATAGCCATAATCAGGAAAAAATAAGTTTCACAATAAAAAAATTAATTGGCAATATACTTGGCCACTGACTCCTTGATGGATGGGAAAAAGCTGTGTTTTGTTTAAAAAATGTCTTTGCTCAAGGTCATATTTTAAATTTTGATGAGTGTGTGCCAGGGCCACTCACAGACCAATTTCCAAATCTTTTCTTTTGTTCAGCAACTTGCAAATTACATGCAGTCCTTTTGATCTCACTTGTTTTTTGGTATATAGTTACTCTTCTCATATGCATGATTGTTGACAAATTGGATCCCAAATTATTCTGCAATACTGAACACAATACTTAGATATATTAAGACATCTTTTGCAAGGATATAAACATTAGTTAAATATTTCAATTTGTTTTGAATGTTTTCAGCTGCATCTGTTGACAAAAAAAACTTCTTTGGTGAACACCCTTTTTTTTTTTATTTTTCCTGTGTGTTGCCTCTGTTTCTTTATTCTTCAGGCTGGTGTTTGTAGAAAGTAATCTACAATTAATTCCAAAATTCTCTTTCCTAAATTTCAGGTTCGTCAGGAGCCTCAGACTTCTTTTATTTTCAATATTTCATAAGTGCAGGGTTTTGAGGAAACTGAATAGCAAATAAAATAAAAGGAGAGCTATATTTACCTATTCCTTTTGGTATTCCATATGTATTAACTAGCATGTATTAACCGTGACTTTTATTAAAACTTCTATTGATTCTTGTGTTTAAAATCACTTATCTTTCCCCAGAGTTTCCAAAGTTCTATCAAATGTTGTGCTTTTGACAATGTTAAAGAGTAAGGTTTAGAAATTCCAGGAAATCATCTGTTTTCAAATACAATGGACTCTCATCTACACACTGAGCCAAATCCTTTTGAAATTGTGGTGTTGGAAACTGTATTTGTGGTATGGTTTCATGTATGAATAACTCACAGTTCTACTCAATCTTATAAAAAGCCTGACTGAATTTTTTATTCATGTTCCTAGAGAGGTATGGTAATATTATTCTTTTATCATCCTTACTGAACACAAACTGTCAAGTTTTGGAAAAGGAGGGGATACTTGGCTCACTGAAAATTTTTCCACAAGATGTTCATATTCTTAAGAGGGCTGAAATTTACTGAGTCCCAGGCCCTGTTGCTGGCCAATAACACAGAGTAGATCACAAAACCTACCCATGTCAAGGCCGACATTCTTGTGTAATAAAATCTGCTGCTGTCAGAAATTGTCTTCTTTCAAACAAAGCTACAAAGGAATCTGGACATGGATGCTGTATTTAGATACTAGGCACCATTCTGTCACAGAATGCTTTCATGTAGAATGCATAAAATTTATTTCCTTTCTCAAATTTCCACAGAAATCCACAAAGTTTATCATACAGTCTTCTAATAAGTCATTCTTCAGTTAAGAATATTGTTTGTATTCCAGTTGAGAAACAGCAGTAGTATAAACATCAGTATGGTTTTCCTAGTTAATATGCATGGGTTTATTTCAGATTTCTTTTCCACACCTATGTCCCTTCTCAACTAAAACTGAAAGGTGGACTAGGTGGTTTGTGGTGTGTATAGCATGTTTCTATTTCACAACACAATAAAGAGCTAGCTGCACTGGAAAAATTCTTCCATTATGTTAGCTTACTGAGGTAATGGTCATTTTCACCGTGCCTAAATAGTCAGCATGTTGTTTTCTAACTCCTCCTGTTTTATGCCTGTGTGTGTACATGCACAGCCACAAAGAATCATTCCCTTTTGCAACACTGTCCACTGTAACAAAGCTGTTAGAAAGAAGAGAAAAACTGAATCAAGTTCCTGGATTTTTTAACATCCTTTTAATCCTAGTTGCTCTTCCCTTAGTTCTAGCTCCAGGCTGCTCTTTTTTTATTATTATTTTTTTGGCATTGATACCATAGTCAACAAATAGTTTGGCAAAAATCAGATGATGCATTCTCATACCAGAATAAGTTTTGTGGGGACTTGACCCTAGATGGCCATCAGGTGCCCATCAAAGCTGCTCTTACTCTCCCCTCCTCGGCCAGGCAGGGGACAAAAGATTCAATTAAAGATTTAAGGACAGATAGATAATTACTCACAAATGATCATCATAGGCAAAACAGACTGGATTAACATGTTAATTAATTTATTTATTTCCAATCCAAACAGAATAGAATAATAAGATACAAACTCAAGTCTTAAAACATTTTTCTCCGGCCCTTCTCTTCTCCCCAGGAGTAATTTTAGTCACAATTTCTCTCCCTCCTCCTCCCCACCAGCACAAGGTGATAGGAAATGGGGGCTGTGGTCAGTTCATCACACATTTCTGGGCAGGTGGAGGAGGAAGGATTGCTCACACTTTTTTCCTGCTACAGCATGGGGTCCCAGGTATATGAACTCCTCCAATGTGAGACTTTCCCAAGTTCTTCATGAACTGCTTTAGTGTGGGCCCCTTCCTGGGTGCAGTGCTTCAGGGGCATCATGGGTCCCCCATGGGGTCACAGCTCCTGCTGGCAGTCTGCAACACTGTGGGCTTCCCATGGAGTTCACAGCTTCCTTCAGGCACCCCCTTGCTCCTGCAGGGCTTCTCCACAGGCTGCAGGTGGATCTCTGCTCCCCCATGGACCTCCAAGGGCTGCAGGGGCACAGCTGCCTCTCCATGATTGGCACCATGCAAGGGAAGCTCAGCTTCGGCACCTGGAGCACCTCCTGCCCTCCTTCCTCACTGTCCCTGGTGGCTGCAGGGCCTTTTCTCTCACACCTTCTCTCTCTATTCTCTCACTGCAGTTGCTGTTGGGCAGGGTTTTTTTCTCTTTCCTAAATCTGTCCCCCCAGAGGTGCTGCCACCACTGCTATTGCCTTGGACACCAGCAGGTCTGGCTGGCATTGGCTCTGTCAGACACAGGGGGAGCTTTGAGCAGGTTCTCTCAGGAGTCACCCCTGAAGCCCCTTCCTCAGTCACACCCCCAACTCCCTTACGACTACCAAAATTTTTCCAGGCCCAATACAAAGGAGGAGAATATTGTTTTAAATTTGGCTCAGAATGTCATTAAAAAATAATCATTAAAGATAAGTGTTTTAAAGTTGTATGCCCTTAACAATTTGCATCTTTGATGCTGGCCAAGTAGGTCCTTAGACTGCTAATTTTCATTTTTAAAAAGTCTTGCAGAACACTTAGAATTCTAAGAGACTGGAAGAAGGATAATATATCAATAACTAAAGAAAGGTAAATGGGATGACCTGGATAATTACTTTGTTGTCAGTATGACATTGATCTAGGTAAAATAATGAAATTACTTGGGTGGGACACAATTAATAGAGAATTTCATGCATAATTAATACCAGTGAACAATTAATATGGAATTTGTGCTATTCAAGAAATTTTGTTGGTTCTTATTTAGTTGGTTTTTAAAGTCAGCAGTACTGTTAGCATTTTCTGTAAAACAGTTTTCTCCTGGACCTAACATTATCTTAGATTTTCATCAGCAATGTGGAATAAAGTACTATCATTATTCCCACTTTCAGGAAAAAAAAAATGTTTTGAAGAATAGGTAAAGACTACCTTATATATAATGGTCTGAATTGTCTCCTTAAATTCCAAATAGGCTGTGTTCCTGTGTGAGCAAGTAAAGTCATCTGAGGGGAAATCATGTGTAGAAGTTAGAGGATAATGACATGTAGATATTACTGTAGATATATCTAGATATTGCTTAAAAGATTTCAGCTTGGAATTCTGTAAAAAACTCTTGGAACTGTGGTAAATAAACTTCTTACCTCGAGCTCATAATGGGTGGCACAGAGACAATTTGAGACTGCAGAAACAGTGTAATAATTGAGTAATAATTGCATTATATATTTTGCCTTTGGTATCTGTTTCTACATAAACTATGTATTTCTAGAATATTAGATAATTCCTTGATGTTCTAATTGGAAAAAAAAAATATGTACAAAAAATTAAATTGTTCCTGAAGGATGAAAATAAATAGTGGATTGGATAGTATAGGTTATAATAGAAGAGTCCTTGAGCTGAAGCTGAAAGCTTAGAGGAAATGGCTTGTTCATAATCTAGAATATCAATATGGGAAAGAGGAGCTTCCAAATAGAGTCTTTTCAATAAAGCAGAGAAGGAGAAAATAACATTCACCAGCTAAAAGCTAAAGCTAGGGAACATCAGCTCCAAATGAAAAGTACACTTTCCACAGTGGCTCTAAATGGCACTTTCTCATAGCAGTAGCAAATTTTCTATCAGTGGAAAACAGAAATGGAGATTGGCAGCTTTACTAAAAGCTTCTTCTGGTTCAAAGAGGCATTAATTCAGCAGAGTCCTGTTTTGTAGGAGAGGAGGCCAAAAAAGATGGGCATAGTGATCTCATTTAGCTTTATTATCCACATATCTGTTAAGTGCATGCAACTTTAATGCTGCTGCATAATGTAAGAATGCCATCTCTTCACACGCACATTTCTCTTGCTTTGACTATAGGAAAATAAATCCAAAACCTGGCATTTACTCTGTTCATGGGTATCTGAAGGCTGGAAGCTTCATGTGCCCTCCTCCCAAACAGTATTTTTTTCCCTGAGTACTTTCCCTTTCTTAGCCAAGGACATTCAATTTACCTTAAGTTAGACTGATACTCCATAGTGTAAATTGAGAATGAAAAAAATTTAGGAATGTATGTTTTCCTCTATGTTGCCATCCTTTGTAAATTAACTTTCTTAATGCTCCTATCCTGATCATCCACTCACTGACTTGTTTCCTAAATTGCCTGAAAACTCAGATTTTAGCCATACTGTTTCTGTTGAGGAGACATTGTGAGACATTAAATTACATCTGGCTGCTTATTTTATGTCTTACCTTTCAGAGTTAATGCTGAATTGTGTTACTCAGTGTGATAGTCTCATCCTCAAAGGGTTAATAATCATCATTAGTTCCTTTCAACAATACTTCTAAGACATTTTCAACTTGATTACAGGGGTTAAAATTCCCTGGATTTAGTGAATCTGCTGCAGTAAACAAGCAGTAAACAAGGGTTCTTGAGTGCTCATTCCCAGTCTCTGAAGAAGAAGGATGGAGAGAAAGGTCTCCTATTGAACAAGGCCATCAGAGCATCTCTTCAAAACCTGAGGGCTCAGGGGAGCTTGGTTAGGGCCACAATGAGCTAGGTAGTACAGTGTGGGCAGGGCTGTACTGTGGTGGTTTGCTTGTGCAGCCCTAGAAGAGGCAGATGTAAGCAAGCTCTGCTCTCAGACATGTTTTCTTAGAGATTATCTATAATAGAAAGTCCATGGTGCTTTTTGGGATGAATTTTGTGAATCCTTATATCTTCCGCTATGGTTACAGCCTAGAGTGTAAGAAAGCTCTGTAGGGAATATGTGGGAGAGCCTGGCCTTTACAACTGTAACCCAGCACATAATATCCCTGTGATCATGCTGGAAAATCTGAGCTGAGGAGATGCCTTGCTCAGCCACCTTGAATTTGCAAGCAAATTTGTTTTATATCTGGTGGAATGACTTCTGCTACCGTCTGGCCTGCCCTTCTGCAGCAGGTCATGCTGTTTCTCACCTGCTGCATGGCATAACCAATCTACAGACATACATCCTGCACCCCATTGCTGTGGAAAGCTGTGTTCTGTGCTGGCATAATGCCCTCACTGTGCTTGGTGATAGTCCTTAACCATCACATCTTGTCCTAAGCAGCTTCAGTAGCTGAGTTTACAAGCTCATGCAAGGCTACTCCATCCAGCTGGCCAAAATGATCTTTAACCAAGCCAAGGACCACCATTTTAATATAAGGGATATGAGAGTTCTTCTCCCTCTGTGCAAAGTGGGCCATGAAGCCCCTGAGCTTTCTTTGGAAAGCGATTCCTGTGCAGATTCTCTTGGAAAGAGATTTCCGCAGGAGTGAAAGGAAAGGAAACATGTCTCATCTCCCGTGGAGCGGAAGGCAGAGGGCATTTGCACTTTTTAACCCCGTCTTTATGAAGTGCATTCTGATTGCAAATAAAAAGCAGTTGAGAGACCCCTTACCTGGCCTGTCTGGAGACAACACTGAAGTCCCTGTCAGTGGGTTGCTACCTCTTGCTGTGTACATGTCAGGTGGAAGGTCTTTCGTTCATTCCTGGTTTCCAAGTATTCATGTTGTTGCACACCTAACCTGTAACCAACACTCATTCAAGAGCTGTTAGGGCCTGGAGTAAGGGAAACAGCATCACTTCCAAGAGCAGCTACTGCAGCTTCAGTGGGCACTCTGTGGTGGCCTGGGGCATTGCTCCCAGAGGTACATTTTTGCAGGAGGTAACCAAAGCAGTCCCAAAGGTGCACGAGGTGGCTCGTGCAAGCTGTGATTACAGCTTTGAGGAATTATGTCCTGAGGAGTTAACCACAGTCTTAAAAAGCTTTTGAAAAATTAAGCAGTAGTAACCTGTATTCCCTCTAGGCTCATCTAGTTCTCATGACTGGTGTTGTGGCACTGTGTCCTCCACACAAGAAGGCAGCATGCAAGACTGTTCCTTGAGAATTAAAGAGCTGGAGGAGCTGCATTTAGAAAGGATGAGATCATTACCCCCTCCGAACACCATTTTTTTCGCTTGTCCAGAAAACCTATTGTCCAAGGACTCACAGACTTACACTATGACAGTGACTATCATGGCTATGGGCCAGCTTCAGATAGCCAACATCAGAACATTTCTAATATATCATTGCTAAAAAATACTTGTAGATTTATCAAAAATCCTCCTTCCTTCCTTCCTTCCGCCACTTCCTTCCGCCACTTCCTTCCGCCACTTCCTTCCTTCCGCCACTTCCTTCCTTCCGCCACTTCCTTCCTTCCGCCACTTCCTTCCTTCCGCCACTTCCTTCCGCCACTTCCTTCCTTCCGCCACTTCCTTCCTTCCTTCCGCCACTTCCTTCCGCCACTTCCTTCCTTCCGCCACTTCCTTCCTTCCTTCCTTCTGCCACTTCTTTCCTTCCTTCCGCCACTTCCTTCCTTCCTTCCGCCACTTTCTCCCTCCCTCCCTTCCTCCCTCCTTCCCTCCTTCCCTTCCTCTCTCTGTACTTATTATGTCTTAAAATTGTTAATAAAGTTCATTCTAACACATACTCCTTCTGACTTGGAAAATTATTAAAGGAGTTCATGTATAATCCTTACATATACTATGAAAAAATGGCAAAGTGTGTAAGAATCTTCTGTCCTTCAGGTAAAACTTTGTGAAAGGCTGTAAAAATATAGCATCACAAGATCAAGTGAAACAATTTTTTTCTACATTATATTTAAGTATGTTTTCACCAGCTGAAAACTCATTTTGGACCCAAAGTTGTTGTCTTTTTAAATTAATAAAAGTTTTTCTGATTGTTTCTAGTAAATTTAGAGCAGAATGACTTACTTACCTGGCATAAAAATAGTCACTAGATTTAATGATAATAACAGAAGTCTTATGACTCTCAGTTCATTTGATTTCCATGTGCTAAGGCTTACAACTGTAGCATTCCAATATCCTATTGCTGTCTGTTCTTAAATAGAGCTAATGTTGGCCTCCTGACCTTCCATTTTGAGAGGGCTAACCTGCCACTTCATTGTCTAGGTTTTAAGTTAAAAAAAATAGATGTTATTTCCAGTCCTACAAATATATTTGGAGTGAAACAACTGATGAGTCGTTACTACATTTTATTATGGACTTGGACAAGTATTTCAGAACACTTCCTATCATGCTGGTAAAATATATTTTATTTTAAAACATATCCTCATTGTCTTAGACTTGCATAAACAATGTTAAATAGTGATGTATTTTTGAAAAAGAGATTTTTTGATAATATACTTACTAGCTCTATTTCTTTAAAAATCAAAAATTACACAGTAGTCTGTGAATGTGAACCTTGCTCTAAATTAATTTTCTTTAAATATTAATGGAAAAACTGATTGTGATTTCTTTTAACAAAAATGAGTTTCTTTTAACAAAAAATGCTATTTTTAATTACTCAAATACAACATCTAGTCTAAGTAGAACCTAATGTTTTTCAAAACACTTTTAGCATGCATAGGATAATGGTAAATATTATGAGCTAATTATCCTGTAGAAATCTGATATTATTTCATCTTCATTAGTAGAAGCTAATAATGAGAAGAAAAGAAAAAATAAAATGTTAGGAGTCATGTTTGCTCTGCCTTAGGGACTTGTGATCCCATGAGGTAGTATCACCAGATGCCTTCAGAACTATTTCATAAACACCAGCGGAAAATTCAGGAAGTAGAATTAGTACCACTTTTAAGTATTAGCTGAACAGACAAGAGAAATTTTTTCTGTTACTTACCTATCCAATATTATAACTAATTACAATTAAAACCATCAGCATAAAGTCACAGATGTTTCTGTGCTAGCTCTAGTACTGATCTTTTTGCATAGCAGGGCTGGAATCCAAATTCCTCAGCTTTCAGAAAGCCAAAAAGTGCATCAAATACTGTCCAGAGTACTGTATCCAGAGTACCATATATGTGATGATTTTGTGTATACAAATCACAGTCAAATGTTAAAATGGATGATAAAGCAGGCCGAGCTTCTCTCCCACTATAGTACAAGAGTATCAGAAAGGAAATTACTAGTTGTCCTAAGAAACACGTAGTATCTCTTTCATGGTGTTTGCACATAAGCATGAATGTTTGAAATCGTAATTGGTTTATCATTCAGATGCATATATGCTTTGTATTTCTTTCAGAGTGGAATATCTTCTTGGGTAGAAAATTTATATGTATACCAGATTAATGGATCATGGAATGTAACCCCATGGAAGTTACTGTACAGGCTAAATGGTACAATTTCTGATGCAAATACTGATTTTTATTTTGATACTAATTAATGGTCTTTGGAAAGATAAGAGGTGTAGGCTCTGTTATTTTAAAACCTATAATGGGTTTTGTATTGTGCAGTCAAATTCTCATGTTACCTGAAACTCTCTAATTTCTGCATCTTCAGATAGATTAGATCTCTAATTAGACAAACCCAAACTTGATTTGCAATTGAGAGCAAACATATAATTTTAAGAAACCAATAAATATTTCCTCTGTTAAAGTTTGTGGTGTAATGGCTCGTGGGTCATTGCATGTTGCACATCTGCAGTACAAAATGGGAAATTAAATGTAAACTTCATTTATACTAGGTAGAAGCATGGAATTGCAGATATTCATTGGTTAACCAAAATGAGTAGAAATAGAAGACTGAAAATTAAATATTATGGAGGAACTGTAGTCATAGTTTTTCCAAGGGAAGAGAGACAAGGTGTTACTCATAAAATATAATTACATTATTCAAAATAAATTTCTAGGAAAATAACACCCATTCAAAGTCTGGAAGTGAAATGTAGACCCTTTATATAAATGTAAGCCTTTTTTACAAATGTTTGTTTCAATACCTCAAAATTCAAGTTTTTCCAAGCTTGCTACAAACAGATTGACAACGTAGTATGTATGGATGTGGTATGGGAAAGAACAACTGCCTTAGGAACAGCTTTTATGCTATCAGGGTTTGTACTTCCATCTGCTGGGAATGGATTCAAAACCATTTGGCACTGTAAACATGTAGTTGCTAGTAGTTCATGCTGGAATCTGAATTTAGAAGAAATACTAAAATTGCTAATTATCGAGTGATGAAATTAAGGCTTGCAGTAGAAGCAGAAAGCTGATACTCTTTTCTGGTCTTACCAACAAACACAGAAGCAGACATTTAATTTTAACAGTTTGGGTATAGAAATCATAGAGAGCCCTGAGTCCTGTTTTACCAGGCATTCCTGTGCTCTTCCTTTGCCTGGCAATATGATCTGGCTTTCACGAACACAGTCTGTGAATGAGATATCAGGTTTGGGTAACCAGGAAATGCTATCAGTCAACTTCACTGGTTGTCTGGTAGAATCATCTTGGGAAAGCTAGGGAAAGGGACTAGAAAAGGACTCTTTTAAGGTCTTTTAATATTTATTTAATAAAGCTCTTCTATCATTAGCTGCTTATTCTGAGCAGTGACAAATCTTCGAGAGAGCTGATCAACAAGCTTGTTCTTGATTGTCCCTTGAGAACTCTTTGATTAATGATGTTCTGCTTAAAGTATAGGTGGCTTCTATATGTCGTAGAGGAGCTGCCTAGAGGAGCTTCTTTATCTGGAGTGTTACTTTTTCAAATTTAAGTAGTAAATTTTGGTGGTTGCCACCTCAGACACACAAAGACAGCAGTTGTACAAGTAATCCTCTCCTTTCAGACTTAAAAAATAATAACAGTCTCTCAGTTTTATTTTGTTCTTCCAGTAATGGCCCTCAAAATTTTCTAGAATTTTCTAAACAAGCCCAACAAAGCTTCAATTGCTGTTTAATCCTTGAGAACATGCTTGAGAGCTCCCAGGGATTTCCTGAGGATTTATCTCTTGTTTATGAGTTTAGAAACTGTGGTGCTTGGACCAGGAAGATAATCGGTCTCTGTCGCTTTTCCTTTGGTGTGAATTACAGCATACAGCATATACTGCATATGTACAAGGCATAGCTGTGAAAAGATGAATGAGCTGCAGGGCTCCAGATAAGGACAAATAGCATACCATGGCATGAGGGCAAACTGCTAAAAGCACCTGTGCTTCTGCTAACCTAGACTTGCTGAATTCAGATTGCACTCCGCAGCCCTGAGTGGTGTCATGCTCAGTATCACATCCGTCATCTTGGCTTTTGACAGCTGTGGTGTGGTTCAGGGCTCTGGCAAGCAGAGCCAGGATAGCAAGCACATCTCACATTGCTCAAGAGTAAGTTTTTTGAGTTTTCTAGGAGAGGCCTGACTAGTGCAGTGAGATGCAGAAATATCAGAAAAGGAACCAATGAAAGCAGCGTGGCACACAACAGTAGTCTGCTGCACTCCTGAAAAAGTGAACTGAGAAAGGTTCTTGCAGACTTGCAGGGCAGAGTTCAGTTTCTGTGATGTCAGAAACTTTGCTTCCAAAAGCAAAGGAGTGTGACAGAAAAGGATGACATTCTTTAAAATACTTAATGTACAGACATCAGATGTAAAATGTTGAAAAGAAATATTTATTAATTAATTTTGCTCATTGAAAATGAATACAGTATTTCAATGCATTATCCATATGTAAGTCTGCAACACTTGATAAAATAATATTTATAATGTATATAATTAATATTATAATATTCCTTTAGAGGTTTGTGGTTTTTTTTCTGTGAGTCTGAAATTACCTATTTGGGATTACTAATATTACCAGAATAAAACAGCTGGGGGAAAGATCATGAATTAAACTCAATGCTTATGCATAAAATTTTGTACACTTGTAATGGGGATGTGATTACATTCATTTAAACAAACTATGAATTGAATTTTATCTAAATGTTCTCTTCCCCCAGATGCTACAGAAAACTGGTATTGATTTGTCTTGCAGATGGATGGAAGCTGTCACAGCAGCTATGACACCTTGGGAAAACCTACATGGCACATGTAATTAAATCTGACTCAGATATAAGATGAGAAAGCATTATGGTGACACAAAATGTTACCTTCCTAGAAAATCTTTCCTTTAATGATGCATTTGGAAGGACCAAGTGCGGCATGTTTCAGCTCATAAATAGATCTCTGTGGCCTTTAAAAATTTTAATGTCCTCTGCTTTGTGAGCACCTCTGATTTTGTTCAAGTCTTAAGTCAGGCAGATTCCTGTATCATACACAAGAATTGAGAAGATGAAAATAAAGAAAACGCTTCAAGAAATTTTCCATTTGGTGAGGTGTGTTGAACACAGAGAATGATAGTTTTGTGACAGCATTGTGCAAAGTACTGGTTACACTGATGTAAAATCTGACTCAATCAATTTATTAAATTCTTTCTGATTTTCAACTTTACTAGTTTTTTCAGTATAAGGATTTATTTGTTTTGTGGAAAGTTCATGCAAAGATTTTGAAAAACTTAAATGTTATGTTTTATTTTTGTTTTTATTTATGTTTTAAAATTTAGGCATTTTAAAAAATTTATTTCCTTTGACAGTTTAACTTTTTGGATAAAAACTTTGAGTGTTAGAGCAACTGTAACTTTGGAGTCTTAAAGCCTTTCCTGAGTTTCAACTTAACAGACTGTTTCAAGTTTTAGATCAAAGGAAATGTTGTGTTTGAACATTTGCCCCCTTAGCTCTCAAAAATATTATTTTGCTTCCCAAAGAAATAGATTTTTGTCATTAGGATACAATTTGTCTTCTCAGTTCAGTGAGAAATTATCATTTACTCCCTCAATTTCTTCCTCCATTTAATTATTTGATTATAGTCTCCTCTTTCTTGTTAGTTTTTGGCCTAACTATCACATGTTGGGCCTGCATTTTAGTTAAATCTGGTTCCTACCAAACTGGAAATTTTTTTCCAGTGGACTTTGTGCACTGTGGGAATTAACTGATCAAGACACGCAGTTCTGCTTCAAATTCCCTGACAAACATCCAGGAATCAAATAAGTTTTGCAATAAACGCTCAGGTTACTTATAGACACCGCTATGCACTTAGTTACAGAAGATGTAAGTTAAAAAACGTATCAGTCTGAAAACTAAGTAGATCTTACTTGTCTGCAAGTGTTGGTCATTAAACTTGCCTTTTTGCTAATGGTATTATGTATCTGATTCATTCAGAAACTTTGAAAATCTTGGTCAGAACAAGCACCATATTTTTCTATTGATACTTTTAACCTCACCTGCTTGCCTATATTGTGTATCCTCTAAATTGTCATCTATTTTATCTATTTATATTCTGCCGCCAACTTATAACACAATCTTTTCACTTCCATGACTCTGGTAAACATCGAGACTTCATTCAGAATGCCACTTTATAAGGTATAAGCTGCCATGTTTTATGATAGGGCTGAACACTAATTAATCAAAAAGGAGAAAACTCTTCTCTCATTTCTGTACTAGTAACAGACTTGGAATTTAAAAAAAATAGAATCCCAAGTTTCAAATACCTTAGCACATTTGGAAGCAACCTTTGTACATCCTAAAATACTCAGAATGGCTTGACTTGTCCAAGTGCTTGTAGAATTGTCTAAAATTATCAAATTATACATGACAGTCAGTCATTTCAAAATATATCTGACCCTCTGAAAGATGAAAAATTATTTACCTATAAAGAAATGTTTGTGAGTTCAGGACATTTCTTCATTTTTTCCCATATGAGAATTTTAAAAGTTTAGCTCAGCATGCATCTGTACCATGCACTGAATCACAGCAATGATAATTGGTACATCAATAATTTTTGCTTTCTTAGTTTTCTTAGAGCATGTGTGCATATTCTACAAATTTTAGTTCATAAAAATATGAAAAAAAGCAAAAAGGTTTTTTTTCATTTTTTTCTCCACCTTATGGAAATAATATTATTTAACAATTTGGGTAATATGTGGCCGCTTGCTCTTCCAGTGAAGTATGTGCATATACCTAAATATATTTCTGTAAGTGATGCAAAAATATTTTTGGAGGTTAAAATATGTGAAAGAAAAAATATGCTACCTGTTGTCAATTATTTAAATTGATAAACAGATATCTATGAGATTTTTATGGTAGGTTAATGTCATCTGATTACCCTTCAGGTTAGATATAGAAAGTCACTTTGACAAAGTAGTCCAAGACAGCTTTAATTTTTCATTGCCAGCTTTCCATGTTAAAATTTTCTGGATTGTTGAGGCATGAAATATTGTCATAATAAACACTGAAATTAGTTTCTCAGCATACAAACATGCAGAATTTCAGCTGGAATCAATGGGGCTTCATTGTCTTCAGTACAAAGTCATTTTGCTAAAGCCAAGTTTTTTCTATTAATAAAGTTTCAGTTTGTACTATTATTCCTTCTGATTATCCCAGTCTTAGTGGTCTCTGGACCTAGAGGCAGATGAGATTACTATTTCAATAACCTCTTGCTTATTTGCTGCTTTAGTTTTGGAGAGAGAGAAGAAGAAAACAGTGAGCACAGTTACATTTGAAACTGATAAGTGTTTTCCTAAGTGGCTAAAGACATTTCCACACAGAAATTCTCAGCTGTTGTCAGTGTCCACATCTGGGTGTAAGAGATGTGCCTACTGTACTTTCAGCTAACAGTACCCACCATCAGATACAACTGCAAATAAACAGTCTCTGTAAACAGGACCAGCAGCCCCTCAAAAACCTCCTTTGTGAGAAAAACTACCTGAAATAATTAAAACAGTAAAGATGCCTTTAGTTTTCTTTGTTAATTGTGTGATAGTAATAGAAAATACATACACACATACTCTGTAAGTATAACTAGTACTCTAGCACACTGTATTTGTTATGGTCCTATTGTTTTATCCCTAGTACTATCTATGCTGTTTTTCCATGGAGGTAGAGGAGGGAATAAAAAAATCTTTCAAGGTTTTCTCTGGCTTCTGGGACTTGTTAAATCTCTTTAACTCTTTCTTTTAGATTCTAGAAAAGAGGAAGAAGCTCCTTGTAGCTTTACATTCAGGGTTGGAGACCTGCAAAGATTTTCGTTCAAACAAATGAAGTCATTTGGCTAATGGTAAGGATCAATGACCAATAAATCCATTTCTGCAGCAATCACTATGGTAGAAAATTCCCTAGTAATTTTCAGACAGTGTATGCATTTCAGTTACAATGTATGTAAATGCATATGTATATATATCTATAGAAACATTTTGATAGAGAATGAGTAGATAGATGGCAGATAGATAGATAGATAGATAGATAGATAGATAGATAGATAGATAGATAGATAGATAGATAGATAATCTTTGCAAACTTTAAATGACAAGAATAACAAACTGCATTGCAAGGTCTTCCCTTTTTTCCCAGTATATTTACCCCTGAACTTGCCTGACAAAGTACTCTAGGGTGAGACCCAACTATTATAACTATATTGTGTCTATAGTCATTTCAGAATCCCTAAATTATCTCCAGAGCAATGCAGCAATGCAGCTCACTTAAAAGTCCCGCATCATATGTGCCAGCCTTGCAGATTTATCTGAATACAACCTCTGTGTTTAACCCCTGAAGTCTGATCTTTTCCACAGACCTGGAGGTTCAATAGTGCATACACATTAAGAAGATTTTTGCCATTCAAATGGAAAGTAATTAATTTGGTTGCTTGATATATATACCTATGCTGATTTTAAAAATTTATCTCAGGTTCCATTGCTCTGTGAGAAATCTGTCTGTAAGAAAATAGTGACAGATGAAAGAATCATTGCATTTAGCCCTTTGTTGGCATGCTTAACTTGCCTGTCAATCTGTGATGTGAGTTTAAGTGCATCCAACCATGCCGTTGCATTTATGCTCCCTCAAGAAGCTCCCGGGACTCCATCTTAACTTTCATTGCTTCCAAGGACGGGCAGGAAAATTGGGAAGGTAGCTTAAGTGCTTGTTCAGGATCACACTGTGACCAATGTGTGTCTGCACAGAGCACTACAGTCTTATCCCTTCTCATCCTGTGCCAGGTCATCTAGAGGAGAATTAACTGCAGAATGCAGCTCCTGATTTGACATGAGGGGGAAGATGGGGGAACCTGTGAGAGCACACATGACCTCTGGCTTCCTTCCACAGTCCTTCTGGCAGCTGCCTGGGGCCTGCAAGGGCAGCATGCTGTGTGTCACTCACACAGAGAGAGGCAGGAAGGACGAGGAAGGCACAGTGTGACTGAGTTTGCTCCTTGGGCGACGAGTGGTGTTTCCCTACACACAGCACCCTCAGCGGCATACGCCACTGTCACAGCCCCACAGTGAGCTCCATCAGACCCAGCACTGTAACAGCTGCATTTATTAACAGCTTCTGTTCCTTTGGCTTGCGTTTCATTTTCTGTGGCTAAGCTCACGTTTTTTCTCCCAAGTGCCTCTTTTTTTTTTCCTTTTCTTCTTGTTTTCCTTTTTTTTTTTTCTTTTCACTAAGATAAAATAAGTAGCTGTGTCTACTTCTGTTCTGTGCTTCTTTGAACACTAAGTCATTGTGGATGCTGCATCTTGTGCTGTGATTTTAGCAAGGTACAGGCAAAAGGCTTTCATCTGGCGCCTCTCAGCAGGTACTTTGGAACTCCTCAGCCAGAGATCTAGCCCGGGGTGTTTTATAGCCAGAAATATGCCTCCTTACTGAGTTGCATTTGCTGACACAGCTCAAAAAATTCACCCGGAAAGAGAGTCCATGTTATTGCTCAAGACAGTAAAAGAGTATTTATTGTGACTGCTGCTTAGATGAGCTTGATCATAGCTTGGGGGCCTAGCCTGGGACTAAAATAGTCTGTGCAGCAGGTTCCCATGGTTTGTCTGCTGGAAAGTCACGTAGAAAAAGCAGAATTGCTTTGACAAGAATTGGTGAATAGCTTATGTTTTGATAGGCTGTTTTAAACAATTTTAAAATATTACTAAAGCTGTCTTTAGAAAGTACATACGGGGAGTTCAGGTCAATGCCAGTGGGAATAAATTGGATTACACCATCCTGAAGATGAGTCTGGAGCTGCATCTGTTTGTTTGGCAGCACCAGTTCAACATCCAGAGCTGTAGCCTGGCCTTGGGTGCTAGGTGACAGGAGAGCCTTGGAAAGTGTGATGCTGCTAAAATATATAATTCAAAAAACTTTTGCACAAAGCAGTAAGATGGGCATTGTAATAAACTCTATTAGGCAGAAGAAAAGAGGGTTGGATTTGAGGCTTCTGGTAACAGTTTCACAGAACTATTAATATGACTTTCTATTAACATGTGGAAATAATTTCCAAAATAACAAAAAATAAATTATTTTTATAATAAAATAATGAAAAAGAATAGTATGTGCAAGCCTTTCTTTACTCACTAGGCACAGTTTACAGGATAAAATTGAAGACCATTAAATTCCTCAAAAGCAATGACACACTCCAGTATCAGCTGTTCAGATTCTGCCTGGAATATGTGCTATTGCTGTTCAGCTTCAGGATATCATAACCAAAGACACTGGAAGGAAACAGATGAACTCCCGCTTGGGATGGAAGCCAAGCTGAATGTTTTTCTGAAAAAGTACTTACGTTGTGTCAGGATATCAGGGGAAAATTTTCACCCGCCCTTCCTTTCTGGTACGTATGATTACAAAAATACAGGGTTTTCAACTGTATAGAGCTCAAGAATAGTGAAAATAAGATTGAATGGCTAGGGGTAAGGATCAGGGTAAAAATCTGGGAAAAAAGGCACACTTCCTAGTGGGGGACCACCCAACCAGGATGAAAAGGCACATAAAGTATTCTGTCAGTGGCCGGATGAATCTGATGCTTCATGATCACCAGCCATTGGTCTTGCAGGAGATTTTAACTTCCCAGATATCTGCTGGAAGCTCAGCACAGCAGAGAGAAGGGCAGACTAGGAGGCTCCTGGAACCTGTGGAAGAAAACTTTCTGACACAGATGGTAAATCAGCCTGCTGTGGGAAGTGCCCTGCTAGACCTGTTTGTGAACAGAGAACAGCTGGTGGGGAGATGTGGTGTTCAAAAACCATTTGGGGTATAATGACAATTTATTTACAATTCTGTTGACAATTGGTGGTGAAGTAAGGAAGGAGGTCAACAAAACCTCTACCTTGGTCTTTCAGAGGGCAGACTTTGGCCTCTTTGGGACATTCATTAAAAGAATTCTTTGGGAAACAACCCTTTATAACAAAAGAGTTTAGGAATGTACAACACCCCTTTGGAAGGATATCTTAAAGGTGCGGGAGCAGGCTGTCCCTTATGTCTTGAAACATGAGCTGACAGGAAAGAAGACCAGCTTGGCTAGAGAGACAGCTTTTGCTGAAATTCAGGGTAAAAATAGTTTGTGACCTTCAGAAGATGGGGCAGACAACTCAGAAAGAGTATGAGGATGTCATTAGGTCATGTATAGAGAAAACTAGAATGGCAAGAGCCATTCAACCTGGCCAGACACTGTTTTAACAGATAATAAAAGGTGTTTTTATAAAGTAACAACACAATGCCAGCCATGGAAATAGCCATTCTTTATTGAATGTGGAAGGAAACATTGTCATCAAAGATGAGGGAAAGGCTGAGACACTTCAGTGCCTTTTTTAGTCTTAGTCTCAGACAAAAAATGTTGCCCTTGGTGCAACCAATCCCCTGGGCTGGGGTGGGCTGGAGGAGAATAAACCCCTGCAATCCAAGAGGGGATATAGTTATTGACCTTCTGTGCCACTTGAACACTCACAAGTCCGTGGGGCCAAATGGGATCTGCTTGAGAATACTTAGGAAACTGTCAAAAGAGCTCACCAAGCCATGTTCCATCATCTGTTATCTGTCTTAGTTAACTGTGAGTTTACCCAATGTCACGCCCATCTATAAGAGGCATCAGAATGACAATCTGTGGAGCAAGAGGTCTGTCAGCTTGACCTCAGTGCCAGGGGAGGTTATAGAACGTATCATCGTGAGTGCTATCACATGGCATGTACAGCACAACCAAGGGACCTGTTCCAGACAGCATGGGTTTAGAAAAGGCTGGTTCTGCCTGACCAGCCTGGTCCCCTTTTATGACCAGGTGACTCAAGCAGTGGACGAGGGGAAGTCTGTGAACAAGTCTATGTGGATTTCAGTAAAAACTTTATTACTGTCATCCAAAGCCTTCTCCTGGAAAACCTGCAGCTTCAACAAGGCCAAGTGCCTGGTCCTGCATTTGGGTCACAAGAACCCCATGGAGTACTTCAGGTGGGAGGAGGAATGACTGGAAAGCTGCCCAGTGGAAAAAGACTGGAGGGTGCTGGTCAACAGAGGCTGAACACAAGCCTGCAGTATGCCCAGGTCACCACATAGGCCACTGGCATCTTGGCTTGGATCAGCAACAGTGAGAACAGCAGGACCAGGGCAGTGATTGTCCCCCTGTACTCAGCACTGGTGAGGCCACACCTCGAGTGTTGTGTCCAGCTCTGGGCCCCTCACAACCAGAAAGACTTGGAGATGATGGAGTATGTCCGGAGAAGGGTGATGGAGCTCGGGCAGGGACTGGAGCACAAGTCATGTGAGAAGCAGCTGAAGGAGCTGGGGGTGTTTACCCTGGAGAAAAGGAGGCTCAGGGGAGACCTTGCTGCTCTGTACAACTGCCTGAAAGGAGGCTGTAGCCAGGTGGGCATTGGTCTCTTCTTCCAGGCAAGCAGTTACAAGACAAGAGAAAATAGCCTCAAGCTGCACCAGGAGAGATTCAGGTCAGATATCAGGATGAATTTGTTCAGTGGAAGAGTGGTCAGGCATTGGAACAGGCTGCCCAGGGCGCAGGGGTGGAATCACCATCCCTGGAAGTGTTCAAGAAACAACTGGATGTGTCCCACAGCATTATGGTTTAGTTAGCATGGTGGTGTTAAGTCAAAAGTTGGACTCGGTTATCTTGGAGGTCTTTTCCAACCTTAATGATTCTATGACTTAATGATTCTGTGATTTATCATGTTTCTTTCTTCTGCTTTTCTAGCTGAAAATCTACAATGTTTTTCATTAACATCTTAGAAAGTCACGTAGAGGCAGGCATCAGTTTATGGAGATGGAAGCATGTCGAGGTACTTGAAGCAAAAGTAGTGAAAAGAGAAAGCCCATGTTCAGTGAAATGTCCCAGTACTGAGAAAGGCAGCATCTCTAGGAAACCTTTCTTAAAAGCTGCAAAAGGTCATTAGTACAATGACAGACAGTTTGTCCTCTAGGTTTGGAGGTCTAATATTTTGATGACACAGCTATGAAAAACTATACCACCTACAGCTGTAGTGCTTAAAGAAATTCTTACGTGGGCATATGTACCATCCAGCAGAAGCCTTTTGTACATATTCTTTAAATCAGTTTGCTTAATGGAATAACCTGCAGCTGTGAAGTGCATAAATGCATCAGATACAATAAGCACTACTTCTCCAATAAATTTTTTATTAATATAACTCTGTCTGTTTATGTGTATCAGCAAACTGTTTTAAGAACATTTTTGCTCCAGAGTAATGTTGTGCTGCACAGCCCCCAGGGAACAGCTGGCATGATTCCCTGTACCATTGTAATGGGGGTACAGAGTATCTGCTGTTTTCTGTATGCCTCCCACCTAAATATTGACTGGAATAAACTCTAGCAAAAGATCTTCACTCTTCTCTGTGTTTATGGGATCAACATAAAAACTATAGAGAAGGTAACCAAAGGTTTTATAGTTCTTGAATAATGCCATAAGGTGAAATAACATTTAAAAATTCTGTGTCATGTACAGGGAGGGGAATATTTGGGGAAGCCAAATCTGGGGTATTCAGGTGATACTTTGTAAAATGTATTCAAAGTAATACTACAAATAAAATAGGAAAACTTTTAGACCAAACAAGGAAGAAAAAGCAATGCAAGTTTGGATTTCAAGTATTCAAGCAAGACAACTGAGCAGCAAAGAGGATTGGCAGAGGGCAGGATAGTGAACTAAAAATTCTATGGAAAAAGATATCTGTTGAGATCTCCTGGTAGCAGTGTTGTGGAAAATCTAGTGTGACCAAAGGGATGTTTTCTGGCTCTGTTTCCTGCGAAGCATATCCTTCTACTTCCTCCGCAGCTACGGAAAAAAAACTTGTCTGCTGTGGGACTGCTGCAGTGGTATTACTGTGGAAAGAGCGTAGGAGTCTTTTTATCTATTTATACTCATTTTATGCATGCAGCTTTAGAAGAGGTGGTTGGGTGAAGCTCACTGCTTCAAGTTATAGATAAGTCAAGCACTTAGCTGCATCTTTGGGCTCTTTGAAAAAATGGGATGAGAGGAAATAAAAGTATTGTTGAAGAATCAATCATTTGTTTTTGTAAAACTAAAACTCTGAAATTAAGAACATACATTTAATGATTTATCAACACAGTATGGCCAGGAAAAAGAAAGAACATATTTAATTACTAGATTAGCTGCATAATAATTCATACATGTACACATTTTCATAAAGTGTTGCAGAAGATATTTATTATTCCCTTGATCCACTTAGTTCTTTCAGCACAATTGAAATGATTGTAGGTATGATCTGGTACTACATCCAAAATCACATTATCAGTACCAATGATTTGGCAGAGGATAATTTATGGAGTAGTAAGTGGTTCTTCACTCAGTCTCAGGAAATCTGTCAAGACCTGCCCATTGCTGAAAAATGGGGGACATTGGTGGGACGTGAAAAAGTATGATGACAGAAAAGACTGGACCTCCTAATGTAGTTTACCTAGATCAAAAGTGTAGTACCTGTGTGGTCTCCAGGCAGTAGTAACTTCAATCAATGGTAACTGGAAAAGGGAAAATTTGTCTCCTGCTTCAAAATAGAAAAGCCACACCTCCTCTCTACTTCTTCCAGTAACTCTTCCAGGAGCAGCTCCTACACTCACTTTAGTACAGTGGGTGGTTCTGTTCAAGTGAACCATTTACTGTGTTACCATTTGTTTTCAACACAGTGAATCATATTCCTGTAAAGCTTGACTAACTTACTATGAAAATATTAGCTGGATATGACTCCATACTGTATAAGCAGCTTACTCCTGCATCTGCCTAGTGCAGCATCTGCCTAATGAAAGTACTGATGGGAAGAGTCCTGTTTCACACAGCATTGTGCTGAGCCAATACAATGACACAGAAACTTGCTAAGACACTGTGAAGCATTAAAATGTGAATATTTAATATTGATATAAAGAATATATGAATGTTAATATTGGCCATTTTAGTTCCTAGATACTGCCTTGGGGCATTGGGAAATAGGGTTATTCTGATTAATCTGAGACTTGTAGCACATGAGCACATGTGCATTGTCCTGATAAGGTTAAAAAATATGCTTTACCATGTAAACATGTTAGGAGTCTAAACTATTGCAAATTACTCATGACTTTGAGGCTTTGATAAAAACTTGTTGACTTTTCTAATTGTTTGAAGAATAATTTGCTCTTTATTTTCTCTATTGGAATTTATTAGCATTATCTAGAACATTTTAAAAGCCTGTAAATCTAAGTTGTTAATTGCTTTGCTCTATTTGTAGACAAAAGAGTTTTTTTCTTTACGTTAACGAAAACTGAAAGAGCACAGCTTTAGATTAGATGTTAGAAATAAATTCTTCACTGTGTGGGGATTGAAACACCAGAACTGGCTGCCCAGAAAGGTGGAGGATTTCCCATCCCTGTAAGTACTGCAGACCAGGCTGGATGAGGCTTTGAAGGTCTAGTGGAAGTTGTCTATGCCTATGGTGCATGGGTTGAAACTAGATGATGTTTAAGATCTGTTCTCAGCCAAACCATCGCATGATCCTGTGATTCTATGAAAAGAGCCAAATAACAGCTCCCCATATTGTAGGACAGTTCTGAGCCATGATCTGGTGCATGCTTAACTATCATTTATCAGATAAAATCTAGCAAGCCTGAAAAGGAATGAAGAAAGAAAGCAGCTCTGGATATCTAGGCTTTGTCAAGTAGGTACTACATTACAGCCACATAACTTTTCATCATGAAATATCCTGAAAGGATTTTTCTGAAAGGATTAAAAGAGTTAAGGGAATATTTAATGAATTCCTGAACACGACTGAAAAGTCGTACATGGAATAAAATGCTTTCCTGCAAACTTGCAAAAAACTATCTGCAAATTTGGGACTGAGATTAGCACTGACACCCACTATAGCTGTGTATTACCCACAGGAATAAAACTTCATCTTTTTCAGGTTTCCAAGGCAGCTTTTAATAGAGGATCTCTGCCTCTATCCAGCTGCCCAGATTTCTGGATATTTTGTTGAGAAGCCGTTCTATGTCAGCTGTGAAATGTTTAAGATGAAGTTAGCTGCAGTGTTGGGCTAGAAAATTGCAAATGCCGTATGGAAATTATATTCATATTATCATGAAATACACAGTATCAGTAATTAAATACAGAGATCTCATGAAATTGGCATATGAATAGATACACAAAACAGACACATATAGGCATATCAGTTTTATACAAAGTGACTTGAATATGCATATAATTAACATGAGCGCAAAAGAGCTTGTGCTGAAATTAATATAGACACCAGCTACTGAGGATGTTGCATAAATGCAGCTCTTGTTAGTTTAATACTCTGCCAGGCATAAGTGATGCCAAGTCTGATTAACCTCTGGGTACCACTAGAGGAAAAACAGTTAAATAGTAATAATGATTTACAGATACATAGAAAACATTCTTACATTGATGAAAGACACAGAAAACATTGAGGAGAAATTAACAAAAATAAGGTCATCAGCTGGAGTATTCTGGGGCCAAAACAGGCAAGCTGAATTTTAACAAGTTCAAAGGAAGGCCAAAGGTGACAGATATACAAAAGAAGGTGCTGAAATTGGCAACAGAAGAAATATCTGTGTCAGTAAAGGAGAGCATGCCACGGCTTTAAAAGTTAATAGTACATAATAAAGAATATTTGGTAAAAAAATAATGGGAATTTACTCTGCATTTTAAAGAATATGAGGGAAATGGCATTGTGATACTCTCTTGGTAAAGGGGATTGAATGTTAATAGAGAAACTTGACTGACTTGGAAATGAATTAATGCATATATAAATAGATTTAGCAAGTAACCCTGAAAAGAGAGAACTAATATAAATTATTGCAAAGAAGAGCCCGTCTTTGCAAAATGTTACATCTACTCATGCCATTTTATGAAATACTAAATACATTTAAAAGAAAAAGTTATACATACCCTTGATGAGTTTTTTTAAAGATTTGTAACGTAACATTTTATTTCTGTATAACAAAGCTCAGAGAGAGAAGTCCTGCGAAGAAGACCTGTCCTAGTAACAGACTTCTGGAAATCTGTAAAGGAAATCATACAGGTATTCTTGAGAAATGTGTCTCATTTATTTCCAAAATTTTTAAGAGACACTTCTCAGCTTGATGAGTCACAGGTCACAGTCAATACCTGTGGAAATACCAAGGGGGCCTAAGACAGTCTTAGTAGAATCTTCTGATTCTACTGATCTCTAATGAGACAGGAATAAATTTAGGGATAGATTTAGGACATATCATTAGATGCCTCTCTTGGGAAAAGTGATGGTGTAATTGAGGGATGCATATCCTCCCTCAGAATCAAAGGACATGGCAATGACATGAAGACACAAGCCAGCAGGAACCATCACCGACATCTTTTTGAAGACTTGGAGGACAAGTGGAGCTTGACTGGTGTGTGTGAATGCATGAAATCCCAGAATTATGAGGAAGGGAAAGACATGGGGCAAAAGAAAGAAGTGGTACTGAAATTTTCTGAAGCATCTGCTCAGAGCACCTATGCCTGTAATGATTGCATATTAAAAAGCCTATAAACAATAGACACATGGTCCTGTCTCTAAAGTGGGAGACCCAAAACTCTCAGACTGGCTTGAATAAAAAACAGGCTTCAAATGTGATTTTTAAATACAGACATGAAAATTTGAAGACTGTGTAAAATTTTTAATAAAATTTGTGCTGAATTTATTATAAACATTGAAAGAGTCTGAAATGCTTTGCTTTAAAATAAAATATTTAGGTTTTTTTACTGCAAAACTCCTACTTTGTTTCAAAACAACATGTAATTCCAAAGATAAAAGGAAAAACAAAACAAAGCAAACTTAAGGATGGGGTAATATTATCAAAACATTTTGGAGTATTACTTATTAGTTTAACTGCTGGGATTTTATGCTCCTTCTTAGCTATGTAAATTGGAAAGCAGTATAGTTTCAGCTTAATTTCAGGGGAGAAGGTCTTAAGCTATGCTGCATTTCATTCCAGCTGAGAAAGGCTAAGAACACATTGGTATATCTTGATAAAATAACTAAAAATCAATGTTTAGCCCCATGTTATTCCTAATTTCAAAAGGATGTTTGGTAATCAAATTCACCTTAAAATCTTAATCCTAAGAACAATTGTTAAAACCTTTTGCAAAATTTAACAGATACTCTCTGTAGTATTATATCTATATCATCTATATCTGTGTTTATATCTATCTAAATCTGTATCATCTCTATCTCTATCTCTATCTAATCTATATCTGTCTATATATCATCTATATCTCTCTCAATATATATATATCTAATCTATATCTAATCTATATTATACATATATAATCTATATCTATATCATCTATATCAATCATGGCATTCCATGTCTTTTCACAGATTTTTTTCTGATCTTGTGGGGGGAAGGTACAGACATACTCTGAAATTATTAATGAAAGAGAACAACACAGCCATGCTGTCATACACTGAAGTGGCACTCAGTTCTGGCTGAGCCTAACTGGGAGACAGAGCACTGGCAAGTGGTTTCCTGCAGCCTGACATTTCCCCAAGTCATAGAGTAGTTTGTGTTGGAAGGGACCTTTAAAGGCCATCTAGTCCAACCTCCTGTCCACCCCTGCAATAAGTAGAGCTATCTTCAAGTGGATGTGATTACTCAGAGTCCTGTCCAGCATGACCTTGAATGCTAGGCTGCATTTGCAATCATATTGCTATTTCCTTGCCAACTCTGATTTCTTGTGTGATCCAGTGTTTCACTTGGAGAAAAGCTGTTAGCACAGATACAGATGTGTTTTCTTGTTACTTTGATGCCTTAGGATTTTAGCTTCTATATTTTTCAAATCCTGTACTGCATTAGTGTATAACTCCAAACTCCATAGAGAGTGTTAGTTAACTTCACATTTTGGTCAGACAAAACAATCCCTCTAGGCCTGAAATCAAACAACACCTTACTGCCTCAGGCCCTGAAAAATATAATCAAAAGTGAGTTGGGGAAGGAAGGGCAGGGAGAAAACTGCAGGTATATGATTTAGCTACCCAGAGGTGAAATTGGAGGATTAACCCCTGATATGTAAATGGACCAAACTTGTAATTTTCAGAAAAACTCTTGACCATCATCCATCGTGGGTAAAGCCCCTCTTGAAGGCTTCTGACTGCCCAAGGTGTATCTGTTGAAGACCTTTAATAAGTACCTACTTTTATTGTCTTTATCTTGTCAAGCCTCTCCAAGGCATCAACTTCTGTGATGTCAATTTCATTATCAGCAGATCTTATATGTAGGAAAAAGGTCACTTCTGCCATCTTAAAGCTGAATGTTGTGAGGGATACAATTGAAAATTCCGACCCTTATACCTGATACATTATACCTAAAAGTCTTTTTACTGCCTTATGCTATTTAACTCACATGGAGAGCTGAGTGACTGTTTCTTCTTGTGTAAAAAAGTACCTTGAATGTCCTCAGACCTCTGAAAGAAACTGTGCTACTCTGAGTTTTGCAGACGTTAAATTATTTTTGATGGAAAACTGAAATTGGCTGGAATGGATATAAAGCTGTATAAAATGTTTTTCACTCCTGATGCATTTTATCCTCATTTCCATCCTTCATTGCCCTCCGTCTACTTAGAAGGATCAGTTCAGTACAAGTTATTTTCCTAAGTAAACATTCTCATTAAGTTATTTTTTAGTCTGGTTTTTGGTTTGGTTTGCTTTGTTTTTTAATTTTTATTTGCTTTTCCTTCTGGTGCAGTCAGATGACTTTATCAAGCAGATAATCTCATGAGAGTGGCAATTCCTTCATCCCATCTTCCCCATCCACTTTACTGAACCTTTCCCTGCTGGCACAGTGACAATCTGAAAAACAGAAAATTCCACCCTACTGGTGCTAGTTTTCATCTGAGAATGAATGAGGTATGTGCATTTGTTCCCTGCTTTTTTCATTTCAGTCCTTAACACCGACAGAGCTAGGTGCAGATGTTCTCTCCAGCACTCACTTCTGGGGTAATTGTTCCACACTTGAAATTTACCCTCATGCATCTACTGCTGTAAGGCTTATTTTGGAGTCAGAGATTTCATGGTTATGATTGTTAGGGATATTTTCTTTAACTTCATAAGGCAACCAGTCAACTGGTATCAATTAATATTTTGTCTCTGACTTCTATAGATCTATATTGAGTTGCCACAACCACAGAGTTGGCCTAAACTTTTTTTGGCTTGGGACATGTTCCTCTGAGAATTTCTTAATTAACACCAAATTTTCATTAATCCTTTCTCCCCTCTCCTTCTAATTGCTGCTTCTATGGTACATGCAGAGAAGGGACATACCTTTGAATCAAGTGTTGTTCTGAATGATCACTAATGAATCTGCCTTTTCACTGGGGAGAGGTATTACAGGTGAAGAAAGATGCTTGGTCTTTCTAAATGGGTTTAATTTTTCACTGAAACTTTAGTTTCCATGTATGTCTTTTTATTCTCACTTCAGTAGCCGAATTCTCCCCCTCAAGTTAAATATTATAAATAAATATGAAGGCGATAGAAATTACGATCTATATCAAAACTAAGAGTAAAGAAGGACTAATCCTTTTTTTTTACCTCATTACATCTTCATGTTTTAATGTTTTTAACATTTGGAAATCTGAAAAATAAAAAAAAAAAAAAAGTAATTTTAACCATTCTCTTCTTGGGTATTACATGTGAAAATGTTTAAATGACAGCTGCTCAGTCACTAAGATTTTTGTTTAGAGATCCAGTTCTGTAGTTTGAAATTTAGATTATCTATGTTTATTAAACAATCACTTAACAATTTCTGTAAGCAAATATTATTTCTGCTTCAGCTGATAAAATGTGTATCACTGAAGAGCTAACATCTCACACATTCACTACTTCTGTCCTGAACAAATGTCCTGTTAATTACACTAATGAGTTTTCTATCATTGGTCTTGGTTCATATGATCTGTTCAGTCATAAACAACAGTTTATTCTCCACTTATGTCTGGTATGAGTCAATTTCTTGTGTAAGACACAAGTGCAGCACAATAAGATGAGCAAATGTGCTTTAAAAATGTATGATCATCAGCCATGCTAATTAAATTTACTGAAATATTAGTGAGAAATTATGTCAAATTTATGTAGAAACAATTGCTTAGGTGCAATTTAATGTTGTTCTGGTCTTTTCCTGTTGATTTGGGTGTATTCATTTGATCTGGTTTTACTGGGGGAATCATCATCTTTGCTGCCTTTTAGGAAATGATGCTTCCCGTGAACACCCCTTTGCTATTAGATTAACCACTACTTCCAGTACAATTTGCTTTCATGTTCTTGTTGGAAGTGACAGAAATTAGAGATAGAAAAACCTGTTAGGTCATTCCCTTCTTTCCATTTTGCCAGAATAGGATTGTTTCCTGCAGTATACAAGAGAGTTTACTTGGCAGTGGAACAGCCACCACCTCGTGGTACATCTTGCTGATACATGAAGGGCAGTGCACATAAAAAGCCCACGGGCTTTGTGGAGCTGCAGGCCAGAATTGTAAGCAAGCAGCAAGGTCTGGACTGCAGAAGCAGACAGAAAAATGCCATATAGTAATGGAGAGGAAGCTCAGTGCAAGATGTCAGTCCTCACATTTTTTGATAAAACAACCTTTACTGAAGAATGCAGATTCGAGAAACAAATTTCACAGAAACATGAAATGCTTGTTGATTTCCCCAAGGTATGCCATCAAGGGAAGGAAGCCTAGAAAAGCCCTCCATGATTCATTTCAATCATTACCAAAAAAATAGTGGTGTCAACTCAGTTGAAAAAGAAAGCTTCTTTTTACAATTCATGCTTTAAAATAAATTTGAAACAGGCGTTTAAAAAGTAAATACTTACAACATATTGAAGTTTTCAGTTTAACCCAAAACACTTTTTCAGCTGCTGTTTGTAGAAAGCAGAGTGACCAACTGTTCACATAAGTCTGGCCAAAATGTGATTTCGTAGGGCATGAAACTGGAAAGACTATGATGTGAGGTCTCTCTTCCCCTCCCAGCACTCCCAGCATAGCTGATTTATTGCAGTTTCAATCCACTTGTGGGTTTTACATTGGCTTCACTCCTATGATTTGCAACCATCACTTTTATCTGTCCTCTACTACATCTGTCCATGATACTGACAAAATCACATAAAATGAACTGAGCTTTAGTGAAAAAAGTTAATATCCTGCTCAAATATGCTCTTCATATTTATCTGATAAATTCTATTTATTTCCTCTATTCTCCCAAATCTCAGCTTTTCCTATCTATGTAATAATTTTCAAATATTTGTACATGGGTATCACAGCCTTGCTAGCTATTCATTAAGCAAGGTAGGTAGCCATGTTAATTTTTCAACTTTTCCTCACAGGGTAATTCCTCTGTCTTTCTAGTTTTCAGTTCAGTAGGTAATTTGGGTTTTTTTTTCCACTTTCTTCTTTGTCAGTCTCATTAATACCTTCATTGGTTTTAGGTTCACCTGTACCTTATAAACTAATGGAAGCTCACCATGGCAGTGATGACCATGCAGGATCATCCTAGCAATGGATATCTCCCTGATAAAACTCAGACTCAGGCATAAAAATTGGAGATGAACAATGCTACTTTTTCCTCCATCTGCTGAAAGCAGAGGGATGCTGCCAGTATTTTCTGTGGTTCCTAAGTCAAACCTCCTGCTAGCTCATATTTTTAAGACTGATCCAGTAAGGTGCTACACTGAGCTTTGAAATGCTTTCCATTTTCCAAATTTATTATCTGCTCTTCTCAGAAGAGAATCTGGAAGCTTTCCATCCCATTCTAGTGTGCCATGGAATATTTCTCTTTGAGGGGAGCTGGACATGTTTATCTCAGTTGTTTGATACCCTAGTACATCCTCTGATGCTTGGGAGCTTAGTACTCCTGCAGTATTTATCCACAGACGTTTCTGGGGCTGTACATCAAAAGGGAAATAAAATCTAAGTGCAGTTTTAAAGCTCTGATTTTGACACAATTCACCAGGAATATTTTTCTTCATTTCCTGACACTAATATTTTTCCTTTTACCAAAAAAGCTTAAAAAAACACTTGCAATAGTCTAGAACAGTTCCGAAGACTGCAACAAAAACATTTAGGATTTGTAAAGTGGTTTTGGTTTAATTCAGAATAGTCATTTATCTATTTTTCACCAAAATAAAAAAAAAAAAAAAAAGAGAGAGAGGAGAATAAAGAGGGAGAAGAAAAGGGAGATCTTAAAAGGATTAAAAGGATTTCTGTCATGACTGGGCTTAGGAGACATGTGGGACATATCACAACTTCACTGCTTATTACATATATAGTTATTTTTGGTATTTTCATATTTATATATATTTTAATACAGCTAAATTTATAGAAAAATAGGCAATGGCTTAAAACGGAAATAGGGGAGGTTTACATCAGATACCAGGAAAAAGTTCTTCACTGTGAAGATGGTGAAGCACTGGCATAGGCTGCCCAGAGATGCTGTGTGTGCCCCACCCTTGGAGGTGTTCAAGGCCAGGTTGGATGGGGCTCTGAGCAACCTGGTCGAGTGGAAGGTGACTCTGCCAGTGTGCAGGGGCTGGAACCAGATGTTTTTTATGGTCTCTTTCAGACCAAACCATTCTATGACAAAAACAGGGCAAGTGAAATTTTTTCTACTCTTGGAATAGAGAACAGAACAAGTTTTCTTCCTAATGCCGGGCAATGATCCAGACACAAGGGTGTGATTTTTATTTTTCCACTCTGTAAATCCTTTGTTTAGGCAGGTGCAGAGACCCATGCTTCTTACGTTGCCAAAGAGTAGATTTTACATTATGATTTTTTAATTTTTTTGGGGGGGGAAGTCAAAGACAAAAAATTAAAACAAAGTTAATCTTGCAAGACTAGCAGAGTTGAGGCATTTGATGAAGAAAGCAATGACTGATTGAATCAGAGACGTTAATATCTCCCTCTCGACAGTGTTAGGCACTTACTGCTTTGGCATGTGTAGTGGCTCCAGGAGGGAACACTTGGTGGTTATAAGAGCTGTGCTAACATTGATCATACCATACACCAGATTGTCTGGCTGCAACCTATTTAATTTTAAATTGTTGTGTGTGCTATGCCAATCTTTTGAAGTAAAAAAAATGCTCATGATGGGTTGTTGGCTATTAACTTGAAGCACTGTCCAAGTCTAATTGATTTGTGATCATGATATATATTGACAGCTGACAAGAATTCATAACAGCCCACTTGTTGAGGCTTGTTGTCTTCCCTTAGGTTGTTCAGTGCCATGACATGCTGTAGTTGATCCATCACAGGGCTGTGTTCCTCTCCCATTGTGGGCAGAAGGAAAATAAAATACAGGCAAAGTGTATCTTAGGCAGCTGACAGAAACCTCCCAGCAGCAAGGCTGGAGTCCCATTCTCCTTCCAGCTCTTTCCAGTGACAACCCCACCACTCTAAGGTCATACTCACCACACAATTAAAGCTTATCAGTTCACCCAGAGAAAGAACACTGGCAGAGTTCTACAGAAATTATTTTGAAACTACTCCAGTTGAAGAGAGAATGAGATTCAGATCTTCTGCCTAAATGCCTTTTTCAGGGGCAAGGCTTGCATGGGAAAGATAGGTGAAATTAGCAAAGAGATTATCTGAAGGGAAAGGATCAGAGGGGCAGCTTAATTTCTATCTACCTATAGCTGTCTCTGGTAAATACCCCTTGGGTTATAAAAGAAAAGCAAGGTATTAAAAAAAGGTAGAGAATTATGCCTTATGAGCAGAGGAACTTCTCCCTTGTCCTTCAGTTCAAGGCACAAACCACCAATGGACACAATATTTAAGGATCAGACCTCCTGATGGCAATCCCTAGTGGCTAGTGGCAGATTCTCTTCCTGGGTGTATAGCACAATCTACACATTGTTAAGAAACCATGTGCATCAGCATGCACAACCTGTGTTTTGGAATGGGTGTGAAAGCCCTAGAAGCTAAAGACTCCTACATTTAAGACCCAACCCTTTTGTGGATTTGACTTCTTGAAACCTTAAATATGAGAAAGAAAAATTAAGTTCAGGCAACTACTACCATTTCATTAATATTTAATAAATTCTTTACAATACACTGAACAACAAATGGGTGCCACCCTATAATCTCCACATTGCAGGAATGTGCTTTTAGCTGTCATTCTGCTTTGATTAGAAATAAAGGCACATCTGTCACATAGCACCGTCATGGGGAAGTTCACAGCAGGGACAGGTCACAAATTGTTTGACAGTGCTAAATTGATGGCCAGTCCACAGGAAATTAGTTGAGTTATTGCATATGCATAAGTTCCAACAAGCTTCAGATACCTTGAATTAGTTAACTAAGTACCTGTTACCTTGCTGTTTCTCTGAAAAATTTGAATGCCACCACTTTTCCTCCTCTTAGTGGATTCAAAATCTATAGTGATCCTTCAAAATTGCACAGCACCAAGAAAATGGATATGGGATGAAAGAAGCAGCTTCACCATTGTCTCATGTATCAAAATACAGTGGGTTTATGTGTTTAAAATATTGCATTTGTAGCATTTTGCAACATATTTATTCTGGCTAAAGACTGGATTTGCAGTCTCCTTGAGGTATTGTGCAGTTCTTTATTTTTTTCATATGGAACACAGAAGATGTATTCTCAACTATGAATAATGTTTCTAGGATAAGTAGTTTCCAGAGACAGCCCATTCCAATATTACAGACTTCTGTGACTGCTACATCGGAAACATCATCAGAAGTAGTCAACCAGACACAAATCTAATTGCCATAGCTGAAGATAAATGTAATTTAAAATGTGACACAGATGTATCCAGATCATAGATGCTAGAATATATTTCTGCAATCTTCTGGTAGTTTAGCAGTCATGCACTAAAATCACTGCTAGAATTAGAAAATACAAACTCTTTTCAGCAGTTTTCCTGAATTTCAGTTGCAATTTCTACAGAGTGGAGGGAAGGGAAACATTTTAATTCATTCCCTGATATGTAGAAACATAGATCCAAGATAAAACAAGTGTACAGAAGGTATTGCGAACAACAACCCTCTGCTGGCCTGTGAATATTTCTGGTTTTCAGCAACTGTCAGACCCAGAAATGTAGGGCAGAGGAGAGCTCCAAGAGGTCATATAGCTTGTGTCTGTGCTCTGAGATAGGATTAGATACACATGTGCAGGTTCTTGCCTAATCTGTTTCTGAAAACACTAAGTGTGTGTTTTTACACAGCTGCATTAGATAAGTTCTGTGGCAGAAATTACCCTTACAGTTATAAAGCTTTCTGCAATATCTAGCCTCAATCTTCTTTGCTCTCAATTAAGCTGATTACCAGTTGTCCTGGACCCATAGTAATATCATTCTAAATATAGCTTTAAACTTAACCCACTTAAAAATTTCACACAAAGCAAGTATCACAGACAGAAACATTTTTTCCAATGCATTCCCCCAGCTAATCAGTGACTGAGATAAAAATGAGTCAGATGCAGTTTGTTGTGTGACAAGAAGATAATTCAATAAATAAGGCTTTGTAATATACTATCTGTGTTTTTTTTTCTTCCCACCAGACAAAAATTACTTTGTTCCCTTTTTCTTGAGGAAATATAGTTTGAGAAACTGCCTTAAATATGAATACCTGATTTTTGTTCCCTTGTATTTAATTTTTTGAAGAAAATAAAGAAACTGAAGCTCATTTCCATACAACCTTCAGAAGTTATGGATAAACGCTGTTAAAATTCATTAAGGGAGTAAACTAAAAAGAGAAACTGAGTGTCTGAAACCTGGAAGTCAAATATGGGTATTATTGTAACTTGTGCTACACCAAAAATGTTAACTATTTTAAGTAGTAAAATAATGTAATATTAAACAGCTGGAATGCTGGAGTGGGTGTTGACCAAGCAGAGCCTTTTATACAGAGGCAGCCAAGTTCACCTACTTAAAATATTCCATGGTGTCTGAAGATAAATCCTTCCATATAGTATTTACTGTCTTGAACACATCTGTGTGTAAGGATATGGCCCACATTTTGGCACACTGCCCTATTTTAGAAAGGTTTGTGAGGCGACATGGTGGCTGTTCTGCAGGACACAATGGTTTTATGCATGTGACTATGACTTTCGTAATAACGTGCAAGTAATGTCTTCTTGGTGGGATTTACTGGTGACATGAGATTTATAGCTGGGAACAGATGTTCCTTGTTCCTTAATAGCTGTAGAAGAGTTAGGTTTACTGGTAAGATATTAAAATTATATACATATACTATGGAATTAGACCCATTATTGTTAAAAATGTACATTGGTTGATGATATCTGTATTTCTAAATGTTGGGGCAATTGAAAGTCAGTATCAGTTTAGAAACTTCCCCTTGGAAATATTTTCAGAAATAAAAACAAAAAACACCAAACAAAACAAACAAAAAACCTTACAACCAAAGCTTAAGATAATTTCCTTTATCCCCCTTGCTCTTGGTCTGAAAGCTATTAGTCTTACATCCATCATAAAAAAGACTGAGATGAAGTAGTTAGTTCCTGCACCAAAATGTTAATTATTTGTTTCTCTGTCCCATCATAAAAATATAATATCACATAAACTACATATAATTCTATTTAAAACAGGAAAGCAATATTTCTCTCCAATTTTTTAGAAAACAAACAGATACTGTGTTTAGGATAAAACTTGACAGTAAAACACAGTGAATATAGTGATCCTTGATGCCTTTTTAATAGGGCAAACTTGTAAGTTGCAAGTTGATGCAGCCTCTCCAATGCTATTTAATGTTACACTTTTTTAATAGTGAGCTGAAGGCTAATATGGGTTACATTAATATCTATATTCTGCTTCCATGCTAAGGGCATTCAATTTTCCTTTTTAGTTTGTTCTCTAGGTGAAATTTAATATAACCAATCTAAAAATCCTGAAGGTTCTATAGAAATGCACACTGGTTTCTTTACATTAATTTCCTCCAAAAATAAAATGCACAGTTTAACACTTTCTTCCCACAAGGAGAAACTGGTAGCAGACAGAAAGAGACACTGTCCTATGATGACTTTTTTCAAGGTGGCTTCTCCATCTTCTTTTGTTTAAGTTCTCTCTTCTATTACAGAAAAGCAAAAAAAAAAAAAAAAAAAAAAAAGGTGAGATCTTTTCTGTAACTTGAAGGTTTCCTCTGCACTGTCTTGTGGTGATAAATTCTGCACTGTAAGATAAAGGAATTGCTTTAAAAAACCCACACAGACAGGCCTTAGTAATGTTATCTTTATGCTCTTAAAAGAGGGAACAAATTTACCTCTGCATGTAAGGTGGCGTTTCTCAGACTGGTAGGTTTACTCCATGTTTCAGGAAAAAATTTTAAATGAGTTCAAAACTTCTCCCATCTAAGTAATTTCACTTAACACACGCTAAGATCAGTACTGACTTAAACTTACATGATGAAGCTGAAAGAATAGCTTTGTTTCACTTTTGGCAAGTTTATGGGGCAGATTTATCTGCTGTAAAACTGCCCATCAGAGATGGCACCCGTGATCCAGCGAGCCCGGCCTCCACCAGCGCTGGAAGTGGAGCCAGGCTTGGCTCAGCCCGCAGGTATTGCGCAGTGCTGTGCAGAAGCTGGAGAAGGTGCTACTCACACCTATCCCATTAATATTTACAATTAATATTACAGAAAGCCTTGGTCACAGTAAAATAACCCTTTGAAAAAACATGTAGTGTGACAGCAGCTCTTGACAGAAGTAGGAGACTGACTTGTTCTGTCACCCTGGTCTGTCCCTGCCCAGTCTGGGTACATGGGCAGCAGAGGCTGTGTCCACCTGCACCTCTGTTTTAGCACAGCTAAGAGCAGTGAGCTACCTGAGGAAGGACCACAAGCTTTATTTCCAGCTGTGCATGGAGATGTGTTTGAGCACAGCAGCATGCAGCTGTCTTGGGGGTAAGTGTCCCAGAGATATGGTGAGTGCACTTTCCCTTGTCCTTTATCACTTACAGAATCAAGACATGGTACTTAAAGTTTAAATAGTGTCTAAAAATTAAATGGTGAAACAGTCTCATCATTCTGCATGGCTAAGGAACTTTCAAGATGTTTCAGGAAAGGAGCTGAACTTGATTAGGACTTGAGATTTATAGCACTGTTGGTATATTCATTTATTTTTACCCCTGACATGTGCATTTAAAAAGAGACTATTGACATGAAACACGACCTTGGTTCAGATTTTTTTTTTTTAATTACTTTATGTTCCAAAATCCTTACTGTTGGAAGGTGTACTGAAGTTTCTAAATGTTGTTGGCTTGTATTTTTATTTTTATATTTACTGGCATATTTGTCAACTCTGCAGGAAGTTCCTGAGAGTTCAATCTTTTATTTTGAGAGTCAAATTTTGTCCTTTTAACCCCAAGATTGCTAATCAGTGTAGGTGCTTAAACTGTTTTGAGGAAACCCCTTACCTTTCCTTCCAGACTGCAGAAGAGAAAAATGTCTTCCATTTTAACAATTGTTCCTTTTAGGTGCTTTAGTGGAAGGCAGTCTGAAGCTTGTTTGTACTCTGACCCTCGTATTTGACTGACAGGCTGATTCTGAGCTATCTCTGTATAATTTGTGTGAGCTCAAATCCAAGTCTTTCAAGGAAATAAACACAAAATACATGTATGCATACTCACTTGAAATTCAAAGAGTAATAAATCTGATTTAGGCATTTTAGTAGATGTTTCTTTCCTTCCACAGTTCTATTCTTGCCATCTCAGGCACTATTGATACTGAGTTGCTTCATTTTATGTCTTCATTTATACTAATTCCTTTATTTACATCAGGACTAACAAATATCCTGATGATTATTTTATACTGCTTACAGAGATAATCCACATGGCTCTCTTCATGAGTTAATTATCCACAGTCTGTTAGATTAAGTACAATATAAGGTATTGCAGGTGTGATTTTATGCAATCTTTTCTGGAATTTTGGGGGAAGGAAGGGAGAGGGTGTCTTTTGTCAGTTTGTTTGGGTTTGAGGTTTTTTGTGTAATCTTTGTTAAGGTATTACATTTTTCTTTAAAAAATCTGTAAACAATGTTGCCGTCATTACGTCCAAAGGAAAAATTCCATTTCTCTTTTCCAGAAAGAGCAATTTTGACATTTCCAAGGATGGTTCATCTAGATTATCCTGAAAGTAAAGTTCACCTGAAAAAGGGAATTGGATTAGATCATTGATACAAAAGGGGAACTTCACAAGACTGCATAGAGAAGATTATTCCAATTTGTTGACAACAACAAATTGGCAACACTCTTGCCAACAACTCTTCCTTATGGAGAGAAGTAGATGGTTTAAAGAAAGAGTGGGCAGCAAAATATCCTGCTGTAAATGTCAGAGAGCAGGATGGGTAGGGCTGCCATCCCTGCCAGTTCAGATTCTATGCCACAAGGAGAATGTTTGGAGACCATTTTTTTAAAACCATGACTGTCAGCTGATCATCAAACCTGCTTCCCATGCAGCTTTTTCCACAGAAATAGCCATAAGCAACTGCAAATGCACTCAACATCCCAGATGCCTCTGCCATCTGTCTGGAATTCAACCCAATGGACATGAGAGGCTAGCTAGAGAAGAGATTGGTGTCCTGCATTCTATGTTGTTTGTCATATTGCTAACAAACAGTCCTACCTTTCTGAAAATGGTAGGAGTGGTCCACAGTAAAAGAATCCACAGCCAGATCTAAACTTTTCCAAATTTAGTGATGTTCCAAAGTGTGAGTTTGATTTAGAGCCAGATGAAATTAACATACATTTAGTAATAACCATAAAGGCTAACTGAAGATCTGTTTGTGCTAGTAGCAGTAGCCCTTCTACTAGAGCATCAAAATTCATTATTTCCTGAATACAAAATAGTATGATTATTTCTATTCTGTGGTGTTGTATCACTCATTATTCACAAAGCCCCTCATAGTCATATGCCTATAAATATTCCAGGTTTTGTGCTTACGCTAGCTCTAAGTACTTTGTGATTGATCAAAATTCAAATAAGAGAAGATATGTTGTTTTTCAGAGTATCTCAAATTTGAAGAATAAACAGTAGAATGTAATTTACTTATGCTCAAAAAATAAAACATGGTGAGTAGTTATTTTCTCCAAAAAATTCTGAACATTTCCAAGGGAATACAATTGTAAGTTCTTCATGGTTGCCTAGGGTGTGAGTCGCTAACTGTAAAGTGTGCATCCTGTCTAGTAAACATAAATTCTGATAAGGAGATTAATGCTTCCTTTTTCTGTGTTGTTACCAGATTAGATTGCAAAGATTCAGATTAAATTGTTTTAAAGTTTCAGCTGTTATTTTTTTCTAACATGCCACAAAGCAAATTTTATGAGAAAGTTTAGATGTTAAAGATGATCTGTCCATAGAACAAGTCTTAAAGTCAAAAAAAGAAGGCAACATGGTGGGCAAAGTTATTTGGCAAAACACTGACCAGCAGTAGTCTTACACAGCACATTTTGCTGCAACAAGAGCATGAGACTAGGTAAAACTTCCTGTTTGCCTTGAATTTTTCAGCATTGCTGCCAAAGAGAAAAGGTATAATATTTTACATGGTTTACGTATAACATCTGTAGAAGGAATGAGATCTTTATTTATGTACATTAAGACAATCCCTAACTTTCCCTATAAATTTAAAGGCCTCAAATTCACTTACACACTGGAGTAGAAATGTTTTCAGGAGCTAAGATACCTGCAGTTTTACTGAAAATAGTTGAATGGCATGGTTTTTCAGGTTAAAGAAATTAATTTTTATTTTTATATCTTTATACCTGTGACTTAAACACTTCTCTGATATTTGTTCCCATGGTCTCTAATTGTTGTATTTTAGCTACAATAATTTCACATATATATCCTGAAAAATTTCCATGCTCGTGGGGTTTTGCTGCTTTAATACATACTGCCCCCATGTTCTGCTTAGGGCTGACGTATTTCTCTCATTTTCTCTTTGAAAACAGAGTTCCAGTAGTATAATCCTGGCAAGAATTTTGGTTATATGGATTGTCTTTCTCAGAATGTTCCATTTGCTTGGCCTCATATTTATTAAAATTGCAGGGATTTTTTTTAAGTGTGCAGTGGACATTACTGCTGTGAACACTCATACCTGCAGATATAAACATAATGCAGTCACCTTTTCCCATGGCACTTCTCAAAGAGTTAATAAATTCATCTATGTCGAAAAGATCGTGTGAAGATTAATTTCTTTTGTTCCCTTTGTCCTTGTTTTTTCATTAATCTGTCAGCCGCAAAAAACAGCCTGATGTGTGGGTTGGTGGGTTGCCTAATGTTACCTAGCTGGTCTTGGGAAATTTCATTGAAAAATTCTGCTTTCTCTGAGTATTACGTGGATTGGTATTTCCTGTCTTCTGGAAGCTTTGATAGCCATGGAAGGATCACTTGAGTTTTACCACTGACAAGCAGAGGATGAGAACCTGCTCAAACAATGTTTTATGACGTTGATGGTGATGACGTACAGCCTCAAGGATTTGGTTTTAGCTGAAACAGCTATAATATATTTTTATCATCTGTGTGCTTTTATTTGGCTGATCATAGATGAAGTTCATGCCAGTTGTATCTTGGCAATCCACCTAGAAATTACAGCTGCCTGTGGATTTGAAGACCAAAATTTTACTTTGAAAACGTTTTCCAAACACAATTGAGAAAGGAGATTACAACCGGAACATAACTTTCTATCTTGAAAGTCTAACTCTAATCAAAAGACAGCATCTTCCATTTTGAAAGGTTGTTCTTCAGTAGAAAGGCTAGGGATCTGATTTCTGATTTGCATCAGCAGCTACATGTACATTAGACAACATCACTATGGTATAATTCCCTGATTTTGTGAGAAAGAAACAAACATGGCAAAAATTTCAGGAGGTTATAATGAAAAGCTTGAGGGAAAGTTCAGTTCACCATCAATAGGGCCATTTTGCTGAAAGCATTTATTTTGGTAGGTAAATATTTCTCTTAAAGAGAAATTCTAGCATCAGCTTCAGTGTCAGACATAACCTTAAAATCATTGATGTACAGAAAACTGTTTCTTCCTGGTTTTAATTACACTGTGTTCTGTTAGGCAAATTTCCTTTCATTAATACCTTATCCTTTATAAAATGAATTCAGCCCTTCCAGAAAGAGAGTTTTTTCTGAAACATAATTAATTCTTAATTTCAGTGAGGACTGGATGACCACAACTGACTGCCTTGATTTCAGCCTAAAACTGAATCTGGTAATGTTAGCCAGCAAGTGGATGAAATTACATGGATATTGACCTTCCTTTTTTATGAGGGCATATTTGTTTTGTGGAAAGGGAGAGCAATCTCAAAGTATCCAGTATTTCTTTTGACTTCTTTGGTGTATCTATATTGCCAGGTGAGTCTAAGATTTTATTGTGTCTTACAGATCTAACTAGTGAGAATTCTGATTTAACACCTTCCCAAGCAGTTTAAAAACCCTCCATCTATTACTGCTGTAGAGTTGCCTAGAAACTCTCAAGGCTTCAAAGCTAGGGCAGACCAAAGAGAATTCTTTTCTTGTGTCCAACTCTCTAGTTGCTGTTAAGTCAGTTTAGGATTTAATGCGTTTCTGATCTGCATCCCTACAGCTCTTTCTGGTAATAACTCTCTCTTTCCAGTGAAATAGGATTTGGCTTTCAGTTTAGTGGGCAGAATTAGCAGGAACAAGATGCTTTCTGTTGAGAGAGTCCTTGAACATTGTATTCAGTGCAGCTGGAGATCCATCTGAGCCAGTCTTGACTCCTGTAAGGTAGGATATAAGGCTATTTTTGTTCTGCCTTTCCCCATGTTGGATTGCAGGCAGCAACTATTTTGGACACGGCCATGTTTTGTTCCATTTTTGAAATGAGCTGCTACTCTATAGGGGCAGATACTGAAGTTCTATGTGTAGTACAAAAATGGTGAAAGACATTATAAACAAAAGGAACAGGAAGATAAAAATTAATTTGCAGGACTTTGTTTAGTTTTGCTGCATTTGGAGACTTATTTGTAACGTTGGTAAGGAATGCATGATACATTCCATACACCAGTGAGCATTAAGCTTTTATCAACATGGTTTGTAAAAGGTTGATACTTAAAACCAGACTAAATTCTTCAGGTGTTAATAAAAATCAGGGCCCTCTTTTTTGATAGCTGTCCTAGTGTTGGCAATTATTAAATGTGTATTTTTAACTGTGACAGGTACAGAATTTACGAGGAGATTCAGCTGGTCATTGCAAGATCGTTTTGGGAGTGTTTTTCTAGTTTATCTCCATATCAGAGAATGATGAAGGTTTGAGTAGAAGCATGATGGAAAGAGAATGATGTGGAAAGAGAAGATTGAAACAATCAATCAAAGAGAGGGTGCAATCAAAGCAAGGAGCATTTAGAAACAAAGTTAGGGAGTATTACAGAAAGACATAGATGGAAAGTGGGGAAGGGAAAAGTTATTAGATGAAGAGAGATGACGTAGATTATGCAAAAGGCCCTGGGTTTTTTGTGTGTTCTTGGGCCCAAAAATCTCTTGCCAGCTTTGATTGTCATCAATAAAACTGCTTCCTCACAATTACCATATGTATCTGGAAGCTAGCCACACTCCTTGTTTAACCACAGTACATGCTTTGGAAATTTCATTTAAATGTCAAAACTGTCTGTTTGAATTGAATTGGTTTCTATTTAACTGTTTGCTTTTATCTAAGTCAACTTGCAGCACCAAAATAACTGAGGATTTTCCTAACTTTTAACATCTTCCTCTCCATTTCTTACTTTCTGCAGTGTCCAAATGCCTTTTGGTTTTGCTGTGTGACTGTCTCACACACACACACACACACTAATAAAAGATGGGAGAAGGGAATCTGGAATTTTGTGCTGCTACAAATTGGCCTGAACTCTGTGTTTAAAGTTTAATGGTGTAGCTCTGAACTATCACATGTAGCAGGGCAATGGCCCATAAAATGCTCTCTCCAATCCTCTCTTTGGATCATCTAACTCTGTTGCTTCTGATTACCAAGATGTCCTAATGGATGGTTGGAACTGTCTCATCCTTTGGTCTTGTAACCATTTTCTTAGATATAAAGGGTGGATCAAGTGGGTTGTTTCCTTTTTTGTGATTCTAAAAACAATACAAAAACAAACAAAGAAAAAATCCCTTCATTTAATAGACACTTTACCCACTCAGTGAAATTTTGAATGAGTTTGTTAGCCATTCTTCAGCAGCCATTAAATAATCCGTATGCATCTTACTGGAAGACTTTTCAGTTCATTATCTATTAATAAGTGAAAAAAAACAGCTGGTGCCAAAGCTACACCATATGGCAGATCTCCACTGACACAAGTGCTTATGGTGGTGTAATAATGAAAAATTGAAGAATTAGTTGATGATACATAGCATAGAGGAGAGGCTTTGAGGGATGACTGTATAGGTCACACAAACAGTTCTCACCTGCCTGTTCAATACATGGGCAAGGTCTTTTATTTTTGCTTATCCTAATGGATGACTGTAGTTTGGAGCAGTAGCAGTTGGGCAGGTGGTTCTGACTAACCTCTTGTCTGCAAAGTAACCTGAATCTTGTTGCTCCTTTTTGGTCTTGCATACACAATTTCACATAATTTAGGAATGCACAGTAATATAACAGCCTTTTTAGTTCATTTTTTACCACCTTCCTGTTAGAAATTTCTTGCATCAAACTGTGACTTGCCTATTTTAGTATCTTACCTTCTTTTCTGCTTGTTCCATCATCTTTCATCGGCTGAGTTTTTACTGTTTCATCTCTCTCATTGTGCCCTCTTCAGCTTTTTGCTCTTCCTTTCAACTCACAGTGTAAAATGTGATGCCTTAATATTAAGCCTCCTTAAAGCATACAGGAAACTTGGATGGTTTATCTAATTTTCCTTCTCTACTTGTCTCTGAACCCCTACCATCTGTAGTTCTTCCCTTGCCTGTATTCTTTTCCACCATTTTTCTCAAATCTCAGAGGCAGCACTTTTATCTTCTTTCCTTGACATGTCAAGTGTCTGCCAGTCCTGTCCTTACCCCTTGCTGACCTTTCCATATTTCCTTACTTCTGTAATGTCAATCCAGTTAGTTCCTTTACTGGTCTTCGTCATTACTTTGTTCTTCCTCTCCCCCAAAAGTCTTCACTGCCACTACTCAGTTCTCCTTCCTAATCTTATCTGATTGTACCTTCCTATTGTCTAGCTCTTTTTTCCTGTTGACTATCCAAAGAAATTTATCTCTCAGGCACATTGTTACAAATAATAATTTTATTCCTAGAAATATCACTGAATGCTCATTTCCATGGTGTAAGTGAATGAGAATATCTCAGGATCTTTGAAGCCCTGGATAATTATTCCAACTTCCTTTTCATTACTCTTCACAAACACAGTTTTTGCCCATATGTGTCCATCTTGAATGCAGCTGGAGGGAATGTTATTCTGCCCATTATTGTCTGCTTTCCTCTTTGTCCACATGATGAGTTTGGTCCTTGGTTTCAGAGCCTTTCAAGAGAAATCAGTAGTCATGGTTCAACCATTTCTTGGCATACTTTCAGTAGCATTGAGTTGTTACCTAGAAGCAAGCACCTTCATGCTTTTTTTCCCCTGTGATAGTTTTCTTAATTTTCCTCTGTAAAACTGTCTTTTGATGTAATGCTTGCACACCACTTGATAACTGTTATCTGTGCCACTCATTTCCGCATACTGAAATCATGTTATCACGGCACCCACTCCTGTCCTTATCTGTCTTATATTATTTATATGATATGCATCATTTTAGTTCTTCACCCACATCATGAAGCAGGTTTTTTTTTTAAAACTTCCTCAATGGAGATTTGGGGATTTGTTTTCAGGTAGAATGAAAACAAATGTGTTTGTGCTTAGCTCTGTAACTATGACCTGGTGTTTTGCTGCATCTTCAATAAAAACTGCCAGAACTGTCTGATTGTACAACTTTTGGGATAGGAATATACAATTCATTATTTTCTTTTTAATTATGGCATTTTTAGATATTCTTTTTACTTTCTAGCTTAAGTATTTGCTTTATATGTATTTGGTTTTGCATTTATAAATATTTGCTTTATATACAAGCTTTCCTTTTTATGTAAGTTTATTTGTTTGGAACTTCTTATAAATTTATTTTCTTTCTTTTTTCCATTTCATTCAAGTTATCATGTCCAATGCTACAGTTTTCTATATAATTCCATCATCTGGCTGTTCAGTATAATTCAGAATAAGATATTTTGAATGTGTTAAGCTTATTGTGTGAATGGTCCACTGCTCATTTTTAACATTTTTGTCTATCTGTCTATGGTCACATAACTTTCTGTCTAAACAACTTATCTTATAGACACATTCTTCCATAAGAAGTCTGTAATAGCATCTTTTGTGTCATTCTCTAGAAGGAACTGTGCCTCTGAAATCTATACCTTTATGATGTGACTGCATGGTTAAGTATTTGTAGTCTTTGAAGTGAACCCCTGGTCTCTTTTACTCACCCCAAGCAGTCTCTCAGCACCCTTCTCCTTATGAGGCAGAGATAAGTTAAATTGCATATTTTTTTTTGTTGAACTTATTTCTCCTCCTTCCAGCATTTTACTCCCTTGGTATCACAGCTCTGAACAGACCTCACTTGCCAGAGTTTTAAGGGTGGTGAATCCTCTCAGCTACATGCAGCAGCTCCCCAGGATGCAGCAGTGTCCTCCACCCTTCCATGTCCATCCAACATCTCCTTGACAGATTCCCTTAATTGGGAAGGAATGCTCATCTAGAAACTTCCTGCTGTTAAAAATTATGTCGAAGGGTTTTTGGTTTTTTCCATTTGATTCTCCCAATATTACGATGAGACATGACTGTCTAGATTTATTTCTTACCCTAAGTGTTAGTCTGAAGTTAGTGGATGTTTGTGTAATCCTCTGTGTTCTCGTGACAGTTCCTAGCACTTTATTTTTATTTTGTTGCTTTTCCTCCTTCTCAGCGGTGCAGTAAATTGCAGTTGAACATCAGGTATATATTTTAATGCAAGATTCCACCTGAATCCAGTTCCATAATTCAAGATGGTGTAGCAGCTCTATATCCTTTTTACAGAGCTTCACTTAGCCCTCACTAAGAGCACTTAAAGCAGGAGAGTTCCTGTTTTCTTGTACCATATCTGTATAGAGTTTTAAATCTTTATTTTGTTTTAGCAGTAGCTTCCCCACTGCTTTCCTTAGTTTTCCCCAGTTTCAAAGAATTTACAATTCAAGAGGGAAAGAGATGAAGTCATACCAGGAATGAGACTGCCTGTTTTCTTTGTTAGGGGCACTGCATTTCCAGCTGGAAAAAGCTCTTTGGAAAGATCTTCTTTCCAGTTTCTTATAAAGTCATTTGCATGCCATAACAAAATGTGAATTTAGGCACCTTCAGGTATCAGTAGGGTCCTATGATATGACACAGGACTACCTTAAGCCCTGTCTGGAGCAGCAGCAAAAGCCCAAAAAGAGTACACTGGAAATATTAAAATGGTACTAGAGACCACGTGTAGGCAGCTGAACTGTTCCCTTAATATACACCAGTTCTTTCTGTGCCCTCTTTACAGAGCTGCACATTTTACCAAGAATTTGAATTTTAATGGAAAATGCTGAGAAAGAGGTTAACTGCATCAAAGGAAGCATCATGTTTCCTACAACTCAGGCTGGAGATGCATGAGGAGCACCAAGGAGAGGCATTTCCTATTCTTGGATGTAACAGACCTTTTATAGGCCTGTTGCCCCAAATGTGAAATGTACAAATGTTTGTTGATTCAAACACAATCTTTTTTCAAGGCATTTAACCACTATTTTGTCTCTGGGGCTGTGAATGTATTTTTATGGTCTATATTTGACTGTGTCATGGTTTAATCCCAGATGGAAGCTCAGCTTCACACAGATGCTCACTCATTCGCCCCCAGTGGGATGGGGGACAGAATTGGAAGAGTAAAAGTGTGAGAAAACTCATGGCCTGAGGTATGGACAGTTTAGGAGGTAAAGCACAAGCAAAGGGAAATCAGGAATTTATTCACCACTTGCATGGGCAGGCAAATGTTCAGCCATCTACAGGAAGGCCAGGGTTCATCACACACACTGGAAGGCAAAATACGTCACTCCTAATATTCCCTGCTTCCTCCATCTTCCCCCAGCTTTATATGCTGAGCACAACACCGCAGGGTCTGCAATATCCCCTTGGTCAGATGGGGTCAGCTGTCCAAGCTCTGTCCCCTCCCAGCTCCTTGTGCAGTGCTGGGGTGGCTGAGGAGCAGAAAAGATTTGTCTCTGTGCAAGCCCTGATCAGCATTAGGAAAATATACCTGAGTTATCAACACTGTTTCCAGCACAAGCCCAAAACACAGCCCCACAGTTGTGAAGAAAATTAACTCTATCCCAGACAAATTCAACACACACTGTCATGAGTCTTTTCAGTCCACTAAATTCCAGGAATGTCCATGGCATTTAGAATAAAACAGATACTTGTTTATGGTTTGGTGTGGCTTTTGTGTTTTGCACACGTAGGATGTGCAAAACTACCGCAAAGTAACCATGCATGTGTTTGTGAGTTGGTGCAGGATCACTTGTGATCACTAAAACATGATTCACAAGAATCTCAAGACTATTTATATCTAGCATAAATTTGGAGAATGTGGCTGGGATGCCTGATTTATCTCTAATGGAAACCTGGTTGTATGCTGAATGTTCTTTGGCAGCTCCTTTTATCAGACTAGTCTACTCCCTTGCAAAAGCATCCAAAAATATTAACATTTCTAGCAGAAATTTACCAGAATATAAATTATCCTCTTATTCTGAGCCAGGAAACACCTAATGTAGTCAAAAGCTGTTGTACACATTTCCTGTTATTTTGGGTAAACTGTCATATGCCTGCATGCTCAGTCATCACTGTACTTGATTTTATATACCCTTTCATTTCACATTAAACTTCTCCATCAACATCAAAATTACAGCTTAAAAAAATGTTTTGCTATCAACCATTTTACTTCTTTATTGCAATTATTTTTTTATCAGACCCTAATACTAGATTTGGACAACAGTCTTAACATTTTTCTATGGCAAGGTGAGGTATGGTAGGAATTTCTTATTCCAACGAATGCAAGTGTAAGTGGATGATTAGGCTACCGTTGCTAGAAGTAAACATAAACAGAATTAATGCAGAGACTAAGCAAGATCAAAAAATAAACCTTCACACAAGATTGAATTACTTGAAAGTTCTTCAGTGGTAATTATATATAGATCTCTTAAATCGTATATACAACGTACCTCTTTTTCCTCTTCCCCTCTCTTCCCAGATGCAAGTGGTATGATTTTTTTTTCTTCTGATAAGAAATAGAAGGACGTTAGGAGAAAGATAAACACTGAAATATTTTATATCTCCTGTATTTGAAAATGCCAGTCTTTCTTAAGGCTTCTGACCCAGTCTCAACTGATAACAAATGCTTTAGTTGTCAAAAAGCAGTGTAACTTACTATTCCACCTTAAAATTTACTCTAATTTTCTTCAAGTTACATAGAATTAAGAAACATCAAATAAGGAATACACAGTCTGCAGACCTCTTAAGGTATAACAGAATTAGTAAACAGAAAAAGGGCTGAATGTTCTTTCTACATATTTGTAACATATAGGGAACTTTGATGCAACTTTCTCTGCAGGGATAAAAGTTTCACCTCCGTTGAGGGAGAAGGAAACACAGATAGCAGAATGAGCACTAAGAAAACTAATTATTAGTTATTATGGTGTATTTCCCAAATTCTTTCAAAATTTAGAATTCTTGAAAGGCAGTTTGAGTCATTCAAAACTAATTTCACAATACTTGAATAATGGTGATTTCAGAGGCCAGGCAGAGTGAAATTCTGTTCTACAAGTACATATCGTACAAACTTAACACCCTACTGTATGCAAATTCAAGGGAATTATGGTCTTTACAGCCATTTAGACTTTATAAGTATCTTATCATAATAAGAAGTAGTATATGGTGTGTGGATTACACAGCTCTGGACAATATTGATGAGAGGATGTCTTCCTAGTTGTCGTGCTGGACTTGTGTCTTCATGCTTTCTGGAGGCAGCTTGCCCATTGTCCATGACCTGGACCTTCCAGGATTCCTTGGGGGTTTTTTCTCATTTTAGCATTTAAAGAACTAAGAACATTTGCCAACTTTTGCAACTGGCACCAGTTTTTTGTAGAGTGTTCTGTTAGTCAAGCACACACTTTTTCCACAGCATCAATCTTTTAAGTACTTTAGTTCAAATGTCATCTCTTTAAAGAATATGGCAGCTGATCACACAAAGCCAAGCTTTACGTAGTTCATGGCTATGAAGGAATACCATCCAGGTTTGGAATTCACTTCTGGTTTTCATCTGTGTAACACTGGTGTTATTACTGTGCACTTGATCATGACAGTTGCTTCTGTATTATTCCAGCTACATCAATAATTCTGGGTCATTCAGGTTAACATGCCGTGTGCTGTGTGTGGTAAGTCTGAATGTAACTTCCTCTGCTGTGCAGAAATGCACAAAAATGTATACAGTTATCCTATTCTCCATCAATATTACTAATAATTTTAGGTGATTCATCTGCAACGTTTGTGGTAGATGAATCTTTTCATTTTAGCCCTGCTATTCTTTATTCTGTATTCTCAGAGTGTGTGGGGGGGTATTGAAGAACACCTCTTTGCCTCCATTCACAGGTACAGTCGACCTCCTGTTCATTTTTGCAGTCATGTTCATTAGATTCCTCTGCTGTAGCAATAATCTGCTCTTCCTCACCTGAATTCTGGCTGGTATGTTTAGGAAAAGTTTGAAAGCCAGAAGAAGCATGCATTTTTCTGTTCCTCTTTTTTGAGTATGTGACAGAAGTCATCTTGAGCAAGTATGGAAATGAAATACAGGTATAAGAAAGAGCTTGAAACAAGGATAGAGAAAATCTTAAAGTGAGTTGCAAGCTTGATTTGGACAAGTTATGGTTGAGAAGTGAGTGTGAGAGTGAGAAAGAGGGACAAATATGCATAGTTTGGGGGTCATGTCACTTCCCTTCCCAGTGAACACAATCAAAGAAAGAGTAACTAGATCACAGTGTAAGTACTGTCTGTGTTGTATGGCTTCGCTGAAAAAAAAACTATAAAAACCTACAAAGCAAAAGACAACAAAAACCACACTCTTTTTCACATTTTCTCACATATTCTCAAAAGACCATAAAGAATTCACATACAGTTTTCAACTCTATCACTGTAAGATATCTAATACATTTTCAAATTATTTGTGGTAGTTTTCATGCTAATCATGTTGCCTGAAGTTCTTTGAGAATGACTTTATATATTGTTTAGCTGCTTCTTCACATAATGTATAGTTTAACAAAAATGCATCTGATGATGAAATATTTGTCTTTGGAAAACTTGACAAGTCTGAGCTGGAACAGTGGGTAAGTAACAACAAGAAATTTTTTAGGACTAGCATTTAAAAATGATATAATAAGTTTTATCAATTCATGATATTTAGTTTTGGGAGAAAATATTCCCATGGTCCATGTGAAATCAGATATATATGTCTGCAAAGTAATCAAAATGGGAAAATATTACTGTAACTTTCATGTGACAGAGGCTTTTTGCAGCTCAGCTTCCTGAGATTTAAATGCATGAGAAAGATGCTAAAAATGGGATGCAGAGAAATATATATGCAAGATCATAACATACTTTGCAATTTTCTCCACTGGTATGCCTCACATTATAGTCTTTATCAATGACCAACATTTCACTGGACTTCCTTTCTTGTGCATTACTTCCATGCCAAAATGAAGTCAGAACACAGTTTAAATAACAGTTGGAAGCACTAGCTGGAAAGTACTTTCAATTTATTAAATCTCATTATTTGGGTGATACAAGACTACAAACTGTATAACACTGATGAATTTTAAATTATTTTCAACAAATAATGATTTTAGTATTTTTATTTTATTTAAAAAAAAAAACCAGGTTGTTATAGACAAATAACTAATATACATTAGATGTCTAAGTTTAAGGTCATAACAGAGATGAGGCATGAATAATTTTAATTTTTTTTGCTATCACTCTTTCTAAGTAAGGTTAGCATTAAAGCCTGACTTCACTTACCTACATCATGGACAAAAATTTAATTGCCATTAGGATTTGACAGAAATTTCTCTAATGTATCCAGTTATCTCACTGTAAAAAAAGATTTTTTGACAGTGAAAACATAGCCTAAGTCTACATAGTAAGACAGATGGGGCTAGTTGTGTGAGTGAACAGGATTTGGTTCCGTATGGCTCTCCATCAGAGAAGCCACAAGCAGAATGGAGCAAAATAGCAGGAGACAGCTGAAATATATGAGGGACATTTGGAACAGAAAATATTAGTATCAATAAAAAAGCAGGTTTATATGCTAATATTAATTTTGGAAAATTTTCTGCCAGCAGATGCATCTTGCTAAGAACAGTTTATTGCAATAACAGATGTATATAATTGTACCCTGAGAAAATGGCATTGGCTGACATCAATCCCATATGCTTTTTGTTTTAAGGTAAAAAAAATAAAGTGGTTATGCTCTAATCATTCTGCCAACATTAGTTCATTTACAATGCGGAGCTGTCTCTTTTTAATCTAAAAGTTATAACCTGAAATGTTACCTGATTTAAATTTCAAATTCACAGGTCAGTATAAACTTTTATAGTGGTGAACAGATGTTCATATGAGCCGTACTTAGCTGCAGAGCACCTTAAAACAAAAACATGCCAATGGAGTGTCAAAATTAAATCTCCATCAGAAATGCCAGAGGGCTAAGTCTTTCAAAAGTTTTGGTGTTTGCTGTTAGTTTTGCTGTAATCCCTTGTTCTTTGTCCCCCTGGCTTCACATGAACCATAGACTACTGCTGATTGCTTTAGAAATTTATATTCATGTAAAAAATAGTTTCAATACTGAGAGGTAAAGTAAGATTGCAACATTCATGTATGTATATCTGAATAAATAGTGTCTTGCTCAAAAGTAAAAAAAACTTTTACCTGTTAAGTTTTCACTACTGCCATATTTGAACTTGATTAAATGCCGCGTGGAAGTTAATTATGATTGTAAGAATTCAGCAAAGAGAAGTTAATTGTCAGTTTCACACTTTTGAGGGACACATTCATTACTTAGTAAACAAGGAAAAAGTTCAGAAATTATGACAGACGTTATCAAAAAAGTTAGCTGCTGTAATTTGGAATTTAAAAACCAAGCCATTATCTACAATTATTTGTGTCCAAATTAGACACAAAATCCCTTTTGATTGTTATAGATGTATAGATGTTTAGATACTCGTGGATAACTCCATAAATGATCAGAGTTTGCAGTGGTGAGCAGCAGATGAAAATCACATCCTCAGAGTTCAATTCATTCATTTGACTCATAATTATCAAAGCCGTGAATAATTTCAGAGCTTGGGCTGAAGTATTTTGGTTTTTTTTCTACCTCTCACAGATTATATATATAGGCTCAGAGTGACAAGGCACATCAAAGTCATTGTGTATATTCTAACAGGTCGTAAAATCAGCCAGTCTGAGCAACACGTTTGTGTGCCAAGAATGACTTGGTGCCTGAGCATTCTTCATTTAAAGAGAAAACTCTGTCTCTTGCAGAGTCTTGAGCACAGATTCACAAACCACTCACAGCACAGGCTGCTTTAGAGAAGAGCAGGCTGATGCCCAAGTCAGCAGCATGGTCAGTACCCTCCTGCCTTCACCTGTTCATATAGGGCAGGAAAACAGCACAAGGAACATAGAGGGTTCAGTGAATAAAAGAAGGAGTAGAAAGGAGTTTCTCAGGCTAATGGATGTACATGCACATTGCAGAGCTGTCTGAAAACAGCACTCTTGCTCCATCTGGAAGGTTTCCAAGAACAAGCTTGGGTATTTTTTTTTTTTTTTTTTGGAACAAGAATATTCCAGCATATGAAGCATCTTGACAATGCTCTTCTCCTAATGGAAAACATTCAAGTATTTCTGACTGAACATTCCTCTTAAATTCTGCTCAGTCCAAATCAACATGTGCATTTGGGTGGCCACAGCCAGATGAAGGTCACTGGTCAAAGAGGGTGGGCTCACATTCCGACTTCAGAGAAAGGGGACTTCCAGCTCCAGTTTAGCAGAACCTATGAGAACATCTCACAGTGTCTTTCCAGGCTCCAAAGTAGTACTTTTATATTCTTGGTAAAATCTTGTTATTTCTTATACCTTATTTTTATGTATTTTTGTAGGGTTGCAGACCTCCTTATTTTTCCATTTACAAGTTTGCTTACATTTTTGGAATACAGATAGCATATTCTTACAGTGAGACACTGCATCATCGCTACTTAATCCCTTTGGCTCACTACAGCTTGCTTTCTTTTATGTTGTTTTTCATCCTATTGCATGGGAATAAATTCTGAAATTTTATTTGATGCTATGTGTACCAGAGACATTGCTCTGTAAACACTGGGAGGGACTGAATGAAGCAGTGGGTAAGGATGCTAATGATAGGGCATGACTCCAGTTACTCTGCTGGCATCTTGCTGTGATCTGGATCATCCCTTAGATTATCCCCTCATTTGTTACCTTCCTGGGTTTAGCTGGGATAGACTTAATTTTCTTCCCAGTAGCTGGTACAGTGCTCTGTTTTGGATTCAGTATGAGAATAATGTTGATAACACATGGATGTTTAGGTTGTTGCTGAGCAGGGCTTACCTTAAGTCTAGGACTTTTCTGTGTTTCATGATCCAACAATGAGGAAGTGCGCTCTGGCCCCTGCCCAAAGCACCAGATTAGTTGTATCAGACCTTTTGAGCATTACAATATCCCACTTTTCCTTGGACTTCTTGAGGCAGAAGAATTTTAGCATACAGCCTTTGTTTTCTTGCTTCCTCTTCCCTAAGTGCCTTCCTGAAAACTTAGGGTTCCCATTTCTCATTAGGATGAAACATTCTGGGGAAACAGCCAAGGTGTATTTTCTAGCTGTAAGATAAGTTTATTTAACATTATCCCCCAGAATTTACAGCCTGTGTTCTACCATGTGCCTGCTCAGGAGGATGAAGCTGTCATCTGCACGACATACAATCAATAACCTGAGGAAAGAAGATGAGCAAGAATTGATACCAGCAACTTTCCCAGTTTTCTTTTCTGTGCTGCCACATGGCTTGTTGCACAAATTAAAAGCTCTGAGGGACCAGTCTCAGTTACAGTAGCCTGCCAATTATACACTTTTCATCTTAGAGGTGGTTGGGACAGAGCAAGTCAAACCACATGCTGAAATCATCTCTGTCTCCCTATCTTCAGTGATCCTTGTGTTTGTGCTTGTGTCTCTAGGGCCACACTTACATTATCATGAGGCTCTTCTCTAACAAAATATTAAGCCATATTTAGTTTGGACACATAAATCCTTGCTTGGACTTGAGCATTCCTGCCTTGCTTTCATGTTTCCCATGTCTGTTCCCAGCTGATGGAGCATTATTTCATAACACTGAAAGGAGACCACATCTGGCTATAACTGGCATAGCATTGCCCAGTCTCCAGTACCATATGATGGACAAGGCAAAGCTGTTCTGATGCCATTTCACAGGGAGACAAACCTGAAAATAGGGGTTTTGCAGTACCTTTATATGCTGCCATATGTGGAGGAGTCTCCTTATTAGAAGTTGAGCTTGCAGACTTTTTCACGTATTTCTCACACTTTTTCTGCAAAAGGAAAAGTGAAGGACATATATCCTCCTTTTCCCAACACATTGCTTGTAGAACTGCAGAGCAACTAATAATGCCTAACGTGTTAATAGCAGGCTGAAACCTAGTTCTCTATTCATAAAAGGCCTTAATCAACATGTCAGACGTGTCAGGAACTGAGTTTGTGTAGCCTTCTTTCTAAAATCCTCCCCCATGTAAGGAGCAGCCCTTTCTCATGCAAATAGCCCCCACAGCCTATTCGGTTTCTGAATGAGTAATGCCATTCAGAACATGCTCTGCTTCCTCTCACAGGAATCATGGCTCCTATGCCCAGATAAACTTTTACCATTTTCATCAGCAAAAGGCACACTTTTCAAAATATCCTGTGCCAGTGCTGCAAACACTGCCACTATAACGAAGGATATAATTATACACGCTCATTGACAGCTATTAATCCTATTAATCTCAGACTCTGCTCTCTTCAAAAACAAAACAAAGACCCCAACGAAAACCAAACTCCATTGAAATGCAAAACTGCTTATACATGAGTGTAGAGTTTTGAAAATTGATCAAATCTAGAGAAATAGTCTAACTTCACTGAAGCTTGTGGGAGTGATTATAAATCAGATATAAGTAGTAAAACAGGGCTTGTGAATGTATGGGAAGGTAAACTCTGATCATTTGCTGTGCAATAAAATGGAATATCAGCCAGATAATCAAATCATAAAACAATGATTGTATTTTTCTAGACGTTTTCAGGAAAGGAAATATAAAACAATTTTGGTTTTTTAACCAGATTTTCAAATTTTATATTTTTAATAGTTTTGCTTTCAGCCAGTTGGCAAAAGAGCAATACCAAAAAAAAAAAATAAAAAGGAAGCTGAATTGGGGCTTTCTTCCCCATGCAAGTTATGGCAGCAATTTAGACAGAATGACTGATGCTAGCTGGGTAAGATGCAGAATAATTAGCAAAACCTTCCTGGGTCAGGCCCACAGAGATCACAGGGTTCAAGGGAAAAAAAGCTATTTTTTAATCAAGATGTAGCACTCACTCCTGATCTTACTGAAGATGAGGAGTGTTTGCAGCCAACTTCAACAGTACTTGTATTTCATGCCAACCTTGCCACCTTTTGAAGTAAACCTTTGAACTGAATTTAAAGTTAAATTAGAAACCAAGTGATTATTTAGTTCATTTAAGATGCCAACTTAATTAAACTGTCATCCCAATAATGAAAAGTAACTGAATGGTTTACTAGAGCACCAGCACTTGAAGAAACTAACTTCCAACCCAAGTAAGTCAGCCCATCATTGTGCTGCAGAAGTGTTACCATCACATCTTTGCACAGCTGCCTGCACTTCTGGCACACGGAGTAATGGACGTGAAGCTGGTGTGTTCAAGAGGTACTGGACTAAGTGCAGCTATTCATGACTGAAATACACTCTGTTATGAAGGTGTCTTATGCTGCTTTCCACTTACAGCTTAACAGAGCTCTGTGAGGGTATTTCTAGCCTGCTTATGAATTAATTGCATGCAGACACATGCATCAATTCACGTATTCAGCAAGTGGCAGCTTAGAGTGAGGATCATTTGTTAAAGTGCAATTTGTGTTAATCTGCAGTGGTATTAGCTGAGAGAGGGAATATAGGCAGGAAAGCTTGCTGTTTCTTTTTTTTTTTCAAATAATAAAGCATTTCAAATATCTATTTGAAAATCACTAGAAAAAGAGAAGATACAATATTTTGCACAAGGGATATAGCTCAGATATCTGACATGATTGTTAGATAAAATGGAAGAAGTATATAGAACTCTAGTCTGTAATAATGAAATTTTGGATTCACTGAATTTACACTGCATGTTAGCTAAGGTTTTAAATTTTCTTCTGTTCCTCAACACACACACACAAGATTTCTCAGGAATCAATTATTTCTTTAGGTTGTTGTTGCTGATGATGATGCTGGTTTTGAGTCTTGTACATTTTAATTTTATTTTTCAGACATTTTGACCTTTGTTTAATATTTTCTAAAATGGAATGCAGGGAAAAGTTCAACACTACTGTATTCGTAGTATTAATATGGGAGGGAAAATTCAACATATTTGTAGTATCATGATTTTAGGTTTCAGATTTTTTTTTAAGACCTGTAATCACAGATCTCATAGGGACATAACTATGCCACATAAAGTATGGTGTGATATAAAAATAATCTTAGTGCTGTAGCTTCCTTCAAAATGCAATGACAACTTTCTAAAGAAGATTTTGGCCACTTGAGGCCACAGAATAATTTAGGACCCAATCTTAAATCCACTGCAAGGAAACAAAAAACCTTTGGCTTGAGTTAGTAAAAGTACAGAACTGCAAGAGAAGCAGTATGGGATCTACACTGATCCTGATTGCACCCCAGCGTCTTTTCAGTAGCTCATGAATGTAAGTGGGAGATCAGTACACAGAATGTGGAGTGAGAACATCAGGATGCTGGGAAGTCAGTCGTGCCTCTTTGTTTGTATCACTTGGCACTGGAAACCAACAGATCCTGACAGTCACCTCCTGCCTGCTCCATGCCATATTTGTGGCAGGATTTGTTGAGTCCAAACACACAGAAAGGAGGAGAGGAATAGCACACAGGGAAACACTGTTCCTGTAGAGTTCCTACTTTGCACTGGAACATAAGAAAATTTAGCTGAGCAGGGGAAGTTCAGACTTTCAGCAGCTTTTGGTGAAGAAACCTACCAAGACAACAACAAAGATGAAGACAACAAAAAATATTCTATTCAAAGTTTAGGAAAGATGCTAAAAAAGTGTAGAAGACAATAGTTGAAATGCCTGCTTTGGCAGCGTGAAACATAAATGGCATTTGTTAGTGATTTTACAGAAAAGAAATGCTGAGAATCACATCTTGATCACATTTATTCTAGGAAAATTCAAATTACTTTTGGAGGAATAAAACCAGTTCTTTTCCAGGGAAATGTTCCATGGTTCCTCATCAACTGAGGATTTCAGTAAGTATAGTTTCACTTCAGTAGAGTTTAGAGTCATCCTTTATATTTTGCAGAGCAGATACATGATATTTTAAGAATATTGTTTTTTCTCAGTTTCTATAAAATGATTAAAAAACAGTGAGAAACCATTACATGCATAAACAGAAACAGGATCTAACCTTGTGTTTTCCAGACATTTCCAGCATGTGTACTTTAAAAACATTAAAATACACTCATGAGATGAAAATTTGCCAACTCTCTTCTTGCAAGGTTCCCTAAACTCCAATTGAAATCAAAGGGGCATGTGCTTAAAGACTTTCCAGGAGACATTTTCTGGAATTAGTCATAATGAAAATGAATTAATCTTGGTCTATTTCCCAGTATTTCCCTAGAGTCACAGTTCTTATATTTTCCTCCCTGCTGTAGTCTGGATGATATTTGGAGCCTGGAGTTTTTGAGTTACATGGTTTTGTAGTCAGTAATGCCTATTTCTGCTTTTCACAACCTCCTACTTTGCCAGTTTGGTCCTAAAGGAGGAAAAGAAAACTATGTCACAACACTAGAATGTTTTCAAGAGACTGTGTGCATATGCATGCATGTAAATCACACTGAAAGAGAACAGCTGATGCTTCAAAGTAAACGTTTTAACCTCTGTGTATCAGCTATAAGGCAGTAAATCTAATTCATTAACAAAAATAGAGCAACCCTAGAACAAATGATGTAGGAACAGTACTGCCACCTTGCTGGAGGAAGAAAATAATGTGATTTCAATTTCCCAACATTGTTTGGATAGCCTACAATTATCAGAATGAAGTATGATAATAGCCTGGTAATTAACAGTAATTTCTTTTATCACTGTGTGAATGGCATTACAGAAGCAACAATGACCTATAAATTCTTTCATGACTTCTAAAGTTATTGGCACCATATTTTTAATTACTCTTCCAGTCACCTAAAGTATTTTAGAACAGTTCCCAAGATGATGTTAGATACCCCTGATCAGTCTGTTTTCTTTATGAACTGATTAAAAGGTTAAAAAAAATTGATCATGATTTGACAAGCATGGTGTGCTGAAGAGGTGACTAGAACTACTACCTGCCACTTGATAGCTTTTGGTAATATAAGTGCATGCAAAGAGATTGTTGGGGTTTTTTTTAAGAAAAGTTGTTATTGCTTTTGACTGCTCATTTGTAATTAAAGTTGTGTTAAAAAAACAAAATAGCAGAGTTGTAGAAGAAAATACAAAGCAATTACATCTGTTTTTTGACCCATCTATTAATTGCTATTAACGTCAATATTTTATATGCCTCCTCAACGTCAGGGGGGAAAATTAAGTCTTAGAGGTTCAGAGAGAAGCTAGTGGCAGTTTCAGTTTGATCCTGAGCTTCTCATTCCTCCTCTGCCATCCTTGTTCTGATTGTAAATGCTATTTCACACAGCTGCTTGCAGAGCAGTGACCTGAGAGCAGCTTGGCCATTGCAGGCGTCAGAATCTGCACCTAAACGTGGGTGGCAAGGCTGTGCTGGCTTCTTCCCAAGGGAGCTACCGAGGGGCAGCAGGCATGCCAGGAGCTGGGGGATCACACACCTCTGCATGGTCCCTTGGTATTCCTAAATCCAGAAAAGAGAAAACTCTGAGATTGGCTGAAACTGCCTTTCCCTTCTCCTATGCCTGTCTTTTGTTCACAGTAGGACTCCCAAGGCCACGTGGCTGTTGCCACCTAAACAGACTACCTTTCTGAAACTTTTATTCAGTTTCTAAATGAAGACAACCTGCTGTAAAACTGTTTTAATACTTTAGAAAAAGGTAATCAATTACGAAGTGTTTGTATTCTCCTAGAAACAGATCATCCTGCCAACTATTTGGAAAGGAAATTTTGCTTAAAATGAAGCTGATGGGGACAAAAGAGAAGAGCAAAAAGTGTCACATAAGCTCATCTGCATGAGTTGAATAAAATACCCAGTACAGATATTTGTGTGTGAACATGCTGTGGCAAAAAGAAGAGAAATGGTCTGTTTTCATTCTTAAAAGATTGCAGGTTTATCACTTTGTCATCTCCTTGACTTTGCACGTATCCAACCTTCTTATCCCCACTTGCATTCTCTGTTCCCCCTTCCACTTCTCTTTGCTGAGCTTTTGAAATTGAACATCCACATATTGCTCAGTACTTACCCATGGATGCATGAACAGTTCCCCAAGTTGTCTCCAGCCTTCCAGGCTGAAGGGCTGTGGTTTGAACAGGTACCTTTGAGACTGTGTGGTTCCAAGAGGCCCCCACTGTACTGGTGTCAGTGAGCATTAACATTTAATTTAGTGTTTACGTCACTGAAATATCCTATGCCTATAAAAGCTATTATAGTATGTTTGCTCTTCAGCTGCCATGCTTTGGGTAATGACATGGAGGGATTTGGTGCCTGTAAAGTTTAAGTGTTTGTGTTTTAGCTGGACTTAGCAGTGCTATGCCTGTGATTAACTATGTGTACATTGGTTGACTTCATGCAGCCTCTATTGAGCACATCTACAGTCTGTCTGTCTTTGTTCAAACTTCTTAAAGGTTCCTCGGTGCACCTTAAATAACAGAAATCATTAAATACTCTGTAACACAGGCCTGCTCCATAGCTGCTCCTTCCCAAGGCAGTTCCACTTTATGAAGTACAGCTCTGTACTTTATATTTGGACTTCCCAAACTTTTAAGATACAGACCATATTTTACTACAAGTTATCAACGCTTCATTTCTGCTAATGACCACATAGGTCAGACCATCCAATTAGAAATGGGAAAACATTTTTAAGAGTTCGGGATTTTTAAAAGAGAAAATTACTATTTATACACATTTTTAAAGCCCAAATAATTGTATTTAATTAAAATGAGAATGCACTAAAAGTATGTGCTCCGCAGACCTCAAATAACTTTAAATACTGTTCTTTAAGCCTTGTGAAGCAACTCTTATTTAATTTTATCAACTATGAGAGTTGGTTTTCTAGGAGAAATTCTTTCCAGGAAGGAGAAGTTTGAGAGGTTTTGTCTCAGGTCTTACCTACAACAATGGAGCTGTACATCGCCCTCTGTCTCTGAAGCTGCCAGGAGGAGCTACCCATGAGTGGGAGGCATTCACCAGGGAACCCTAAATCACCGCAGGAGCAGCTTCCGACTCCTGTGTCCTAAGCAATTTCTGGAAAAAACCTGTTCCTGGCAATGCGCTGTGCTGCATGGGCCCAGCAAGGCTGATTGCTGGTGCCATACATTAGCACAGCCATTGTACTTCCCTCATTCATGCTGCCTTCCTAGCAGACCCTGAGCCAAGAGGTCACAGCACTAAGTGAACTGTGAATCCTTCTTTTTGCTTTTTGCTTCTTCACATTTGGTGAACAGACTATCCCGGATGTGCGCTTTGTCTCATCCCAGATAATCATACTTCCAGAGAAGCCAAAAAATTACATCAGCGAGACAGGAACCAGGGTATTTGCACGATGTGTGTGAACTTGTTTTACTTGCTCCATAAGTGGTTAAGATCATACCACAAACATGCCTGTGGATGATTCTTTTATTTACTTTTCCTTATAGCACTTCTAGTATTTTACATTGCTACAGTAACAGCTATGAGAAAAATGTTGCAGAGTTAAGTTATTGTCTCTCTTCATGGAGAATTTATGTAGTCCTTGAGCTGTTGAGGCTTTTTTTTAATATACAAAATATTATACATGTTAAGTCACCAAAGCATAATGTGAGAACATATGAGAATCACTCTCTAAGAATGCAAATACACATTGTTATGTAACAAATAAGTTTAGGGAGGTGAAATGGGGGTCTTGCTAAACTTCACAGGCAGGGTTAGCTGAGTTTTTTTATCTACCATATCTTATACATTTCCTCTCATAAACTTTCATACTTCCCTTTCCTGAGTGTACTTAATGGAATTGACAACACAAATTTGAGGAAAAACAAATCTGCTATTTGGACAGGGTGATAATGAATCTCCACATTGCAGTATCATATTAAGTGTATTGATTACTACTACTGCCCATTCACTGTAATGTCACACAATGGCTATTACAGTTATTGCAACTCTAAGTCTAATTATATGCTCTTTGACTCTTTAAATAAAACAGAATTTTTGTGGAAGTTTCCTATTATAATAACTCCCAGAATTTAAATTCTGTACTTTTTGGTCAAAGGACACTTCCTCTTTTATTTCAGATAATAGTGAGCTTAGTTCTTACTCCCGAAAATAAACTTTATTTGAGAAATACAAAGCCTTTATGAAGTCTCTGTTGTCATACACCTTGTATGAGCCTTGCTACATTTGAACAATGAATTTCAGAGAAGTCAAATGAAAATAAGTATGATAGGTAGTTAAAATGTTAAATTTAGTTTACAGCTCCTGCATTTCTGTAAATGAGCTGTGACATGTATGTGCCTCTGTTTCTTGATCTGTAGTGAAAAAGTCAAAAATAAAAATTAATATATGCCTCATGAGAGCATTGAAGGGCCTACATTTACAGAAGATCAAAGCAGCAATCCAAAACTCAGTCTGACCTTGTATTTTGTCCAGCATGGATTCAAAGTTGTGAGAAAAAAAGAAAAACAAATGTCCTGTACCTACAGTACACTGAAATGGGTTTCAAGTTCATTATAAACTAGTGCAAGATTTCCCAAAAATTGGCCGCTTGCTTGCTTGGTAAATCTTTCAGAATTCATAAGGCAGAGGAATAGCTGAGAGTAAAAAAGATAAAGGTTAAAATCTCAGAATTTTACCTGCTTAATGTTGATCACAAACACAAGAAACGTTCATAACAAAGTGGAAAGCTGTCTTTCAAATTTCAAGTCCTCTGTTGTGGTGTTTCAGCATATGCCCTTGGATCTCAGGAAATAAAAAGAATAATCAGTTTCATAACTATTTTGATTGGCTAATGAGTTCACGTGTGCATTTTACTAACATTGCCTAATATAAAATGGTAGTTATATATTTCAGTGAAACACTGGAGAGAAATTCTGTCTATTTCAAATCTCCATTGATCCAAGCATGCCTATGCTTAAGCTTTATCTCATTCATGTCTCTCTTCACTCTCAGATGCTAAAATGCATTGGGAAAATAAATCATAAAAGATGGTCTCAGCTCTTCTGGGTGAAATGACTTATATACTATGTAGAGTCATCCATTTATTTACATACAAGACTTCATATTTATGTTAACTTCATAAAGACTGAATTTCTCCACCTTGGCAAACACAAGACAAAGAGATAAACCTATGTTTTCCTTAACCAGAACATCTGCAGCTGTTACCTGAAATTACAAAATTATGTTTAATAGTTATATAGTTATATATATAATAGTTATTTGGAGATTGTTTCTGAATGCAGGGTCATCTAATTGATTCCAGACCCCTGACTCCCTGGGGGTAAGTAAACTAAGGAGAGTGGGAGGTGGGAGGGAAACAGCATGGGTTTCTTATAGAAATCTTCAGCCATCAAACTCCTACTGACTGTGGTTAAGCTGTATGCTTCCAGAAGATCACTGATTTTTGGGGCTACGTAGTTGAAAAGAACCCTCATTTCCTTCTACAGAGTTGGATCTAGATCCCACATGCAGTATCTGTCTGCTGCAAAATAGTGACTTGATAACACTTAGAAGGACCTAAGACCTAAGCTTGATCATAAAAGTTTGCAAATCAAGGGGATTTTTGCAGGAAACCAGAGGCTGGTCAGAATTTCCTGTGTATAGATAGTAGTAAGAACATCAGACTGCTGTTCACAGAATCACAGAATAATGGAACCAATTAGGTCAGAAAAGTCTTCTGAGTTCATTGAGTGTAACCCATAACCCAACACCACCCTGTCAACCAGGTCATGGTGCTGAGTGCCACATCCAGTCTTTCCTTAAACATCTCCAGGAATTGTGACTCCACCACCACCCTGGGGAGCCCATTCCAATATTTAATCATCCTTTCTGTGAAAAAATTCCTCCTCGTGGCCAACCTAAATCTCCCTGAGCATAGCTTAAAAACTGTGTGCTCTCACCTTGTGAGAGTCCTTATGGGGATATTCTTTTCATATGTGACGCTGCTCTTGGCCGCACCGGAGCTCCGGGCTAGCTCTACGGTGCCACTCCGGCACGGGCAGTCACCAGGAGTGGGGAACTGCAGGGGAAAGGTGATCCCACTGCAGAACCTTCAGAGCGCCAGTTCACACCGAGCTCTGCCAACTCAGTTGTCGTGGGTGGTGGTAAAAGGATGGAGGAGACTCTCTTGGTAGAAGTTCCCAGGAACAGGTTTATTAAGCAGTGGGGAGGAACATGAGGCTCTGGGCTGGAAAAGGTCAGGACCAAAGAGAACCCTGAACACTTTTGTGCAGTGGGTTTTATCTCAGGGGCGGGCACAGTCCAGAGTCCAATGGGAGCTCACGGTGGGAGGGGTGAGGGGAGGAGGTTACAATCCCAGGGACCAATGGGGATACAAAGAAGGCGGGAACATAACATAACAACCAATAACATATATATATATATATATATATATATATATATATTATACATGGAAGGAGCTGGAAGGAGAGGTGGGGTTTATGATGATGGATGGGATGGATGGGGAGTTGGGGCAGGGTTAAGGTGATTGACGGGGAACATTCAGGAAAACTGGGAGGGGTTTACATAACAGACAAATGGAACCAACCAAAGCAGCAAATGGGGGAGAACCAGGAACATACCAAACAGACGAAAAAATAACAATTTTAACAGAACTGAATAAACATACTACAACAATATTTATTGCAGAAGTGAAGAAACAGATAATTTGAAGAAACAGACAGACTTTTGGTTGACCATTGGTAACATTCCAGCAGCACACATTCCTAATCTGAGCCCTGATATAGACTAGACACCAAAAACCATAACACAGGAACACGTCTCATCAGAATGTATTGATCTTCACAGACTACAGCTTTACATAGTAGTGTGCAAGACGAAGCTGGAACTAGAATTTCAGCTGCTAAACGTAAGCAGAAGTTTGAGAGAATGTTTGGAAGAAGGCTGGAATAGGGATGACATCAACAGAAACAGCTAAGTGTAAATTTTATACAGTCTTAGTTGAGGCTTTTACAAATATTTTTACTTAGTTTGAACTTTGATTAAATATCTAGGCAGAGAAAATTTATAAGAGGATCCTCTTTTATCAAAGAGAAGAGGAGAAATCAAAAGCATGTCATATATATTTACTCTCCCTTTCCTAGATCCTGGACCTCTCATGCTTTGATACATACCCTGAAGGTATTTCAACCTTGATAAAACTTAGGCATGTTTCAGAGAAATCCTGAGGTAATTCCACATCCTGGCCATCCTGCAACAATGCAAACAAGAGCAAAGCCTTTTCATTTTCAGCGATTTGTGTGCATTTCTGTGCTTGCAATTTTCCTGAGAACTACTCCAAGTCATTGGAAAGATAGATAATTACGCTTTTACTAAAGGAAGTCTTATTTAGCCAATTCACTGTAAGGGTGTGACCCTTAAGTGAAGATGTTTCATCATGTGGACATGTAAACGTGCAACTCAGTTTTTATAAAGTTCTTAAAATTGTGTGCTACATGGATAAGCTCTGATGTTTATCAATTTTTAGTGAAATTAGTCACCATAGAAAAGCAGAAATCCATCTTCAGTGCAGTCAAAGGCATCCTCAAGAACTTACATGTTTGCAATGCCAGAGATACACTTGGCTGAATATAGACTCAAGCATCAATTTCAAATGAAAAAAGATTTCTCCAGCTGCTGCCACATCTGTTGTCAGGACCTGCTGCTATGCCAGTGAATGCATTTAAGCAATCATCACAAGAAGTCTTTGTCTCTTTGTGTGTACAAGAAAGAGAGATCTATCAGTCTGTGAGACGAGAATTTTGTGGATTTTTTGGAAAAAGTGGATTTCAGTCTTAATTGAAGTTGCTGGGATATCAAAATCAGAGTGAGAATAATAGTATTAAAATACCAAATTAATGTGCTAGAGAATGTCTTCAGATGCTTAAAACAGTATTAGGAAAAATTATGAAAAGTAATTCCAATAAATAGAATGACAAACCTTCAGCTGAAAACAAAAAGACTCATATTTGTAAATTGGAATGTGTGGCTGATTTAAGTTTGTACCTGTTTACTCTTGACAGACAAGAATCCTCAAAGTTTCTTCTACAATATTGTAGTGTTTCTTGACATATATACTATTCTCACAAATTCTGTTTTCAAGCAGTGCATGAATTGCAAGGTAAGGGACTTCTCTGAAAGTAACTGGATGATTTCCTATAAAGGCATGAAGGTCACCTTACAAAATTGTAAAATCTTGCCAGATAAACAACTGGTTTAAGTGTATATATATATATATATATATATATATATATATATATAAAGTGTCTATATATATACATGCACATACATACACGCACATAAAGTACTTCTAAAATAGCTAAGATTTTTTTTTTTGTTACAGTTCTGCAAAAATCTTGGAGAGAGGAACAGACATACACAGTACATTACAAACCATCTATTCAAGTCTTTAAGAGGCTGGATAGCTTTCATGCCTGTGGTTGTTACACAATCTTTAAAACTGCTTGATCCGTGAAGAATACCAATAAAAACAACCCTCTTCAATGATTTTCTTTTCAGGTCAGTTCTTTCATCATGAATTTGCCTTTTGGCATCTTTCTTACTGTATGTTCAGTGCACTAGTCGAACAAATGTAGTGTCACTATCATCATAAAAAGTCAAGCATTCCAAGCTGAACAAATTCATTTGCGCCTGCCAAATACTGCACAATTGTTATTTTGATACATTGTGCATTAAAGCAAAATCCATCAACAGAATAGTATGAGAGGAAACAAAAGGTCTTATCATCTGGGGAGGCCTAAAAGATCATCTCTAGTGGTGGGAAGTTTCTGTGTCATGGTTTAATTTTGAAAGAACATTGTCTTATACTTTCAGTACTAGATTTTAATTCAGATAGTCTTCTGAGGAGATAGAGGTAGTAGTCCAGATAATAAAGCTGCTATTACAGCTGTTCTTCCCATGTAACTATTTCTGCACCCTAATGCTCCATCTGGGGACTGAGGAACTCTCCATGGTGTGCACTGTCCATATACCCAGTAACCTGATAGTCCTAGTTCCAAGAAGCTGGCTGCTGTATGTGAACAGCAGGAAGCTCAGGAGTACAAAGAAACTTTATCCAAAAGTTTATATTCAATAGACCTTTTCCTTTCCTCCCTTCTCTTCCCTAGACTGTCTCTGACAGTCTCTGAGGTACTGCTTTCTAACTTATATTTACTCACTTCATTCTTAGAGTCCCAAATTCTAATCAGCACCTTTCCCTTTGAAAAGGAAATTGGAATGCAATTTCCACTGGAGTGTAAATCCATCTTTACTGCAGAAGTGATACAATACACTTTAATCTTCCAGAAATTATTTTGGATTTCTCAATTCAAAATAGATATGCCAAAACTTTTTCTTAAAGATGCACATGTATGTCCAATACATCCATATACTTATCTGAACACTTCTTTGAAGTGTATACAATGGGAAATTAATTAATAAATGCTTGTTAGTATTTATTAATTAGCTTTGTAGGTTTACAAGAGCTTTGGTGTGTAAGAGAAATAGGAGCTTTACCAGTAAGAATTTCCCATATATCTTCAGTAAAATGAGAATTCTTCTTTTTCAGAAGGTGAAGAAGTTGGGTTTCACTAATTATTTTGCTGGTATTTCAAATGTGAGTCATGTCTACAAATCCTACGCAAATGAACCAGAAAATGGTAGGGCACATAAAACTACAAATGACATGTTGTCCTCCTGAAAATTCAAAACATTGAGGCCAGCTCATAAAAGTTCCTACTGCACACTGAGGTCTTTGGAGCATTGATAAGAGTAATTTTGGCTTTCCTTGCCAGAACTCTAATACGGAAAGGGGCTTTTGGGTCATATAAGGTATGAGACATAATTATGTGATTTTGCCTTCTTTTGTGATGAAAAGGGGATCCTCAAAGTGATAGCAACTGGAGAATGTCTGCTTTACTGTACATTAGCCCACCTCCATCTATCAGTGGTGTTAAAAAACATAAAAATAAAAGTGGGGTGAGTATTAGACGTTATTCAGAAACCTGTTTTCCCAGACTTTTTAACTGGTGCAGTGAAACTGCAAAGTACATGCTGTGTGACTATAGTAATTTTCAGTTATATTTCAGAAACATCAAAGGTAGCATGTCTTGTATTTCTCCTTTGGACCTGGAAATTGAAATAATAACAATGAGATGTGTTTCTTTAAACTTTCTGCATGACTGAGCTCACTAATTATGGAAGCTTAGTGTTGATGAATAGGTTAAGCTCAGTTGAAAATTAGTCTTTGCTCCCCAAGAGCTTATTTGACTCAAGAAATTTCTTATATAATTAGATGAAAATTGATTTTCTTCAGCACTTAAGGAACCACATGTACTTATGAATAGTCAGTGCCAACACAAAGTTTGCCATTTAACTTTGCTCATTTGCTTTTCTCTCTTGCATCTTGGCAAAATATATCAGTCTGATTTTCTCTAACAGCAGGCTCAGAAGCTCTCGTGCTCATTGTGCTTAATTCTTTATGGTTGGTATGTTACAGAAACACAGTATAATAACTGTATTTAAATAGAACACATTTCTGCAATATCACAAATACCAAAATAACTCAAGTTTTGTTTTGGATTGTGTCAATTATATGAACACTTCTAAAACAGATTCCAATTCTTACCTAAAATATGCATGTGCCTATATCATCCTTAAGCCCTCTTTTTTGTCTTTTTTCTTGTCTTGCTGTTGACTGCTATTTAAGACTTTCCTTTAGGACTCACATTCAGAACTTTACATGGCCAGATAAACAGTCCTACCATTATGAACCAGAGACTAACTCTTGTCTTTGTAATACGCTTACTTTTTACTCTTCAATCCTAAAAGTATCCTTTTATACCAGTCTGCTACAAGTGCATCTTTAAACAAGTAGCCTTTCTATGCAGAGGAGAACCATTTCCCTATCGACCCCTCTCAAACATTGTCATCCATAGGCAGCTCCTGCCTTTTGCATTTGTGCTGCAAGGGGAACCTGGGCACTTTCATAAAACTCCAAGGTGCTCATGTGAAAAGTAAGAGTGAACCCCAGCCTTTGAGCCCTATCCAAGACCAGCATTTCTTCTGAAACAGTTTCCTTTTGTGCATTATTGCCGGACATAGAGACTGGAATTGCATGGAAAACTTCATAGTTAATTCAGCAATATTCTCTGCTAGAGGAAGAGGGGAAATCAAGAGCTGTAAGGGCTGGTGAGAAGGAAAAAGGCTTCATTGTACTCAGAGACTAAAAGTGCACCCTGTAATAATAGGTTCATGGTCCTAGCAGAAACAAATTCACTACTTCCAATGCAAACAGGAATGGTGACCATCTCTCTGTCACTCAAGGTGCAAAGGGGTCAGTTTCTCCAGGGCGCTTACTTTCAGAAGAAAATTTGCTATTTAATTATGAGCAGAATCCATTTCTATATTCACAACATGAATACCCAATAAAGAGTGACACATTTTGATTGCTAGCAGCTGTTGCCATCTGATCAGGGGATATATTACAAATATTTTAGCAAATGTTTCTCCTCCTCCTCCTTTCCCCCTAAGACTCTGACAAGGCTGATGCGTGACAGGGAAATGTATTCATATGTGAAGAAACTCCCCATGTCAAAACATCAGGCAGCAGGCAGTACCATTTCACAAGCACACACATCAAATAGCACCTGTTAGAGTTTAAGCTCTGTTCTCTAAAGCCTTGACTAGAGAAGTGGCAAGCGTTGTGTGTGTTTTAGACTGTGAAGTTTGGAGGTGATGAGAAAGTTCAATACCTGTTGACTGAACCTGAAACAAAAAGCTCCTGGTAAGCAAGAAGCTAGACCATTATCTTTTTCCCTTAGCTCTCCACTGAGAACAGCAGTGTTGAAATCAGAGATGTGATAATACTGCAGAAACAGGCTTTCTAGAAGTATTATTATGAGCGCTAGAAAATACTTTCTGCCGTGGATCAAGAAGAGGGAAGGAGCCTTAACATCTCTGAGGGAGAAGAATGAGTTGTTTAAACAAAGTCCCTAGCTCAGATCTAGAGGGGAGAGAGCAATCTGCAGTGACAGAGCTCCTAATCCTTGGTTTTAATTTGATTTACTACTTTCCTAATTTTGCCTGTAAACCCACTGAGGAAAAAAATTTCTTGCTCCATTTTATGCTGTTACTTTTCAACATGAATGAGGTGAGCAGGATGTGAATAGTGCTGTTTTTTCTGTGGAATAAATATCATTTACACACATTATGTTTAAATCCCAACCCAAATTCTTAGTATATTCTTAGGTTCTCATTCAAAGGTAGAAATGTACTCTATTATTGATTAGTTATTATGCGCTTCAAAGAGGAAGTAAATCAGAAAACTTTGGTGCAGAGAGTTCTGGGTTTTTTTATTTATTTGGTGTGTACAAAAGAATTAGTAAGGTGCTGCATATCTCCAAACCAGATTTGCAGTCTGTCAGCTCCCAGCAAGTCCAGAAGACAAGGCAGGTGCTGACCTCTTCCTAGGAAATACTCTGTGTCATTCAGAATATTGACTGTATGGAAAAAGCAAGCATCCAGCATCTCACTTCATACCTCTAGGCTGTTAGCTTCAATTTCAATTTTTAATTCCAAGTTTTAATGAAAATAAACAATATTGATCTAAGGAGGTCTTTAACCAGAAAATGTACAGCCTTTCAGCATATTCCATTCAAGTCTCAGGTGACCCAAAAGAACAATCACTGGTGAGTACAGAGATGTTCATTCTGATTATTTTAGAACACTGTATTCTCTTAGTATATACAGTAAACACTGTATCATAATTTTTCTAAACATTTCTGTTCAAATAAACTTCTGTTTTTATTAGATAAAAAGTTATCCAGCATGTTTAATGAAGTTTCAGAACAAACAAACAAACAAAAAAACTATTTAGTAATAAATTAAAAAAATATGACAAGAAATATGAAATGCAAAACAGGCTTCTAGGATACAATTTTAACATTTCTAGGGAAAAATACTTCTAACTCATTCTTTCTAAATGCAACATTTTTATTGTAGACTGGAAAGTAAATATGTATCTAAATGATAAAATCTGATGAAAGTGATTTTCCTGGTTGTGCAGACAACAGAGATCAATGTGTGGAGCATAGACAGCCCTGGTGTCTGAATACCCTCCTCAGAACGTTATGAACAAAGTTCAAAGCAGCATGAAAGAGACAGACCACTCAAGAACAATGAGAAAAGTGTCATATGATGTCTCATGGCTTGAAATATGCCTAACTATAAATACAATATACATTAACCAGGAAGCTTTCATGTAAGAAAACATCCATAGTTACAATCTATATATAGCAGCTTTAACTTTGTTTCCTTTTCACCAGGAAATAGTTTTTATCTATTAATATTTAATGCTGCATGAACCCTTTAATGATGACAGACTTTATTTTGTGCACTTGGAAACTAGTGTTGCAGAGAAGAAAACTCTGTTTTTCTCTGCATGGCAGAGTTATAGAAAAATAAGTGAGAATCTCTGCTTTTCTAGCTGACTGTCCTGTCAAAACAGGGCTTGAAAATGTAAACCAATACACAGTAGGCTATTTCTGTTACTGCATTTTTCTTACAGATGGCTGGAGAGCAGAGGAACAGGCCAATAAATGACTTATACACAAATATGTACAAAGGAATGCACAGAAGCCCTTTAGTCAGAAACCAGTTACATTTGTATTTAATGTAATCTTCCTGGTTATTTCTCCAAACCTGTAGGCTGGATCTTTGCTTTGTGGACAAGAATAGGTTTGCATTTTTGTGGGGGAGGATGGACATGTTTTGCAGGCTCAGACAGGCTCTGAATACTAACTCATGGGTGCAACATATATATACATTTTGAAAGACTTTATCCATTTTTGGTCAAAATCGTCTTCTTTCCTCATTCATCCTGACATAAGCTGCAGTGTTTCTGAATATTTGGGTTTGATATTTTGTTTGTCTGGGGGCAAGACTGCTATGGAAGACCAGTGAATATCTGAGAAATGGACAGTCATATTAGAATATTTCTGTTTAGGATGATGTTGAGGGATGTATCTTGATCCTGGCAGGACATTAATGCTGCCATTAATGGTGTCATTAATGCTACCTAAACAGCACTTTTTAAATATCTGAAATGGAAAAATTATGATTTTTAAGTTGTTCAAATTGAACTCACTCATGACGTCTTAATTTCTTCTGTGCTACTTTATGGATCAGTTGAAATCTGAAAACACTTTTTTTTTATATACTGTGTACTTATATATATATATATTAATATTTCTCTTAAATAAATGTCAATAACATGAAGTTGTTCACTATATGGAAGTAATTTCCATACTGACAACATCAGTGTAAAGCTCTCAAAGCATAGTAGTGCTCTGTTAACAAGCACTTCAGTTTTTTCCATTCAGGAGTGACATGTGGGCTTCCCTGGGTCAGAGCTTCTCAGTAAATTATATCTCTCTTCTACATCCTGTTACCTTTCCCAGATTCATGGCTTTCTCCACCAGCTTTCTCAAGGCCTGGTGCTCTTTGCCATTTTACATCTCTTCATCTTCAAGACTACTAACTGAGGCCATCACATACTGCAGCATTTCCTTTGCTCCTGCTGACAACTTCAAAACATTCCAGTGCATGAAGGTTATTTTTCATGTTTAATGAGGTGCTGTGATTACAGTGGAATTTCTAGTGTTTGCCGTGATGTTAAAGAGTCACCTTGTCTGATATTGTAAATGAACTTTATTTGCAAAGTAAATGTTTTCTCAGAGGTTTCAGTTCCCAAAGAGCAAATTTGAAGCTGCCTAGTGTTCAGATGTACTGGTGTATGACTGCTCACTGGCCCATGTTCTCTATTCTGCAACATTCTTCAAACCAAGAGCCAGACTAAACCGGACAATTATTGTCACCTAGGTGACACTTGGTAGCTGTGTCATTTACCTCTTTACCTGGTAAGGGTGACTTTTCTATACTACACCCTGTACTCCATGCATCCACCAGTGAGTCCACATTCAGTAGGTCTCTGGAATCCAAAATTTTCCACCCAGTTAAAAAGCATGCTGGAGATGAAAGCGTTGGACTGGGTTATATCAGCACTATATCAAAATCCCTGCTGCTGATTAGCCTTGGGGTAGAAGGGTGCAGCTGGCTACTGTTCAGGGAGCCCAGACAAAGGGTGCAAGTGGAAGGTGGTAGCCCATGCAAATAATGAGTTTTATCCAAGCCATCTCATTTCTCCACCTTTCAAATGCAGAAACTTAATAGCTTTGTTCACAGTGACACTGGGAAATAAAAACATTAGTTGCTTGTAAGGTACTTGGAAATGCTCTGATTGAAGGTACTGGGGAAGTACAAATTGTTTATTGTGCCTACAGATAATATGTACCTGTGGGCTTGGCTTGCACAGAATAAATGATGTGTTACTAGCACTGGCCAATTATCTGATTTTAAGGGTGTAAAGCAGATAAAGCCCTCTGCCTTTAAGGTAGGCTAAAATAATTTCGTTTCACCCTGATTTTTCTCTCTGCTTTTAAACAGGTAGGTGATGTGACCTTGTAGTCTTTTATCCATCAGAAGTATCTGTCTTTTTACCCTATTTTCTTAATGCATTTATAGCTGGAAATTATATTTATTTGACACAAAATCTATTCTCTCATTCTATTTTTTTCTTTGTGAAAAAGACTTGATTATAATAATTCTAAGAGTTTTGTTGTATTAGTAAGTGGTATATTATTTTTCCCTATTAAAAGTCTGATTTAAAGTATTTTGTGCCATGTTTTTATAACTCTGTCCCTTGCCCTGAAAAAATCACTGAGTTACCATTAAATATATTTTTTAATCATCGGGGGTTTTTTTAAAAAAAAGAAAGATTAATTTTCTGCTGGAAAAAAAATTCAATAAAACTTTTAAAACTGTGGGAATGAAGTGTAACCACTATTTTCGTTCTCAATATCTCCCTGAATGCATGGGTTGCTCTTATTCCTTTGGCCAAATGTCAACAGTTGTGTTCTCCAGCTTTCACATTTGCTGTAAATGATGCAGACTTCCTTGGTGTGATGAAAAACTGATCACCACCAGAAACAGACTTTCTGTTAACCCAGTTCCACTTGATAGAAAACTCTTTTTTATATAAGGCTTTTTAAAGAAAGCTTCCCCTGTGTGTAGGTAGAAGGGACTCCTATTTTCTGGGTAAGCTTTGCTCTAGAAGCAGGGATAGCAGTGCTTGTTTGCAAAATAAATTTCTTTCCTTTAGACAGTGAAGATTTTCCCTTAGAAACATGATTAATTAATGCCACTTTTAACATATGACACAATAACATCTCCATACTTGCATTAGGATTGTAGATATGCCTGTAGCAAGACTTCTTCCAGGGACTCACTACTGAGCAGGGGCCAAGCAAGTCATCAAATGTCATAAAATAAGCAACTATAAGAGCCATTACAGAGGATATACTTTGCCCAGAGCAGTGAACACAGTGGCAGTCAGATGACAAGAGCTCAAGGTGTGAATGAGTACAGAATGAAGGTGTCACATGCCTTTGAATGGCACCATGCCACTGTCTCTGTAAAATTGCTCTCCTAATAGACAATTTGGGCGTGGTTGGATTTGTTTCACAAAGAGATCTCTTCTGTCGCTACTTACGTAATGCAATTAACTGCAAACCATAGGAAACAAGCAGCATATTACATTTAGGCAGAAGACTTTTGTTAAGCAGACTCCTAACACTTAGCAGCCTCGGCAAGGAGCCTTACTATGTATTTTATATGAATACTCCATAACATGAAATATTGACAAAAATTCAGATTCTGTTTGAAGATAGTATCAGGATTTCTTGTGTGGGATCTCGGTCTTAAACAGCAATTCCACATGTTGTTTACTAAATTATGCTCTCTGTACATATGCTTCAACACAGAGCAGACCTTGAAAAGACAAACTGTCTATTTGTAAGGTGTTTTAGGCATTTACATGCTTCACAGAAAGACTAAACTTGACAGAATATATTCTCATACATTTGAATTGTAATAGTATTAAATTATTTTTGAAGGGACTAGGGAAGAACCAAAGGCCCCAGAATCCTCTGGATTTTTAAGCCTCTGATGCCATCTGATATGCAGTGCCACCTGTGCAGTCTCTTTTTCATACTTATATCTAGGTATTTTAGAGTGAGGAACAAGGGGAGGAGAATAGTGTCTGCAGTTCCAGAATACTGTCTCCTTTTCTTTCCTTCCTTCCTTCCTTCCTTCTTTCTTTCCTTCCTTCCTTCCTTCCTTCCTTCCTTCCGCCACTTCCTTCCGCCACTTCCTTCCTTCCTTCCTTCCTTCCGCCACTTCCTTCCTTCCGCCACTTCCTTCCGCCACTTCCTTCCGCCACTTCCTTCCGCCACTTCCTTCCTTCCGCCACTTCCTTCCTTCCGCCACTTCCTTCCTTCCTTCCTTCCGCCACTTCCTTCCTTCCGCCACTTCCTTCCTTCCTTCCGCCACTTCCGCCACTTCCTTCCGCCACTTCCTTCCTTCCTTCCGCCACTTCCTTCCTTCCGCCACTTCCTTCCTTCCGCCACTTCCTTCCTTCCTTCCGCCACTTCCTTCCTTCCGCCACTTCCTTCCTTCCTTCCTTCCTTCCTTCCTTCCTTCCGCCACTTCCTTCCTTCCTTCCTTCCTTCCTTCCTTCCGCCACTTCCTTCCTTCCGCCACTTCCTTCCGCCACTTCCTTCCTTCCTTCCTTCCGCCACTTCCTTCCTTCCGCCACTTCCTTCCTTCCGCCACTTCCTTCCGCCACTTCCTTCCGCCACTTCCTTCCTTCCGCCACTTCCTTCCGCCACTTCCTTCCTTCCTTCCGCCACTTCCTTCCGCCACTTCCTTCCGCCACTTCCTTCCGCCACTTCCTTCCTTCCTTCCGCCACTTCCTTCCGCCACTTCCTTCCGCCACTTCCTTCCTTCCTTCCGCCACTTCCTTCCGCCACTTCCTTCCGCCACTTCCTTCCTTCCGCCACTTCCTTCCTTCCGCCACTTCCTTCCTTCCTTCCGCCACTTCCTTCCTTCCTTCCGCCACTTCCTTCCTTCCGCCACTTCCTTCCTTCCGCCACTTCCTTCCTTCCTTCCGCCACTTCCTTCCTTCCTTCCGCCACTTCCTTCCTTCCGCCACTTCCTTCCTTCCACCACTTCCTTCCTTCCTTCCTGCCTTCCTGCCTTCCTTCCTTCCTTCCGCCACTTCCTTCCTTCCACCACTTCCTTCCTTCCTTCCTGCCTTCCTCCCTCCCTTCCTCCCTCCTTTCCTCCCTTCCTCCCTCCCTCCCTCCCGCACCTTCCCGCACCTTCCCTTCTACACTTCCTTCTGCACTTCCCACTTCCCCCCCTGCATCTGGCTGTCTGTCCATCTGTCCCACAGCTATTGTTTCCAGACAGATAGAGAAGATGCAGTCCAGTTTTTGGGATGCAGCAGAAGACACTGAACAGAGAGCCACTGGAGGAGGTGTATAGGTGTCTAAGTCCACATTGCAGTGGTTGCAGATCTTCTCTTCCTTCCTGCTTCTGGCAGATGTGCAAATCCATCTCTCTGCCCAACTTTGGCTGCCACCTTGAGGATTCAGCTGGTCCTGGGAGTTTCAGCTGTAATAAAGTTATGAGGGCTGACTACAACAGATTTGTCTTCACCTATTGATCCCTAAACAGTCAGTGAGGATTGAAGATTCCGAAGTTTGTATTTCAATTTCTTGAGATGAAAGTGTCCAGTGACTCCACTATAACTGTTACACAGACCTCCAAAGTCTATTTTCCTCCCTGTTATTTCCCAGCAGACTACAGCCTTTTGTCCCTTTCTTTTGGGAAATCTGTCTTAGTGCTTTTCTGGCTCCAGGATCAGAGCACTTGGGATTTCTTCTCACAAAGTGATTTGTTCAAGTTAAGAGCTAGCCCTGGCACCAACATGTCTAAACACTCTTTAGTTTCCTTGACTTTTCTCATCATTTAGATTATGCAAATTCAGGTTCCACAGACTTTCTTTAGAGCCACAAATTTATGCAAATATTTGTCTCCTTCTGGGACTTAGTAGTTCAGTTTTATCGTCCATCTCTCTCAGATTTTCCATTCATCTTTTGCAGTTCATCCTGAGAACTATTTGGGGCTGCCTTTTTATCATTAAATGTATTGCTATAGCATTATACCATATAGCAAATACTACTACAAGCTAAAACAAATACAAATGCTAATCCAGTGTGAAAACTTCAGAAGTTAGTACTGGTTTCTATAAGTACCTCAGCACTTCAGAGTTGTAGTGCAACTTATGGAGGATTCAGGGTTTGTTTGTTTAGATGGATTTTTTTTTTAGGAAGGGCTCCCACATATTCTTCCTGTGGGATAAGAATGAAGTGTTTGAGCATTTGACAGTTTAAACAAAGCTCCTGCCTCATCATGGAAAAGGCAGGCAGCAGTACTTAGCAAGCACAGACTATAATAGCATTTTATGCATACTCTTATTTTGTTGTAGAAAGCACAACTTAGTGATTTCACTGTTTGTAGCATGATGGATTTGGCTGGGGTAGAGTTAATTTTCTTCACAGTTTGGGATTCTGCTTTGGATTTGTGCTGAAAAAGGTGTTGATAACTCAGGGCTGTTTTTGTTTTTGCTGAGCAGGGCTTGCACAGCATCTTTTCTGCTCCTCACCCAAGCAGTGATTGGGCTGGGGGCACACAAGGAATTGGGAGTGGACAAAACAGGTACAGCTGACCGCAAAATACCAAAGGGATATTCTAGACCATATGGTGCCATGCTCAGCCAAAAAGCCGGGAGAATAAGAAGGGGGAGGGGGAGCATTCAGAGCAACATAATTTGTAACACATCGGAAAGCCGAGTTTAAATACATTCCCCTGTTTTTGTTCTGTGCTCCATCAGGAATGTATTAGCCTCAGGAACCTGTTGTCCATTCAAAGACAATATCAGAACATGTATTGTACTGCACAGGAAGAAAACCTCAAATGAAGGTTTTAATGACCCTCATTCTTACTCTCTTGGAGACAAGAAATTCCCTGCAGAAGTTTCTGGAATTGGGTACTTTCTTATTTATGTGTGTCCCTGCAATAACAAATAGAAATTACATAGAAACAACAAGATAACATAGAAATAACAAGTAGAAATGCCTTTTCTTTACAGAATTTTTCTGCTTTTTGTGCTTTTTCCTGTGATACTAATAGAGGACATTTTCAGACACTTTTAGCAATTCTGTACCAAAATTTCCATTAACATTTCCAACCTGAATGTGATCAGCAGGAACCCATCCCTCATTTACCTCCTAGCAGACATATTTGCTATGAAATGGCTAAATCTCACCTTGTCCAAAGACTCTCTAGAGATATTCAGCCACAGACACCCTTGTGACCATCTGTCATCAAGTACAGGATAATTTGCAGAGATGGTGTCGTGGTTTTAAACCAGTAACTAAAAAAATTACTTATTTCTTGTTGTGAGATATGGATTAGAACAAGAGCAAAACAGGCATTAAAACTTAAAACTTAAAAGGAATAAAGAAAGTTTATTAGCAAACCACCACCAACAACAAACAAAAATATTGTTATTTATTAACAATAATAAGAACACCAGAATAAACTTCCAGAAAACCCCTTTTTATCCTCTACTACTCACTATTCCTTTGTTTACATGACAACAGAGACAAAAACTTTGGAACTTTGATGGTTAAAACAGTCCTAATTCTTGCTACAGTCTTTTCACCAGTTTTTGTAGAGAAACAGAAGTCTCTTTCTGTTTATTTATGGACTTTCTCACAAGAAAACTATTTTTTTTAGTTTTCTATTGCCCTGATGTCAGCTGCTCAGAACTGCTGTTATCAGAGCTCACTCCTCCCATTTCACATCACTCTGAGGTGTGTATGGGTCAATGAGTCTAGGGATGGCATTTTAAGGATGAGTTATTCAAAGGCAAAAGTCCTCTTCATCTGTCTCTGTGAGCTTCACTAGAAAACAGGTTTTCTCACTGCCCCCCAAGGCTTCAAATTTTCGCTTCACTGTTTCTAGCACTTCACTGTATCACAATCACCTTACTTTTTACTCAAAATTTACACTTTGAACACTCTATTCCTCCCTATATACTATCATGAATTAAAGGAGTTTTTTCAAGACTTTATTGTCCATTTCCATAGCTTCAACAGAAAGGTATTTCAGCTCACAAGCGCATCTTCTTATTCTCTACTTTTTCTGAAACTTAATTCTTTTCTTTACTGTCTCTGATAGTTTTATAAAGTCTCTTTACATGTTGATCACTCTCTTTTTCTCTCTCTGGATAAAAGGATTAATCTGCAAGTCTCATCTGGGTAATGAAAAGGTTAAAATCTTGCCCAGGCTTTGTAGATGGTTCTGTGACCTCTGCTGGAGCAGCAGCTGGAGTTGTCTGCGATGGAAGATTCTTCATGGCTGCTCTGGAGAGTGTGGTCACTGTCTCAGCCCGCCGCAGGTCAAGAGCTTTTTTTCTTTCTTTACTCAGCAGTCTCTGGTGAATTCAGTCACAGCAAAAAAACTGCAGCCGAGCCAGGGACCGGCCTGGCCCGGCCAGAGCCCGGAGCAAGCCCCGCAGGCCCCATCTCCCGGCCGGGAGCTGCGGCAGGCCCAGCCCAGCCCCCGCCCGGGCCGCATGGCCGGGGCAGAGAACGGGAGGCCAGCTGGAGCTCTGTTACCTTTCACAGCCAGGAAACAAAGAGAACTAAAGTGCCTTGACTTTACATCTTAAGGTAAGGTTCACAACTTGATCTCCCTTTTCAATGGTTAAAACAGCTGTCAATTCTTAGAAATGACCGATAATTGGTCAGGAGAAAAGACTCCCATCAGTCCCCAGCAACTTCAACTTCCTTAGCTCTCAAAACCACCTTAAAGGTAAAGTCACCCCATGACAGATGGTGAGTACTTGCAGATATTTTTGCCACCAGGAAACAAGGAAATGCTGAGCGTCCTCTGCTGCTAAGGAAATCAATGAAATCTGTGTTGTGAGCTTTGTAGCATGCTCTAGTAAAGTTAATCCTCTTGAGAAAGTCAGCTCCTCCCTCATTTAAAATGGACACCTACAATTAATGCACTCTTCTGAGCACTTTGATTTCATCATGACCTATCTCTCCCCATCTAAGACTAGAAAAATAACAACACTTCATCTGATGGAGATTATAAGGATAAAGGCAGTCCTTACAAAGCTCTTGGATAATGTAGTGAGGAGAATTATAGAAAAATCTATGAGAAAAATAATGATTCTGCACTGAGCACAAGGATTGACTGAGATATAATAAAAAGCAAGGGTGATGACTATGAATTCAGAGATTGCAGCACAGTCTGTGAAATGAAAAATACAGAATTTTACGGGGGAAAGACTATAGGATTATGCTGTCAAAAACTATGTAAAGGCAGAGTAATTGATATTTTATCCTCTTGAACCTATTGTTCTCAGCAAGAAAGAGTTCCTTCAGATTTTAAGAAGGTCGGGCTTCAAGCCAGGGGCTCAAGATGGGGATCCCAAATGGGATTATCAAAGTGGTGTCAACAGAGGGTCCATGCACTGATCTTTCACTGTGCATGGAAAGTTGTGCAGAAGCCTTCACTCCACAGAGAAATTTCAAACCTTTGTCTTTTGATGGAGATATCTGGGCAGAGTATGCATGTAAATAGGCTCACTGCAAATTCAAATTAATTCAGAAGTTATTTGGGAAATTTTGTGAGTATTTGGGATTCAACCACTTTGTGTTTCGCTCAATAAAAACAAGGAAATATTGTGTCTAAAGACTGGAGAAGGAAGAAATATAGCCCTTTCTGCTCCTTAAGATTCATCCTTAAATGTCAGCAATCATTTAGAAATTATTTTTGTTTTTATACAAATACATATTTTTATATGTGTTTGATACATATTTTGCTTTTATATAACTTACAAGAAAAAGGTTTTTGAAACAACAGTAAGGGAAGGCAAACAAGGCAGAGTGTACTGCCTGCATCAGCTCTTTCTCCTAACAGCAGAATTCAAGAGAATTGCCTTTTTGAGTGTCAGCAGTGAAAATCTTCAAGCCACAATTTTGTTACATTAGGTAGGAAAAGTAATTTACAGCTTTTAGTAATGTATATTTTATTGCATGCTGAGGAGAACCTGCAGTGGCCTCATATCACTGTGATGTATAAAAAGATTCACTTAATGAGTCCCAAAAATAAAATAGAGCTAATTAAAACTTCAGTATAAATGTCACACTGCAAGTTTTAGTCAGAATGAAGGATCAAGCAAAAGTTTTAAATAGGATTAAAATATTCCAAAAATGGTACTGCAGAGTCAGGTGTGTTTCATGCATACTGTAAATAGTATGTGTGATGGCTTGACCGTGGCTGGATGCCAGGTACCCATGAAAGCCACTGTACCACTCACCTCCTCAACTAAGCAAAGGATAGAAAAATACAACTAAAATTTCATGGGTTGAGGTAAGAGCAGGGAGAGATTATTCACCAACTACTATCACTGATAAAACAGACTGCAGGTAAATAAATTAACTTAGTTTATTACCAATCAAATCAGAGTAGAATAATGAGAAAATAAAAACCAAATCTTAAAACAGCTTCTTACAAACATCCTTCTTCTCAGGATTTATTTTCCTCACAAATTCTGTACCTTGGCAGCAGCACAGGGAATGGGGCCTGTGGTCAGTTCATCACACATGGTCTCTGCTGCTCTTTCTTCCTCAAGGGGAAGACTCCTGTCACTCCTCCCCTGCTCCAGAGCGGGGCCTCTCCCAGATGAAACAATCCTCCAAGGAGTTTCTCCAGCCTGAGTCCTGCCCACATGCTCCCCAAACTGCCCCAGTCCCTCCTGCTACCAAAACCTTGACATGCAAACACAGCACAGCATGGTATTTGGAGAGGGCAATGATTTATGGAGCTCAGGGCAGAGCAGGAGGCTGTGTTTCATGCTTAGGGTACAAAACTTGTGTTATGGTAACATTTCCTGGTCATCATCTTCCATAGGCTATTTCTCTTCCCTGCTGCACTTCCCCTCCTGGTTTTTCACAAGGAACAGCTTCCCCACGATTCTTTGTTTGTATTCCAGGCTGTGGTACCTCCCATACAGGAGGAGATATTAACACACCATTTTCCCTGGGAAAGTAGTAGAGGCAGAAGAGAAGCAGTGATTGCAGGAAGTCAAATGTAATTCATTTTTCAGGGGTCATGCTACCAACACTGCCATTTACCTCACAAGTCATTATGCCATAAGCCTTTCCGTTTTCTGAACCTATTATTTCAAAGACTCTAAGTGCTTATGTTTGTCTTAGGGTGACATTTGTCCTTTGAAGGAGTGCTTTAAAGTGCAATTCCTTTGATAAGCACATATACAGACGTGTACAGGAAGTGAAAGGAAAGAAAAAAACCAGGAAAGACCAAAGTGTGGTGGTATCCATGTTCCCCTTCTACACTGTCCATGTGAGATAAACCCAAACATACTCAGATGGAAATTATAAATAAGGCAAATGAGAATTGGCAGCGGGGAGGGGAGGGGAGATTCTGATCTCTGGGGGCTCAGTTCAGCTCACATTCTATCAAGCACCATTTTCATTAAGACATAAACTGGAAAGGTCATATGATTCATCATGTATGTTCAAGTAATGCTACTGAGGGTGTCACACAAACATGTAGGAGACAATAGACCCAAGGTTTTAGTGTATGGGTAAAATATTCTTTCATTAAATTAATTTCAGCCAGTCTGGCCTATTTTTGAACCATTTAAAGTAAATTATATGGTTTCAAGTTCTCTTTCTCTTTAGAGAACTCAAAACCACCTGTAATTTTTAAAATAATATTTACAGTTAACTCTTACCAAATGGAAGTGAATTCGTTTCTTCCCATTTGAAAGATATATAAAATTAGAACACATTCTTTCCTTTATAAAAGTAAATATCATTCATGCTTTTAATTTTACTTCTTTTTTAGATATTAGACATGGAGCTATTAAAAATTCCACGAACAGAGTCATGAATTTTAACAGGTCAATTCTAGCACAGTCAGTCCCAATGACTCAATAAAAATCAGTGTATTTTACTATAAACTCTTTAGAACAATCCTGGCAATCTTCTTCCTTCTAAATGCTTCATTGATACTGTTGTACCTTCATGTGCCAGTGTCATCAAACATTATCTGTGGGCCTTGAGATATAAGAAATGCTAAATACGAAAATTAAGAGCTTGTCATGAGATATCCTAGGCAAATTTAAGGCATGAATTAGTGAAACCCATCACTTCTCACTTAGCACTGCATGTATGGGTTTCCTCATCTGAGCGCTTTGGTTGTCACTTTTCTGCCATGACTTAACATAACTAATCAAAATGCTTTATCTATTCGGAACCTACTTTCAGAAATATCAATTTCCATACGGAAGATCAAAACATTGTTGATGGAATATGTCAGAAGGGTTTCTTTCATGAGTTTCCTCTAGATTGCTCCTCCAGAGATTGCGACCTTCATCAGCACCATAGGCAGATGGAATTGATTTATTTGCATAATATTTGCATAGAATTCATTCATACCTGACTACAATGGGTGCCTTTACCACCCCTTTTGCAAAGGGATTTTGTCTGTCTCCATGTGAAGATGAAACCCCCTCCTTCAGGGGGACACAGCCGCACAGAAAAGGGGGAGTGTAACTAAACTCTTCCCTCCCATAGGTGACTGGAACACTAAGAGCACATGCCCTGCCCAGCACAGTCATTCAGCTCAACTTCATTGTTCAGAGACAGAAAGGGGGCAGAAAGATGCTGGGGAGAAAATGATCTGCATTCCTGTCCATCACAGCATCCTGACTAGCATTTTATTTTGGCTAGAGCCTGTTGTACAGAATTTTCACAGTGTGAGGACAATGTCCTTGTCCAGGTGCTTTTCTAGGATACCCTCATTGAAATGAAATGTAAATTAATTAAAGAGTTAGGAAGTCTGTTTGATACTATATTAGTTTATAATAAAAATAATTAAAATGTTACATTTTCAACTTTATAGACACCTTAGGATGCCTCTATCCTGTGGAAGCTGGGAATTTTTTCAGCTCAGCATGCGAGGGCAATGAGTTTGTCTCAGTATCAGTGACTGAACTGGTGGTTTGAGACTGATTATTCTGAGCAACCCATTTGCAAATCTGAATGAAATTAGTGATTTGTGACTTAGGGAGAGAGAGTAATATCAATAATGTAAATTCCTACAGCAAAAAGTAACAGAGAGGCAGTGAATTTCTCCTAGACTTACCATACTGGCCCATACCAGGGCAGTGGAAACATTGTCTGGGTGACCACTGTACTTTAAGATAAACATCAAAATAACTATTAAGGCATGTGGCATCACATTAAAGTGAAGTTTCTTAGTCAGTCAGAATAACATACAAGTTTCAGACAATAAAAGTGGTTTTGAGTGGGGCAAACTCAGTTGCCCAAGGTATTCTTGGATAGGAACATCCTTGACAATGGGATTAAAATGTGATAAGAAAGATGTTAATTAGTTTTGCATCTTCCTCAGAATACACTGCTTTTCTGCATTAACATTGTAGGTGAGTAAACTCTTCAGGCAAACATCCTTGGTCCAGAGATTGTCTGTAAAAGCAGTAACTTTAGGGAAAAAAAAAAAAATCTGAACAAATAGATAAAGTGGGGTGGGAATGTGCAGTTCTAAGCAAAAGGTCAGCAAAGCTAAATATAAGGCAGGGTTCAGACCTCCTGTTGTACTTTACCTAAATTCATGTTATTATTCTATAGTGATTTGTTTTGCTGGGAAATTAAAGTATGGTTGACCTCCTTCTCCTTCTAATGTTTAATTTTAAATATAAAATACCAAAATGCAGTTGTCTAGCAGATAAAATTACACTGTACAGGATATTAGTTGAGTCAAAGCTCACTGCCATGACTTGCATATGAGTTGTTCTATTTATACTAGTATATTGCATGTAATTTTTTTTCATCTAGATGTCAAACAGTTAAATTATGTTTACACATAAAATGTCATCTCTGATACTCAGACTCATGGACTGTAACTTTGATTTACAGAAGAGGGGGTTGTGAACCAAGTCCAAAAAGACCCTTGAGGTTAAATGATTTTGGAGTTTAGAGAAATGTGCGTCTGTGTCTCTGTGTTGGTTGGTTGGTTTGTTTGTTTGATCTGGAAAAGAGGACACATATCACTGCTTTGCTACTCATCATCCCCACTATTCACAATAACATTTCTTTTTGGTCAGCTTTCACTGGATTTGACAAACAGAAGGGATCTCAAGGAAATGAAGTTCCCATACATTAAATGCCTTTGACAGCTAAGCAAAGAATTGTAACCCTGGTATGGGACCAGTTTTAGGGACAAAAATAGGAAAACCAACCACATGCATTAGGCAGCTCCAACGCAAAGCAGGGTGAAGCACCACCAGTGTGTCTCTCACTCAGCTGACATGCCAAGCAGGCAGGGGGCTGTGAAAAGGAGGTCCATGTGCTAGAAAACTGGAATTAAGGGAACCCAGATTACTGCAGTGATGGTGCCAGGGGAGCTGAGGAAAAGCTGAGATGAGAGTACAAGAGTTATAAGCACTCTCTCTTCTAAAAACACTTCTTCATTCCTTCCTTTTTACTGAAATGTCGATTTTGCTTTGCCATACTTTTATCTCACACACTCTAACTACAGTGAAAGAGAAGACATTTTTGCATGTGTTAAACTCCCTTGAATTCAGGGGTTGAGATGATGGGGAAGAGGAAAATCAGGAGGTCGTAAGAAATTGTTTCAAGGTGTTGCAGGAATAAAACTGTAACTATGTGGCCACAGACAGTGGGAGGGAAGGAGGAAGGGTGAAGTATTTTTACACAGCAAACCAGAATATTAAGCAGGTCCTATGCCAGCGCCAGAATAACAGAAAAGAGGCAGGTAAGGGCAGAGTAGGTTAGAAAACAAGGGACAGCAGCCTGTGCAACACAGTAAGAAAAAATCTCAAGTTGCAGGGGAGACTTCCTCTCCTTGAGCAGGCATCTTTGCGTGGAGCACAATGGGGTGATCCACCTCCAAGAGCTATCAAAAGAAATCTGGCAAACCTGTGCAGATAAACTGCTGCTCATGCTATTCCCACTCACATTTGGGGTGTGTCCAGCAAGATGACACATGCTGAGAAAAAACCTTAGAAACAGTTGTTTGCCAGCCTAAGAAGCCAAAGAGAGTAGGTTTTTGAGCACTACAAAGGGATCGTTTTGCTTTTCTTTGTCATCTCCTGAAGGAGAAATTATTTCAGAAGACCAAAACTTTTTTCAGTACCCTGAAGAGCTGAGGTGCTGTCAGTGGCTGCAGCAGCTGCATATTTCACCTATTCAATACTGGAGTATGGAGCATGTGATTTAAGCAGGAGATTCACATGGGAGCAAAAAAAGGGAAAAATATGTAGTGGAAATTTGGTCCTTCAAAGTGAGAAGGCCTGAGCTTGACTTCAGACACTCAGTTTCAGCATAGATTAATTTACTGGAACAATTCATTTTCTTAAAGATAAGCATATGTCTGTATGCTTTGCCAGATGAGGTGTGTTTTAGCAAGACATTGCTTTCTCTGCTACCCCGTTTACACTGGCTAAAATGACACATCATTTTAGTGAGACACAGCTTTAGCAAATGAAACACTAAACTGAAGCACAGTAAGAATGAAACCTTGTGATGTTGATTTGTGCAGCAACCATTCATCTTGCTAGTATGGGATGGAATACCCCATGGAAAAATATGACAAAACCCAAATCATTGTAGGATATCTGCTTGCTGAAGTATTTATCTGTCAAACGTTTCTGCAATATAGCTCCCCATGGTTCAGGTATTACTTTCTTCTGGAAACATGTTAAAGAGGAGCTAATGAAGAGTTAAGAAATGCCTGTCTTCTATATAATCTGTCTTTCTTTGTGTTTTATTTCTTTCCAGAATTTCTAAGGAGGAGGTTGGTTTGGGGGCTCTTGGTTGTTTTGTTGGGGTTTTTTTCTGTTACTGGCTGCTGTGGTAGGAGTCCTGAATGCTAGTCACTGTTATCAGCCACTTGGTTCAATTCCCAGAAGTCGCACTGAGCAGCCCACTATAACATGTGAAAATGGTGCGACAAATATATTTCACACTCCCCTTGAATCTGATGGGCAAGTGCAAATTTAATTTTGCACTAACTTTACAGCACACAATTCGTATCTGAGTCTTTAGGCTTATTGCAGCACGAAAAATACAGAAAATTAACCTATTTGAACTATTAAAATTAAGTGACTTTCAGCCATTCTGCTGGAATGAGGTAAGGTTGAGCCTTTGAAGAGTGCTATGTAATACATGTCACATAATACGGGTTTCAAAACTACTCAAGGCCTATTACCAGATGGGCAGGAAGCAGAGATCTCCAAGGTATTTATTACCTGACAATGCAAGGCACTGCAACCTAACAGTTCAAACATAAGGAATGAAGAATTTAGCTCTCCTCTATTGCTGATCATCTATCTACACTGAAATAACTTTTATTGTTTGTTTGTTTTTTTCACCTGAGTTTCCCCTAAAAAGTTGATGTCTTTCATCAAAGAGTCAGTCTGTCAGTTGATAAAACCTGCAGGCTTCAGTAGACTTTTCCCCCCCATCCTGTGTTAGTACTTATTATTAGTGGTCCATCTGGTCTTGGAATCTCACAAATGTTTTTTGGCACACTGAAAACTATTGTTTCTGGAAATAACCACTCAAATGTTATTGCTGATAACCTACATGCAGCCGTTCATCCAGGTGTAGCCTTCCCAGCACAGACCTATAGGCCTCACTACTGTATGGCAGAAATGACCATGGAGAGGCTGCCAGCAGCAGCACCACCTCCTTCCCACAGCGTCTGTTCACCTTTAGGTGCATGGCCAGAGATCCTGATGTGCAGAAACAGTGATTTATCCCACTTTGTGGCTCCTCTTGCACCAGCTGGTTCTGCCTGAATTCAGCCTTCTCTCTGCCTGGTACAGACATGAATTGAGGGTTGGCATGAACGCAGAACATGAGCACCCCTGACTAGTTACACTAGCAGCTGGAGCTCCTGAATTTCAGTGGAGCAGGCATTGCAGGCTGTGGGAATCTGCAGTATCTGACAGTTTCTCTACCGGACAAACCTGTTCAGCAGCATTTGTTCTTTATCAGCATGCAACTGAGAATAGCTTCGGGGCTGAGACATATCCTGTGGTGCTGTGGAAAAATGCTTTAAGCAGTGCTGTGGTATCATACGAGATGAGGGAGACGTTTGTAAAAATATTTGGTAAAATTCTCCTCTCAAAAATGCAGAAAAACTCGAGCTAAATAGTGCATCTTCTAAATCTCACATTCTTCCACAAAGGAGAGAGAGTGAAAACACAGCTGTGAAAAACCATGGGTTGTACCAGCAACTTCTAAATTTAACTTTACACCTTTACATTGCAGGAGACAAGAGTAACATACTACAGGGCTCATACAAGTCAATGCACCCTCTATTTCAAATGTCATGTTTGAATGCCTCGGGCCTAATTGTTGGTTCAGTTGTCATAAACCAAGGGGAATGTTGACTGAAGGTCTCATGGCAAAGCAGGATAGGGGCATTGTGTTTGAAGTTGCCTAGGGCATAGAGGACAAAGGCTTCCTTGTTTCAAGCAGAGTAAACTCATCAAGCCCACATTGTTTCAAGCTGGGGTTTACCCTGGGATCAAAAATTCTTAGAATGACCAAAAGCACAAAAAGACAAGTGATTTACTACCCGTGGGGAAAAAATTACATTAAATGCAATAATAGACCAAGAAGCAAAACATCTTTCTTTATTTTTCTTCAATATTCATCTATATGTGGTCATTGTTGTCATCTCTGCTTTGTAAAGAATATTATCACTAGTTAGGTTTTGTGTTCTGTGGGTTTGGGTCAAAGGGTTTGTTCTTTGGTTTTTTTGTTTTTATTTTTTTACTTTGTGAAGAGAAGAAAAAGCTGAAAGAATAGCATAAGTTGACTGTTTCCATGTCTCCTTTTTATTTTTTTAAGGAATAAAAAGGTTCAAACACACTCTGAATCCTGCACTAGAAAATAGGAAGTGTTCATTCGTGACTCTGCTGTAATTAAGCAGCTAATGCTCCAGATGGCTTAGTTTTCAAAATTAATAAATTTCAGCTCTGATGAACACTTTATTTCAAATAGCGCAAAATACAAATGAAAACTTTTAAAAACTTCAGTTTTAAATATTCCAGAATGGTTTAGGCTTTATGACATCTGCTACATGGGCCAGAGATATAAAGTGCCTTGTGCTCCACATGACACTGTGCCACTTGGCTCCTGCAGCTCCCACGATCCAGCCCACACCCAGAAGCCCCTGTGGTGCAGATTCAGCTCTTCTCCCAGTCAGGCATTCCCCCTTTGCATCACATTTCAGGGGTGGACTGAGACTTTGGCAAAGGATATTTGAAGGGAGACATCTGGCCCTAACACACCAGTCAAAATGAGAGTCCTGATGGTCGCTTGGGAAAAAATATGTGCAGTACCACCAGCACCAGCATTAAAGCAATTTGCCACAGTTGCTCGTGGAGGTCAACTGAACTGATTTTACATTTGTTCCCTGTCTGTGGCAGCCATCTGCTTGCTCTGGGAGGTAGTCTGCAGATATGTTATCTGTGTGTGCTTGTCCTGCACACTCACATCTGAGGGCTTGTGCCCTTGCATGCTTCTCTAGAAGAAGTCAAAACCGGCCTTCAAATTTGAATTCCTTTATCAGCAACTTAATGTGTGTCTGGAAAGGCAAATAATCCTCTGAATCTTTTGTGTAGCCTTTTCTCATAATGGCATGCACATAAGAAAGTGCTGTTTAATGGATGATATGTTATTTCATGTTGTCTTGCTGTTTGTTCCCGAGGACAAATACTTTTACAGATAAACACTGCATTAAACTTAGAAGTCTGCATGCATTATAACTGCATTTTTTATATCATACACTCTTTTTGCTGGATCATTTGTGTTAACATTTGTTATGCAGTTCCAAACGTAAAACAGCCCAAACCTGAGACCACTGAAGGGCACATGGCTTTTATTTTCCTATGTCTTTGCTAAAGGCCTGGCATGTAGGTTGCTTGCCCATAGCATGGTTTTGGGGAGGTTTCATGAATCAGATTAATTTTTAAGGCTATCAACGATGCAACTGAACACTGTAGCAACAAACTACTGAACCAGCCTCTCCTATAGAAAGCCACTGGAAGGAGTGTGCTCGTTTTCCTGGGTCATACAAGACACAGGGCATGATCATTGCTACTAGTTCCTTAAAAGTAATTCTCCCACAGAGCTGGGACACAGCTGGTTGTTTGTATTCTCACATTCCTGAGTTGATAGTACTGAGTGATTGCAAGTACCTTGTACAAAGAAAAAATCACTTTGTGGAATTGATTCTGGTCAGAGTCCAGGCTGTGCTCACTCTCTGTTGGCAGAATCCCCTCCTGGCTGCTCGCTCACAGCCAGGAGCAGAGCAGAGAAGATGCACAGCGTCTTTGCTTTGTGTCAGTGTCCAGAGGTCTCCTAAGGACACTTAAGCAATCCAAATTTGTCCTTTCCTTGGCCTTCCAGTAGCTGAAAGTTGTTGTATGAGGCAGTGTGTAATGCCAGTGTCACCTGAGGATTTGATTTTGCAGGCAGAGCTCCTCAGGTCTGATTTATGGCTCCCACATATTGGTCCACCCACATGAAACTACTGCAGCAGTCAATATTCTGGGTCACCGTTTGTGCTTTTTTTGTATATTTTTTCATTTTTGCAAATGAATACTACTCACTATCAGACCAAGCTGGTTACAGGCAGCTTGGACTGTGCCTTCTGGTTTTATACCATATTTTCAAGTGCAGGTCAATCACAGTCCTTTTACCATATTTTCTCTGAAGTTGCATTCATAAAAGAGCTTTGAATTTTATCCACTACAACCCCAAACACCTGTTTCCGCCTCAGAAAACAGGCTCATTGTAACTGATTCAAATGACAGACGAGAACAGAGGGAAAGGGATTGTTTGATTTACTGCAAGGCCACCATGAGATTTCTTTCAAGCTCTGATAAACAGACTCCTCAAAGATCTTAAAAAGCATCTCTAGGGCCAGGACCTCTGTTTACTCATTAGACTCTTAACCCACTTATGAAAGTCTTTACTTAAATGAAATCAATTCCTTCCTAAGACCATGGCCCTTTGTGGTGGGCTTCACACCCTGCACAAGAAATGGTCTGTGTGCTCAGAGCTGTGGAGCATTGCACAGTCGTAGATACTGCAACGGTATGTGAGGAGTGTAGGAGTAACTTGCAGACTCAGGGAAGAAATAACAATTTCTAGCTGATGTTGGAAACGCTGGGAGCTGAGAGTGGGAGCAGAAAATGAAAAAGGCAGTTCTCTGAAGGATTCCCATTTAAGGATGTCATCAACAAGGACTGCCAAAAGATTACCAGGGGTGTAGAGGCTACATCAGTAACAGCAAGCAAGCAGGAGCAGAAAGGTTTCATAGTGGGCTGGGAGTTTCAGTGGGGTGGTTCCTTGCAGTTGCTGTGGGAGATGTAGGACCCGAAGGACAGAAGGAAGCTGTGCCTTCACGCTGGCAAGCTGCAGCACAGCGTCCAGGCAGCTGGGATATTCTCAGACCCACGCCTTGCTCCTCGCTGCTCTTTGCTGTGTCTCAGCAGATGTCTCAGCCTGTGGGGTCAGGAGCAGGATCTGCCAGCCTGGTGGCTCTTCTGCACCCGGCCCAGCCCTCTGGGCATGTGTAGCTCTGCGGCTCTGAATGCTCCATGAACACCTTCGTCAGCCTCACACACTGCGCTCTGCTTGCTTCACAGCTTCTGCACCTTCACTCGCCCTTGTGCTGGCAACAGGACTGCTTCTAAAATACTACACCTTCTGGGTGGCTCCAAGCACTCCTGCTTCTGCCAACAAGAAAAAAAAAAAACAAAAAACAAAAAAACACAAACAAAAAAAACCCCACACCACCACCACCACCAGACCAATTTCCTCCTTCAAGACAAATTAGGAACAGTCAGAGTCGTTCCTAGACATACTAAACTACTAAAATGTTGTGGTATTATGTAAAATATTCTAGCTAGAAACATCCATTTAATTATTCTTTTGGGAGCTGAGGCTCAGTTTAGGAAGATTGGTTTCTAGTTCAGGTCAAACACAAAATAGTTGTTTTTAAAGTATGTAACTTTTATTGTTAGCGTTTTTTATTCAAGAATTTTCTTCTGTGTCTTTTTCTCTCTTCTACAGTTCTCTAAAACACTGGATTACCAGGGACTAAAATCCCAAATATTTACAGAAATTTAATGCAAAGTAGCCTAACTGGTAATATGTAACAGAGTTAAGCACATAGGATTCACATTTATGGGTCTTTCACAGGGTTGTTTTTGTGAACAATGTCACCACATTGAATTCACCATATTGAGTGCTCTGTTGCATATCTTGCAGTCAACAAAGTTCTTCTCAAGGCATATTAACCATTGCAGATCTCTTTTGAGTCACTCAGATATCTAAATCTGTCACAATTCACCCATCACCAATTAAAAGATACCTTAATCAACCCTCAGATAGCTCTACAAACTTTGATAGAGCAAAATTACTAAAAATATTATCCAACATTTCAGTACAGCTTAGGACTTAGAAAAATCGGGAAATCTGCTAAGTGGAATGGAAAATAAGTGTTTGTGTCAGCCTGAATGACTGAGAAATTCAGTGACTCGTGTACTATTCTTTAATTTGATGGTTCTCAAAACAGTAAGTACTTTTTAAAAAATCATACCACAATCCTGTGTGTGGACACCCACCTCTTTCCCAGACTTAATCTAGTTTGTTAAAAAAAAAAAATTATTATAAAAATATTCTTGTTTCTGAGCTACAAAAGTGAACAACACAGGTGCTGTGCTGTATTATTTTTATTACTTTTTTAAAAACTTATTTTACATTTCCATGAGATTTTACCTCATTTAAGGCTGTGACCTATCACCCGCCTATTTCAGTGTTATATACTGATCATTAAACGTGGGGCTAATAACGACAGCTTTGAGAGGAGTTGTTCAGGCAAGACTAGTTGATTTTTGAGTGTTCTGCCCTCACAGGCAATGCACAGCCCTCCAGCAGGGATGGTGATCACCTGGCTCATCTCAGATTAGCCTTGGGAAAGGCTCCTTCAGCCGTGCCTGAAGGAGAAGCAGAATTCTCCTCTGATCTTCTGGGCAGTGAGGATGCTGCCCATGCCCAGCTCCAGTCAGAGTGAAGTGATGCCCTCACTGCTTGCTCCAGTGTGCTCAGCTGAGCCTTTTGGTGACTCAGCCCCACTTTTAGGTCGCCTAAGACCGGAAGGAGCGTGACTAAGCCCTGGTGCTGCTCGGGGTGCTTTTGGTGTTTCTGTCTGGGTAGATGATAAGGACAAATAACTAGCAATAAATAAGGTACAATCAGGATATATTTGCAAAAAAACAGCTGAGTACAAGCTTAAGGCCAGCAACTGACTCACACAGAGGAAATTGTTAGAGAACGAATCTCCACTTAACCTCTTCTTTTTTTCCCCTTTGTCATTCTTAATGCAGAGAGGAAAGAAAAAGTTGACATTCAGAAATGATCCGTAAGGGCCATTTGTGAGGGAAAGATCTTTTGGAGAAGAAAAGCTGTAGTCACATTCCAACCCACAAAATATTTGAATAAACAATATGAATTGCAATATTTTAGCATTATTGAAAGCCCTTTGCAAGCAAAAATAAATAAAACAGTGCAATATGCCGTTTTGATATTTTTAAAACAATTCTGTTTCTAAAATAAATACTCGTGTATGAAATGTTATTTGAAAGATGTCAGCTTTACTGGAATGCCTGTTTCTGGGGCAACCCCATTTGATTTACACTCTCTGAACAGATTTTCTCTGCAGAACTTTCATGCTATTACCTTCTATTGGACTCTGCCGACAAAACCTCTTCAGTACCTATTAGTCTCTAACCCTTTCTAAAGTGCTCTGTAGTAAGTCAAAGTAAATGGGTAGGGAGAAATGGCCTTTAATATTTTACTGAGCAAACCTGGTTATAACCAGCCTCCTGTCACGCAGCCTTGGCTCTTGAAGTGTGTTTCATTAATTCTTCAGTGTGTCCTGTGATATCCTTTCTGATCATCATAGGATAAAGTTCATTTCCTTCACACTTTTTTGGAGCTCTTTGAGGTGGTTTTCATTTTTGTTTCCAGATGTGCCAATAGTTTTGTACTTCTAAGCCAAATATGGTTTAAATTTCCCTTCTGTTCAGGAAATGAACAAAATAATCCATGGCTATACTCATGTAAAGCACATCATTTGTCTCCCAAGTGATTGCAGAAGAGTCAGAAAAAACAACTGAGCACTGGCTGTCCTTAACAATGAAACCTTCTCATTTCCAGCCTAAGACCTATTACAGGGCTGGAGTGAATTCTGCAAAGCAACTTTAAAATGTTTTGTCATTGTGTCAGGCACGTCAGTTTATTAAGTTAAAAGACATCAGGGATATTTGAGGGAGGTGCTTTAGTGCTTCCTGCTTCTCACACACATTTGTTCCTGAAGCAGATACGATTTTGTCCCAAAGTTTAAAGATTTGTCTAGTCCCAAATCATACCAGTGTTCCTCTCCAGACCACTGGTTGGACACCAGCTCCTGCAGCCCATGGCAAGGAAGTGTCAGGAGAAGCATCCCTCTGCTGCAGTGGGAGGTTTAGGATGTGAGAGCCCAGCTGCCCTCAGCCCCCAGCATGAATCATCCTGCAGATGCTGCGGTCTCTCCAGCAGCAGACATTTGATGCGTTGCTTTCTAACTCAGTAACCTGGGAAACACTGTGTAACCTTTGTGAAACACAGACAGTCGTCTGGATCAGACCTGAACAAAACTTTTTATTTTTTTTTTCTTTCACACATGTATATAAACAGTTCATTCATAACTGGTTATTGTTTAGCTGAGCAGGGGGAACCCTAATGTTTCTAAAATATGAGCAAGCTGATATCTTAGAGAAATATGTTCAAAGCTAGACATGGAATTACTCACCCTGTGAGTCAATAAGCATGGTAGAAATGCAGACACTGTCATATGCTGTCAAGTAAAAGCAATCCTTTTTCCTGTCATTCCTTGAATGCACACATATACTTGCTGTTCAGCAACAAACTTGCTGTTTGGAGTTTTTATGCTAGAAAAAGAGGTAAGAGAGTTTTGTTTAAACAAACAGACTAACAATAAATCCTTGGGTTTTGGTCCAGTGGTCTGAAGCCAAAATCAGTACAATGACATTGCTGCACATGTTTCAGATTGACATGAGAACCTGTGTATAGGGGAAAAAAAGTCCCTTCAAAGTCACCTACTTTTTGAAACAATAAAATCTAAACTACCTCTGCTGCACCAGAGATGGAAATTTTTAATCTCCTGGGTTTTGCCATGACTCAGCCTAACACATTATCTGTGGACGTCTGGTTGTCTGGGACAAGTGGACACATTACTTGGAACTGACTCCAGACCTGGCAGGTATCTTTTCCAGCACATATGAGTTGCACCCAAGACATTTTGGTATATTATTAATATGAGAGTCTGACTTGGGAAACAGGAGAGCATTCAATTCCTTGTTGACAAACAGCATCAACACCTTCAAAGGTAGTAAATTAAGCAGGCAGTATCAACTATAAAAAAAAAATCAGAATCCAGTATCTGGGGTAGAAGTTGCTTCTTGCTGCGGTTTGAAAGCCCTTCTTTTCATGGCTGCCTGGAATGAGGTGATTTGGGAAGTGCTTGGAAGCAGCAGGAGTTTCCACAATTCAAAACAGTTCAACATAATTCTGTTCCTAATTTAATAATGGAAAAAAAATTAAGAAGTAAAGAATGGGTAGGAGTTCAGGATGTAATCTCCAACAGCCAAAACTATTCTAAAAAGCATTTAAACAGATGGGATGTTCTTGTCTTGACTTTAATCAGACAGACAGCCAAAACTAAACTTCTTGTAGGAGCAAAATTTTAGGATCCAAGAAATAGAGATAATGAGCTAATAAAAATGTCTATCTTCATACGAAATACAAATTACTATGTTTTGTGTGGTTACAAGAGAAGAGCTTTCATGTGGGTCACTGTATGGCATGTTGGCAATACCCTGCACCCTCCGCCTGTACCTGGTTCTCACTTTGCTGGAATACAGTGGGCTCATATGTCAATCAGATCGTCAGGATGTACCCAGTGCCCCCTCCACACACAAGGACATTTTCTAGTTCTTTTCCCTACACATGTTCATGAGAACAGCTCTCATTCCCCTCTCAGCTTACGGACCAAGACATGTAATCAGCTTGTCTTAAAATGAACAGGCACACTTTATTTAAATCATTGTAGTTCCCAGACCTAAGTAGTGGATGGGCCTTCATGATAGCTGTAACCTGCTGGAGAGTATTTTTGGTGCCTGTGGCTCTGGACTATAAATGGTAGATTCTGGTTCTTTCTTATTACTAAAATACCTGCTATCCTAATGATTGACTTAGTCAGCTAGGTTAGAAAAAACAGACCAGAACTTTCCTCTGAAAACTTTCATTAGACTTCAAATATAGAAGAAACAATTTAAATTGTTTCTTTCTAAATTATCACAAAATGTTTTTTGATTACAGTATTTTAGCTTTGGACCCAATTTTATCTAATCTTATGAAAGAGGAAGTGGCATTAGGCATCTAACATGAAAAAAAATTCTTCCATGTAGTAAGATTTATATATCACTAAAGCAAAAATACAATATTCAAACCAATAAGGTAAATATAAATTGCAATACTTGGCTGTTTCTTAAATGAGATATATTTTAAAACACCACTACTTTCAAAGCTTTAAAAAAAGTCAATTTAAAAATATTCAGGCTTATGTAATATATAGATCACAATAAAGGCAATCATAATCCAACATACTCAAAGGTACTGGTTTAATTAATTTTTAGCCTCAGAAAATTCCCTTTCAAAAATACATGAAATGTATTTGACCTTTAGAAACATGAGGAATTGGCCATGCAAACCTTATTCAGGGCTCCTCAAAACTGCAGTTGCATTCTGTGGGCCTTAGATCAATCAGTAGCTTAAGTTTCTTATTTTAACTTAGCATATTTGATTTCTCCATTTAACCAGTCGCCCTTTTAGAGACAGGTCATTAGAAGAACAGCTTAATTGATCATTTCAATCTTCTTTGCGCATAAATTTTGTGTCAGATTGTTTTCTTTCAATCAGAGAAGTGGTAGGTATATTAGAGAGACTCTGTCTGAATGTTAACTTAGGTTAATTGTACTTTGTATCAGACCTCATTTTCTCTGTCAGGTGAGTAATATTCATTTGCCTCATCTCTAGTCTGCATAGAAACACATAAATTTCCTGTGCAGTTGCAAATACATTGTGTCTTTATCACTTTTGACAGGCTGCTTTCTCCACAGAGAGCATGTCTCAAACAACAGAAAACATCTGTCTATTGAGGAATACTCTGCAACGAGATGTGTAAGTGCCTTGTAATTTCTGGTCCTTGCTGATAGAGAGAATTTTCTTCTCTAAAACCTTACCTGTAACATGATGTCTATTCTCTCAGACTACAGAAATGAAGCTATGAGCACCAATAGTTTTTGTTTTCACAAGTAATTTCTTCCCTTGCTCGTACACATTCCCCAAATAATGTACAGGAAGTGTTCAGCTGCACGACTTTTTTTCCTACATACCCTTCCTTCAGGGATCAGCAAGCATGAAAGTTAACATGAGTTTGGAGTATCCCTGACAAGATACATATCAGAAGGTCAAACTATTTTTGGCACCCCTCTTACCCACTACTATTATCATTATTATCATAATCCCTACTGGACAAGTTAAACACAGGATCAAAAAGCAGTTTGTCTACTACAATCTGCCACAGACTTAGCCATTTCCCAAAGACTCTAAAGATGCACAGATTTTCAGTATTCACCTGTGAACAAAAGTAAGATTTTTTCCAATGTCTCACAAAGCACAAGTCATTTGAAACTGCTCTCAAGGATGTGCAACACCAGAAATTCCCAATTAGTCTGCCTGCCAGTGATGGTGTTCTTAGCAATTCCAATGTTTAGCAATACAGGACTTGAAGATAGATATGAATTAGTTATTCTTTTCTGCATTCCTGGCCCAAAGATGCTTTGTAACAGGACAGGGAGGCAGAAATGCAGAACACACTCTGAGATTCTTCAAGAAATATAGAGATTAGGAACCAGAAACTTAGCCAAATTTTGCTTAAACATTATGTGGTTTTGCACTTGGATAAAGACACATTTGTGCTAACTGCTCCTGATCCATTCTGTGTTATGCAGAGAGGAATAGACTCCCCATAACTATAAGTGCAAATAGACATTTTTTTTTAACCATGATTGACTTTTATATGGCATCACTTGTGGAAAAGCAAATAGAAATTTTAATTAAAACTGAGCTCAGTCATGTTGAACCTACAACCTTTGAAATAAGCAGTGGGGCTGCTATCCACTTGGCTACCTGGTCTCCATGGGTCTGTATACATATATATACATGTGTGGATTTATATATGTGTATATATATATATATATATATACATGTATATATGTATGTATATATGTATATATGTGTGTATATAGGAGTTTACTCACTACACTCATGCTCCCAGAGAATAATAGCAACCTGGAGAGGGTACAACACTAAAAATAATTTTCAAAATCAAATATAAGTAGTATTCAGTTCAAACAAAACCTATTCCCCAATTCATACAAATATTTAAGTGCATAGAAAATTTAATGAAGGTTAGATTTGCACTAATAGTCTGTTATTTTGCTTGAACCAAAAATGTTTGAGTACTTTTAAGAGCCAAACATTAGCACTATTCAGTACATGAGCTACTGATTTCAGTGGGATCAAGGCTTGGCCCCTCATGGCCTATTTTGGAATTCTAATGAATTTATTGTTTGACTGCTTTGAAAAGTCTCTTGGCAGTGAGCTGTTGCAAATAAAATGGTTTGATAATGAAGGACCATTTTTTTCCCTCTATGCTGTACTGGCTGTACTTTCAGCTATTGTGGAGTAGAAATCGTTCAGCAAAAGAACTGTATTAATGTTATGGAGGGGAACTAAAAATCAGCTGTAAATGCTGTATGCAAACAGCACTGAGTCCTTATTTCATAACTACAAATGTAAACAAAATATAACAAAACATGAAGGTAATCTACTGCTATTTTTTCAGAAAAAACATATCTGAATATGAGTTATATACTTCTTTAATTATTAATCCATAAATATACAGAATATACAGAATATACAGAAAGATGGCACCAGTAAAGTGATTTAAGGATATGGAGTAGTTGTGTCTGTCTGTGCAAGCCCTTTGAGGGACTAATATTTAAGGGTCTGGTATTAAAGCTCATATCTGAATATGAATTATTCCTGAGTTGTCAGACAATATTTAAGGCCTAGAAAAGAGTATACATCCATGTATATCCTAGCTTACTTATGTGAGCTCTGTAGATTAATACATTTTTTTCTCTGTGGGTGATTTATTTATTTAATTTTTTTGCAGGGTTTTGGCTTTCTTTTTGTTTTGTTTGTTTTGATTGTTTTGGTTTGGTTTCTTTTCATTCCTGTGTGGATAATATGCTATTTCACTCTTCTAAGTTTTATCTTGAAGATATAGGTATTTCTGTTATTGCCAAACCATGTCTTACTATGTTTCTATTCTCAGTCATTTCTCCACATCCCTCTGGTGTGTACATTATCAGCATGGGAATTTGGGAATCTGAATTACTTACCTCAAATATTCTGCCCTCTGTGAGGGCCCAAGTGAGATTCCTGGCACAAGCAACTGAAGACATGCAGGGGTTCAAGGAAAACTAACAGTACTAAAAAATTGTCATGAGCTTTCTTAATATTCAGCTTTTAATGACTATCTGTGGTGTCCCTCCCCATCACACACACAAAAATCCTCATTCCTTAAGGAATGAAGTCTGCCTGGGAAATATTCAAGTGCTATGGATGACTGCAGCAATGCTGGTTTTGACTACAAAACCCTGCTTTTTATGCAAAAAACACAGGGTACTCTATCAAGTGTCTTCTTGCCTACATAATATTAATGGAACTCCCTCTTCAGCTGAGATCAATCAACATGATGAGACAGATATATGTTAAAGTTTAGCATATGCTGATGGCTTCTGATTTCAAGCAGCCTCTCTGAAATTTGACTTTCAGAGGTCCTCTACAGCAGTAATGTGAGAAAGGTAAAAGAGTTCATTCTGTCCAACTGAGTGAAGCACACCTTATGTCTCACCCTGGTAACTCCTCCAAGGAGAGTTGGAGGAGTTGGAGTTTCACTGCTATGAAAAATTGTTACAGCACACTTCTGGAGAACATCTACGTAATCCATGTTTGCTGGTGGGCTGAGCCAACTTAATGAAATGCTTTGTGTGTATGGTGGACCTCTCTGGTGATGTATAGAAAAAGGAAAGGGAATTTGGTGGAATTGCAAAAAAAAAGCCAAAATACCTATTGTTCTTTACAGCTCATCAGGGATAGATGCAGGTGTTTCTCATTTACATGTACCATGAAGAAATTAGGACAGGTCTTGAAATATAAGGGAAGGAGCTACTGGCATTAATGTTGTTTTAGGGCCTCAGTAGCCTGTGCCTTTGCAACAGCTCCATTGTGTCGGCTGGGCTATTCTCACTATCCTTTCCTAAGGCAGGGGGTTTATGTACCTCAGCCTTCTCCCCTCTATCATTTGAAACCTGGCTAACTTGTTGGGACACTGGTGATTCAGGCAGGTTGAAAATGTCACCAGTTGCAGATAGAATAGGTCTTATTTTAACTTATGTTTTGGCAATACTGTTCTTGCTGACAGTACTAGGACAGTCAACAGAATTCCCACCCTCTCTGCAACTCAGCAGCAGTGGTTGACAGAGCACAGACATAGATTCTTCACATATTTTAACTGCATAGACAAGTAAATATGTTCTTGACACACAACACTGTCATCATTATGGTTCAAATAGGGGACTTGAATCACAGAAGAAGAGCTCTTTTTAATAACTCCTGAATGACAACACTCAGAGCATGAGGACATGAAGTTATATATTTAAACTTCCTGTCTATAAGTACACTGCAAAAAAAAAAAAAAAAAAAAAAATATTGGGTTGCTTTTGGAAGCAAATATTCCCCAGTCCTTGGACAGCAAAAGCAGGCCTGTACATAGTTAGACCATTTATAGTTACTTTCTCCATTTTCTCCTATTAGTCTTTTTGTGTACTTCTGTCTCTCACTGAAATGTTCTTAATGAAATTGTGGGATCTTACAGCTTTGAGATAAAGAAAAATTATCTAGGGAGAAAAATTATGTGACTTTATACTCCTGAAAGAGTAAATCTTAGTGTATGAGCCACTTACAAACATGTAAGTTTTAAGAGAGAAAAGGAAAGGGAGAAATGGAAAGGGAAGTTGAAAGAGGAAAGAGGAAAGGCATAAGATCTCAGGCAACAGTTAGAATTACCTTGGTGTGACCTGTGTGACTTGGTTTAAGATGCTGTGAGAGCTTTTCAAGTAATGTTTGTCCAATGAATCAACAATGTATTGTAAAATCCTGGTAGCACCATGTGGAAATCAGAGAGAAAACACCTTAGTAAATTCACTTTTTAATGATGCTCACAAAGACTCCCTAAACATTTGTCTTATGTTTCCTCATAATTTTTAATACAAAATATCCAATAAAAACGTTTGGGGAAGAATGAAAATAAAAAAGAAGCAGAGTGCAGAAGCCTCCTGATTAGCTGTAATCCCAAGATAAATTACACATGTTTATGCAGGAGGTCAGTCACTACTGTAGCAGAGAAGAGATAAATATCAGGTTAGTCAAGCATAACAATTGTACTCTGAACACTTGGCAATAGATGGAATTCACCATTTGATTAAACTGTTTACTTAAATTCACTCAGTAGGAATAGCCAAAATTTAAGTGAAGCTATATCTCACAAGGGCATAATCTATGGAAATGTATGTCACATCCCATGAATACTAAGCAAATTCATTATGAACGGCAGTATTTCCCAAGAATCTGTAGTGATGGAACCTTTAAATTAAATTGTATCTCTTGATTTTACATTGTAATCGTGTTCATCAGCTCATTCCTTCTCTTTCCTTTTTTAAATCATCAAACCTGTGAGCTCGTCAACATACGAAAGCACATTTGAGCAGCTCAGCCCAAGAACAAAACAAGGGAAAGAGACAAAGCAGCCATTCTTCACATCATGGAGCATCAAATTCTTTTTTGTAAAAAAGCACAGCGAAAAAAAACACCTGGGATTAAGAAATGCAGAACTAAATACCCACTATAGAGCAATAGAAAGGACTTGATTTCCTAATCTCTGTGCTACAAAGGTACTGTAATGCGTAAGAGAGATAAGATACCCTCTGACACTTGGATCAGTCAGCAGGATTTCCGAAAGGAAATTGTTGTGAAGCTTAAACCAGTTTCCTCTTAATGAGACAAGTTCCCAAATCATATGGTAACAGGTAAAAAACCAGCCTCTCAAACTTTCCCAGGAGCACCTCAGTGGTGTCATCAATAGCCTGCTTGCACCTCCACTGGTCAGTGAAGTATTTCCCTCATCCGACAACAAAGTGTTTTTCCTTTGGGTAAATTACCTGTCAGAACACTTATCCAAGTGGCACACAACTTTTATTTCTTCAACATTACCGCAGAGTCATCAGAGAAACAACAAATGATTGCTTTAACTACTGTCCCAGTACTATATAAAACCTTACCCACCTTCATTATTATTATTAGTGACTATTAGTGACAGTCTCTTTGTAACATTGTCTTCCAAACAGTGCATTTCAATACCTGCATGTCTTGCTTTTACAGTGCTCAAAATCTATAAACCATCACCAAAAGACAAAGGGTACTGATTCTGCATGGTTAACAGTTCCAAGTTTGCAGCTTCATATTTCCAGTAGATTAATACCATTAGTCTACTAGACTAAGACAAGTCCATATCAACACTCTTCCATTTGTCTAAATAGGGAACAAGTGTATGAACACCTCGAGTGTTGTAACCCTTTTGAACATTACAGCCATATGGAATGTATTTTTTCAAGCAAAAAGTTCTTCTGCATCCAGCAGAATTATTGAAAAGAACTTTTACTGACAGTAAATGGCAGCCTTTATCACTTTAATTGTACTTAATTGTATCAGTAAATCTCTATATAGATTTCAATATTTACCTCAGTGAATAATACCTTATCTTCATTTCTCTGTCAGAAATTAGTTTGATTGTTATATAAAAAGTGTGATTTTATTGTCTCAATCCAGTGCATAAGTGCATTTTAAAACAGAGCATCTCAATTCAGTATATGTAAATTAGAATTAGTAAGAGAATCAGGAAACTTTGTTGCCATTATTGATGACAAGAAGTACTGATGATTTTTAGCTGGTCGAAAATGAATTGCAGCTCTTTTATTAACCAGCAGGTCAAAGTGCATGCACTTTGCTCTGCCAGCATTTGAAACAGTTCTGTAGATAGTCTTCCCGTATCTAATTTTTCATGTATGAAAAGCCAGAGATGAGACTTTACTTTTTTTTTTTTTTTAGTAAATGTACTTAGCTCTGTTACAAATGTTTCAGTATGTGCATAAGATACACAAAATTATAAACATGGTTGAGTTAAATTCCTTTGGAAATGAAAAGGAGTCATTAAAGAATGATTTTTTTACATTTTGGTTTTCATTTAGGTCTTTTACAGACATGGTATCTTCCTTTTTTCTTAACTTCCTATTCAGTACAGATATGCAAAAGGACACCATTTGTCACATCAAATCAACCCCAAGGTCCACCTAACAGTGTATGTCTCCTGTTGGTGATGATGAATGTTAGATGCACCAGAGAAAGTTTGGGATAAAGCTGAATAAACTGTCCCTTGATCTCTCTTAATAGAGACTGACTAAAATCTTGAGGATCAAGATCTCTTTCAAAGTTTTGGCACCAGTTTAAAGTCATTCCACTGTTCAAATAATTCATTGTATCTTCTGAGTAAAGCAATACAAAACCCTGAAAAATGTATTTCATGATATGGGCAGATGTCAACTGCACAAACACGAGGTTCCTAATGTGCCTGGTGCAACCTGCTCTCACCTGAGTCCACCTTGCACCCTTCGAACACTTCATGCTGATGTACTTTTGATCTGTTTTACTCTGTTACATCTCCACATGAGAACAAACAGGATAAAAGGTGTTCAGCACCTTGTGTGACCTCTCTCCTTCACTGAGAAGGACTGCAGTAAACACGTATTTACAGGAAGGAGGCAATACAGCAGCAGAGCTGGGATATGTCACTGCAAGTAGAAGTGGCTTCATGAAATTAATTCTTGCTTTCCACTGTCCTGTGAAATAGTGTTTCAACACAGATTCCTTCTCATCATCATCTCTCTGCTGTAGATGTGTTCTGTTTAACATGCTTTCTCAGTTTGGGCAGATGTAGGTTTTTGGCAGCACTATGTTCATCTGTTGAAGCCCCTACATGTGGCAGCATAGCACTGTCTGGGCTGCCTGTGCCTAACTCTACACATAAGCCTGGATTTCTGTTTCTGGCAGAGGCCAATCTCCTTTTGATCATATAAAGAAAACAAAGCAAATCTTAAGAGACTTCTCTGCTATTCATTTTCCATTGGCAATTATTAAAGGTCTCATCCAATACCTATATAAATCAATAGCAATTTTTCTTCTTTGGTTATCAATAAGAATAAGTAAGTGCCCAACACACCTGTTCATCTTTCTTCAAAACTGTTAATTACTGTATCACAGTGAATTGAAAGTATTTAGAAACACTTTCATGGTGCTATGCCATTCGTATCTACAGGAGTGCCGTGGTGTACTTGACATGGCTTGAACAGAATAGATGGCATAGAAGATGTTCAGCAATCCTGAGATTACTCACACCATTTAAGACAGCAAGTATTCATATTCATTTAAAGAAAAAAATAAATAAATAAAGGCACATCAACCTGATATAAGGTTCTTTAGCATTTACCGTCTGGAGACATTCCAACAGTTACATTGGCATGATTGTTGCAGATTCAAAGAAACTGAATCTTTGAAATAGATTTATGTCTATGATTCAGTCACAACAAGAAAACTGTTTGGAAAATTTTGATTGACAGAAGATAGAAAAGATTACTAAGTTTAGCTAGTGGCGACTAAATCAACACTTTTAAAAAGTAAGCATTAAGTAAGTATCTATTAAGACTGATGGCAGAAAAATGTAGTATGAACAGAAATATTAAAATTTAATTGAAAAACAGTTATATCATCTCTTTAAAACTTTTTGTGTATGCAACCCCTTGAAAAGATGTGCTGCTATATGGAAGAGCCTTCCACAGGCACTTCTTTCAGAACAGAAGCAGCCATATTTTTTGTTTTTTTAATTATAAATCCAGTGAACACCTGAGGAAGAAGTAGGTGAAAAATGAGATTATTTGAAAAAGTTCTCAAAGTAGTTCCCTATTTTCATTATATGATTAATGAACACAGGATAGTCTGAGTACTTTGAAGGGATGCAGGAGAGCTAGACAGTAAGGCAAGTATCCCAAGTAAGATGTCCCATAATGAGAGAAAAAGTCCCCTGAATCTTACTTTTTTCCTTCTTTCTGAAATAAGAACTCCCCCCATTTTCAAATAAACACAACAAATATCAAGTATTTATGGAGCCACAAATATCTCCCAAAAGTTCTTGTTGCTTTCTCAGTATTTCTGTAGGCAAAATAATTGACTGTTGTTGTAGATCTTATGACTGTTATCTTCCACCTCTTCCTAGACTGTCATGTCATCTTGAAATTTTACCAGAAACTGACCTTAAGTTTGTCAGCTCACTAGCCTCTGATATTTCCTTCTCATTTAGTAACTTCAGTTTCAGAAGGTAAGGAAAGAACACACCAATTTCAAAACTCAGGCGTTTATCAGGACTTCTTTCTTAGGTAAGAGAAAATACCTCTGACACATGTAGGACTCTTGACAGTTTTTGAACCAAAAACAAGCTGACACTTGATTATATAAAAAAGCAAAATAAAACAACATTGTTACAACCCAATGTCACTAGCTGTAGTGCTTCTCTGAAATGAGTAAGAACAATGACTGGATGCAAAATCTATTACACGGAGTGACAGCTATCTCACCAGTGCACCAACTAAGTTAGCACCACAGCAGATTAGCCATGGAGAGTGGATTGATGTTTGATATGAACTCAGAGATTCTTGTCCAGTTCACCTAAAAGACAGAAAGGAAAGAAGTAGCATGAAGCAGTGTTTACTGACAGAATCATCCTGAAGCTTCTTCTCATTATCATATCCCTAAAATAATGCTTGTATTGGGCCTTAGCGATAACAGAGATGAAATTTCAATATAAACCACATGGAGCACAAGTATTGCTACTGAAACAGTGAAATGGCCATCATTTGTTCACTTTGTATCACAAACCTGTTTCTGCTGAGTGAAACTCCATGAACAAAATTGCAATTACCCTTAAAGTTGTCTTGAAGTTTTTGGCACATAGTGCTTTTTAACTGTTTTTATTGTCAGTGTGCTAAAAAGTCCTACACAGCAACTCATGTACACAAAATTTCAAGAGGGTCTTAAATGCCTCTTACATTGGAAATATTTGCTATTGCTCATAGACCACAACTTTTCCTCTTAGGTTAATAGTTTCCCAGTCAACAATATCCAATTGGTTTACACAGGAAGCCACAAAAACTAACATTCACTGAAGAGGTTTTCCTTTAAGCAAACACAAGTATCAGAGAAGCAGACGACAGGCAAGAATTGGATTCAGTTATACTGAATTCTAAAGAATTTTCAATCAAATAAACACTCAACAAAACACTTGAACAAACATTTGAACAAAGTCAATGCCCTACCTGACAGGGGGTTCCAAACATTTCATGGAAACAGCAGAACTACAAGCACATTCTAATGTATCTCTGAAGTTGGTTCTACTTGGAGGAGGGACTGGACTTCCACATTCCCCCCCAGCCCTACCTGATATTACATATCTGTTGCTTTGAGCAGTGAATGTCAGCTGAGAAACCAGACATCTGGTTTCTAAACCCTTGAAGGGTCCTTGTTTGCAAAGGGGGCTACTGCCAGTGGGGAAATTTACAGTGCAGGGAATTTACTTTTTCCTTCCAGGGCACTAGTGGCAGTAGATAGTCCAGGCTGAAACACGTAAGAGGGGAGCAAAGTGATATCTGGACCAGGAGATCTATTTTGTATTTCTTCCAGGACGTCCAAGTATAACTTCTGCCAGCAGTACTGAGAAGGTCTTAACTAGTACTTCTTCTCTGTGCTAACACAGGTATTCTCTACACAGGCTTACCAGAGAGGAGTAGCTCCAGAAAAAGTTTTGAGGAGATATTTGCTCTCACAGTTCTTACTATTTGCACAAAACACTGATCATTATCTCTGAGTTCTATCGCACCCTTAAGGGGAAGGGAGTGCCCAAGATTCCGAGGCGCTTGTTGTTAAAATGAGTGACAAAAGTCAGTGGACCTGCAAAAGCTTACAAAGTTTTATTAGTAAGTAACATACTTACCATAGAAATTGGTATAACTTAGACCTGGCCTCCTATATAAGCACATGGCAACGGGTTTTGGATAAAAGAGTAGGGCAAAATGGAAGAGGGAGAGAGAGAGAGATGAATTAAAGAGGGGGGAGAGAAAGAAAGGAAGAAATACCAATCCAGCTGAGGGGATGTCCAGAGTCCTGAGCTGTACACATGCCTGGGCTTCATGTGGGTACCTTTTTATAGACAAGTCTTCACCATCCTGGAGATAATTTCTTGCTTTGTATGCAAATCACTGACTATAAGCAGTCCATTATTCTAGACCTGTATGGAAATGGTTCAGAGGGCTTTGGGAGTCTTTAGTAGTCTTGATCCCCACTAAGTATGTTGGCCTGTGGTACACAGCCCAATCTCACTTCCTGACCTTACTCCAGCACTTGCACTGTACTGTGTTCTGCTTTAATGCAGGATCCAGAAGAAGGACATTGGTCCCAGAAAAATGCTGCCCTAGCTCCATAAAGCCCCTTCTTCAGCCATATCCTGTTCTTTCTCACAAAGTGTTGTTACCAACAATCCTTGTGTGTCTCCACACTCTCTGGCTATTGGTGTTTGAGACAGATACACTACCCCCACTTAAATTCAATCTTCTACACAAGTAGGAGTGTTACTCCGCCCATGCACAAAAAAATAAGTTTTCTAACAAATGGAAAAAATTTACTTAACTGCTTCTTGTGAGGATGGGTCTGGGTAGTTAGGATCAACATTTGGTTGAATTGTGTCCTTCTGCACTGGGAATACATGAAGAGCAACTACCTAAATGTTGAATGACTGCAGTCATGATTACTATTCATTCTCTGAGGATGGCAACTTGTCAAACATCAGGAACTTGTAGCTAGAAACTGTAGCAAGAGGTTTATTAGAAAGTTCTGCATGGGAGAGATGCTGTATGAACTCTTTTGTGTTCAAAGATGTGATTTAAATTAATGCTTAAGCTGTTCAGACCCTGCTAAAATACATCAAGCTACGTTAAAAAAAACACAGCTTAAATATTTCTTCTTTTTCAGCTGTCATGCTTCTGAGACGTTGAGAGGATTGGTGGTGGTCTGGGAAAAAAAATAGAAAGGAGTGAAACAAAAGAGTATTGGAGAGACCAGAATATTGTGGAGGACCAAAGAATTGTAACAGGTAGAGCTTGACTTTGTGAGGTAATGTCCTTTTGGAAGGCTTGTATTCCTTCAGCTTTCCCTGTTTTCATGACTAAGTGTAAAATTTTCTTTCCCTTCCTTGAGTAAAGCAGCATATTATAACTCTTAACACTTTATATATTTTTCCGATTATTTCATTCGATGAGATTTCTTTCACCCAGAAAAAAATGCATACAAAATCCTACATATGGCAAATGCTGAAAGATTTTAAATTCCAACTCTGTAGGGACAATTTAAAGTCTATTTTCCTTCTTCCAACTGTTGGGTGGGTTGGGGATTTTTTCATTATTACTCTGTCTATATGTTTATTGCACACTCCCCCTCTTTTTCTGAGAAAGCTGATTGCCTTCAGCAGCTTTTTGCTATTTGCTTTTCTGTATCACTTTAGTATCTCTTTATGGTTTCTCCCCCTTCTTCCCTCTTTTTTCTGAGACAGACTTAATTCTCCTCTCTGCATTTTCCTTTTTTAAATCCTCTCTTTTTCCCTCTGTTTTCTTTTGTTATATATTCTTCCCTCATCATATGTTTAATTTACCAGAATAGAAGAAAGGGATAAGGCTCATTTACGGCTGCTGTGTCTTATAGAGTTGGGGTGAGAGGGTCTGTGGCAGACTCAGGATCTGCTACTCTCTTACAAGCTACTCCCCCAAGTACAAGACCCTTTCTTTCTCTGTACCCTGTGATTACCACAGGAGTCTCTTCAGAAAGACCTTGCACAGAGGACAAATACCAGAGATGTTTTGTCCATATATCTTTAACAACTCCCCCTTTTGAATCAAGGGTATTTGGAGTAATAATCAACAAAAATTTTGCATCCTCTATCATAAAAAATGCCTGTGCTATCTGAAAGTATAAAGAGATAGTGCAGAAAACAGCAGAGCTCAAATGCCAAAAGCCCTGGCTTCAAACAGACCCTTACTGCTGCTTCTCTAAAGTGTGTTCCAGAGTTGACTTGAGGGAAAGATTTTGTGACTGTTGCTCCAGCCAGCAGGAGCTTTGTTGTTAACAACTATGGGCTTTAACGAAATAAGCACTTCTGCTACTGATTTTCTTTTTCCTATCAGCAAATAACACATATGACAAAAATTTGGACCCAGTGTTCTATTTGTCCCATCATCTTTATGCATTTCATTCTATCATTTTTGCAGATCATTGCTGGAATGAAAATACGGCAGAAGTCAGTGCTTCCAGAGATCAAACTTTCCATTGTTCTTTGAATAAGAGATTGCATTTGAGTACTGAGTCCCTCTCTTTGTACCAAGTCAACTATTTTCAGCTCAGAGTAGCAATCTTTGATTTCTTGGTTGTAACTATGGCAATAAGATTAGATGGTATTCAGTAAAATTCATTTTGCAAATTAGCATGGGAAGGTGCCCATGACTGTGATAGGAGAAATGTAAAAACATTGTGGAATGAGATTGAAATTAAATCAGAACTCAGAATACTTCTCAAAATAATGATTCTCAAACTCATCCAGCACCATCTGGTAGTTTGTGAATGATTTACAGTTACCCACAATAAACATGATGGGATCAATGAGCCTGATGGGGGTTATATTTCTTACTCAAAGCCATTTTAAAAAGGCATTTTAACCCCATTTTGGGTTGATGCTGAATTCTTTGATCTGGGACTTTTGTAACAGAAGCAGTCAAATCAATTTTGAACACTTTCATTACAGCACAAATCTACAAAGCTCGTTATGGTCTGAGAAGAAAAAAAATAGAAGAAATATAGAAGTTGTCCTCTAGGCTTCAGGCCATGTTATAATGAGAGTAAGAATGAGCAGTGGTAGATACTATTTTGAGTTCTGCCTCTGTATTTCTGCTGCATGGTACAGTCCTGTCAATTCACCAGAGCAGCAGACCTTAATTTGCACACACTAAAGATAGGTTCCTGAAGTTTTGAATCATTTTCAATAAATCTCGGGTTTAATCACATTTCTTTTCTAATGAGTCTCCTGTCAATACCTAGGCTTTGCTGTTCTTAATTATATATGCCATCAAAGTCGGAAGGAAGGCAGGTTTAGTTAAGTTTTTTTCCAGAAGTTTAACAAACACCTTTATTATTATTATTATGGACCTTTTTTTCCGAGCAAACTGTTGCCTTAATAAGACAAACATTGAAGAAAAGACGTATTTTCAGGAAATAATTTACTAACTGCTTTTTTCATTGGTTTGCTATGATATGATCCTTCATTTTACATGATCTGATACTGAATTGATATTGATTGGTTTCTTTCAATGTATAATAAGAAAATACCAAATTTCAAAAAGCAAGTGGCATTTTGTTTTGCTGCTGCTTCTTCTTCTGAATACAGTTGTTTACAGCTTTTCTTGAATGCAAGCTGACATATTAGAAGGCTGGCAGCGATCAACCCCGCAGCCCTCACAGCAAGAGAGTAACATTGCATGAAATTTCATCTCCCGACACAAGTTAAGCTCAAACGATGTCCTTTCATATTTCATAGGGCCTGTACTAGCCTCCATGAAGCGAGTTGTCCTCACAGAAAAAAACACGTGTTCAAACTGCATAACTAGAACGCGTAAAATAGCATTTTTATTCATGCTATTTCATAATTTTATTAATATAATTTTATTATTTTATGTAATATCATTTATGAAATATTTTGTGAATTATTTTTATGAATTCATATTGTTTTTATGAACTTTTATTCATATTATTTCATAAAGGCAATTCATAATTGCAATTCACAGTTTGTCCTGGCCATACTACCCAGTTGCATGGCCAGCTTCCATGATTGTGAGCAGCAAAAGCTGACTCTTCCAGGGGAAGGAAAATTACAGACTATCTAGACATATGCAGGACTATTGCCTCTGTCAGGAAAGGTCATCTTCAAGTGTTTATTTGGTGGTCAGTCCTGAAGTAGCAAAGTTCTTAGAAAGACCAGTCAGAGCCTTTTCAGGATAATGCCATTACTTCTTATTTGACCATTCTGGGCATTTCCAGAGTAAATGAGTATTCAACTCTGTTTGCTTGTTTTTTTTTTTTCTCCTAATACCTTCCTCTGAAGTTATTTAATTGCAAGTCCTCATTTAAAGCCAGAAACAGGGACACTGCTTCAGTATCCAAATTCCTTTCTTTTTCAAGCAAAAATAAAAGCTATTTGGGTGGAAATTTACTTGCTCTCACTATTGTTTACTAATTGTTTGCTATTCCAAATGAAAATAAATGGATGTTTGCATACAAATAATCATAACCCAGTTTCTTGCTAGCAATATGATTTCAATTGGTGGTATATAAAGCATCACTTGCTCAGTGGCTCAGAAATTGTGTTTTTTAAAAATGGTCTTTTTTTGCAGGATAAAAGAGTTTCTAGCAGCACAGGCAAGAACTTTCAGTCACAGTGTTAAACCATCCATGCTTTTACATCACAGGACTCAGCAGCATGCTTAGTTTGCTGTGAATTTCTGAAATGAGTCACACCATGGCACAAATCATCTTATGCAGGGTACACATTCAAACCAATGAGTAAACTGCAACAGGACAAAAGAGTGGCAGTGCACATACCAGATTCCTAAAATCCATGTGATATGTAGTTCCCAGTACAGAGCTTAAATGGAGCAAAACTTTGGGAAAACTGAAATCAAATACTGTAATTGAGGAGGCAACATGACATCCATGCTAATTTCAAGAACAAATGGTGAAAGGATCAGTCAGGTGGGCCTGTGGGGGTTCCTCCCATGTAGGAAGAATATCAGTTGAGGACACAGTTTGGAAGGCCTGGAGCTAGGTGAGAAGGAGTGGAACCAGACCGTTAAACACATGTCAAGGTATAGTTAAATTCTTAGCATTTATTGCCAAAAAACAGATTGTCCTCCTAGGTTTAGCTTGTGCCAGTTTTAGAAGGAGCACTTGTAAGATGGGTGGGAATCAGTTAAGGACAGCTTTTTAAGAGTAACCAAAAGGAATATCTACTGCTACATTCATATGCAATGGAGAGGTTTTCCTTGGATTTTAGCCCTAAACCTGAATTCATATTCAGGTGCTGAACTATTGCATAAAAGCATTTTATGGGCAGCACAGCTCCCTGAGTAACTATCCTTATAGCAGCTGCCCAATAAATCTCTTTTCTTTACTTTTCCAAGCACCAAAATGAATGCAGGCTCTCCAGTTCTGCCTGTTCCTTTGTTGACAAAGAAGACACCCTGATTTGTTTCTTTATCTGAGTTGAATCAGGATGAGCTGGGTTGCATGTGTGCCACAAGCACTGAGAAATTGCTGACAGTCCAGTCAGAGCAGGTGAGACAAAAAAAGTTTGCTGAAAAACCTACCCTGCCTGTTGTGGGAAAAGTTGCAAATCATGTGTATAAATAAAAGGAAAAGAAGACCATTTTAAAAGAAGAACTAGTTTTCAGGCACTAAACCAACCTGCAAACCTGCTTGAAACATCTCTTTCCTGTCATAGCCAGTCAAGGCAATCCAGCCTTGAAATGCTATGGGACAATCAAGTATATCAACAGCCTTTGTAACTGCTGACTGTGTTTCTGCTTTTAATTTGTGAATGCACTAACTGTGTTTCATAATGCCTGCCTCTGATAGCAGGAAATGCCTAAGTGTAACCAGAATCTGTGGATAAAGTTTGCTCTCCTGTTGTCCTTCAGATCCTCAGGACAATGCAGAAAATGAGTCATTACTTAGCTGATAATGTAGGAGATCAGAACTGGCTGATATTTATCTCTGATTAGGAAAGCATCACTATAATTCTTTTTACCTGAGCAATTTAAAACCTTTTCTTTAATCTGAGAGAAAGGAAGCTCTGCTGTTGTACTGAGTGGAGGATATTTTTAGTTACTGAATACTGTAGGATCAGAATTTCCACCTGTCTTTGAAACATGCTGCATCTTTCCTGCTCTTGTGGACTAGATTCCTTTGTCTCTCTATAGACTGTCCATCCTGGTCTTTACACAGTTCTCATACAACAGAAGAAATACATGGAGGCTCACTGCTATATAGGCCACAAACACTGCCCCATTCTCTGTGCAGGTAGCTAACCTGCCAACTTTGAGCTCCTGCAGGTGAATATTTCCAGGGTTATAAGGCCCTATATGTTTATGCCTTTAGTGCAGTTATGAACATCACCTGCTGAAAAAGATTTATATAACATTACGTTTTGAATTTGTGGGGAACTGAGTGGAAGGGTGCAAAGGACAGTAAAAATGTCTAGATGGAAAGGAAAAAAATATAGTAATTCTGATAGATTTTTGGTGTGGGTGAGGTATTGAATTATTTTTAGCCCTTTTAATCCAGCCACCAGGAAAATTATGCAATATATCCGTTTTTGTAGGGTTTATATAGTTGCTATTCATCATCAGTATTTTATATATCATCAGATTTGTTCGTCAGCAATAGAATATTCAAGTAAAACAGTGAGATCCATCATCTTTTTTGATAAAGCTGATACGGAGAAAATGGTTACCTTTATCACAAAAACACGTTAATCATACACAGGGTTTTTTTCTGCATAGTCATATGATAGTTCACCAGACTCATGATGAAGAGAGCTTAACTTAGCTTAATTATGCTCGACGTGTGCTTTGGAATTCCAAGGGAACAGTGTTTGATTCACAGGCATGAAGAGTACACCTTCATGGACAAATCCATACCTGGAGCAGGTGGCTCTGCTTGGAGTCTACTTGGCTTCTTCTTGAAGAACGACCCCTCCATTGAGGATGGAAAAAAATGTGTTGAAAGGGGGATGATCTTATGAACAAGGACATTGAGGAGCGAAAACCCATAAGTAAACTTTGTGGAGAATTCATTGCTTATTCTTTAGCTGAGAATGTAGAGCAAAAGCTGCACTTTCACCACAATGCCCTTCAACTCTTTACTAAAGGCAATGCTTCTGCTGCTGTGACTCATTCTCAGCTCCTCACAGTCTCATGATTATTAAATATATGGGTACAATGGCTGGCACTGGAAATCTTTGCCTCATCTGCAATTTGGGAGCCTCCCATGGGTCATCATGCTCAGAGAGCAACAAAATGTAGGACCCATCCTGAGGCCAATACCGTAACTCTGCTGTCACAGATCACGTCTGTTATTACAGCAGATCCTGTACAAGTGCTCCAAATCCCCACACAATAACAAGACCCTCTTTTCTGAATATATATTATGGTGCAATCAATTCCTGTAGGAGATGCAACACTTTAATGTGAAAATTTCCTCATTCAATCTTTGCTTGTTCTTTCTGAACCAGTGGAGCTGCTCTTCACTGCAGAGTGTCCCTACTGTGCCCTTTCCTGATGTAAATTACATTACACCCAGCTACAGCTCTCCTGCCTGCTTGCTTGCCAAATCGACAGGAAGGCTCACACTTAATTTACAGGTATCTGCATTTGCTGACTTGTGCTATTAAGCCTGTTGTCTGGCTGTTTTACTAATTGAGAGTGCAAGAAAATGAGAAAGAGGAAGAAAAAAAATGAGCTACCAAGCACAAACTGAGAAAACTCTGTCACTGACTTTCTGGAAACTTGTGGTAATTTACATGTTTTAACTCAAATGCCTGACTGCTGCATAGAAATTGGCTAATGGGTTCAGAGCTGCCAGTAAGTAGTGAGAGAATGCCAGGAGAGTAAAAAAGGCAATGTGGTTACATAGGTCCTGTTTCCCTGGTGAAAGCAGTAGAGAACAAAATAGCATTAAAATAAAAACTACAACAACAACTACTACAACAAAAAAGTTGTCATGGAGACTTTTCCTCAGAACACATTGGCCTTTTCGCTCCTTTAGCATTGCAGTCCATCACTGGTCACAAGGCCCATGTGCCACCTAAATCCCACATAATTTTAGTTGAGGATTAAGTACAGCTCAAGAGGGATGGATTTTTACTGCTCGTGCTCTCTGCTCAGGACAGCATTTCATTCTGGTTGAGCAACACTTGGTAACAGATTGAACACACAGGACATCGTTCACTTGTCCCTAGAAGTAAGAGCAAATTGCAGATACAGAAATTAGTTTTTATAGAGCTTGATGATGCTGGGATTCCTGCTGCTAGTTTGTTCTATTTCTAATTGTCACAGACAGGGTATGAGCAGTGTGCCTTACCAGGATGTACTAGATATGCAGTTAGACAGCTGCCCAGAAAAGGAGATCATTTTCTCCAAGCAGAATCTGCTCAAAAATGAAAACAAGGTAGAAAATTATTTCTTTAAGCTACATTATATTACCATACATGTAATGCTGAAGAAGATCAATAATGTATTTTATTATAGGAGTTCTCATAAAAAGCATTGTGCTGCTTTTTTCTATATTACAGCTTAGACATTGTCCAAATATAATGAATATTGGTTTTGACGAATAAAATATAGTGTCAACTGAAGTGAAAGACTAGAATTTAAGCTTCTTAATCTCATCTAAAGCAATGCTGTATCTGAACCAAAAATTTCCATTTGAAACATGTTTTAAGTCTGATTTATTGAACTTCTCTTCAAAAACCTTAAAAGTTCACTGATTTATCCATATCCATACCCATTTAAACATCTGAATTTTGCAGGAAAAAAAAAAAAAATCACCTTTCCTTTGTTTGGGACCCATTCTGTCTGTATTTCCCAAGGCAGCTTTCTAGGGAGACAAGACTGAAACTCTTCACAATGAACCCCATTTTTCTAGTGGAAATCTTGACCAGAGCTTGTGTCCCTCTCTCTCTTGTAAAAATGACCTACTTGAAGGAGGTACTCCCAACAGGAATTCCATTTTTTTCCCCTCTTCTTGAAACTCTTAGTTGAAGAACAGCCTCAAACACAGCAAAAATGAAAAAACTGGTTGGTTATTGAAGATGTAGGCATACAGAGGTAAATAGCATCTCAGCTTAGATAATTAGTGCCTACACAGTAGCAGGCTGCATATGAAAATTTTTTCATTTACAGCCAAAAAACATTATCTATGGAAATGGTCAAAGTGCATACTAACACAGCTGCACTATCTGACTGTGAACCAAGAAAACTATTTATTTTCTAATTATCTTTTCTTTTTTTACCTGCAAATATTGCTTGATTATTTTCTTTGTTTCATCCAATGCACCATATCAAGAGATTCAGAATGCTAGACAAGGCTTTGAACAGATTTATTTAAGTTGACCCTGATATTAGAGGACAGACCTCTAAAAGTCCTTTCTCATTTATATTACCATACAATAAAAATAATCTTAATTTATTAAAAAATAATAAGCATGAGAAACACTCCCTCCCAAACAATGGCAGCAGCTGGTAGAAGGCACCACAAGTGGGCTAGCAGGATAAATAATATTTCTGCAACATTTCATTCTGCACAGCTAAAATTAAATATGTCTACATGACTTCCACTGCTTGAAGTTTTCCTGACAAGAACCTGGTTATGCCTTTCCTTGCTTTGTTTGGGACTTTACAAAGCACATATAAAAGTTTCCCATTAGCAAGAGTGGAGAGCTTGAATTTTTTTTGTCTTGTGCACGAACCTGGGCATACTTTATCAATGTAAAAATGATTATGCAATGTAGAGGAGAAGCTATCTCCCTGTGTAGTTGTTCACAGAAGGGACTGTATTTCCTAACTATGTCTCTTGGGAAAATGAATGATGCATGAAATCATAAGAAATAGTCTCTGAGATATGCCCTTTTCTACCTCTTCATCTCTCTAAGGGATTTCTGATCCAGTTCAGCATAAATTCAGAATGTTAAGGTTTTATTATAGGAACTGGGCTTTTAATTTTTTACAACTTGCAGCATCATCATCTCCATCAGACTGTTCCCTCTTTCCATCTGAAATTACAGGTTATTTTTAATCTAGATTTTGATGATTTTTTTTAATGTAAAATATCTGTTTTTTCCAAAAGTAATGTAGCAGAAAACATATTTTCAATGACATTACATGAAATAATAGTGCAGTGTTTAGCCACTACATTAATTTTTTAATTTTCACACAGTCCTTGCAGGTAGCCTACTTTGACATCACCTGTAGTAAAAAATACTTCCTCTTTGTTGTTTGGTTTTGTTTTTTTTTTATTTTAGCAATTTTGAGCCAAATTCTCATGCATCTATTTCCTATAAGAGCCAGCTGATTTAACTTACTGCATACAGATGGAAAACAATCAGTGAATTTCCTTTACCATTGGTTAAAAAAAGTAGCTAATAACAATCCTTAATGTCCACTCTCAGATTTGCTTTTTCTTCCATGACATGAAAAATTTCTTTGGAGGTGCCTTTGCCTTGTCTCAGACTTGTAGCAATTTATCATCAAGAACTATGGCTTCTTTAATCAGACAACCCTAATAGCCATTGGCTCTGTTACAATCATTAAGTATATACCTTCCATCTTAAAGTTCTTGTCCTAATATTTGCTAATTAAGACGAAAGAAAATACAATTTCCAAAATTATAGGAAGACTGTATGAGAGATTTTGAACTCACATTGAAAAAAAATGTAATTTATCCAGCAAAAGGACAGTGTACTCATGGCCTTGAATGCCTTTAGAAGTTGCTTTCATAGTGTTTATCTGAATAAATGTGAGGGATCAGCTTTACAAATCTAATATTTTTACTTATGTTAAGACAGCTCTGGCCCAGATCAGGACTCTTTGCACTGGTTTCTCTAAAGATACAGGTAACAGACTGCTTGGCAGAGATTACTACCAGGGTAGGTAGTGAAAGTGTAGGAAGGACACTTTATGATTATCGCTCACGTTTTGCAAACAAGGGACTGGAACCCAAGGACATTCTGTGCTTGGGTTCCTGTGCTTGGGAACCTGTGCTGACATTCTGCAGGGTAATAAACACACACTGGGAACAGAGTAAGATATCAGGCAAGTGGTCTGGTTCTCTGCTCCTTTGACCAGTGCCTATTCCTCTGAAGGAAAAGGCCAGGAATCTAAACATTCAGCATGGAAACAAGGATGCTGGTTCTTTAGAAAATGCACGCTGTGGGAAGGGATAAAACCCATTGTTTGTGCTGCTCCTTGCTTTCCTGGTTGCTAATGGCAAAGTAAAATTTTTAAATAAAGAGTAGTGACCTCTTTCCTGAGAGAAAATACCCTCAGGCCTGGCCATGCATACACTTGGTGTCATTGTCCCATGTGGGCGAGGTTGTGCCTGATTATGCCAGACTCTGCCAGTCTGTCTGAACTGGAACTACAATGTCTGCTCTGGGCTCTGGTAGCTCAGACATGACCTTAGCTGAAAAGAGAGCTTGATAAAAAAAAAAAAAAGACAGAGCTGGTGAGGAGGTGAGGAAATAATCCCACCCTTTGACTGATGTGTGCCCATTCAAATCAGCCTGATCCCCTTCAGCCCTCCTCTGAAGAATTATCCACGATGGGAATGGAGCACAAGTTCATGGAAGTCCTGCTGCACAGGTTGTATGTGAGGTACATTTCATGCCTTTAGTTTATTTTTAGTTCAACCAAATAAATAATCATCTTTGAATCGAGAGGGGGTTGGTGAAGGGGAAGAACAACCTCATTATTGTTCTTACAAAGATAAGACTCAATGGATTAAAATATAAATAAGTTTTGTGTCCTCTTTCACTCTGCAATGTTCCTATTTTTGTTGAGCAGCAATTTCCTTATGCAATGAATTTTCTTCTATACTACCCATTGCCTCTGTGTTCTTTTATAAACTTTTTCATGTTCATCTTCCCAAGATTTTCCAACTTATTAAGGAAAGTTAGGGTACCTGATTCTTACCCACCAGCATCACCCATTACCACAAGAATTACAAGTCAACAAATATTCCTATGAATCTGGGTCTGGTGTACAGTTTGTTATCTTGTATGTATGTGTGTGTTTATCCAATGAAGATACAGGAAAATAAAATCAGTCGCAGGCTCTGTCAACAGAACACTTTCATATTTAATCACGCATTGTCATTACACTGTATTATTATTTCTGAGGCATAAGCAGATATGACCTTTATTATTCAAATTTCTGCTTAATCTATTTTAACAATGTTGTGCTTTTGATTCATGTAAAACAGGCAGTATTTTTCTAAAATTAGACTACTTAATAACAATAATGAATGTGAGCTTTAATCTGCATGCAGCCCTGTCCTCTTACTCCCATAATGTGCTAAATTGGGATTTTTTCAAGCATTGTAATTTGGGAAGTTGTTCCTGAGCAATTGCCCACAGAGCTAAGCTAATCTTTCTTCCTCAGGATGGGAGATTCCTTCCTGAGCTAAAGTAGGGACTATGATTTCCTTTTCCAGGATACTTGACTTTGACAGATAGCAGCTAACCTATTCCTTAGAATGTTCCCTGAAGCTGATGCTGACAAGGCCAGGGCTGTGTGACCTGCCGTGCTCAGGCAGAGCATCCTGTGCGTAAAACTATTGTGTCCCAGGGTGTGTGTGGAGTGGCAATCTCTGTGAGTGCATATAAGGGTGCACACAGAGAGCAACCCTCTTCCATCAAGATTGCTGCAGACTTCCAGCTGAAATAGCAAGAGGAATACAAACACTGAATTAAAGTCAGGGCAAGAAAGCAGAAAAAAAAAAAACAGTGTTTGGGCAGAATATCCATATATTAAAAATGCACTTTTTTTAACTGACATCAGTGAGAAAAACACATTGACATAATTCACTGAAACAGGAAATGAGACATTCTTCTAATCTATTTATGACGTCCCTAAGTTCCTTGCTGTTGTTACATGGTCATTTATACCTGCCTGTGTCAAGTCTAACAAAAAGCTTTCTTCATTTTGCCCCCTGTGTTGATGCTTTCCCTTTAGTTTCTGTTTGCTCTGCAACAGCAGCCATGGACAATCCTCTTTCCCAGAGCTGCATACTAGTTTATTTCAGTATCACACCTTCCGTTCTCACTTTGATAGAGGGTAACAAATTTGTATTAATGTCATCTGAGCTGCTTTAAGAGGTGATAAGACCATCTCCCACCTCAGGCCATTGCCCATCATCCTCCCACGCTCCCAGCCCCTAACCAGCCCGTCCCTCCCTCTGTTCAGACAGTTGTAATTTTTCTCCTTCCTGCCAGACCCCTTCTTCTGACACGTCTGACTGTTGTTGCTTGTCGAGCATTAGGCTCTCTGTAATTTCAGTGCTCTGTTATCTTAATTAAGCCCCTTGATTTCTGACTCCCAATCCACTCTCCAGCTAATGCCAATCTTTGTGCTCCAGTGTCCTGCCAGTTGGTGTGGCATTTACATCCTTGATGCAGCACTGCACGTCAGGGCATTTGCAGGGGTAGCATGGGAGACACGTTTCTGCTATTCCAAAACACAGACCCTGCCACCACCCCGGTTCCTCAGGGACAGGCACAGGAGGGGTGCGGAAAATTCAGCTGTGTCAGGCTGCAGCCATGGGCTGTGGCGTGCACAGCACAGAGCTGCTGCTCTCAGAAATGGCTCTCCTGCCCTAACAAGCCTCTCTGGAGCATGCATTTTCTCCCAAGGGCTTCTAGCATACATCCACCATGTGATTTAAGTGACCAGCTACTCCAGTCTGCTTATGAATAGTAAATGTTTATCATGCAGCAAGGCTGGGCCAGCCCAGGAGTTACTCACAGGATGAATATTTCTGAGTACAGAATAAATCAGAGCACATAACAAGCTGTCTTCTGAGTCGTAACAAACATGGAAGGAAGGGAGGAGGGAGAAGGAATTAAAAAAAAACCTTGTGGTGAATTAGTCCTAACAAAGGCAGAGGGACAAATCCTCAGGTAATCTAAGTCACTCTAATTTTACTGAGCTCAACTCACATATTTTAAGGCCAAGTGGGACTTCTACATCATAATAATTTGACCTCTACTGGGACATAGGAGAGGAAATTTCACTAATTCTTCTCTCTTCTGAATTTAGTAGTAAATTTTTGTCAGGACATTAATGGGTTGTTTGGTTTGATATGTTTTCTCCCCATTTCAAAAATGCTTTGTAACATTGTAATGAAGTAGCATATATATATATATATATATATATTTCACATTTTAATAATATATATACATATTATATATATTTTATATATATAATATGTATGTATATATATGTATATATACACATATACTTGTGTGTGTTTACATAGGCACGTGGTGAGTTCTTTATTGTCATGTGCATTTAATTAGACTCAGGAAGGAACTTTTCATCTTATTTTCAGCTGAGTGTGACTGAGTGAAATTCACATCTCCAATCCTTTTTTAACAGGGCCTTATTGTTTCCCAGTAATTCTGGCTAAACTCTCTCAAACCTCAGTGACACACAGAGTTTTCTGCAGACTCCTCTCCTTGGCAGTACCACGGAAACACACTCTAAGTGGCTGGTGTGAACAGAATTTTAAAAATTCAGTGATGTATCTATGAGTGCAATTGGAGAATCTGATAAGGTACCACAGAGCAATGCTGTGTAAAAAGAAGTAACACAGAGAAGGAGCTCCACATCTCCAAAACAGCATGTGGTCAAAAATGTAGGTGTCATTAGGTGATGTTAAATATTTGTTCTCTGGGTCAGTACCACAGTAGCTGCAAGGAGTGTGGATACAGGCATTGGCCTGTTGTGTTGCTTCTGTCTGCCTTGAGAAACAGCATCTGGGGCACACGGAAGAGCTGAGGCAAAAAGGATACAAAACTGCCCATCTTGCAGAAGGCAGGTTTGATATCCAAGAGAAAGAATTTGGAGTGGGATGGAGATAACTTCCCCCACAGGCAGCCCTCACAGAGTTTTGCTGTGCTCTGGTGCCTAGGAAGCTGTTGATCAGACATCAGTGTGTTGATCAGTGCTCCCACATCACCAGCCTGTCCCCTCAGCATTCTGCCCTGCCATGTGTAGGCTGGGAACAGGCAAAGCCTCGGGAGAGGGCACAACCAGGACAGCTGACCCAAAGTCTTCAAAGAATTATTTCATACCCATACCATTCCACATGATATCTGCTCAGATATAAAAGCCAAGCAAAAGGAGGGGGTAGGGGGCATTTGTTATTTATATCATGTGGTGAGGGTATATTTCACTGTTTTCAGAAGAAGTCACAGTGGCTCTAGAACCAAAGACATGAACCTAGTATTTTCATATGTATGAATGACATACTGTGAAACATCTTGTATTTTTTATGCAAAGTGCTTGTGTACCTGTATGTGGTTGCTAATTGGTACACATGACAGAACAAAATATAATTAAAGGATCTTATACTAACTCTTGCCATTAAAAATTGCTACATCTGATAACCTGTTTTCAGAGTTTAGATTAATGGTGACATCTAATTGAGCTGTAACTGAGCTACAGCTGGTTATCTATGCATCATTACAGGAGTGCCCATAGTCACAGAGAAGACTGATAGAGATCAGCCTGCCATGCCCGTCCTTAGAGCCTTCTGTAACTTGGGAGGATAAAATCAATCATACGCAATTAGGCATTAATTTCATTATTGAAAATATACTGTAAAGAAAAATATGTCCCTTGTGCACATTAAGTACAAATAGGACAGATCATTTTCACTAGGCAAATGTTTTCATCATGTGAAAATCCTGCTAAATGTTTTAAAATTTTTTAAAGACTAATTGCTTTTAAAAAATTTCCTGGTAAGTAGATTCTGATTCTTCATTCATGGTCCAGTGCAAGTGAAAAATGTTACTTATCAATTTGACTTAATATTCTCTCATTGATTCTTTTTCTGTGTTCGAAACATCTTCTAAATTGCTGCTTATTTGTTGTAATGCTTATAAGATGCCTTTTTTGCCAACACTCTTTCTGTTGCGTGACACTAGTCTCTCCTTAGTGACCAAGTAATCTGGTTTTTTGTTTTCTTTCATGCTCTGCTGCTCCTAGACTTCTTCCTGCAATGTCTGTAGGGAGGAGACAAGGGAGGAGGAAAGGATTTTTGTTCTTTTATTTCACCCTCTGTTGCATCTGGCAGGGTTCAAATTAGTCCCAATTCTGCAACTTCAGCCCAAATACCTGACACCTGCCCTCCACCCTCAGCGCTCATATTATCTGATACTTTTTTTGATTTTAGATTGCATTCCATTGAGAGAGAATTCATGTCTTTGTTCTGTACCTGGTATATACATGAAAAGGATCAGTAAGCATAATAATAAAGGTCCACCAAGAATGATTTGCAGAACTAAAAAGCTTTTGAACTGCTCAGAGTATTTTTTCACATTAATTTTATATATAATTTTACCTATAATTCAAGCAAGCTTATTGGTTTTTCTTCTGACCTATCCTCCAAGCCTGTAAATAGCATAAAAGTAAGAACTTTGGACAAGGTCTATCAGAATAGTCATCCGTTTTTAATGCATAAATCAGGTTTTTTAACCCACAGCATTTGAGCGATTTCACGAGACTGTCAGTTGTTTAGTTCTTGACTTCCTCAGAAGACCATGCACAACACCATTATAGGAATTTGGATTTTGATCAAGGGATTTTAGTGACAGTATAAGCCACAAGAAGAAAGCTGGTACAGTTTTATATCAAATTTACAGCTAAATAAAGAAAGACACACAGGCATTCTAATGATACACTCTAGGTGTAGTCTATTTATATGGCTCAGAGAAGATACGAAGAAAAAACAAAATCAGCTGATACAAACTAATTTACATTTGGAAAAACACTGTGCAAGTTGTATCACATGCCTCTTTCATTTTTGGTATCATGTTGCTGAAACTCCCCCAGCAATGCTTTGAACATGTAAGGATAATTGCAAATTTGAGTAGCTTTTCTGAACATTTTGGTTAAAACCTGATAGTCCCTATCAGAATCACACTGAGTGGATATTTATAGCATTTTCACTCCTGCTGCATACTTCCTTTCATACTTGAAAGCTTCACATCATCTTATTCAGCAGCCACAGAATAAATAGCTTAAAAGATCATAGCATTTAATTTTGCCAAAAGAGCTTTTTGTATTTCAAAAATTGTATTACTTTTTGCTATCTTTTATGTGTGATATTAATAGAATTGCTACACTTCAATTAACAATCGTCAGTTAGCAGCAGCAAGATCACTTTTGTAATCCCTTTGTTTTCAGTCATTTTGATTGTTTATTTGATTATCTGTCAAAAAATCAGAGATTTCAAGGCAGTTAATATTCCCAGCAACACAGATGTAGTTTCCTTCAAACAAGAGAACAAAGTGTGTTTGCATTGACTCATGACATATGGGTTAGCTAAGAGCTAAACATAGAAAGACTGCTTTGAAGTTATGTTTACCTTCTCCGTAATATTCTCCACAGCTTCCATGATTTCTATTCTAGACCCAGCTTCAGACTCTCGTTTTGGGTCAAAAGTAAAGATTAGAGAAGGGCATATATGTTGCTTAGCTTCATAATTTTTTTCTGAGCTTCAGTTCCCGGTGGTAAATGGGAATATTGCACTTCTCTGAGAAGTTTAGTATTTACTAGAATGTCAATGCACAGCTACCTCACAAAGTCACAAGAGCAAATGAAAGAGAGATAACAAGGCAGTGCCTCAAATTGGTGCTTTGTCCTGAATTTGGGACAGATTCACCACCCTTCTCCCCTGAACCGTGCCACAGCTGCCCATTGTACCTCTGTGTCTTCCTTCAGGACATGCTGCCAAGCTGAGGTCCAGCTTTACAGTGCACTGCTCACATGAATCTCAGTACATATTACCAGTGATAACTGCTGGATTAATGGTTCAGATTTTGGACGGAGCTATCACCCAGCTACAGGGGAGGAACTGACTCTGAAACTATGATTCCCTGGCCACAGAAAACCAAACAAGAAGCCATCAGTTCTTCATGCTGAGATGACACAGTAGGACAATAGGTCTCTGGTTACCCCAGAAGCCAAAGTCACAGCCTGCAATGGTCAGGGGAAGGTGTGAGATGGTACAGAGGGGCTGAGCTATAGGGGCCTGTAATGGTCAGTCTAAAATGGAAGAGAGAATGGTTCAGCAGAGGATGGGAAAAATTTGGGGGTTGTTTGGATGGCCTTGAGGGTGAGACACGATGAAGGTTTTTGAGAATTCTGCCATCTCTTTCTGCAAAACACAATAAAACCATATGTAGTCTTACTTCCAAATTTCCTTGTGATTATTTTGATACTAAGGAATGGTTCTCCAAGCAGAAGCAACCTGAAAGATTTTTCTATTTCCATGTGTTCAATACTCTTTTTTCCTTCTGTTCCTCACACAAGAGCAGTCAATGCAAGCATTCCCAAGGACATTTTGCTACAGTTCAGCAGTGGAAATTGCTGTCTATCTGTTTGTGATCTGGGCATCAGATCACAAAATGGATAGACACTGTATGTTCTTTGTTTTACGACAAGCTCTCTTTACACCATGTGGAGATTTTCCCCTTTAAATGGCATGAGGAACTCCACATTTCTCTTCCAACATTTCACATTCAGTAACAATATTTTTACAGGATTTTACAAGGTAGAAAGCAAAGATAAATGCTTGAGAGCTTTGTCAGCTGACTGTGAAATGAACTTCCCTTCCCCCTCTCCAGCTGATGTACAGCATCCCGAGTGGTGGTCTGACAGTATAAACAGGGACAGAAATTTCTCATTCACTGTCTCATAGTTAGAGAGTAATTTCTCCTCTGCCTGTACTGCAGTGTGCTATGGAAATGCAGAGCTGCTACAAGGGATGATGGACAGTCCTGCTGTGCGTAACTAACAGGTGCCACACAGATAGATTTCACTGGCCAGGCTGGATGCATCTCTGCAGAGGGTCTCTCCCCACAAGCTGTCATACAGTTTCTGCTCCTCCCATCAGGGCTTTATAAATCCACAGGCACACATGTAAGTTGCAGGAGGAAAAGAAAGGTGAAATCAAAAGATCTTCTATATAAATCACCTCTCTCAAGTAGGTTCACACAATACGGTTTCTGGTGTTGTTTACTGAGGTGAAAAGCTGGAGTTCCTCTACTGATCTCTCTAAAATTGTAACTGGATTTACACAGGTGACCAAAAGTCATGTTTGCTTTCTACAGAAATCTGTGTATTTATCTTTCTTGATAAAGTGCTGAAAACTGTGGACACAAAACAGGCAGTGTATCTTGTTTCAAACAAGAAAAGGAAAACAGGAAAAAATGATGACAAGTTTAGAAATCATATTTTCCCCCATATTTGAGAGTCAAATGGGTTCTTACATCTTGAACTGTAGAGCCATAAAAAAAACAAAACCATCAGAGGATTTCCGTAGGTTTATAGCACACAGAGATGAGGGAGGGGAAAAGGAAACAGTTTTATTTCTTTTCTGCTTTACAGTCAGTCTGAATCCTCACTGTGTAAAATGCTAAACTTTTTCTGACCTTTCCCACCATGAATTTAAAAAATGTCTCCTCTCTTCTCAGTCTCAGATTTATAGCAGAACGTCTAATGTCTGGTTTGTGCATACACAATTAAAAAAATAAGAATTGCTGTTAGTAATCCATGTAATACCATGTGGGTGAGTTTGGGTGAGCATGAAAGCTCCAGTGAACTGTTCACCTCCACAGTAAATGTAGCAAACAATTCCCTCTAAGTTCACAAACTGAATGCTGCTTTCCCATGAAGAAAAACTCTTTATCATTCAGCCTGAATGTGCCCATTAGGATGGCAAAGGACTGTGGGTCGAAAAAAAAACTTTTTCTGGCATCTGTGGGAGAGGGATTCTGCACTTCCATGGCAGCACAGGGTCCTCTCAGCCTCTGGATGCTCCGTGCTCCCAAGGACTGTATCCTTTCAGCCAGAGTCAGGTCTCAGCTTCAAAGCCAAACATCGTTACTTTTCCCTCTAAGCTTTGAGGCAGCATCTGGGTTATTGATAGCAATGTATTGATAGCAAATATTGATAGCAATTCTTGGAGCCAGAAGCTGTGGAACGCATCGTGAAAACCAAGCTGAGAGGGCCTGAGTGAAACAATCATTGAGGACTGTTTTTCAAACATCCTACCTGTTTGCTTGCATGAACACATGCCATGAGATGGATTGAGGCTAGAAGACCTTGAAGCATGAAGAGTTATCCCTAATTACAATCTTGACCTATCTAATGTAGCTGTGGATTGCCTAATTATCTGCAAAGATGTTTAATTACTCTCTGAATCCTACTAAGCCACTGGCTTCAGTGAGTCTGGTGGCAATGATTCTCAAAGGTTACAACTTGCAATTAGATAGCAGTAGGGCACACTCCAGAGGAAAGAGACAGACAGCCAGCACCACATCTGTTAGCAAGCCAGCAAGAAATTTCAGTTTTTACTACCAGATAAAGGTCTGGCTTCATAATCCTTCTGGGTATTTTAACCATAAGTCTTTTTCTAACACAGTTTCTGTATTAGCAGTCACTGTCAAGTTGCTTTGTTTTTGAAAGGTCTGCCATTGTCAGGGTTTCCTGGTCAAGAAAGGACATGCTCGTGGTTTTCCTTCCGAAATCAGTAAGGAGTAAAGGGCAGAAATATCCCTGGATTCCTTGGTCAGAGGCACCATGACCACCTTCTATTAGGAAAGGTGCAATGATAAAGCAGAAAGGTGCAGAGATAAAGCACAGAGAAGTGCTTGTAAAATTACAAAGAAACTTAATCTAACAAAACAAAGAATGGCTGCAATCTTTGCTTGACTGATGCCACATTGTACAGGCGTTGCTACAAAAAGGACATAGAATCTACTCAGACAGGCACTAGGATTCCTGCAGGGGCAGCACTGGGGAATTGACAGGCAGCTGAAACCTGGCATTGCTGTGCTTAGGAAGGCTCTGTTGCCAAATCCATTCGAGGTGGATCAGTTTTGCCTGGAGCGGGAGGTGCAGAGCTGGATCAGAGTGCTTTGCACACTCTGACGTGGTGGAGAGATGTAGAGGAGGCTGCTACGACTGCTGACCCTTTCACCAGCCCAGCTGGCTCAGAGGGAGAGGGAATAAAGCAGGAGCACTTTTAGAAACACTGTCATCATCTAGCTGATGACTGTCCACCAAAGCCCGGATTCAAAGAATGATGGAACACACTCAGGTCATCTGGGACTCGGGCTTGTCACAGCTGTCTGCCTTTTAGCTTGGAGATGCTGGAACTTGCCAGGTGGATACAAGCTCACCGAGTAGGCAGCAACACAGCTTCCCTCCTTGGACCAATTCTCGTTACACTTCACTCTACCAGCAGCCTGACGATTGAAACCACATTCACAGAACAGCGAGGCACATCACAGTTTCATATGGAAAGGAAGCAAATCATGCTTGAATGCCTGTGTCTGAGCTGCTTTGTATCTTCCTTGCTGTGGTCTCCTGTAAGCCAGAATTGTGATAAACTGTTACATAAAATCAAGCAACTCTTTTTCCCTCATTTTATGACCAAAACAATTAAAAACACTAGTCAAGGAAAATCTTGTGAGAGGTAAGCATTAGCATTATGACCAGATATTTCTGTGGAATAACTAAGCACTTTACTATCTCCTGACTATCCTTTCTGAGCACTTGGATAGACATTCCTCTGAATGCTGTTGCAGAAGAGCTTGGCTCTTGCAGCAGCTTGGTTTAGCTGCTGCTTGCCATTGTCTCTCTAAGCCTCCTGCTGTTTTTCTCTCTGCTGTTGCAGGCCAACAGCACATTTGTTTCATTTATAATTCTTGCACAGCAAATATACAAACCAGAAATCCAGTTCTTGTACTCAAGGGAATGAAGGGCTGGGTATAAAAGGTCACCCTTTGAGGGTATTCCTTTGTAGATTAATGTTCAGGTGCACTTTGCATTTTCCTGTGCATCATTACTTCTAAAGAAATAACGACCCACTTTTGGGGTTTGCTGCTTGAACCACTAACTAGTTCTCTTTGCAAATTCACGGGCTGAGCCCCAGGCCTGCCTGGGCACTCTGTGTGCAGGCTGCAGTGAGCTGCAGCACACACAGCACTGCAGGAGAGAGATGGCACTACACTCAGCCACCCTCCCTACTCGGGAACAGTCAGGCAGGAGGTATTGTAACTCAGCAAGGACTGTAGGAGTGGAGCAGAGAGTAAACAGGCAGTTAGTTTATAGGTGCTGAGAACCCCTGCAGGAACTGGGAACAGGAGAGCAAGGTGCTACTCTGTGTGCACTGGCTGCTGAAGGCTTTCAGGCCACTGAGCTTTCAGCTTTCAGTTTTCTCCTGGCCTTTAGTGAGGACACTGGACACCAGATCTAGGCCATATGACAAGTCTGACCACAGGGTGGGAAGCTCCCTTCTCCTGCTTTCCTCCCTGACCCATGGCAGTTGTACTTGTTCCCGTTTCATGCAGGCCTTCCAAATGTGGAAAATATTGGAGAAATGGAGAGGCCAGAGTCCTTAAGAGTGAGGGGAACACTGAATGTGAAGATAGAAGCAGCAAGAGACCACAGCCTCCAGAATACTACATTACTACATCTTCCATTGTTTCAGTTTAAAAACTGGCACAGTAGGCACCATGACTTTGTTCCCACAACATTTCATCATTAGAATATGGGCATCTTTGGAGAATATGACTGGAAAATTACTTAAAGAGTCAGTGATGAACTAACATATTCAAAATCTTCTCTTGTTCAAGACTCAGAAACATTCTCCCTGCAAATCTGTTTGAAGATCTAGCTCAGGAGCAAAGACTCCGATTATAATGAGACATCTGACCCTTATGGTGGGTCAAAGAACAGACCTGTTGTATCAATCTTGAACTCAGTTTTACTAGCCCATTATTTTGCTCTGGTGTTTTATCATGTTGCCTGAAGGCTTGTGTCGGTGGTACCTTGTCACTTATCTTTCTGTTTCTTGACCTGCTAAAATAAAATGCAGAACACATGTAAAAAAATTAACAAATGTAAAAAATGAAATTGTGAATCATTAGGTATTGCTGGAAATTTAACAGGAAAAACTTTCAGAAAATGTCACTCAACACATTCAAAAGTATATCAAACGCTTTCTGTACCAGAGAGTCAGTATTCCTCATGAAAAATCAGCCTCTTCTTCCTTCTTCCAAAATAGACAGAACAGTATAGATTATCATTGAGAAACACTTTAGAGACTTGGGGTTTTTTCCCAGATGGAAAAAATGAAAATTTTATTCAAGTGTAACAAGGAAAGAGGAACCAGGAAGACTATATTACATGAAGGTTATTTTAAGTTCACCTTTGTGCTACTCCTAACTGGTTCGTTAATTTTTAGAACTCCAAAGATTTCAAACAATGTTTGTCGTCTCAGCATCTGGGTGTCTCACAACTGTTAGTCTGGGGCTTACAAACTTAGAGATGAGATTTTCAAAGCATCAAGAAGAATTTGAATGCCTAGTTTGGTTACTTCAAGATCTACTGGTATTAAAAGACTTACCCTAAGTGTTTAAAGCCAGACACTCATATTATGTTAAATTCCACTATAATGTATGTAACAGCAGTGCTAAGCTCATTGATTTGTATTTTTCTTTTCATAATCGAGTCATTTGTTTAGAAAGTTAATGATGGGTTTGCAACTGATAATCTCAACAGGAAAATGCTTTGCCCTTACAGCCAGTACATCATATTTACACACAAACACACACACACACACACGCGCTCTTTGGTTTCATGGCAGCTGCTACGTAAAAGGCAGGTCACACAGAGCAGCTCTCACTCCTCTAGCATGCCAAATGTAGGAGCTGCAAACATCCCAGGGAGTGGAGCCATCACTAGGAGCTTACAGGCTTGCTGGCAGCACTCAAAAAAATGAGACCATTATGATGGACAGTAAAAAGACACTCGTGTCACAGATTTTTTGGACATCATAGGTTTAAGGTAGTAAATACTGCACGGTATATAGGTGCTGGATTGCTGAAAACTTGATTACCTGAAGCTTCAAGTAACAAGTGATATGTTTATGTCTATAATTGGTATCAAATATCAAATCGCAATTTACTAATGAGGGATGATCTTTCCTAAAACTTAAGCCTTAACCTGGTTCCTCAGCTTTGCTTCTTTATCATCTAGAATTAGATTCCTCTTACTGCTTTTATCCACACTCCAGCCTTCTTTCTGCATGTAGGAAATCAAAATCACTGTATCACTTAAACATCTGAGAGATCACCTGATCCAAGCTCAAAGAAACTTAACATTATGAAATTCATTGTCTGCTTGGTGTCTTCAATCACGTGTAAGGCTTCGTACAAGTTGTTATGTAAGAATGAAATGTTCATGTTCTCTGACTTTAAGAAATTGGAAGGACACATCATTTAACCAGCATGCTCAGTTTTTTTCATGGAAACCCTTAAGGAATGGGGATAGTGAATTTGTCTTGGTCTGACATTATCATTCCATATGGCTCAACCAGCAAGAAGTATTACAGGTTCCTTTAATTCTGACATTGGTATTATCTTTGAAGAAGAACATCCTGTGGTGAAGTGTTGCACTTTGTTCTGCCTGATATAAATAACTATATTAGGTTAATATGATTAAGGCTAATGAGACTCTGAACCTCATCCAAAAATTCTGTCATTAAAGCACATTTACTACTGACGAATTAATTAGTGAAATACAAATCACCTTTTAAGCAGGATGCCTGCCAGGGTTATTCCAAAAATGCCAACATCCAAGCATTTTCCCTGCGGTTGCTTCAGCTTATAGATCCAAGAAGGATACAGAGGAACAAATATGCTGCTGATGTATTCTCTGGCACTGAACTCAGAACCCAGAAAACATAATTCAGCACAGGGAAGGAGAAGGGTAGGGTGGGTATTTACCAGCGTCTTTAGCTCAGGGGACTGCTGCTTGCCATTCTTCCTGCCTGTTTATACCCTCTTCTTGGTTATATTTAGGAACAAAAAGGGGAGGAATATTTGGCACAATTTTGAAAATAGCAGAATATAGTTCTGGATGTATTTGCAGAACTATAGATCGTGATGGATTTTCTCATGAGACATTTGTGGACAGTTCACAAACAACTCACAAGAAAACTGTAAGAATCAAAACTGGAACCCTGGAAACAGGGTTAGCCTCACTTCTCTGGTATTTAAAGAGATTCCAATTCCTTTCTAATTTACTGAATTTCAATTGAAATTGAGAGACCAATCAAACTCAAGCTGACACAAACCAAAATTATTACACAGTCAGGCTTCTCTTGACATCACTGTGTCCATGACATAAACTGTCCTGTCACTTTTCAACACTCCTGTAGCTCCTTTTTTGGCTCAGGCATCCTGTCTTGACTCCACTATACCTCCAGTCAAATTATTCTTAAAACTGGTACTGCTGTTTTACTGTTATTTGTAATAACCCTGAGATTTTCTGACTGGGTCAGAGCACTGGAAAACCCAGGTTGTGAGTTCAATGTCTGTATGGGCCATTCACCTAAGAGCTGTACTTCTTGATTCTTGTGCATCCCTTCCAACTCAGAACATTCTGTGATCTGTGATCCCAATTATTTGTTTTCTGTTGATTCAGCCCAAACCTTGCACAGTTTGTGTCTCTGCAAGAATACTGAGCTCAGTTCAGCAGGGAGAGAGACTAAGCCTGACCTGTACAAGCTCCCATAAGGGTTGCAAAACTCAAGTCATTAATCTACAACCACTTTCATAACTCAGTTGCATGACCACTCTTAATTATTTTGTGGCCTCTTTCAAAACTCCCCTGCACATGGCTGGCCTGAGAAGCGAGTCTATCATGGAATGTGCATTTGCTAAGGATTACTATCCTGATTTTGTGTAGGTATGATGAGAAGTTATATGGAGTTTACTCAGAGACTGGTTTGATAATCTTTTGGTGCTCCCCAGGAGAACTTGATTTCTCAAGAAAAATGGAAGTTGGACAAGTTTCAGCCTCATCAACATGTTAACATTCTCATAAAATATTGTTGAGCTGACTATGGACTAGCTTAAGAAAATCTCCACAAGTCAATTTTAAAGCTTTCCTGGTAAATATGTGTCAGTTTCTGTTTAATTATTCAGTCAGGCTGTTATATGGGCATGCAAAACCTTTAATCCATTAGTATTAACCAAGTCCCATCTGCATTTTTTTGTCTGCTAAATGTTTGCTTTTGCTTAAACTATCAAGTTCACGTAGTGGTGTGGTGGAAGGGGTAAAAGAGCTACGAGAGGTTTGATGTTATACACTGCAGTGCTTTTCACTTCATTGCATTAGACAGCAGAGACCTGAGTCTGTTGTTGCTTTGTTTGGCATAAAAGAGCAGACACATGACGCAGACACACCTCCAGCACAGGTGGCACTGTGTGGCTGTGTGGCATGGACAGGAGGCCAGCCTGGCTGCGCAAATGTACGTGCTGTGCAACAGGGCCAGGGACATGTGTGCTCACTGTGCACAGTGTCATTGCATCTCTGCCACTGGCAGGCTGCAAAAACTGCCTTTATTGCGAACTGGCCAATATTGTGGTGCTGTCACCAGTCCACCCAGAGGGAGAGACAGGTTTGTTCGACAGTACCCGGGCAGCTGTGACAGCGAAGCGGGATCGTGGAGCATGCACCCAAGTTACCGTCCAGCTGGTCCACAGGGATGCAAAGGTACGTCATCATCATCAGCCAGAAAGCACTTATGGTGACAGTATGTCTTTGCAATGCCATGTATGTAATTAACTTACACTACAGGGCAGAGTGTGGACCAGCCACTGTCACTGTCAGATGAATGCAGTTCCTAAAATGAACCTGTTTTGGTGGGGACTTTGGTCAGGGGTTCACAATCTCCTTTGTGAGACAATGTCCCTATTCCTTTTTTGTTATTATCCTATGGATTGCAAAGGCCAAAACTGTATATTTGAAATCCAGCATTATGTTTCCATAATTCTAAGACTTACACAATCAAGAGCTGCTTTAAAATACACATTCAAGTACAAAACACAGTTTTGCATATAATTACATATGTACCTAGTAATATATAAATGTAAATTCAGTAATTGCATATGCAAATACACAGAGCTGTGATCAGCACTGAAAGATGTCTGGAATGTGTCTGACACTAAATTGCTGGGCCAGGGAATTTTGAATTGGACTGATATTATTCTTCCAATTATGTGTATAATCATTACCTGACAAATCACATGTACAGGCTGTGTTTAACTGTGATCTCTAGCTCCTATTCACTTCCTGCTGGAAGGCTATAGCTCTCTGAAGCATTAGAAGTGCATTTATTTCTAATTCAACTATCTTTTTTGTCCTTTCTTCTTTATTTCTGCCAGATTTATTGTGTGTTTCTGTTTTACTTTTATAGAGCAATTCTTTAGAAGAAAACAAAGTCCAGAGTTTCTGGACCTGAAGACCTATATTTAGACTTCTGTAATCAGATTTATGGTACCTAAACAAATACCTTATCATCAAAGTTGTTGAAAACCCATAATTATCATCAACTTCACCATGTATCTTGTTTCCACAAATCAAGAGCTACACAGGCTGGTTTTGAAAATATGCAGACCAGTGATGGTCTGTTTTTAAAAATATGATCTTTCCTGGCTTGTCTGTGAAATTGGTGTCAAGTTTAGAACAGAGGACTTCCTAGTTTCCAGGCCTATTGCTGATCCTTTCACTGCTCTAGATGGTTACAAAAACACAGGCAATTCAGTCCTGTTTTAACAGGAAATTCATTAGACTGCCAGGGTTTAAGGTAGCTGTACAGCCAGCCCACAGACCAAATTTTTTGTAACAGCACAAGAATCTACAAACCCACAATCAGTCCCACAATCATAATCAGTTGCTACATGACACTGCAAATTTTAAATACATAATTGATCATCACTGAATTTTTCTAGCAATCTGTGCCATTTGCTACTTTTCAGGAAAGACTCTTGGTACGTCAGTACTAAACAAAAGTGGAGAAAGAAAATTACTGATGAGGACAATCACAAAACACCTACCCATTGTGTAAATTTTCAAGAAAATGCAACTGGTTTTTCAATATTTTCTCACAATTATTAAAATGTTTTTGGTTGTGGAAAGATGCTGAATGGTCACAGCAGACCACCCTAAAGGCATTATCTTCAGGTATGTATGCAGCTCATTACTGAGTTTTCCTTGCTCATTGTGCTAGCCTGTTCCACCACATCCTCTGCATGCTGCTGTTCATTAAAGCTGTGGTCAATCAATTCTCTGTAAGGAGAGAGTTCAAGCATTCTTTTATCCAAAGCTGTGCAAGAAGGAGGCATGGGAGCAGAGTCAGAAAAGTTAAGACTTTCTAGCTTCCATAGCTGCTAGACATGGCAAGATGAAAGCCTCAGAAAATACTGCCTGAGACAATTATGTGAAGCTTAAGAGAGAAAAATTATTAATTTGACACCAGGAAATGCTTTAAAAAGAGTCTTTTCCTGATGGTGCAAATTGAGGGGATAGAATCCATTAATAGATCTCTTGCTAATGAAAAAGACTTTGTATCTAGATCCCAAGCTTTATTTTGTCACTGCTTTGACAGTCTGTGATGTCTATAAGTGCTTTTCTGATATTCTCATGAATTGAATGAAGCTGGCGTTCGTTAACTAGCTTTTGGCTTTTGAGTTTGCTTCCAGCTTAATTAATGTATTTAGGCAGTTAGGAGCTACATTTACATGAAAATAAGAGCATAACCAGCAGAACAACTATTGATCTTTTCTTATGTATATATAGAGATATACTTGGGAATGAACGTGGTCAGTGAAAAAAAATCCAAGCAAAAGTTTCTATATTTATGATAAAATAAAGAGAACAAATACATATATAAAATACAAATCATTGAAGACACTTCAAGAAATGTGGCAACGATAGATGTTATGAGAAAGAGCTTTATTTTGTCTTGTTTTAATGTCATTTGGATTAGACATTTCAATACTCTAGTGCTTTTCCAGCTTGTAGTTAATTAGTTATGGCTGGTCAGAAGATACCAGAAAAAAGCTTTGTACAGTGTCACCATGTCATTAGAGGTAGCATAGGGCCAAAACTTGCCAAAAGTCCTGGAATCAGCCTGCAAAGGCTGATAAACTTTCTCAGAAAGGGATTATGTGTCAGATGCAGCACAGAATTACAAAATGGAATTACTGAGGAGGGTGCACAGTGCAGCAATTTGGGAAAGGACTTGGAGCCTGTGCATGATGGTGACACACTGGTTTATGCGGGTGTTTATCACTAAAAGGGTTTTCAGAGCCTCTCACCAACAGGAGAAAAGAAATAGATCAGAGACCACACACAGACCAAGCTGGCATAAAGAATAGGGTCATTTTTCAAGCCTTTCTCCACATCTACTTTAGATTATTCATACATCCATTTAATCTAGTTTTTTGCTGCCTTATATCAGCGAATAATTTGCCTTAATGAAGAGCTATTTAATGTCTAAAAATAAGCCAAACTTGACAACCCTAAACTAAGGGACAATGCTAGGGAACTTTTTTTTTCAGAAGAAAGGGTGTTGTGTAAAATAAGGGATATTTTAATGAATAAGCCTTAAAATTAGGATCTTCAGGCTCAAGTAATTTCACATCACAGGCTTAACCTGCTATGTAAACAATTGTTATATCAAAATATGTACCTTGAATGGCATAAGGCATTTCTGGTTGTGTATGGATGAAATGCTTCTTTTGACATAAATAATTTGGAGAAGACATTATATAAATAAAAATGAGCAAGGAAACATTTCTGTTTTGCTGAGATGTAATAGAATGATAATGAAAAATTTATTCTGATTCATAAAAAAGATTTGGCCCAAACCGATCCTGTTAAGTCAGGTGAAGGGTAAAGGCTTAATCATCCTCAGAATAGCAGGGATTATTCACTCGCTGATTTATTTCCTTGCTCTTTGTCTTTCCCCTTTACCTGTGTTTTCTGGGGCTGACTAGTGAAAGCATAAGGTGTGACAGTGATGGTTTTCCTGCCTTGGCTGATTCCATGGACCTTGCAGTACTGCACAGGTGCCCGTGAGGTGTCCCCTACAACCACCCAGCCCTTAAGGTGCTTGATGCAGCAGAGGTAGCATGAGGGTGCGGTGTCCTGGCTGCTTCTGCTCTCAAAGTCGGCTGTTTTGTGAGGACTGTCATGTCCTCACCTACTGAGGTAGCTGCAGAAGTTCAAAAAGAACTAAACAGTCCAAGGGCAGCAGGGATTTTGGTGACTATCTCCCCTGACTCTGCAGCGTAACACCCCTATAGCAAAGAGGTCTCATTTCCAGGGTATGTCTCAAAACAGCCAAGATTTTGGGGCCTGTCTCTTCTCCAGCAAAAGTAATCACTCATAATAGCAGATTCATATCATCATGACCCCTCCCAGTCATGTAACTTCAGCTGTGGTGTAAAGCTGTGAAAGTCATCTGTGCCAATTGCGTTAGGAACCGCTTTGTGTGATCTTCTGCCGACGTGACGCACGTCTGCGCTGGGAGGGGACCCTCAGTGCAAGAGAAAACACCTTTGGGGTTTTGCTTCTGTGTTGAGACTCTTGGGTGCTAAAAATACAACACCTTTGCATCATAGATCAATGGTTCTTCTGCTCTGCCATCACACAGCCAGAAGGTTCCAGTAAAAGCTGTAAAAAGAAAGATTTAGAGACTTGTAACAAATACTTGAGCAAAGACATGAGACTGGAGAAAATGTTCTGGGCTTTTTAATACAGGGGCACAGAAAATAAGATTGGGCTCATATCTCCTAATTTTCTTTCAATAGCATTTGACACTTAAATCTAGGTGTTGATCAGAGTTTCCATAATTGATGGTAACAGGCAAGGTAGTTTAATAATCCTAGGTGACGAGAAAGTGCTATGGCATAATGAGGATTTTTTAGTATGTAAATAACTGTCAGATTTATTTTCCTGCCATCTATTAAGTGTTGCCTGCTATTTGCAGGCAAATATTTTAATAAACATTTTAAAAAAATAAAATTAAACTACTGATCCCACATAAAATCTTCTAAAACTCAGACCAAACAAGTACAATTTCACGATCACATGCATATAGATGTGATTGATGAGGTATGATGGTGAGTCACAGGAAGTGAAGATGAGTCATTCAGGTTCTTCATTTGGCAAGGCTAATGCCCTGGTCTAAACTACAGAGAAGTTTAATGTCAGCTTTTCCCCTAGGAAGAGGTCACAAGGTCTGGCACTGGGACAGAAGTTCAGCTTGGACAGGGATTTGGATCACCTTTAAAATAGGGCTGTGAAACTGTGTGTGGGTGCACAGAAAACACAGATATGTACACATTTAGTGGGTTTAATGAAAATAACCACACCAAAAATCCTGTCTGCTAGTCAGACAATAAAGTTTAGTTTTCTTGCTTTCCCCTGAGTAAAAAAGTAATGCAATTTTTCTAAAAACTGTTTCATTAAAATCTAACGGTTTTACAGTTGAGAAAACAGAAAAAATGTTACAGTTCCCTTAATCCTTCACTGGTTAATCTGTCCTTTGGGCCCCTGAAGACATCCTACCCCCTAAATTCCTGATGAGCTCATGACATCTTTATCCCGTTAGTAAAGTTTAGACCACCACATTAGGGAACACAGCATGAGCTTACTTAGGCTAATCAGGTCCTGAAGCGCCCCTGAACTTCCCAAAGGAACAATGAGCAGAGACTACTGTTAGTCCTCAGGATATTGCATACAGCCTGCCAGCCACATTTCCATAAAGGTTAGGAAACAGCACTACTTGGTTGCTGTTGACTGCTCTGTGCTGATGCTACCCTGTGGGGTCTCCTGGCAGCCACAGTGCTCCTGCCCATCTGCTCCCCTTCCCAGACAGGTCTCCCCACCTGCCACGGATGGGCAGGAGGCTGGGTGAAATGCCAGTCACAGCTGGTGTGCAAAAAATACAGAGAACTACTTTAATCACCGAGCAACAACTTGCGTCGTGAGCTGCAACCCGGAGAGAAAGAGTGTTATCTCTGGCCCTTTCTTCTTGAGGTGGATGGCAAGAACAGCAAGCTCGGGGTAACTTGTCTTAACTGACTCTATTCCTGTTAGCTGTCTCTAACTTTCTAGACAAACTCAGTGGAAGATGTAGGTGTGGTAACATAGGCAAAGGTGAGACTGTACTTGCACAGCTCCTGTACAGAGTGGCCTGTGCTGTTTCCTGCTCTTTGAGGCCAAGGGAAAGGCAGAGATCTGAGGGTGGCCAGCAGAACTGAATTGTTCTGGTCGTACTTGGGAGGAACTACAAAGTACCCCTCCAGGCCACAAATGCAGTCATAGGTGCAGATATTTACTGGCACATCTCTAGCAGATTACACCATTTTCAGAAATACTTAGGTGCCGGCATCTGCAATGTGCATCCTTAGTGGGCAAAAGGGTGTAACCACACTGCAAAGAGAACTTCAGTGTAGTACATGAGCTCTACAGAAATTGTCAGCTTTTTCCTTGGGTTTAGGAAAACTTCTGACTTAATCTGAATTTTTGGTTCACCTGACTAGCTTGAACAGTTTTTCTTAATGATGATGAGGATGATGACAATGATGTTTTCCGAAACTAAACACAGACTCGGCCTTTTATTCCTCATCTTTTCCTCATTATATTGGGCCCATTAAAAAGAACATTGCAGTAATTAACGTTGGAACAAGAGGTGAGATTTAGACACCTGAGCACTCCTATCAGCAAATAACTTCAAGCATGTTTTTAGTGCCCCACAATTACCAGTTTACCTAGGAGCAGTTATGTCACTGTGTGATAACAAGACACCCTTGTGGGGGAAAAAAAAAAAAAAGAAAAAAAAAAAGAAAAAAAGAAGAGTATTTGAGCATTTTCTGAAAATTTTCTGCAGTTTCACGCTCAGAATTAAGATGTCTGTCTGACAAGCAGAAGGATGGATCTCCTATCCCATCGTTGAGCTGACCTTGTTTTCACCTCTCCTCTGTAGTCTAGCAGCATAAATTCATCATTATTAGCATGTAGAAGTTCAGTGTTTCCAGCAGACAAGCAACAAGAGAGTTGTCTCTATTTCATTCCAGGATTTTTGCTTTCCAATTTAATGTTGGACGTTCATTCATTTCTTGAGCTCAAAGCACTCCTATAGCTGTTTCCTAAGAAACCACTTGATGGAAATGGGGCAACATTTTCTGACGTCTTTCTGCTAAGTCTCTGGCTTCAAAAATTAGCTCTTAGGATTTTCCATTAGAAAGCTGAAGAAGAGAAAAAATACAGGTCGCCACAACCTTTACAGCAGAAAGCAATCCTCCTGCACAGCTATGGAAATCTCTGATTTTATTTTGCAACTTTGCCTCTACTAGATGGAGCTATGAATTTACCCCTATGTTTCTTGACTGCCTTTACCATCTACTATTCATGCTGCTGTTCTGCCTGGAGACCCCAGTCACTGACTAAAGTTATTTTGCTAAACCCTGAATAAGTCTGGAGTGTCAACACAGCCCCTAATCTGACCTCAAAAGTCTAACAATTCAGAGTTTGATCAAATACAACTTCTTCCACTTCTCTTGAGATTTTCTCTTTATGTTGTCTCATCTGTGCTCCATCTAATAGCTAAACAGTAAATAATAATTAAATAAGGGGAAACTACAGAAGCTCTGGTGTGTCCGCTTTAACTCTGCATCAACCCAGTTAAATAGTTAAATCCCATTCATAGTTTAATCTCTTCTACAGAATTGCAGCCATGGTACCCTGTCATGCACTTTCATACAAGCCTGCAAAAAGAGAGGGTATCGTGAGCCCCTTGCATTTGAAGGTCTTTGTGCTCTCTTATATTTCTGGGTTTATTTCTGTGTTTACTTCAAATTCTGCTCTGTGCACTGAAAAGCAGGAACTCCTCATTGTAAAAGCAGTGAAGTCTGGTCTCTATTTTTATTTTACTTGCAGGAAGAGCAAAGGTTTGAAAAAAAAAAAAAGTCTTTGAAACTGTGTATGACAGCTTATCATGAGCACCATTGTTATCCTGCCAGAGAAAATAGAGTAACTTTAATTCCAGCAGAAGAGTACAAGAACTGGACAGATTCTCATCTAAATTATATGGCATAGATACTGAGCAGTTATTTGGTTTACCTGATTTATTGTAGCACAACTGAGCTCAAAGTAGGTCTTAGTATTTAATCTGCAGATTAATATTTTATTCATATTTAGAAATATTGCCAAAATGATCCAAGATATTAATAGAGACCAATGCAATACAGAAGCAAGTTGTTTTCCAAATCTCCCTCACAGAAATCTACTACAGACTGACTGCAGATTAATGCAACATATGCAATAGTAATAGCTTCAGATGCCTTAGATGAAATCCACAGAAAAAATCTATATTAAAATATTTGGGTCAAAAATGTAGCAAGTCCATACAGAGGTTTCTGAAGAAAAATGGCAGTGCTTGTGTGAATTTGTATGAAACTTTAATATTTGTAGTTATCCCAATGAAGGTATCACAGGAATTGTTCTTGCTGTTCCTGGGCTGTCCTGGGACAGCCAAAAGAAGCACATGAAGAATTGTGGCCCATGTTGTACACTGTAACTTGGTTTTCTTTGTTTCACTAAATGCTACTTTTTCCCATCCCACTTTCAAAGGCAGAGGAGTGGTCACATCTGCAACTGCTGAGTGTACAATGTCACATCAAGACTAGGTTAAAGACAAACTCTATGTTGGACAGTCAAGGACACCCAAAATCCAGAAGAACCAGTCTCTTACCTGTGTGGTCACTATAATAAATCTGTTAGGTGAAACCCTTACAGTATTTTCATTTGGTCCCTGTATTGCTTGTGGCTAGACTAGTATTCAGCTTACCAGCTTTTCCACATTTTCTTCCCTTTACTGCATGGCTTGCCCCAGGCCCTTTTGGGTGCTTCCAGTGTAAAAGCCTTGTCCCATTCTTAGGGCTGTTTACTTCTTCCTGGGCTTTTCTGAGGCACAAATCAAAATTTCCCACCAGAACCAAAGAAAAATGGGTTTTGTGTTCTGACCTCAAACGACTGTGCTCCTGCCCTGCCAAATGCTGAGGTGGTTGGCCAGGTCCCCTGAATAACATGTGTTGAAGTAGGCATTGCAAGAGGCAGTCCACAAGGACAAGTGTGGAAAGATCCACCCCATGAACAAGAGGTACCTAAGCTGAACCAATGGCACAAAAAGGAAGTCCTGCTTCTCTGTGGGGCACAGAATGCCCTAGTAAATAGGAGGACATGATACTTCCCTACATACAGACTCCACACCTTCCAGGGCTGTGGTCCACTCTTCTTGCTTTGGGTAAAAGAGCAGGATTCACTCCTTTCTTTCAGAATGTAATCACTGATAGAAGAGAAGGAGGTGATTCTCTTAACTTTTTTTTTGGAAGCAATAGGAGTAAAAGGGGAACACACATAGTCCATTTCTTGTCCACCTAGGAGAAAAAACGTATGGTCTCAGAAGGCTTACTAGTTTTCTCTGAGCTGGGAGAGACATTCTCTTCCCAGTTCATGGAAAATTAATTAAAAATATGTGACACAAGGGGTCTGAAGGCAAATGTTCATAATGGGAGACAATGAAAATATCCTTAATTAACCTTGGCTACCTTTCTGCTGATACCTTCTACAACTTTTCTCTTTCCCAGACCTTCCACTCCCAGCAGCTTAATTTTTCTAGTCTTGGTGAAAAAGAGGTACTTCACTTCCTCATGTATTCACAGAGATGTGGTGTAGTCCCTCCTGTGCCTGGAGTGTTGGAATGGAAAGACACAGGCTCTCTGGAAAAACAAGGAGGGGAGATGAAGAGAGGGTGACACCCTTCATGTTAGTGACTGTCTGGAATGCGTGGCGTTCTGCCTGGGCATGGATGATGGGCCAGGCTTAAAGGAATGTCAGGGACAGGGGACATGAGTCATCTACAGGCGGGTCGGAGCTACCACATGTTCACAAGCCCTGGTCCTCATGGGGGACTTCAACCACCCCATTATCTGCTGGAAGGACAATACAGCAGGGCATTAAGCAACCCAGGAGTTTCCTGGAATGCCTCAATGGCAATTTCCTTCTCCAAGTGATAGAGAAAACAACAAGGAGAGGTGCTGTGCTGGACCTTGCACAGCAAGGAGGGGCTGGGGTGGGATGTGCTCAAGACTGTTTAGATGCTAAGGGCTCTTAATGGGTTATGTTCCTTTGTTGTTTCAGGCTTGACTATTAGATTAATTGTTTTAGCCAAGTAGTATTTTACAAAAAGAAAGGAAAGTAGATGTGTTTTCTCAAGACCACACAGGAAATAAAGGGAAAAACAGCTCGGGCTGGGCTGCAGTGACCATGAAATGGTGGTGTTTGAGATTCTTAGGGCAGCGAGGAAGGGCAGAGCAAGCCCTGGACCTGAGAGAAGCTGTCTTGACCTAGAAAGATCTGCTTGGTAGAGTGCTGTGGGGTAAAGCTCTGGAGGGAAGAAGACCCCAGGAAAGCTGGTTAATGCTCAAGGATCACCTCCTTCAGGCTCAGGAGTAGCCAAACAAAGAGGAAGGCAGGTAAAAACATTAGGAGGTGTGCATGGATGAACTGGACAGATTCAAACACAAAAAGGAAGCCCACATGGGCTTGGAGCAAGGACAAGTAGCCTGGGAGAAATATGGGGAGATTGAATATCCAGGGACCAGATTAAGAAAGCTAAATCAGTGATAGAATTAAATTTGACCAAGGACATCAAGGGCAGCAAGAAAAGCTTCTATAGGTACACTGGTGATAAGGGAAGACTGGGAAAAATGTGGGTCTTCTCCAGAAGGAAAGAGGAGACCTGGTTAGCCAGAGCATGGCTCAGGTACCCAGTGACTTTTTTGCCTCAAGGTTCACCAATAAGTTCTCCAGTCACACCACCCAAATTGCAGAAGGTGAAGGCAGGGATTGGAAGAAGGAAGACCCTGAGCCCACTGTAGGAGATCAGATACAGGAACATCAAAGGCCCCTGAAGGTGCACAAGTCCATGGGATCTGATGAGAAAGCCCCAGGTTAAGCCACTATCAATTACATTTGAGATGGTTTGGCAGCCCTGTGACTGGAAAAGGGGAAATACAAGTCTGATTTTTAAGAAGATATGAGGAACTACAGGCCAGTCAGCCTGACCTCAGCACCTGACAAGATAACTGAGCAGAAATTGTGCTAAGGCAGATGAAAGGATAAGCAGACTATTGGCAACAGCCAACATGGCTTCACTAATGACAAACCATGCCTAGCAAATTTGGTGTATTTCACTACAGGGTTAAAGCGCTGGTAAGATAGGGGAAGAGCAACCAGCATCATTTACCTGGTCTTGTGCAAAGCATTTCACACTGTCCTGTATGAGAGCCTGGGTGATTAGAATCATTTAAGACATGCTTAACATGTCTTGGCAGTTTTGTACTCCCAGCTCAGAAAACCAGCTACATCCTGGGCTGCATCAAAAGAGTGACCAGCCAGGAAAAGAAGGTGGTTCTTCCCCTCTCTTCCGTTCTTGTGGGATCCCATCTGGAATACTGTATCCAGCTCTGGGGCACAGAGCATGAGAGGACATGGACATGCCAGAGGAAGTCCACAGGACTTATGGAACTCTTCTCTGAGGAGTGGCTAAGAGAGCTGGTTGTTCAGCTTGGAGAAGAGAAGGCTACAGGGAGAAATTACAGCAGTCTTCCAGCACCCAACGGGGCTACAGGGAAGCTGAAGAGGGACTGCAGTGTAGTGACAGAAAAAAGGGGTAATGGCTTTAAACTGAAAGAGGGTAGGTTTAGATAGATATAAGGAAGAAATTCTTTACTGGGATGGTGGTGAAGTACTGGAAAAGGTTTTCCTGATAAATTGTGGCTGCCCCATCCCTGAAAGTGTTAAGGGCAGGTTGGATGGACTTTGAGTAACCTGGCTTTGCATCTCCATCCAAGGCTGGGGGCTGAATCAGATGATCTCTGGAATGCCTTCCAAAACAAGTTATTCTATTATTCTGTGCTTAATGGTGTCCAAATGATGGCAGTAGGAAAGACAAAGTAAAGGTCCTGTATACAAAAATTTACTGAAAACAACTGATTATTTTTGGGGAGTGAATTACTATTTTTACTGGAGTGAATTATTATTTTTACTGTCTTGTCAATCTTTTGCCTTTGAATGGAATTATAAACATGAGGCCAAAGCACTGATGAGTCATTTGCAAACAAAGATGCTTTGCAGTGATATTCTGAACATGCAATTATGTGCAAATATACATGCTTCCCCACAGAAAATTAATCTGAGGATCAAGGGCTGTGATCACAAATTTCCTTCAAGGTTGCATTCAACTAGTTTCAACTATGTTTTTCAGCACATAACTATATTGCAGGTTACTAAGTCACAAAGTAGTGCAACCAGCAGCAAGTCACACCATGAACACAATATAAGAAAAGGCAAAGCTGCTCCTAGAGTCACACTGCTTAACATTAATAGACCTTGAAAATGAGTTTATAAACCCTGGGAAGAAGATGAATGAAAAGACAAATGTCATCAGTAGTAGAGCTGATGCTTTCCCCAAGGCAGCAACTTCAAGAATGAATTCCCTCTTTAGTCCTCACTCCTTTCCACCATTCTTCTTGTTACTGATTAATTTGTTGCCATGACATATCTCCAAGTAGGACATCATGAAGTGTCCACTCATCCAAGAGTGCATCATGAAAGGGGAAAATACTCTTTTAGATTAAAATAAAAAAGGAGTCACAACAAAAGATGAAATGGTAAGGCCTCCTACTGCAACATTAAAAATCCACTTAAAAATCTTATCATCAATTGTCCTTTACTGTGCTGCCCCTCTTCATTATGTGAGTTGTTTGCAGCATTGCAAGCTTCAAAAGCTATTTTCCAGGAGCTTTTCAGTAGATGTGATAATTAAAAGGTGTGCCAATGAAATTTTGACATTTACCTTTTCCCTTAATTTCATTTTTACTACCTTTCTGCTAAAGACAGCATGGATTGAGGCCATAAACTTTGTATCTCATGTAGCAACCAACATTAGAAAAGGCAAAATTGTTTAAATTTTCAGCCAAATCGACAGAAATAAAAAATTTACCGCACCTTTAATAGAAGCATTTAAAGGCTCCCTGGTGGGATTTCTTTTCACCTCCTTCTAATCTGTAATTTTGGTAGTAACACTAAATTAGACTTTGTAGGAAATTTTCATGTCCAAAATTAGATCAGGTTAATAATAGGATTCTAAAGCAATCCAAGGTTGTTTCTTTCCATCTTTTCCTTGGAGCTTTTAAAGACTTCCTTCCCCCAAAGAATCAGGCTCTGTGGCATGATTAATTCTTGCTGGCAAGAAACGAGAATGCTACGACACTTGCTAATCAGGAGGGAAAAAGGTGGGAAATAGTCACTCATCTGCTCAGAAAGAAGGATTTCTGTAGCTAAGGATGTGAATATTAATAAATCAAAACCGGAATTGACAATTAGAGTAGACAGTCTGTGGACAAAGCACCAGATGTGGCTATTCTTTTTAGCTAAAAAAGAGGATCTCGAGCAAAGGCACTGCTTCTCCTCTGCCCTACCCCCCCGCCCCCTCGGAATATGGCATTGTGAGCGCACACACAAACACACACGCACACTCATCACCAGGGAAGCAAATTTGTCGAGTGGCAGAGAAAGAGAATACAACCTGCAAAACACAGGGAGAAGTGGAGAGAAGGACATATGGTGATGTTTTGCTGTGCTTGATATTGTCTTGACATGAAAGACAACTCTGCAGGAGGATTTGCAATGCCCATCAACATGCAAAAGGCAGCTTTCAGCTAAGCAGTTCTGATAGCATTCAGTGGCTAACAGGCATGGAGAAGTGTAGGCCACCTGGGGTCACTGAATAATTAAATTCAATCCTGGTTTTCTCTCCTTCACTGTGGAAAAAAAAAAAACAAAACAAACAACAAAACACAACAGAAACAAAATAAAACCAATGAGCCCTGACCTCTGAAAACCAAACAAATCTGCAGGTTTTTCTCACGTAATTAGTTACTTAACTTCTGTTACTACTTCGGGTTAAGCTTTTGTGCTCAGACATAGAAGGTTTCACATCAGTTTCATATCTTTGTGAGAGATGTCATAGGATAATAAAAGACCCAGTGGCAAAAATTCGGGAGATGAGGCAGGGGGAGGGGAAATTCTATTCCCACCTGAACTGTTGAAAGTATTTGCTCCAGTTGCTCTTGTCGAATTATTTTGCATCAGAGCTCTCTCAGGGTTGCAAAACACTCAGCACACAGCAAACCAGGCCTCCTTGCAATCAGGAGAACTCTAAAGTCTCTGGGCACCATAGGTTTCAGAGCTGGGTAAGAGTTTTTAATGAGCTGCACCCAAGCAAAACCAACATATGTTTTTTGTTTTAACTGTGGTGTGGCTCAGGTGGAAAGCAGATTTCAACATACGAAGGTGAAAGCATTTGGCTTTCCAGCTAACCACTGCTTGTCATAATAGGAGTATCTGAAGACTTATTCTTGCACAAGGATTTAATATAACCAGGGATTTTTATGCAGGCAGAATTTTGCATATCTAAATACTATGCATTGAAACTGATTCCATTAACTTTGCTTTATTAATGTAAAGATTTCAACTTCTGAAAGTCACAACTCATGGAAAGACTCCCTTTTTAATGTTTTTTAAGTTAGAAAATAATACCTTCTGAAATTCTGAAATTACTAGTAGTAGTAGTAGTACAAAATCATCCTCACTACTAACATTATATTACCATAATATTACTATAATATTAATATTAACATAATATTTTTCATCTTGATTACAACTCCCAAGCACTGCCCATGAGGTGTGAGCAAGTCCCATTATTTCCATTTTATAAACTAAGAAGTTGAGGCAAGAAACTAAGACTTTACTATTTTATATCTAGTATAAAACCTTAGTTGCTGAAAATATTTCACCTTGTTTTCCTCTACTGTTTCTATTCATTCAGCTCCAAAATATCAGAATCTCTGCTAGTGAAATTTTCAAGCTAGTTAGCCAGCATTGCTAATCCTACTCAAGTTTTTGATGCATCTTTTCCTGATTTAAAACTTATTTATTATTGCCTTTTCCTTTTGTTAACCTATAATGTGTTCAGCAGTTTCCAGCAGCAGAAGAGAAATTTCACTTGTGTATCTCCTTTGGCCTAGAAAGAAGGAGTTCCTGACTGTTCCTGATGCTACCCTGCAAATTATTGAGCCTGAAGGCCCACTCATAAATTACGTGCTGTCCTCTGCACAAATACTTCCCAAAAAGACAGTTCTTGTTAGGAGGAACTGCACTGTACAGTTTAGGTAGTGCTTATGAGGAACACCTCTTTTGCTGGAGTTTAGAAGCAATTTAATACAGCTTGAGGTTCATGATGTTTCTCACTGGATCCTGCAGCAGGCATGCATGAGACAACATGCCCTTTACATGCTTGCATTCTTAAGAGGCCTAAATTCAAAACTCAGGCAAAAAAATGTTTTCATCTTGCTCTGTTTGTATTTCTGCATTTCTCTGTTCCTTTAGTATTTCATCCTAAAATTGTAGTACTGGATTTTGAAAGTATTCAGAGGATCGTGTTAGCATGGCATCTGTTTGACAATGTAAAAATGTGTTATGCCATAAATTTTTGCCTCAAGTCAAAATGTAGAGTACTTAGTTGTCGGTGGCTTTCTTCAGACATACCCTAGCAAACACCAGAGTATTCTGCTGTGGAGAGGGTTGTCTGGCTTCATTGTCACCAGCTTGTTCTAATTCTGTGTTATTTAAGCTATAGTTTATTTTATGTAACACCAATATTAATGATACTTATTTCCATTCGAATAAAAACAAATTAAAGGCAGATTATGTACTAAGACGTATAATGTAATGGGGAAAAAAAAAGGGGGTGTTGTTTAGAGTAAAAACAACACAGGCATTTCATCATTTCATGAGCTTTAGACATGCCTTTTTTTCTCCTCTTTCCCCTTCTGTAGCACTGTAGTCCTGTACCTCATGAAATGGCACGAGTGCGAGCCAACACCCCATACGTTGCTGGTATGCAAAAGAAAAATAGCCTGTGAAATGTTACAACATATTCCAATATAACAGATAATACATTTTATAGTCATTTGTTTATTTCATTGTTCAAGTGAATATTTGCCTCTGGCTCAGAGAGAGTGACTCTTCAGCCAGTAGTATCCTTTGGCAGCCTCAGACAAAAACAGCCTTCCTGGCAAGGGAGACATATTCCACCGCTGATGAATTGCAAACTGCTGCGCTTGTCGCGCAGCCTTCGTGGCCCCAAGTCCCTGCTGCAGCCAGAGCACGGGGCAGGAGCTGCACAGACACATGCAGCTGCAGGGAGTGTCAGGGATATCGTCTGAGGCAGTGTGAGCAGGGTGAAGATTGAGACATTGATTAGGCACCCTGGTTTCTCATCCATGAATCATTGGCTTTTTGGTGTCTGGAATGCCCCACAACCATAAACCCCCCCAGGGCTGAAAAGAGTAGCGCAAAATACACCCAGCAGACATAATCTATTTAAGTCCTGATTAGATGTGACTTTTTGCACTTTAATTTCCTTTTGTAACCACATAAATTAGAACTTTAATTTATTGGGAAATTATTTTTATTTCATTTTAAACTGGCTGAAAATTCAGATCGGTGTTTAGTTATGTGCATGGGAATCTCTCACCATGTCTGAGCCTTTCTTTTTTCCCTCACTCATGTGCTGGAAGTCTGCTGACTGGAAAAATTTATTGCATAACTTCCTGAGAAGATTCAAAAAGGAAAAGGTAGTGTGGAAAAAAAGTTCAACAGCAGATCAGTGAACCTGAATGAATCTAATTGAGATGCAGTGTAGTGTCATATGCAGTTGCCCTTACTCTTTAACCAAACAGGAGCTGTCATATCTGCAAGTTCTATGAAACTAATTGTGAATTTTCTTGGGATTAGTTTAATTCTATGTAAATTCCATGCAATCTGTAGTTTGCAAAAGGTGTGTTTATATCTGATGCAGGCCACAAAGAACGCGATAATCCCTCTAGGTACAATTCTCCTTATGTCTTATGCTACGACAGTTATGAGTTACTTACTAGGTGAGTCATCCTATTGAGATCCATGCAAAAACTGCTCACTAACTCCACTACAATAGGCCTTCAGATTACACAGAAGATCCTCTTTGGTTCAATTACACAAATAATTTAACAATAAGAAAGTGATAAGACCAACATCCACCACTCTTAGACTAGCATAGCCACACACATACATTTCATCCTGTCATGAACATTATGACCTCATGACATTAGAAAGATTACATTTTTATTAGCCAGAAGGAAGATTGCCATGATGTCTCATTAATTATTATTATTAATGATAATAATTATCTCATTAATTTTAAGTCACAAGCCTTTACATGATTCAAGTAGGAGGAACTCAGCTTCCCAGCAAGGTAAATGTTCTCGGAAAAGTCAGACATCAAAATGAAAGCTGAATTTTTTGGGTATTCAGTGCTCAATACTGTACCTTCATAGTGCCTCTGTCTGTGTTTTCACACGAGCTCAGTATTTAATGTGATGAGGAAATGATTTTGTGAATGTTGAGCTATTTTGAAAATCTAGCCCATGAGGTAATGTTTTCAGAAATGGCAAAGACGTTGTTTCAGAAATTAAAATATGATCTCAAATACACAAACAGGATCCCGTGAATAAACAAATCAAGATTTACCAGCATAATAAAATGCCTACGAGAGCCTTTGGGAGAACACAAGTTCAGTAACACATTCACTGACTGGTAAAAAGAGCATATAAAAATCACAGGACATCTTCAACACTCAGAAGCCTCCAGCTTCTATAGGAAGCAGGAAAGTTAGGTATTTTTGAAAACAGGAAGAAGCCTCTTATCTGCAGGTTCTTTAGAAGTTTAAACCAATTTTAAAATGTGGCTCTTCTAAAACACTTTTGACCTATAGTGGGTACATTATTTTAAGTCTTCAGCAAGCATGTATTTGGCAGACAAGGATAAATGATTAAAAAACTTTAAGTTATTTTGATAATATTCCTTCTTTTCTGCTCAGATGTTGTCTACCAGGAGTTATGTTCTCAAAAGCAGGCAAATACATTTGCTGATGTGTTCCATGAATCATTTTTTAATCTACATCCCATTCAGAAACAGTTCACTGCAAATATTCAGAAATGAAGATTTGTCATTTAGTTAGATAAATTACATGACACTGTTCATCTTTGCCTGAATGTGTGATTCAGATAACTAAACTGCAACCGGAAGATTCTCAAAATGCGGTCTGAGTCTAAAATCAGACATTTGGAACTACAAATTAAATTAGAAACTTGCTGAGACTTATGTGTGCAGTGAGGGGCTCATGTATCCACATGAACATTTTATGTTCAGCTCCTTGGTTGTTATAAATCCAAGAACCACTGTGAGAGTTGAGATTCTGGTCCACACCTTTCACTTCACTTTTCAGAGCTATGTAGATCAAGTCAGCTTGTATTTGCATCTTCCTCAAAGTGCTATTAGGAGTGCATTGCATGTTTTAATGGTTGTTGGGCTGCACAGAGAGCAGATCCACATGTATCTCTGTGACAGTGTTCCCACTAAAGTAAAAAATTAATAATTAAAGCTACTCCCAGGTATCTTAGTTCTAGGTCTTAGCCCAGCTGTAGCCAGCTTGGAGGCCTGAGAACAGCACTGCTTCAGGGTAGACACAATTGATATAAAATTTTTAAGGGCACTTTGTGGGGCATTCACACCAGGATGCACCTCACTGCCTCTTGATCAACCTCCTAATTGCCTTAAGGAGATTGGTGCAGATGCACTCTCCACACCTGATTCTGATTTTGCTTACCCCCAAGCAGGAGCTGCTGAGAATACCTCAGAATCTCAGAAGCCTAAACTGGGTATAAATAAAGATCGTAATCACTCCTGTGAGAACTCAATAGAGATCCAGATTGGCCTGTGCTCTGCCAGGGCATTAGTCACTTTGAAAACTATGATAGTGCAACTTTAGCGAGCTGCACTCCTGCGGTCTGCTTTTCTTTCCCTTAATGGAGTCAGCACACTGAGGCAGATCACACAAGATAGCGCAGACTGAGTCACTGGTTCTCTTACCGTATTTGTCCATCAACAGGTGTGCCATTACAGGGATGACACTTCACCTTTTACAGCTTACTCATACATTAAGGGTATGTATTAATCATTATCTCCCTTGAGAAGCCCTGCATCACTTACAACCCTCTGAGACACCTAAGAGCCAGCAAAGAATCCAGTATCACCACTGTTGCTTCAGCATTTTAGAGTATATAGTAAAAAGCTGCCAGAGTATGCTTGCTGATAAATATTGTGGCACAGAGTGGTTCAATTTGGCTGCTTAAAATGTTGAGAGAAGTATGCATTCTTATGTTACCTGCAAAACAATCTACAACATAAATTACAGGTCTGTATTTGGTATCTGGTAACATACATGTCTCAGCAGAAGAACTTTTGAAATAATGATGTGTTGATGAATACATCAGAAAAAAGCTCTCATCCACTCCCATACTTAGCTGTGTTATACTTGCACTATGTGTTTAGTTATATCACTGGTAAATTTACTCAGTGGAAAAAAAAAACACATCAAAACACTTTCTCAACAAAAAAGCAGGCACCACAGCTTGTTAAATGAGTAAAATTTCTGAAGGCAGAAGCTTCTTGTGAGAGTAATACAAGCATATCAAGCAATATGGGCAGATCTAATTTCAGCCACAGATCATTTTCAAAATTCAGCCATGGGAGGAATTTGCAACCACGATTAAAATAAAGGAGCAAATCAGAAAACTGCTCCTCTGTGTGTGTAATTGAAGGGACAATTAAAATAATTAGAAGAAAAGGTGTACAGAGAGCTGTTCATAACTCAATTTTTCATCCCTCAAAGCCCTTTGAAAAATGTAACCCTAGCAGAAGTTTCTGAAAATGATGACATATTGTTCCTTAAAATATACTAAACTATATTGCCTAGCATTCTACACATAAGGTAAAGGCAAGCCTGAGTGTCAATATTCTAAGACGGAAACATTGTACCTGTGAAGTAAGTGATAATGTGTGTGACATGACAGCAAGAATCCAAGTGCCTGGGAGAAGTCCTCTCTGTGAAGAATCTTTTAGATGTAACAGAGAGATGAACTCTATGAGCGGGAGAGATATAGCTTAAGGATAGTCCAAACTTAGTTGATGGCAAAGTAGTAGTGAGCACCTCCAAGTCCTGAGAAATTTTTTTCCAGCAGAATTTCATTTTAGAATTCTGAAGTTAGTTACAGGATTGCATATCTCATAAAGAAGATGCAAAAATTAGGTGTGTAAGCCTTGATGTAGATGCCTCAAGGGATAATAGATTTCAATGACAGCACAGAGGATAAAGTCCTTTCAGGAGGTCTCTTGCCAGGTGCATTCATTCTGTTGGCTTTATTTTAAAAATCTATATAAAACTAGATATAAACTAGAGCTTGCTGTTGCTCTAGTTTATGCTTCACTGAAGTTATTCCAACATAAAACTTGAGTAAGGTGTGAATCAGCTCTTAAGATTCTGCAGTGTTTTCAACTCAGTTGTGGCTGCTAAATCTTACTGTGGCTGACGCACTATTGATTTTGCCCAAACATTTCTTTTTAATTTATTTGAACTATATATATGTTTTACAGCAATTGAGGAAATAGGAATTGAGTATCTAGCAGAACAATAGAGTCCATAGACCTCTGGTAATCAGGATGACAGCTTATGTGGCACATTTCTTTCTCTGTTTTTACTAGTGTATGTAAATTAATACCCTCTGCAGATTTGCTTTTACTGTGATGGATATAAGAAGTTGTAATGACCTAATAATTCTCATGCTGCAAGTCAGTTAGGCTTAGCTATTGCAAATTTAACTAAAATTATATGGACAGCACCTGAGAGTTATTGATGTTGAGCACCCACAACTCCCTCTGAAATCCATATGAGGTAGGGGTGCTCATCCTTTCTGAAAGTAGGCTAGTAATGTATTCATGACAGGCTTTGTATGTGCAAGCCGTACTGTGAGCAGCAGCACTAATTGGGCCTGATTTCAGGAAGACTGCGCCCACACTTGCCTGCCCTGTGATAACTCCCAGTCCTTCCACCATGGCCTTCTCTCACCTCTGTAACCTCAGTTCCCCCTGCTCTGTTCCTGCCTCAGCTCACGCCTCCACCTCTTCCTCCAGGCATCCCCTGCCCCATTCCCTCCTTAATATTTCTTACTTCTTTCTTCTACTCCTCCCCTCAGGCACCATACACTTACCTCTTACCTCCTTTCCATTATTTTCTACAGAAACTGGAAAAAAAAAAAGCCTGATTTGCTGATGAGCTTGAAGTTATTTGACCATGTAGGCTGGCCAGCTGGCAGACAAAACACAGCTGGTAATTATTTAATTCATGCTGAAACCCTCCCCTCATTTGGAGTACTTATTTAGCTCTTTTCCCTGTCTAGCTGCCAGTTTTCATGAAACCTGGAGGAACAGAACATATCTGAGGCTGATACCTTTCTGATAAATTGAGTTGAAATAAGCCAACAGAATCAGAAGTTATTTGAGGGCAGGACAGAAAAAACAAATGGGCAAGTAATACTGTTATGCAAGTCCTATTTCCTTAGGAAGTCAGGCTAATAAAACATACAGGCAGATGTTCATTTTATTTTTCTTCTCATGACCTTTTCTGTCCACTTGGATCCCATTTCCACAACTTCACCAGTATTGGAAGACCTGTTTGCCCTTTCAGTATCTCAGTTACACCTCATGCAGCTACATGCAGACATCGCCTATGGGCCCATGGTCTCTACCCAGGCAGAGATCATACAAGCCTACATTTCCTTTGGACAAGCACTTTTTTGTTACAGCGCTGTGCATGGTCCTCAATACTGGTAACATCCTAGAGAACAGGTAAATCATGCATTAAAATCATCTTCTTCCTTGATATTGCACAAATTCCTGGAAATCTAAGCCATTCGCAATAACCTTGAAGCCTTGTCAGTCTCTTTTTGTGTTATTATTTTATGGTGTGCTTAGAATTGCAAGGGATGCATAGGTTGTTTTTTTTTTTCCTTCCTAGATAGCAAACTAAATATTTTTGTCACTTTCTTCTATTAAAAATGCTTGATTTTATTTTTATTTTTTTTCCCATCTCCCAGCAGCTTTTGGAGGTATCCATAGAGATGTAGCATACAGACAAAAACTGAACAGTGACTTTTCCTCCAAGTATGGGAGTTGTGGATGTGAGATAGATGTTGATTCTCAGAATTGCTAGAGCAGTGTAGAAGCCTGTGGGAGAAGGTTGTCCAGTTGTAAACATGAATATGCTTGTGTGCCTAGGGCAGATGTAGTACTATGGTTGGCACAGCAGTGCTAAATTTTTTCATGAGTAGTAAAATAGAGTTCATTGGTGGTCCTGTAGTTTTTTCCACAAAAGGAAGGACTTTTGTCCTACTGTAGACAAATTCCATATTGAGCAATTTGTGTAAAATTAACGCAATATGGTTTTCTTTTCCTCTTGCCTACAGAGGTTGAAAATTTCTTTTAGCCTCATCTAAAACCACTGGAGGGAACTGGGTTTAGAGCAGACCCTCCATGGAATAGTGCATGCTGCCCATGAGACCAGTCCTAGCTGAATACAAAACTCACAATGATTCCATACAAGCACACATGTATTGCAAGAGGATTTTAATTAATTAATAACCACAAATGGTTCTGATTATAGCTCCCCATCACACTTGAAGTGATCTCAGTACTGCTGCTTCTGAGGAGACATTGTTCTGCACAGACTTGCTGGTCCAGCAGCCCTTTCCCCACACTGAAAGGCAGTGGGATGTCACACCAGCAGCCACCACAACCAGATAGCTCATACTAAACCCCAGTGAAGCAAAGTCCATGGTAGAGAAGAGGTGTTGGGGTGTGGCTTCCCACCAATGCCTACCTGAATTTCCAGCTTTGAGCCTGTTGGCCTGAAGGCAGATAGGTAAAGGGAAGAAGCACTTCCACCTACAAGCTCAAGGAGATGTCACCTGTGATGCTTCATCTCTCCAGGTGCGTACAGAACCCAACAGGAATGGCTGGGGGCTTGGTCCACGGCCTGAATTTCTCACAGCTCATCACTGAGGCATGGAATTGTTAGTTTATCAAGTCTCCTCAGCAGTACAGGCTAAGAAAATTTTGCTGACATGAAGTTGGAAAGCAAATAACTTTCTTGGACAGATCCTACATTCATCCAATTTAATGGAGCCATTATCCCTCTAAAGGAACTGAGAGAAGTCCTCTGCCAGACTGGATAAACTTTACCTATCCCTGACCTGTGAACTTGAGAAGGATTCAGCGGGAATGGCGGGTGAGAAAGTTACCACTACCTCTTTCCTCCTCCACGGGCCCTGTTTTTGAAAGCTTGGCAGCCTGGTTCTTCACTCCCTCCAGTCCTGCCACTGTCTAAATGTTCCCCCAAAAGAGGAAAACAATGGCTAGTGGAGGGGGAAGCATGTTCAGCTGTAGGGAGCAGCCTTTGTGCTAAGGCCACTGCCTCTGCTCAGTGTGGCAGTCTCTGTGCCCAGAGCTGTCTCCCAGGGGATGTCACATCTCCACTGTGCACACAGTCTGCCCGTGGCCAAAACTAGGCTGAGTATCAGACTGTTTCACTGGAGCCAGGCTCAGTTGCTCTTGACCAGAGAGCTGGAGCAGCAACTAAATAAAGCTAGTGTGGAATGATGTCTCCCTCTGATGAAGATAAGCCTTTCCCTAATTGCTGAGGTAATAAAACAGCTTCCAGCCTGGTCCAGCATACACCCATACTGTTTCTGACCATCCTGTTCAGCCGCATTCCTCCCAGGAACATACCAAAACTTTTGGCAGGTGTGAATGGTTGTCTGCTGAGTGTGGCAGAGGACCTGAGCTACCCTGCTTCTTGCAACTTCACTTAGTTGATTCTACAAGTCTACATATTTGTCAGCTCCGAAGGTGGAAATCCACACATGATTTTAAACATTCAGCAAAGCCTTTAGTATGTCTGTAATGAGACAGCTCTTCAGAAGGGCAATTCAGAGCACTGTTAGACCACTCCTTGGAAAGAACTGCCTCTTACTTGAGAGAAGGCAAATCTGGATCTAAATGTGGGCTCCAGTAGAACTTAAAAACTACAACATCCATAATGTTATCTCAGGAACCTAGTTGTAAACCTCAGACAGGAGTTGCAGAAAGCTCAATTAATCAATAAACTCAGAGATGAGAAGTACCTCACAGTCAGCTCAAAAATTTGCTTTATAAAACAAGGATATCTTCCCTGGGCTGCCTAAACTAATGAGGATCCCACAGTTTGCATCAAATCCTGCAAAAGATTTATTACATGATTGATAAAGGCCTAATTCTGTGTGGTCTATTTTTTTTGCTGCTTTATTTCCATGTAATCTGAATGAAGAGGGTCTTTTTATGTGCTGCAGTTACCACTTCTGTGGAAAATCTGATTGTAAAAAACAGGTTTGCACAACCATCCTGAGAAATAGGATGGTAGAAAAAGCTATACAGGGATACTTCTCTGTACTCAGGTATTCTGTCTCATGAATATTACTGACACCAGTTAAAGGAACCATGAAAAGTCCTGTAGTTAATGCTGATTTCAGTTATTAATCTAAAATTGATTCTGTTTCATCCCAACTATGACTTGATAAATTTTACGCATTAAAATGAAATAGTTTCATTTGACTTACATGTTTGCACGATGCATTATAATGGAATAATAGAAAAGCTTTTTGAAATAATATGAAAGCTGCTGGAGCTCTCTTCCTTTCTCAGAAGTGGGTGCAATAATGTGGAAGGAAGGTGCAGGGATTTGCTTCCCAGAACTTCTTGTCTTGCCCAGCATCAGGTGACATTTGTGACTGCACAAGGAGAAACTTTCAAGAAGGATGTTGACTTCTCAGCTGTGACAGCTCCGCAAGCCAGAGGGACTCTACGCAACAAATAGCAAACAGCTGTGTCCTCTGCATATTTATAAATTACTTTTATGAATGACTATGCAGATGGCACTTTACCATATCTTCGTCTTTGCCCTCTCACTCCCCAGGTCTCTCTGTAATTAGCTGGAGGGCTCTGCAATGAGGGAGTACCTTTGGGACCTTCAGACTTGAGGCATGGTGTCCCTCTCTTCCAGCCATGAGGGCGAAGGCTCGTGGAATTTTCATGTGTTCGGATAGAGGCCCTCCATTCATGGGTGTTGCCTCTCAAGTGTGCTGGACTACATTCCAACCTCTTTATTTTCCTAGCTTTCCCCCACTGCAGTTCCTTTTGACACAGATGACTGTCTGCAGAGCTAGCTCCCATAATAGCTGTGTCTTGACTAAAACAGTACACCTACTAATTCCCCATACTAGAGACCCTATACCTGTTCTTTAATGTACATAATAATAATACAAAAGCAACCCTCCCATTAGCCTAGCAGCAGCCAAATTATACCAAAGATATAAAGAAAAATGGCTTAGACATCTAGGCTTTGCAAAAACAAATCCTTAGGGGAGATTTAATCCCTAAATGCTCTGAAGCTGTAGTTGAACAAAAATAACAGTTCAGCGGATGCAGACCAGAAGAAGAAAAAAAAATAGAAGTCCATTTAACCAGTAGTAACACAAACAATAAATACTCTGTGGGACTGAAGAGCTTTCATTGTGTGATATGAAAATACATCTTACTCTTTCTACTTAGTTCTTGGTGAGACCGTTTGTCTGTGTCTTCCCCTCTCCTTCTAAGGTTTCCACAAAATGGACCATTTTTACTTCACATTTACTAATTCATTTCAGTTCTGGAAGAAAAGACAGTTCTGTCAGTTGTAATATCTCCTCAACACTCAACAAAAAGCAGAGGGCCTGGAAAATGTATGTTATGCAACAAGTCAACCATTTATAATATTTCAAATGTTACTTCCCTTCTGAGGTCTCTAAACAAATATGAAAGGCTGCTAAACCAGAAAGAAATCACATTCTAGCACTGAAAACAGCAATGAAAAAATGCCAGTAGTAAACTTTTAACTCTCAGCTGCTATAACCATCAGTGGGTCAAGAGCAAATCACATTGCAATGAACTTGTTTAAGATTTTTTTTTTTAACCTTTTCAGCACCAGGATCTAAAGAATGCTGCTCTTCATAGTAACCCTTCAATTCAGGTCAGTGAGACTTTTAAATACATCTATGTGAAATGTTAGGCTTCTACCTTGCAGGGGGTGGTAGGCTTTTTTTTACCTTTTTTTTTTTTTTTTTTTTTAATATTTCCTGGAATTTCATAGAAACATCTAAATCTCTTGGCCAAGCACTGCTAAAGTGCTGGTATCTGGCTGGCTTTGACATCAGATTTATGAAACAAAAACTGGGGTCAGACCCACTGAAAACCTGCAGTTTCTCTGAGTTTCCTCTCTGCCAAGCCCTCTTTGCTAAATGCAGAGCTCAAAACAGACTGAAGGCTTCTTGCAGCCCTAGGGAGTTCTTGGCTGGTAGATGGAGAATGGAGCCCAGCCTCCTTCCTCTCTCCCAGCCAAAGTGTCAGGATTGGATGCAGATGCACTGCACCGCCTTCCAAGTTCCTGCACTAACTTGGGAGTCAGCGAGATAAAATTAAAAGTCAGCACAATGAACTGAGGTCGCTCTGTGCTCCTGGGGCTGGTCTGACAGCCACCAGGCAGGAGAAAAACCAGGGTGAAGTCCAGCTGTGCTTGCTGAACAAATAGCTACTCCCTAGAGGACAGCAGTCTCAAAGGTGGTCAGTCACAAGCTTTTCAGCAAATTCGACTTCTGTCATACCAGGAAACTTAGGTATGATCAAAGTACTCTTCAAACACTGGTCCAAATTCTGAGCTCAGTTTTATAGAACATGTCCAGAATTACTTCTTAAGCCAGCAGAGTTGCTGCTGCTTAATATCAGTATCAATTTGGCCTGATGCAATTTGGCTAAACTTGCTGAAATTATGGCAAAGTATGTAAATGAGGAATGGTTTTACTCTCTTAGCTCTTCTTTTCAACGGTTTGCTTTTTCCCTTTTGGCTCCTGCTTTCCATTTAATTATGCCAGGCTCTAAAATGCATTCTCAATGTCAAGCCAATATTTTGAGTAATTGCAAGGAAGGGAGGATTTCTTGTTCGACATACACATTAGCTAATTTTCCCTGGGTTCTGATACTAACTATCAGATTCCACCACCCCACCCCCCTGTCTCTGGGCCGGCTTGGTTTTTTTTTTTCCCTCCTTGTTTTCCAATTGTAAAGCAGACATCTGGCAGCTCTCTGGTGGCAATAGCTGATACACTCACTCTGCTTACTGCACTTGGCCACTTCTCTGTGGGAGGTAGGAGAAGAGGCAAAAAGAGCCGTGGTTTCAGATTCAAGCCCTTATTTTCATCCTATGTAATTCCACAGCGGGATGTTTTCCTCTTCCTACCACCCTCGGGCTTGTGCTTTCTATTATCACTGAAAGACCAAACTAGCAAAAAACAAAATCAGTAAAAAAGCTGCCTTTAACATCAGGGAAAATCTTTCCAGTTTTCCTTTTGCAAACACCGTTCTTTTTCTTCTCCTCCTAAACCTCAGCTGAACTCTTCCATCTCCAGCAGCCCCAGAAGCGAGGGGCACCTGAACTGGGGCAGGGGATGCTCGATTCGGCGCTGCCACCTGGCCTGCCTGATGCTTGCCGCCTTGGAGGTCACAGCACCCGGGGAAGTGATGTGGAGAGCACCTGCCACGCTGTTTTTCTGCAGGAAGAGTCCCCAGGGGACTCAGAGACATGTGGGAAGGGGAGGGGAGAGGGGAAGCAGCACATGACTCTATCTGCCATAATTTGCCCTGTTTGTTCCCCTGAGTTCTTGAAAGGGAATGTAACGGAGCCCTCTCCATGACCTCAAGCTTTCACCGAAATATTTAATAATGATTTATACTACTGTTATGTTGATTAAGACTGAGTAAATATATATACTACACATAAATTATTTCATTCTAAATCAACGCTCACTTTTTTTTTTTTTTTCCCTCGGTAATGATCATCATTAGCCTGGAATGTTTCCCATGCTTATAATTTTTTAATAAATTGAAATTATTTTTATTTCAAAATAATCCCCCACATGCCCCTGTGTAATTTTGAATATTAATTCATTCCTATTCCCATATCTGTGACAATCCTGCCTGAAGTCATTTAGGCTCATATGAGAAGGATCAGATTTTATTCTTGAACAAACTGTAGAGTCTTTTATGCTTTTGATACCAATGTATTTCAGCTTCAACACAAAATAATTGTCAAGATATCAATTGGTCTGCGTAAAGGCCAAATTTCATGTGAGACTCCTTTCTCCATCACAAAATATGCTTCTGATAGGCTAGAAATTATTTTGATATTTGGTTCCAACAGTGCAGACTTGTACACATAGACATCTCTTTCATGTTCACATTTTTATCATATTCCCCTACTGTCTTTATTCCCACACAGTTACATTGCAAGAAACTGCTCCCTGATATTTAAGAAAAAAAGGAAGTACTGAATGTCTTAAGCAAACTTACGTCTCTGCAAAAATAGCAACTATGATGTGTCAGCCTCAAATAACATCATCAAGTAATTTTCTGAGTAATACTGATAATTCAGCCTCAAAATGGCATTTTCAACTTCTACACAAGAAATCATAATGTTTGGAGTTGTCATATGAATATGTATTATAAAGCTTTAGTACCTCAGAATGTCTGAATGTATAAATATGAAGAGCACAGAAGAAAAATAAAAATGCTTTAAAAATAAGCTCAACTGATTGAAAACTCTGGCTAGGAATTTCTGCAGTGTATACTGGGATTGCACAGTAGCAGTGAGCCCAGGATGTTGAAGATGTACCATTAGTCTTTAGCCATGTAATCTCAGTTTGAGACTGTCAGCAGCTCTTAATATACCCTATCAAAGGATCCTCCTAGAACGTGTAGAACAGGCTTGATGAGTAGAGACACAAAAAAAACCAAAAAACAAAAAAAAAAAACCTGCAGCTCACAGTTCTGGCTTCACTGCAAGTGATAGTAATTATCTTCATTGTTTGCTTTAAGCTCAGTCACAGGGTAGGACAGTGAGGGCTGGGGAAGAAGGCTTTAAGCACAAACCTGAACATGAGACAGAGTGAGACAGCATAAAAACAACACTTTTGTGGAAGCGTCTTTTGTTCTAAGCACATTTCTGGTTAATTTTAAGAAAGGCTGATATAGCACTTAGCCAGCTAGAGGAGACATGCTCAGGTTGTGCAGCAGTGGAATTGGCCAGACACCAACCTAAGGGCAGGTTTCTACAGCACAGGAGATTATTTATCCAAATCACTGGTCCATTAGGAGCATTCTAAGCTTCAGAGGCCAATGGTGCTACAACTGCTGCTCACTTATCCTGCTCCCTGCTACAAAACTCAGCAAGGAGGTCTTTCCCCAATGCGCTGCGTGAGGGTAGATTACCTCTTCTGTCTGCAAAGGGCAGGCAAGGTCACATTTGACCTTGACATTTGACCTACCTGTCTGGTGTGTCACCCCCAGCACTCAGAGGGGGTCTAGCCAAATTTATCATGGCAGATGGGTGATCTGTAAGACAATTGTACTGCTCCAGCATTAAGATGACTGAACTCCAGAGCGTGCAAAGTGTTGTGCTGTCAGTCTTAACTCAGAGTGAGCAGCCTCTGCTCACATCACAGTAACCGTGATGGACTGGGTGTTAGCTCATTTTCAGAGTTTCTATTTTAAAATTGCTTTCATAAACTACATTTTGGGGTGGGTGGGGGAGGGGGAGGATGACAAATTGGGGGAAAAGTATTTGTCTCTCCATGTAAGCCTAAGCACCGAATGAGACATCCTCACCCTCACCAAAAACCAAAAGTATAGGTCAGAATCAGACCATCCTCATGCTTCAACAGTTGTGATCCTACACCCAGGGCTTCCAGTCATTCACAGACGAAAAACTCAGTAAAATAATTTTAAAGGAAACTTGTAGTTATTTTTCTCCAGTATTGGCTTTCAAATGGATCAGTTCTGTCCTGTGGAACTTCTGTCCTCCTCAGCTTTTTTAAAAGCAATCTCCTATATATTTTAGATTCAGTCTGACTTGGTTTTTCACTTGTACAGAAGCTTATCACATATGAAGTATTGGCTAAAGTAAGAAAAATCAGAGATTTGGCAAGAGAGTTGTAAGCATTTATATTTTACCTCACATTTGGGACAGACAAAGTGCATGTATATGATTGGTTACTGTGGCTCTGCTGATGTGCACTAATTCGTTGAGCTGCAGTAAACTTAGCATCTGTCTGAGCCCTGAGGGTTTGTCTACACACAAAAGTTGTTGTGTTTAACCATACCATTAAAGTGCAACACAGCCCTCAAGGACAGATGCAGTCAGTTTGATATAAAAGTATGTAAACCCACAGAACTTGGCCCTGCAAGAGAACAGCAGTAAGCTAAAGGTATATAAAGTATCTTTATACCTTAGTATAGCATTACCTATAGGAGAAAACACCAGTGTATCACCACTTCATGCAATTAAGTCAGGGGAAATACTCTGCAGAAACCAGGCTTGAAGTAATACAGTACCATTACTGCTGTTAAAATTATAGCTGAACACATGTTTCAAATCATTCCACGTCTGTGGTGTGTGACATTCAGCAGGGAAAAAAATCACCCAGACTGCACACAGGAAAAGTGTGTGGGGTGGGAGGGAAACACATACAAATGGTAAAATGCCACCAAGAGTCTTGTGTAAGAGATATTAAACCTTTCTGTTCAAGTAAGAAATGGTGCATTAAAAATTCAGGAACTGGAGAACAGGAAGGAATCTGAATCAAAAATTCAGATTAATTGAGCAAACAGTCAATTGCTAAGCTTTCTGCTTTATGTGTTCATTTGGTAATTCATGACAATTAGGTGACTTTAGGAAGGTGGAAAGTATGACAGTAACTTGATAGTTGGCAAACAAGTTTATCTGTAGTTCTTGTAGGAGCTTGATTTGAGACTTGGAGCCCATATAATAATGTATTCACTGTTTTAAAGAGGAGCAAGTGAAAACATGAGCCTTGCACATGCATTGGTAGAAAAAGTTTAATATGAAATATACATTATATACTGAATATACGCATAGAGTGTGGTCTATGAGGAAATTCTTTGCGGTAAAGGGACGGCATTGCTTCTGGAATGGATAATAAATTACAGACCATTTCTTTTGGCATGATTTAGAATATTTATTGCAAATATCTGCCATAACATAATCTGCTGTGTGACACAAACTGGTAAAATGTGTGGGGCATATTCTTTTGTCCTCTGAAATCTGAATTTCAGTGTTTAAAAAGGTTTCTGTAAATGACAAAACGACAGCCACTGTTAAAGAAAAAAATTACCATCCTTCAGTGGTAACGTGTGACTTTGTCCTGATGTATTTCCTTTTCACTTCCATGACATAATAGAGCCTCTGTGGGTTACCTGGTGAGGTTTTGGTAGCAGGGCTGTGTGAGAGACTGGAATGTTAAGGGTCAGGGACTCAGACAGTGGGTGCTCTGCTGAGGCTAGGTTTGCCAGGAGGTTCCCAGCCAGAAGGGAGGAGGAGAGGTTTTGGGGGTGCAGTGAAACCTCTGGCAGTGAAACCACCGCCGCAGGGTGACCGTGACAAACCAATCTTTGCTCAGTAACTAGAGAGGTTGTGAGCCAGATGGGGGAAAAGAAATAGACCCTGTGGAAATAGAATAGTGCTTTTTATCATGCAAGTGTCCTCCCTCACACAAACAGGCTCAGGTGTAAAACTGCCTCCTGGGAGATTTATCAGGACCTTGGCATTCTCACACAGGCCTGGGGGTTTCGGTCCCTTCTGACCAGGCACAACCTGCTCAGCCACACTGACCAGAGAGGCAGCTTAGGAGGTATCATAAACCATCAGAGACCCCCACAAGCACCCCCAGACTCATTTCTGAGGCCTTCCACCAGAGGACTGTGATGCACAATGTTGCAACAGCTTTGAACTCCCCTAAGGGAGGTACCTGGGCATTCCCACCTGGGCATATTAATTAACACATGAATTCTGTGTTTCAGGCACTTCCCCTACCCCAGATAGATTAGGACTGAGATCATCACCTCACCCAATTGACATCAGAATTGAAACAATCAAGTCTTGTCACTGGATTCATGAGTGGTGACTGTGTATCTTTCAATTCTAATCCCTTCTTTCTGCTTCTTTTCCTTCTTTATTTTTTAAGTGTTATTTTTATACTTTCCTATTGCTATACTTCTATAGATAAGAACCAAAATAGCTACATACCCCTTTCCATTGCAAACAAAACAGTTCTAAAATCAATGTAAATATATTGGATGGATGGATGGATGGATGGATGGATGGATGGATGGATGGATGGATGATAGATAGATAGATAGATAGATAGATAGATAGATAGATAGATAGATAGATAGATAGATAGATAGATGGATGAAAACATCGTCCATTCAGTGTCATTTCACTCTAGCTACCCCAGGGGATCTATTAACAAGAACCCCAGGTACCCTTGCCTTCAGGAATGGGTTGTAACAGGTCAGCTTCTGTGACAAGACACCAGAAGACACCAGAAGGTGTTCCCATGTTGGACAGAAGGAGGTCCAGATGACTCCAGGGTGGGCCAGCTGCTGACCAAAGCTAAGCCTGATAAGCCTATCCATGATGTTGGCCTCACCTGTGTAATAACATATTTAAGGAGTGGTAAAAAATGTTGCACGACGGCATCTGAGAGAGAAGAGGGAGAAAATGTGAGAGTGAAGTCCTGCAGACAGCAAGGGCAGTGAAGAAGGAGCAGGAGGAGGTGCTACTGGTGCCAGAGCAGAGCTCTGCCCCTGCAACCCATGGAGGTCCATGGTGGAGCAGAGATCCACCTACAGCCCCTGAAGAATGTTGCAGCAGGTGGATGTGCCCTGAAGGAGGCTGCAGCTCACAAAAGATCAGTTTTTTTGGCAGATGTGACTCTGGAGGGGACCCACGTTGGACCAGGCATTCCTGAATGGCTGCACCCCATGATAAGAATCCACACTGGAGAAACTCTTGAAGAGTCACACCCTGTGGGAAAGACCCACTCTGGAGCACTTTGTGAAGGTCTGTGTCCCACAGCAGGTACCACTTGGGGAGGAGTGTGAGGAGGAAATGGCAGAGATGAAGCAGTGTGAGCTGAGCACAAACCCTGCTCCTCACCCTCCCACACTGCCGGAAGGGAGGAGGTAGAAAAAGCAGGAAAGAAGCTGAGCCTAGGAAGAAAGATAGGAGAAGGTTTTTGAGTTTTATTCTTATTTCTCACTATATTAGTCTGTTATAATTAATTGGTGATGTATTACATTAATTCCTGTAAGTGGAGTCTGTTTTGCTAATGACAGTAATTAATAAGTGTCCTTAGCTCGACTCATGAGCTCTTCACCACGTTTTCTCTCCCTGTCCTGTTGATGGAGAGAGAGTGATAGAGCAGACTAGAACATTAGTGGACAGCTGACAAGCCAGCCAAGGTGAATTCACCAGAGAGGGAGTAGTGTTAAAGTGTTAATATTCTCATACAATTTTACTTCTTTTGTATTAACAACTTCCTCAAATAGTAAAATACCACTCAAGTGTGACACAAGCAATAGACCCTACATAACAACCTCTGTAAAGAAGAACCAATTTTAGAACCAATTTTTCAGAGCACAAGCAAGCATGTGCTGATTTCATTTTGTTATAAGATACCTAGTTTTGTCATTATATTTCCAAATCACAAAATTCCCTCTAGTTCTTCTGTACCAATATATTCAGCATTATTAGAATAGTGCAGATTCATACCCAAAAAAAAAAGTACAGCACAGCAGTATCAGGACATGCTGTGGGAGACTGTTCCCAGAAGAGTGATGCACCAGTGCTTTGTGCTGATTGTGCAGATACACACATGCACTGAATCAATGGAGTGGACATTTTCCAGACATATTACATCCAGAAATAGTTATTTGCTGGGCATTTCATAAGGATGAAAGCAGCTACAGCCAAAACCAATATCTGATTGTTACACCAGTGTGGAACAGGCAGTTCCTCTTCAGGCCTTTTATTATTGAAAGAGAGAAATATTGGGAAGAGTGTTAAATTACTGGGCATTATCTCTTCTGGTGGAACTTCTCATATCCCTGAAATTAAGAGGGACATATTGACAATGGCATATCTGTAGAGTTTGAAGCTTCTCTAATTCCAGGTTACTTTAGGTGTTTCAAAGGCTGTCTACTTACCAGTACAGGCCCTCAACCCCAGCCTAGAACAAAGAGGTAGCTTGGTGTTTCCTTTTGTCTGTAACCTGTGACACTTTCTGATACTCAGGATATGAAGAGAAAATGGCTTTCCAGTCATCCCTTGTGCTTACCTCTCCCAGCCTTAAATATGCCTTCAGTACAGTCCTCTGTAAGAAGAGCTGCACAGAAGGAGGTGTAGGTGATAACTGTATGGGGCATCATTCTCACATGATCCAAGTGGCACTGAGAAGAAGGTGCTCTGAAGTTTGTGCAAAGTGAGCCCAGCTTCCCTGCAAACCATCCTAGTATCTGGTGTGAATTCCTTCCTAGGTGGCCACAGCCCACGTTACCCTCACTGAACCAAGTATAATTTATATGAGGAAAACAGCTGATCATGTACAAACTCATACACTGGCTCAGCCATGCAGTAAAATGCAGTAACACAATAAGTTTCAGATTTCATGTGGTAGAACATTATTTTACCTCACCTTTTAAATAACCACACATAAAATCACCCATCAGCGATGCATAATACATCACTGTGATTATGTATCACATAATACATCACATGGTAACTCAGTCTTGTATCTTATCCAGGTGTTAGGTCTGATGTATTCTTTGGTGTGTGCAGATATATGTGAACTTTTTTTTTTTCTTCTTTTACTGTTTTTACATCTATTTATGCTAAGTGAGTTCAACTCTTTTAAACAATAGCAAAAGAAGAGCCAACTCCACAGATCTGAATGACCTGTACACTTGAAAAATGCAATTTCACCAAACACTTGTGGTGTAAATGAAGTGTTTGGTTGATTATAGACACCGTTGCTGCACTATGGCACAGAAGATAACTACAGCCCAGTAGCTGTATCTTTCTATTTTTAGCTCATTTTCATTAAAATTTCTATGTAAAGTGGTTTTGATAATAATACAAAAATTGTGCATTTTTGATGCATATCACACAATGACAACACACTGACCACACAGCAGAGCAGGGCACTTCAGCTATAAAATTGCATTTCATATGAGAGATCTCAGAAAACATAAGTTTATACAATATGTAGATAACATATGGCCCAGTAATAAGGCCATCAGATGTAATAAATGGTATAAAACATACAGGCATCTGGGGTGGGGTGCACAGTTTTGAATTAGGTGTTTTCTGCCCCATACCTAGGGAGTCAAAATCCCTCAGGAGGACAATCTGGACACCCTGTAAACTGGGCAAGTGTCCTGGGGTGATAAGTGTCCTTGATTAGGGAGTCACTGTGACACCCGTGTTAGGGCGGCAGGCAGGCCTCTCCCCACGCTCCAGCTCTGGGCCTGGCGTTACTGAGCAGGTGAAACTGTGCTTATGTTTTGTTGGAAAGCAGTGAGGAATGAAGAAGTCCTGCCCCTCCCTGTAAATTATTGTTTCCTACTCCTTGTAAGAGCTTGGAAACTTTCTCAGCGCAGTACAAGAGTGTCATTCCAGTGCTGAATGCCTCAGCTATCAAAGAGGTGACGTGGTGCAATGCAGAGACAGGGACCCTGCGCTTTCACCAAGCACAGAGCTCTGCTGTTGCAACTCACAGCCTCCTTTCTCTTGACTAAAAGTCTGGAAGACAATGAGGAAAATCATCATTCTTTCTTGCTTTGGATACACGGGAGTGGGAAATTGCAGGCGAGCTTTCTCAGGCTGTGAGAAGGACTGAACCCAAGTCTCCCACAAGTTGACTGAATGCTTTTGTTATCCAGTGAGTGGTGGCTGCTCCTTTCTTTCTTGAGACAAACGAATTGACCACGTCAGCATTTAGATGAGAATCTGATCCTGACAACAAGGAGCCATGTATATTTGGAGGGTAGCACATAGGTGGGCTCATGCGTGGTACCAGGCAGAGATTCAGAGCTCAGCACTGAGAGCTGCCAAAGCATCTCTGAATCAAAGCTCTTTTAAGACTTTTAAGTCCAAGAAGGATATGCCCAGGGCTAAAATTGAAAGACAGTATCTACAGACCTCAGTCTTACACTTTTGTGGCGTAGCTCCACTCTAGCTCTACTTTAGCCATGAAATCCCTTTATTTGGCATAGTTCATGCTTTCATCTTGACACACATAATTAGATCTTTCAGTTAGGATGAACTAGTAGACACAAACACTGATTTTTTTCAGATATTTGACCTTTTAAAAGTAAGATTTTAAAAAACAAAGTAGAGAATATGACATGTTTTTATTATGTTTTATGTTTTATATGCATACTGAAACGTATCAGGAACTCTAGGACAAAAGTAACCTCTGATGTCTTGGTGATGTTGTAGCCATTTCCCTTCCAAAATGGGGGATGTCCACTAACAGATACTCACTGCAGAAAGAGTCTATGTCAAAATAGGCACATATAGGGAAATATTCATTTTTCCTTAAAAAAAAATAAATGGAAGGGAACAAAAAATTGTTCCTCATTGACAATATTCTTAAACTGTCTCCTCAGTTTTATTCAAATTATTATTATTTTCAGCACTTCAGTACTAAAAAATTTTGCAGGCTTGAAGCAAAACATTATATACAGTGGGAAATAGAAGCTACATAAATAATTATTAGTAGACTAAAAATAACTTACCCATGAATAAATACATGGTTAAAAAAAAAATAAAAGAACATGCAATTACTAGAGCTCTATTTATTAATACTTTCTGGCCAAAAAGCACTTGGAAATAAATTGGCAGAAAACCAAAGCTCCCTGCAAGTACAAGTACAAGAAAACAAAATTAACACAACCTTGAGTTAATTTTAGCTGTGAATAGTTAAAAAAAAAAAAAATCCAACCCAACTCTTCATTTCAAAATGTTTATTATTTCTTCACTGTGTACTTCTCACCCCACTTGAAGACAAGTATTTGAAAAATCTTTATCAGCAAAATTCTTTGGGGCTACTTAATATTTTCAAAGAGAAACACTTAGATTACACACAAGATTCATAATTGCAAACTAGAATTGCAATGTTCAATCAACTTTTGTCACTTAGAGCAATTCTTGTCTAAAGAACCTCAGACACTATCAGTGGTTTTTGTTCTGTTTGAATCTCAGTCTTATGTGTGCTCCTATGCACTTTCAAAACCCTACTACAACCAGAGAGGCAGAAAGCTAATCTTTTCTGTCAACTTTGTGCCCTCCTTCTCTGGAGGCACTTTAGAAAGTTCATTTATATATTTTATATCATATGATTATAAAAATTGCCTGAGTTGGTCAGAATTTCTCACCTGTTTTCGCTAAGATGAGCCAAAAGTTATCTCCTAGAGACATGCCTTCAGACACCAGAAGAGACATCAGACATCAGAGCAAAGCAAGGATACACTTAGTCTTCCCCTAAATCTTTTCTAGGTTCTCAGAATTTGCAGCTTGTAGGTTTACTGAGTCAGGAATGATTTTCCACAATTTAGAAGGCTTCAGGTATTCACCTTCCATTAGCTAGTTTAATTTTCATTAAAAAATGAAATTAAATGTTTGGTAGGAAATGTTAGGTTTCACAGGACCCTGTGGTGAAGAATTTCCACCGTGTAATTACCCGTAGTGTGTGCAAGATCCACCTCCTCTGATTGTCCTGACTTGTCCTTTTCTGGATATTTTCTAAACCTAAAACAAACTTTCTGAAAGCAAAAGAAAATAGACCCACTACAGAGTTACATGATAGTAAAATTCTTTTCTCTGTATCCTTTCCTAATACTTGCCAAAAGTTAGTGTGCTTTTTTGATCACTAAGTATATTTTGTCATGAAACTTTCTGTTATAAACTGAAGTCCAAGTCCTGACTCATTATTGTCAGCTCAGACCATTTATTTTTATATCTTTATGAACTCATGGGGGAAAGGAGAGAAAGGCCATGTCCTGTGTGCATCAGTCTGTATTTACCTTGCTAAATTTAATCTGTAATTTTCATCCTCAAGTGCACAGTCCCACAAAGTTCTTCCACTGTTCTGCACGCATAACTCCATCATTACTTTCCCATGCCCAATGGTTTTGCCATCAAAATTTGTCACCTCTCTATACACCCTTGCCAAATCAGAGAAGTTTCCTAAGTCTGTGGCAGTCAGCTGTCAAGCACATCTGCACAGTCACGCAGAAAAGGAAGAAAAGCCACCGAGATAGCAGAGCTACAGAGGAGAACAATGAAACAGTCACAAATTTCAATTATTTGTTCATGCATTAATTGGAGTCTAGATTCCAGGAGACTGACAAAGGAAATACAAGATAAAATCACTCTTTTGGAAAAAGTCATCTCTAAGCCATGGTTTTGTTCATGAAATAAAATTCCTGCAAGGCACATCAGCTGATAATATTTTAATGGGTTTAGATTTTAATACAGTTTAACCAAGTCACACTTAAATCAATTTAGAATCCCTCTAGCAGACTTAAGTGATTGAATACATCACAAAGTAGCTGCTTTGTTATTACTTTCATAGCAGAACTTCTAAAGCAGATTACAGGTCTTGCTACTATGCACACTTGTCTAGAGCACATAAGAAATGAGACAACTCAACACACAGCACTGTCCCCAGAAATAGTGCATAGACCCACAGCTGTCTTTCAGAATGCTACATTGTGACAGGAGGCAGAAATGTTCTCCCAATTATTCATTACTTTTTGTTTATTTACATGCTAATATGCTAACACACAGGCACTGTTCAGAAATGCTGCTGTACTTACCACAGTCAGACCCTCCCTCTAGCAAAGCAGAGCCAGCCTATGAGCTGTGTGTCTTGGGTCAATAAATTCTGACGCTGCTGGACACATGGACATGGGGAGGACGTGTCCCTCTTACTAATGCCTGGCTCCTTGAGCTTCCCAAAGTCAGCACACAGAAGGATGGCATAGAAGGTACACGAGATAAGAAATTCCCAAGCTGTATAAAAGTACTATCACAAAAACGGTGCTGCAAAAAGTGCTCCTTGGAGCAGTGCCTGGCACACAAACTGCAGATAACAGAGCATGAAAATTGATGGGGAGGGACATAAGCAGGAGCAGCTGTGGTCCAGAGCAATTGGTTTGCACCACAGTCATTTTTTCATCACTCCAAAGCTGTGGCACTCCAACGAGGAAGGGATAGTAAAAGTCTCCAGGGCTATTTAAAATGTTGAGGAACTGTTCCGGGGTACTCTTGTTTTTTCTGCATGTTAATACCTTTTCCTGGCAGCCTGTGGGCCATATAATACATTCTGCACTCCCTCTGCAAGCATGCCATACCAGCTGGTTCTGTTTTCATATTTCAGGTGGCACCTGATGTGTGGCCTGCCAAAGGCTCCTGAAAGGTTAAGCTGGGCTTTGACAAGGGAAGCAACCTCATATTAATCATTCTCCCAGTTTTTCTCTCCATACCCTGCTGTCAGGTTTTAGCACTGAAATAACAACATAATTGAAATGCATATAGATTAGAAATGCATATAGAAATTTGTAAAAATACCTATCTTCTTTTAGTTCTTTGAGTTTACAAATAAATGCAAGAACACTACAAGACTTAGAAAACAGCCAGCAACTTTGGACCAACTTATGTCATGGGAATGCATGCCCACTGAAAATTAAACAAACGTTTCCTAAGGCCACCTTACTTTGCTGCTGTGTACCCTGAAGCCAACAGCACAGTTGTGCACGCTGCCACCAAATGCAGATTATCATTTGAATTATAGCAATAGACAAAACATCTTCACTAAAAGCTGTTCATGAGTTCATTAATCAGAACCTATTCCTAAATTGCCAGAACATTGGTTAACCCATTGTGAATTTTGTGATAGAAAGTTGTGGGTTGTCAGTGAAGTAAAATTTTAGGGAGATTCTTTAAACACAGTGAGGAACCACAGGTGACTATACTGGGAGGAATGCTGCCCTCTCTGTCCCCTCCTATAGTATGCCCATTGTTGATAAAGGCTGTCTTCTTTCTGTTGGTGTTCATTGTGGAGAGAAATGCACTAGTTATTTACTGGTGAAAATGAGATGGCAGTAACAAGCAATGGAAGACAGTGTTGTTTTTCATTTTGCATTGATGCCCCTCTACAGAGGCATGCATTTCTCATATTATTCTTCTCAAAGACTTTATTGTTCTGGCTTCCTGTTACAAGTCAAGCTGGTGATGGCAGACTCATGAAATCCCATTAGCATACTGAGAGCAGTGTATTACAGTACCAGGCAATAGAGTAAATGCAGAACAATAAGTATAATAGGGAATGCATTACCCCAAAATGGAACAGCAGCTCTGTACTCAGTACCAGTTCCATGAAGGTGCCTTCTCACTGCTTGAAAACAAACAAACAGCATTTTTAGGGTTCAGTTGCAATGTCAAGTAAAATCTGGCTAGTTTAAACCGAGGAAAACAGATGCCAAAGGTGTTATGCTACATGTCCAGGTGCAACCATCTATCTCTCCCTGTTCATGGACTCTAATTTAAATGTTTTTTGACTTTCAGATATAAAGAGCTTATTATTTTTTTGATATAGAGCTATAACTGGACCCTGTAAACACCTGAACTTACTTTTGAGTCTTATTCTTTGCTTGGCTGGCATCAATGACAAGCATGGGATGGCAGCCTTCAGAAGACAGGTTGTCTTTAAAAGAACCAGTGCTTGTGGAGCCTGAACTAGAAGGAAAATGGCTAGTTTGTACCCAGTCAAGCAAAAGCCTGCTATGGATGAGCAAGAAGACAGCTGGCACATCAAGATGAAATAGTACCTCAGTAATGCTGGCAGTTCTCAGGGACAGGCCTGTCCTGCAGTGTTCATAAAGGTCAGGAAGTAAAGGTAGGTACAGTAGGCAACTGCAAGGCCCTTTTGGGGAAAAAGGGACAAACGGACTAGGATAAGGAGCAATTCTGCAGAGGAATTGACACTTACCTTTACCTCAGACAAGCACTGGAAAAGTCTCTTCAAAGATGTGGATTCCCACTGCCTGTGACATACTGGTGTGTTCAAAGGTGGAAAAGAAGGTTTTTTTTTTCCCCCCCAGTTTTTTTCCAGAATGAAAAGGATGATCAGTCTGAAAGACTTTTAAGGAAAGCTGTCAAACACTATAAAAAAGCAAACCAGATTATGTATTGGCGTACTGTTTATAATGACTAATCACTTTCTATTTTAAATATAGGTTTTAATTCTAAAAACTGAAAAGAGAGAGTTCAGATTTTTTTTTCATGAGAGTTTCTGAGTTAGTAACTTGCAATGATATTGTGATATGGACTATAATTTTCTCTCAGAAATGATCCAAAGGGTCTCTTAGACCAACAGGTCTACTGTTCTGGGCACTCTCTTTGCAGATGAACAAAGGAGTAAAATATTAAATGAGAACCTCACAGTGGAGACTTCTACTAAGACAAACATTTGCATGTTTAGTTGTGTGGCTGAATATAGCTGAAATGCATTGGCATGGGTCTCAATGCTAGTTCATGCTACTTGGTGTATTCTTCTGCCATTTCCTTTGTAAAATTCAAATATTAAATGGGGAAAAGCCAACCTGAAAACCAAAACAAAAGAGGTGATAGTGTGCTATATTTTGTTTCATCTTTCCAAATAGGTTAGGCCTGCTCTGACATGAGGAAAAATAAAGTCTTCATGAACTAGGCCAAAGATGGGAATGGACAAGGATCATGAACATCTTCAGAAGCTTAGGAGAAAAGTTCCATTCAGGAGTTCAGACTAAAGCTGGACAAGGGTTTGAAGAGAGAAAGCTGACACCCAGAAAAGCATCTAGAGGTTCTAGTTTCATTTAAGCTTTCATGCAGTACTGCCTTGCCACACAAGATGATGGTTTGATAATAAACATGTCAAACCGCAGACAGGCCTCATGATGTGAGCAGGAAGGAACTTGTTAGGATTTCCCACCTTACAGTATCAAAGAAGATGCCCATTTGAGTTTTGTGTAGAAACACAGAACATAGAAAGGACAGTTTTGGTTGTCAAGAATAGATAAGCATGCAAGAGATATTTTAAATCACATAGATCCACAAAATCTCTACTTCACCTAGTAGTGCCTAAAACACGCCAAAGGAAAAACTCCTTCCTCTTAAAGTGGAGACCAAGCAGTATAACAGATGAAAAATGGAATTGACCCGCAGGATGGGAGCACGTGAAGTCACCAACATAACCACTAAATGCTGCTCTAGAATCTATAAACTCCATTTGCTCAGCAACATGTGTTCAGGAAGATTCAAGAATAGTTATCTTAGCAAACACAGCATCTGTCCCTATCTACAAAAAAAAAAGCTGAAGTATTCTTAGCTACAGAAAACTACAAGAAAAGAAATGTCATGTTTCATTTTGATAACTCCTTAATTAAGAGATGGGGGGGTGTTAACAATGTTTTTCAAATAAAAGCCCCTAGTTATCCATCCAGTGTGGAGATATTCATATATCCATGCACAGTGAGAGAGGAATGTGCTAAAAATGTTGTAAATTTTTAGGGCAACTGCCCTTTGCACCATCTTCGTAATTACCAGAAATTGTGTAATTGTTTTTTCTTGCTATATTACTGTGTGCATGCATTAGTTGCCATGAAGACCTATGAAACAGAAATTATTTCATGTTCACCTACCTGCTTCAAATTAACGCCCTTGTAAGAGTCTCCTCAAACAATCTTGAAGTTGCTTCATTTCAGGAAGTGCAGATGCAGTGCAAGGGACTGGGTGAAATGATTTATCCCTCAACTGCTTGGAAGTTCCCTTTCCACACAGTGGGCTCATGCTTTCTAAATTGTTCATGGTCGTTGTGAGATGAGTCCTGGAAACTTTACAGTTGTACATGAAGAAATATATGCATTTTTTCACACTAATCTCATATTATTCAACAGTAATGAGTGGCATAGAAACTGGTCCTGAAAGTTCAGTTTCAGATTAAACTAACCTTTGAAACTGAGTGTTCATTAAAGTTTAAGATTTCAAAATACATGTGTAGCATAAAAAATGAAATTATTTATGTGATACACAATATTTAATGTGAGAAAACCATTAACAAATACTTTAATAAAGCACATTAATTTGTAAATCTCCATAAGAAAACCTTATTACAGCAGTAATCCACACTGTAATACCGTCCCCTAGCAAAAAATACAAACTGGATGAAAATCATCTCAGATGTGTGTGTAAACATACCTTCCTTTGAGCAGGAGCATAATAAGTTTTATGATTGAGCCTCATTTATAACTAGTCTGTAGAAGATCTCAGTCAAGCCATTGCTGCCCTGAAAACAGATGTGATTTTCCAAAGCTCTGCTTTTCAGATGTAGCCTTACTTCTCCTTCAGTTCTAATAACAGTACAAAATAATCTATTCCTCTTGGAAAAAGCAGATTAAAAAAATAGTCTGCAAGTCATACTGCTGACTGCCTGCACTAAGGAAATTTTGTCAGCTAGCCTAAGTATCTCCTAGTATCCTGGTCAGATTGGTGTTTGGCTCTGTAAAACCCTACTGTAAAAAATGCTTCCCATCTCACAGACCATATGCTGGGATCCAGGATAGCCTTTGGAGATCTAAGATGGTCTTTAGATGCGTAAATATAAATTGCAGTCCTTAGAAAAGTCACTCAGCTCTTGCTTAAATCTGGAAAGGGCTTAATTTTACAGCATTACAGTGACTTATGGCTAACATTTGGTCATTCCTAAAGCAATTGGGAAGCCCTGGCAGTATGACACGGCACTGTCAGTCTCATTTGCAAGCCCCACTGATTTCAACTGTCCAGATCTTAACCAGTGTCTTAATACAATCCAAATTGTGACACCACATTTTCCAGATGGGGTGCTGCAAAAGGCATGGCCATTGTATGGCCCTTAAATGTGCCAGATGATGGAGAACATACACCACTGTTCCTGCTACTTATGGAAAATCTATTTCAGTTTTCATCCCTGCTTGATAAGATCCTAAACTGTATATCTGATCCCAGATCCTTCCCTCCTCTTCTGTCACCTGCCCTGGTAAGAGAGGGACTTCTTTATTCTTGGGTTTCCCCATTGTGGATCCACTTACTATTGAATATATCAAAGCAAAGAGGGGACAGACAGTGAGTGTGAATGTGTCCATCTGTCATATTAAAAGCAGTCCCTGTGTATTGACATCAGACATTTTATCAAATGGCTGTTTAATGTGAAATACACCTTGTGGGAAGAGTAAGTCGGACTGTCTGCTCTAAATTCCAATTGCAGATTTATAAGGTATGAATAACTTAAAGGAATTTGATTACAATGACCTATATTCAGACTGTTCATTCAGCTACCTCAGTCCTAAACTGCACTGCAGGATGTCTGGTGCCATATGTTGCTTTCCAGCATGCCAGTTGATGAGGCAGTCGGTAAGGTATTGCACTTCTAAACTGCTTCTCCTGGGAAAAAAGGAGGAAAGAACATGGGAAGAGGGAGGGAGGGAAGGAAGGAGGGAAGCAGAGGAGGAGCAGGAAGGGAGGAAGGAAAAGAAGGCTGTTTTTCACATGCTTTTTAATGTTTTTCATCACCAGTTTGTGAAAGTGTGGATTAGATATCAGTAGCATCCTCACAGCATTACTGTGGTGCTGCAGACTTACTACTGTTCTTGTAGCACAGGTAGATATTGTGTTCTCGGACTGCCTGCCCTCCCTGACAGCTTTCAGCTTTTAATGCAGTTTAATGTATGTTTAGTCAAAGACTAGTCCTTGTTTGACAATTGATGATTCCTGTCTCTGATTAAAGTCCATCCATTGTGAGAGTGTGGAGTGTGCTTGGATTTGCTGAAATCAGATCACTCTTTCTGCAAAGTGTGTTTGTCACAGCATCCCTGCCTTGGTTACTTACTTTTTTTTCATTTCTGTAACTGTACTTCTTTGTTAGGTTCTTTTTTTCTAATGTTATCCAAAGTAAACTAAAATATATCTTAAAAGATAAATAATAATCTTAAGAGAAATTACATTTCCAGAAATTTACAGGCCTTTTTCACATCCAAAGATGAGAAGACAAGTTTGAATAATCTTTGAAACCCTGCTAAAACTCTGTGCCAAGCCACCAGCACTTTCAACAATATCAGCATTGTACTAACTTGCCAGAGAACTTCACTCTGACTTTACACCAGCTAATTGTTCCTGTGGTTCTGCTGGCTCACCAGGGTTTCCACACCTCACCAGGGTTTTCACCCTCACCAGGACCAGGGTTTTCACACCACATGGTTTTCTCACCTGCATAAAATGGTCACTAAATCTCTCTCTAAGATCTGTAGAAGTCCCAAATAAGATATATATTTGTTTAGAGCTCTTACAGTCATTTACTGCACCCACTCCCTCATTCCTGGGAAGTATAATGTTGGAATTCCTCCTTTATTCCCAGAAACATATCAAAGTAATGGAAGCCTAGGCTGTGCAGAGGTTTTGGAGGAATAGGTGCAGTCCAAGAAAACTCTTGAAAAAAAATGCTGCGATTCCCTTGCCTTGTCCTGTCTTGTTATTACACACCTCTCTTGCAGAGACAGCCAACATATTTGGTGGGGGAAGGCAGGAGGAGGCCATTGAGATACACTTTCACTAAGATTAAAGAAACTCAGGTTGCTTCACTGCAGATTTCTCAGAGGAACAATTTAGATCCCCCCCACCCCATTGTAAATGAATTATGTTTTCTAGGATAAAGTAATGTTTTTATGATGATTCCCAGTAATTAGAAGAAATACACAGCATGTAAATAAAGTTAATGTTTTAATCAAGTGCTTTGTTGAATAATTAAGCTCTTTGGTTTTTCTCTCTAGGCTTAAGTAAAAGGGAAAACAAAGAAGAAATTAAGGATTTTCTTTTCTGTTTTAATTCTATTCAATTTTATTTTGACTGAACATGGAGGAAAACCATGGGGGCCTTAAAAAAGCCAGTCTTATAATTTCAACTAGTAGACTGAAATATTTTGCTTTTGCATGAAAACTGATGACACTAAAAGTGGTTGTTAAAGAAAGGAAGTCTCATATGTCCATCAGTTGCCAGCATTTTCAGCTGAGGCAGCATTAACACTAAAATCTGTAATTTTTATTATTAGCAACCTTTCTTGGGTCCTAAGCTTTCCAAAAGTTTCTGTTTCTGCTTTTAGGACTCCATAGGAAATCAAAACTCAGGACATTAAACAATTCAAGATGTAAAAAGGTATTAATAATTTTGTATATTTAAATCATATGGAAAGGTAAAATAGTCACATAATTTTATTTCTAGAACTATACTTAATAATCCTGCATATTTAAGATGAGGAAGGCATTATAAATTAGTTCTAGACACAATATACTCACTAAGTTTAATTTTTTATAAATTAATATTTTCTCAGAAAGTGTAATCAAGCAATCTGTCTCTACGTTCAACTCAGCAGATTAAAATAATCTCTTAGGGTCCTATGAAGAAAGAATTGTACAAACTTCATCATGCATATTTGCACAAAGCTTTACTAGCAGCACCTCTGCATCTGCAAAGCAGCATTGCATCACAATGCAGTTTGAGAGTTTTATTTTCCCCTTCATCCAATGGTGGTATCCTCAAAACTAATGAATGTTTTGGTTAGAGCTCCCACAATTGTTTAAGAATACCACAAGCACTTTATTATTAATTGAATAAATAGATAGCATGTGTCTTTGCTTCAGCAGCCTTTATTTATTTTATGGACATTTTTCATCAACTTACAAACATTTTCTGTTTGAAATGCCACATAATTGAATGTTCCCCATCTGGAATATTAATACTCGGCATGAAGAAAAGGAAGTCAAAGTGGAAAAAAAAAAAAAGTAACAACATTTCTTTGACTCCCATGTCAGTAGTACCAATTAGCTACATGAATTTTCCATCTGCTTTCACTGAAGAATACGTGAACAGCTGCATCCTACAGGAAGACAACCTGATGCAGCTAACAGAAACTGTCAAGCACCTGGTCATTTCCTGTCACTAGCTCCACTGCTGCTGCAGATGTCAAATCTCACTGGGTTTGCCAGCTACCTTTGTCCAAGCTCTACCAAAAAAAAAATTGCCACTGCTTTGCTTTCCCTTAGTGAAATCTCTTTGCCTATTGATCGAAGTGGTTTGTATTTATATTTTATTTTATGTGCATTGAATTGGATAGCAAAACACTCTATGTCTGGAAATTTATGGGCTTCACAGTCTCTAAACAATAAGGACACCAAAGTAATGCTGCAAATTAAAGCGAGACTAATGATTTTGTTTGGCATGGTCTAACACTGCTGTTAATTGGTAATATATATTGTGTTGGGCAGTTGCACCTAATCTATTTATTTTCCTGAAGGAATATCTATCACTTTTTGCCCTATGTTTCACAGAATATCATGCAAACTTTCTCATTCCTCAAATTTAAAAGGAAGCACTATTTTAGACCCTCCTCCTCCCCACGACACCACCCTCCTGGAAAAAGGAAATAGCTATTACAGAGAGGGATAACTTCAAAATGTCTGACAAGTTGATTTACAGAAATGGAAGTACTGATGTCTTCAGACCTCTTGCATGAAGCATAAAGTTCCTCACAAAATATCTTGACCTTTTGCAACTGTCTCCTGCCAAAATTCTTGAGGGAATACCTTTCTCCTTCTTCATTGTTGAAGCTATCTTCCTAATCACATGGCATTGTTCAGCTCTCTGTCTGAATCAGTGGAAGGCTTATATGGAGATAAGACCATCTGTGGTGTTAGGCAGAGAGTGAGAATGCTCTCTGGAACTGTCAGGGGAACTAGATTTCTAATCTTTTTAAACTCAAGGATTGTGAACCCTGTAATTTTGACCTTTCTTATCAGGAGATTAGCTAACAGCAAAAACCTCCTGCCTTATTAAATTTGCTGATACTATGCCTAGGGCGTGCAGAGCAGTGAATACAAGACCATCTTAAAGACCATTCTTTAGAATGGCTTCTAAGATCTATATTCCTTCTAGTTCCAAGTGGTCCAGTAATACATCTTTCTCCCTGGTTTCTCCAGTAATCACCTAAAACAACTGTTGCAACACAGTTTTGTTTTTTTTTATTGTACAGGCATGCATGCACTGAGAATGCAGCCAGGGTTTGCTAACAGAGCCGTTCCTAGAGACAGGAAGGATCCTTGAACAAGCTGTGCTCTGTGAAGGTCTCCGTTTCAAAGACTGTCTGTATTGTCCTCCCAAGTCATCAGAAAACACAGACTTACAAAAACAGCAAGGCCACATCTGTCTGGGAGCCTGGGCAGGCACTGGGGGACAGCCTTATCTGAGTTATGCTGGCATAGCTGCACCAGTGCGACCCAAAACTTGTGTCAGGCCAGCTTGCACTGGGAGGTGCAGTGCAGCAGTGGCAGCCTCTTCCTGCCACTTGACTGGGAGAGACAGGTTTCATGCCACAAATGCATTACTGTCCCTCATTTCTACACAAAAATGTGTGAACCTCCTGCACTTTCAAAAGAGGGAATTGAAATAAAGGGGTCAGAACTATGACCAAGTGCCTCAGCTAATTGCAGGTGCTCATCCCGTGAAAGTCACAGCATAAGTCTCCAGCATTTCAGGACACTTTGTAAGTTCTGGGTGAGTTCACACCCATCCCCCAAGCACCTGTCCCTCATTTTTTTTCCTTTCACAATTGACAGCTATGCCATTCCTTGGTCTTAGCTTAAGGAGCTAAAAACCCCCAATTATTTGGATTCTGATTGATGTTTTAAGTAAATATTAACAAAGAATGGGAAATGTATATTATTGGTATTCAGCAAACTAAAGTTTTGATAATGATTAATAAAATTAAGTGCTCACAAGACACCTCAGAGACAGAAGCAAGTTCTTTTATGGTATGTTTTTGTAGTCCTCTAAATATCCAAAAGTCTGTATCTATGAAAAAGAATTGACTTTTTAATATAAATATATAACTTTTAAAGCTAATATCTGAAGCCAAAACTTCAGATATTTCTTAAGACATATTTAGAGCCTTGAAGATAAGCATATAGATGATAAATTTTTGAATCTTGAACTATTAGGTTTTCTTGTTATGATGATTTTTTTAATCAGAATGTAGAAACATATCATTTACATATACCTGGTCTCTCCATAATCCATTCTGTTGCAGACTATCTCCATTCTGTTTGTCTCTTTCAGGTAATTGCCCTTGTCAATAACTATAACATGACGAAATTACACTTTAGATTTGAGAACAGAAGATCATAATAGGAGATACTGTAATTAATTTTCAGAGCTAATATCCATAAACCAAAGACTAAGCTTCAGCAGATATTCATTATTGGAGCTATTTGTGCAGGGTTTATTCTTGGCTCCTACTGAACACCTTCTACACTTGCCTTATCTGTGTAAAGGCTCCTGTTTCAAAAGGTGCACCACTGTCTATAAAACCAGTTCCTGATATTTGCATCTATGCAGTGATTTCCCAGCTGTAGCTTACCCTCCATAAACACATCCCAAGCACCTAGTCATTATTAGTATCCCATAACAGTGTAACTCTCTTTTTAAGACTCTTTTATGGTGACAAAATCTCTGATAAGGGCTCCTAGTATATATATCAAGCTTTATCACTATAACCCCTGCCGTAACAGCATCCCTCTGTAACACACAAAGAGCCTTTTGAAAATTGTTTCAGGTTGTGCAAGGTATCCATTAGACAGAGACATAAAGTACATCATATATCCACATTGGATGGCAAGAAACAATGGGACATCATGGCAAAAGCAGCTCTTTTCTTCTGGTGAGGGTATGTCCAACTAAAACATTTGGTTTTACTTACTGACTCACTGGATGAACCAAATGCTGCAAAGAAGAGAATTGTGTCAGACAGAAATAATGAACAATAATTCAGTTATAAGCTGAAATACAGACAGGTGTATTACCCTGCACTGCTTTATTCAGAAAACAGAAGGATAGTGAACCTGTTGAGGGAAATTTATTTTTATTTCTTTTGGTGTATAATTCCACACATTTTGCAGCCTTTAAGTTCTTCACATTTTGTCATGTAGTAAAATTTCATGCTCTGAAGCATCAATCTGCATATGCGTCTAGATAGAAAGCAAAACTCTTTTAATTCCACAACTGCCACTATATAAAACATACACACAAATACACAGCATCAGTCACCAATTTCTTGAGTGTTTCCCATCAAGTGTAGGGTTCCACTGAGAGAACTGCTGGGCCAATAATGAAATATTTAATGTATTTCTTATTAAATAGAACGCCTTTCATTTAATCCCTATGGTTGCTGCCAGGCTAAAGGACAGCAGCAGCAATAACACACCGTCACAGAAAGGTGGATAAAAAGTGTTGTAATTTAAAATCATTTATTCACAGATGTGGAAATGTACCAGGAGAAAAAGACAGCAAAGTAGAGAGAATGAGTGGGAGAGTAGAGACAAAAAAAGAAGACAATGGTCATTCAAAGGGCAGGAGAAGCAGGGGTTGAGGGAAAAGAGCAATTTATTAGCAGCAGACAGCTCTGGGAAGCTCCACTGGGGAACAGAAAGTGTAGCTTCAAGGCATTGCTGTGAAAACCATTGGCTGTGGCGTCAGTTTTGATGTGGTTCTGTCTGTGTCTGCTGCTGTGGCTCCTTGTGCTGCTCACATCACTCCAACAAGCCTGAAGGAGAAGGCAAGCTCCGTGGTAGCATTGGATAGGTGTAAAAAAAAACAGTCAACAGAGCCAATGGACTGAGAGGGGAAAGGAAATTTTTGCCTGTGAGGATACGTCAAGCCTGTCCTACTAATAATTCGTAGTTTAAATCACCAGAACAGCTTAAGCTTCTCCAAGCAGCAATGTGCTGTGCTCTGCTGTGCTGTGCAGGGATTTAGAGTGTCTTGATTACACAGGCTTGTGCCAGAAATTGTCAGCATCAGTGAAAATGCGTGATGTTGGATTGGAGGATTTATGCTAGTTCTGTGAGTAAAGCTTTATACAGGAAACTTCACAGCTTTATCATAAAGATTTCTTAAGGAAGAAGGTGAAAAGATAGGGCTCGGTAACTAATTTCAGACACTGAAAACCAAGAGAAAGGAAAACGATACTCAGTGGATGTCAAATATGTTCATATCAGTCAACCAGTTTTTGGGTTTTTTCCCAGTTTCAGTAATATAATTATTATATAAGCAAAATCAACCATTATAAATTAATTCCTCATTCTATTAATCAAAGCAGTGGGACCCAAGATATGACTTACTAGCAATGTGTAAATGACAGAGACTACAAGAAGTCAAGTTAATTGAAAAGAGATTAAAACGTGAATTGATAGTTTTTCCATGGCTGCAATTTTTTATCACCTTCTATGCTCTTTCTTGATGCACTCATGTGTAAAATAATGCTACCACTTGAATCAGTCTTCCAAACTCTTTTCAAGTTCTAAGGTGCACTCCAACCTTTAATGACAAGCACTTAAACAAAATGTACTGTGCCACTGGATTTACTGTGAACCTCTTAAGAGATTCTTCTGGTCAGCAAACTCGCTGAAAAACTTGACAATCTAGCCATTTTTTTAAGTTGTAGAGGAGCTAATTTAAAATCACTGGAGAAATCAAATGTAGGAAATTAAAGCAGCAAATCAATAGAGGAAAGGTGAACAGAATGAAATGGTCAGTGATTTAACTGATAGCATCTCTGATCATGGATACTTGATGTGAACTTCACCCCCCATTACTGCCAGTACTTCTGTAAGATCACTAGTGGTAGCATTTTAATACACATATCAGGACTAAAAATAATCTTAACATGTTTATTCATATGACTTCATACCTCTGTAGTGAAATAGCTTAATATAAACTACATCTTTAAAGAGATTTCCATGCAACATTATTTCTGATCTGATCACCTAACAGGATGTAGACATTAACAGAACCGTGCCTATATATTTTTTCCCTTGAAAACAGTTAAGAGCCATTTATTTTAGCCATAGCCCTAGCTTCATAGTCTTGAAACTAATTACAAACTTGTTAAATATTTTTTTACTTGAAAAAAAACCCCAAACATAAAACGAAACAGATAATTTTTGAAGTAGGCTTCAAAAAACCAAGGAAGAAATATCTGTCGTACCTATGCCCTTTTTCATTTCATGGTGATGTGGGTGCCCGCCTGAGATCACCTCTCCCATTCCCCTGATGAGCATTTCACACGGCGTTTCTTGCAGCACACTGCTTCCGTCAGCATTCCAGTGTGATCCATCTCCGTGTTCCTATCTCGCCAGCCTTATGGCTGTGTCGGCAGCGTGGCTGCAGTTCGGTCATGTGTAGCGGAACAGTGTCACAAACAGGGCTGGGAGCATCTCTGCCGCACAGGCCCGGTGCTGTGTCTGAGACAGCAGCACTCCCCTGGGCAGCACCCCCAGCTCTCAGTCTTCCCAGAGACCCGAGAGGACTGAGCCCACGCCTGGTCTCAGCCATGCAGCACACCAGTCCCCAGACTACCGGATGAATGAAGCTGCTGCTGCAGTGACATCAAAGCTAAAAACCCTCCCAACAAAGGTAGACTCCACTCAGTTTGAAGCAGAGCATGTGAAGTTTTTCCTCTCTTCACCCCTGAGCCTCCAGACCTCCTTACCCAGGCTATAACACACATTGTGTTATCCTTTGCCGGCACGGTCTCAAATGGCTGTGGTTAATCCTAGACTTTTTAAGTACTCCATCCATCACCCAGTGCCAACTCCAGGCTTCCAAAGTCAGCCTTCTGAAGCTCACCGGGATTATCACCCTCTTCGATCTTCTCGGGGAGCTGTTTCTGTGATTCTCACTCTAATACGTTTCAATATAGACATGTCAGGCTGGCAAAGCCCTTACACTTGATATGTCTAAGGAACATAAGCACTGTTTGAACAGGCATATGGGGGTCTTTCCCACCTATTCTTTCTGAAAATGTTTCGGAGACAAAACACTTGCACAAAGCAGGAGAAATGTGGAACTGCAGCGACTTTGTGAGTGATTTAAAATAGCATGTCATGGGAACTTCTTTTTCCCCAAGTCTGGTAAAAAGAGAGAAAAGTAATTATAAATATGCTGTCCTGTTTTACACAAGACTATATCTCAGCCCTGAGATATAGTCGTGAACTGCCAAATCACACACAGAGGATTTCATAAGATGCAAACCTACAACTCTCCAATGTATTTAAGGCCTCTGGTTTTGCTTTTGGGTGTGAGGGGTTTTTTTCTGCCTCTGTCTACTGACTCCCATAAAAAATAACCTTAATTTTTTTCTTCTTTGCAGAAAACAACTCTCTTCATTTTCAAATAATGTAAGAGGAATACACATTTTCATACTGGCTTTGTGCTTGACTTTTTCAACTTCTCAGCCCTGAGATAGGCGCATGAAAAGATCTCCATGATGCTATCTCAACCTACTCCCATTTAACAACCTCAGTGAAATCCTTCCCCATTGAACTTAATGGTATTTTAAGGTAAATTGTTATGGCATTGGACTCCTTACCTATTTGAAGGCACAGCCTAGAGTAATCTATCAACATATGTTACACTCTGAATCTAATGGATGAAAACTATTTAAGAGCAACCTCAGCGTCTCTGATTTTCTGCTTGCTGCTGCAACTCTATTTAATTTAAATTCTGCAGTATGTATTTTATAGGTGCCATACAATGCCAACTGAAGGTTACCACAATAAAGCAGGAAAAAAGATGAGGACTACAAAGACATTGGCAGCGTATTTTAATTCAGCTGAAAAAAAGTGACTTCTGCTTTTATCATCCTTTGTATTTGGCAAAGGTTAGAGTTTATCTGTTCCACAGGCTGCCAGAATGCTGAGTAGATCCTGCCATTGTCTCAGCGAACACTGAATTGCATATTAATTGAAGATCTAAGGCTCTGCATCAAACAATAGAAGTGTAACCAAACATTGCAGACCTGGGACAGGAATGCCTCTAGAGTTAGATGGGAATGTTTGATTTAACAAGGCCCTTTAAATGTTTCCTTCAGAAACATTGCTAAATCCTTTGAAACTTTGACACTGTTTTGCTACCAGCTGCAGCTAAAAATTATTTTCTGGAGATCAGTCCAGCATGCTTACTTTGTGGTCATATCCAAATGGCTGGAGTTAGGAACAGCCCCAGCATGCCAGCTCCTAGGGCTGCTTGAAACAGCACATCATGCAGATTAAATTCCTCACCCTCTGTGAGGCCTATTGACCATTCACAGAGGTGTGTTCTTACTGCTCCCTGATGAAAGGACAAATGAGATGATGCCATGAGAAGAGCTGCCTCTCATCCTTCTGGGAGGTGTACGAGTGTTGAGAGGGCAGAAATCATCTGCCAAGGGGAGACCTAGATTAGCCAAATGGCACTTATGCACTGCTTGAATAAACAGGTGAATTCAGTCACACTGTAATGCATTAAGAATTCCTATTAGACACAAAAAAGAACACATCTCCTGGATATATGATAATATTTGTACATATATAAAATAGAAGGAGGCAGACAGTGAAGCATTTCTCCAAGAGTCGCTAATAATATAACGTGTATCACTAAAAGTGGAAAAACGGAATAATGCCAAGGATAATAATGCCAATAATGCCAAATCCATATAAAAATTGGCCTCATAATGATTACAACATATTTGAGTTTCAGAAATTGATCAAAGCTGTTTTATGGAAACCTGCATTAAGTCTGGGCCCAGCTTTGCAATTCAGTCCTTCTTTTATAGTGCTCCTGATCTGAATGACAGAATTCCTGAGTTTTTATTTCTTTGTGTGACCCGTCTCAAGTGTGACTTGTTTGCTCAAGAAAACATTGTGACTTAAATCCCCATTTAAACAGGACAGATATAACTGGCAATAGTCAGTATCGCCATGGCGCTACTTAAGTCCCTGCCTTTAGAAGAAGAGTCATAAATAGAGGCTACAATGTGGATATGGTATCTTAATTACATGCTAGATACCAGCACTCCTTTCAGGATTTGACTCCACCTAACTGTCCTCTGTGTACTCTGTGCCATTTACACAAGATATTTTGCTGAACAAATCCCTACCCATCATTTTTCCTCAATATATTTGCAATGCAAAAGAAAAATAGTGCAGAGATGTAGAAGATTTGCAAGTAGAAGTGATTAAAGATAACACATATAGTTTTAATGAACACTCTTTTAATAGAGAATGGATTATAATCTTCAGCAAGCAATGGTGTAATTTTAGATATGGTCCAGAAGTTCAGGAATCAGACATTTGAGTAGGAAGTAGCTTAAAGCACTACGTATCTGCCATAATTTTAGACTCTGAAAGCTGTAAACTGCAGCCAGGAAAATTTGCATCCCAGGGTTGGATATCATCCAGAGAAGATCGTCAGGCTACAACAACTTCTTAGAGACTTACCATAGCAACTTCCATCTTTACCTCATCCATACAGCCAATTCTTTCCTTCTGCCAAAACTTTGGGGATGCACTTATAGATATTTCCAGGAAATACATAGGATACTTGACCCTTAGGACTGCAAAGCACTGGTGAACTAAAACATCTTAGGGCTCTATGACTGTATTTAGCAAACAGACTATAAGTGATAGAGGTTTATTGAATTTTTATTTCTTTTTTTGTGGGCCTATAACTGATGTGTTACAGTGACTGTCCGCAGCTACTGAAGACGAAACAGAGGTCATGGTTTGACTAGTCATTTGTTACCAAGTATCTCCTCTAAACACACAAAAAACCCTGTGATTCTAAGACATAGCAATAAAAATGGGGGAAAAAAATAATGATTGTTTAAAAAAAAATTGTGAGATATGGGAGGTAACTTCAATGAGGTAAGACCCACTCTGTATAAAACCTATACACCTTTCTCCTATCACTATAGCAAAATGATTTTGACTGCTGTCTATATTTCATCAAATTCTTCCAAATGCTGATTAACTTCATAGTTACTATTTACAGACGCTAGCATTAGACATGCTATCTGTTCTAAATAAATCACACTTAGTGCTGTTGTTGAAATGTGTCATTTCATAAACAATGAAGTGTGTGCAAGAACATCATCTCTCTACAAAAAAAGTTATAATGTAAAACTTGAATTCCTGAGATAGAAGATACCACATGTGATTTAGCCACATGTTCAGAGGTGACTAACAAGCCCCATCCTGATTCAAGATCAAACAGTAAAAGCATATTTCCCAAGTAATTCTTCCAAGACAAATTACAACCTCAAAGGCAAGAGTAGCTCCATTCACAAAATAAGTCACCTACAAGAGCTGTCAGATGGAAGAAAGCATAACAACCAAGAAGTATGGCAAAATGGAAAATCTTTTTTTCAGAGGGTGATATATACACTGCAAAGTCCATTGTAACATACATGAAAATCTTTTACAAAATTTCACTTATATATTGCCACACAAAATGCAGATAATAAGGAAAATACTGTATTTAGTATCCACTGTATTATTTTATTCCCTTGTTCACCCCTACACTAATTCAGTCATTGTACTCCAGTCACATAACTTAAATGCCATTAATTGTGTAATGGAACCCTCTCTTCCACTCTTTCAAAAAAAGTGAATTTTTTTAGTCAGTTTGGGATAATGGTTACATAGAAGTACCACTCGCACCAATCTGCATCCAATATATTACCTCTTCTTCAGAAATTGTTGTCTTCCTCCTGTTAATTTGCTTGCAAAACATATTAAAAGTGCCTCCCATTCTTGTGTACACTCACAAAGTACAGATATGGCTTTTCAAAGAAGTGGCCACCCTTACTAATTACCTGTGCAGTTACACAAGCTAAGCTAATAAGGCTAATTGAGTTAGCCTTAAACACTGTAAACTCATCTATAGAAGGGATCAGTCTACTGAATTAAATATCTGGTAAGTCTTGCCTGTTTTCTAACAACTGAGGGACATAATAAATACAGCAGTCACAGATTTTTCGCTTATTGTCACTTGTCATATGGTACTTTTTTCAGTGCTTCCTTATCAAACTTCATCAAGTGAACACAGGGCATTACGTATTGCAGCATATGAATTTTGCATTTTAGGTTTGTAACAGAAACTGTTCTTTGGCAGCGCAGTACATGCTGTTTTCCCATCCTGCATTTAGAAGGCTGAGAATTTGGGTCTATTGGTTAAAAACTAGATATGTATATCCAGAACTCACCCAGATTTTTATTTGATTTTTTTTTTTTTCCAGCTATATATGCAGCACTGGAATACCCAGCGTGCTTGTTTCATTATATTTCCTCCCAAAGAGGAGCTCTAAAGAGATATTTCTTTGGCTGCTGAATGCCCTGTATTTTCTCTCTTCACTAATCATGCATACTGTGCAATGTGGAGTTTGAACTGCTAAGCATAGTGTGATTCACTTTTTTATGTGGAAAAAAAAAAGCAGGACTGTTGCACTTCACATCAAAATCAATGAGTTTGTAACTGCTGGGACTTTTAATGATTGATGAGAGCTTTGGCATAGTTTCTGTTTGGAAAAGAGGGCTTTGAACTGGTGGTTGAAATACCAAGAGGAGAGACTTACATAATGGGCCCATCTCCCCTAATCTCCTCACCAAAGAATACACAAGGAAGAAAAACAAGGAGTCCCTTGTAACTCTTGCAGTGACAAGCATCGCATTTAATGTATTCAGTTACTTATTAGTAGGCCAATATAAATCTAGCACAACAGTGTGCAAAGTCAGCAGGGGGTCTGAATCCTGATGTTATTTTTCCCACCACTGAATAAATGATCCCAACCACCAGCTTCAGAAGCTCATCCTCATTAGTATGTATGAAATGAGCGGAATAAGCACTGAGAGATTTATATTGTTCTGTATTCAATTTAATTAATAAGAGACGGTGCTGATTTCTGGAGGAAAGAAAGAGGCAGTGTCCATAGATTACTGTTCACCTTTCATTGTTCTTCACGATAAAAATCTATCGCAGCATGGCAGCCTTAAAAAGTAAACTCATCATTTTCTAATCCTACTGACATTCATTAGCCAGACCTCTTAGCAACAGGCATATTATAATCTGCCACCATCACTAAGGTCACTGTAGAGTTCTCATTACAAGCCCTCTACTTAGAAGGTTTTACAACTCTGATGGAAAATTTAAGGATAACCAAGGGGTACTTTTTTTTGTAGTCTTGTCCACTTTTAAATTCTGGACAGGCCCAAACAAAAAAGAACCATATAAATGCCAAACAAAACAGAACAAAACCAAGCAAACAAAAAACAAACAAACAAACAAAAAACTAAATAAATAAACAAAACCCACAGCTACCTGTTGGTGTCAGACGCTGGCCTGACAGCAATTAGTACAGGTAAAGTTACTGTGAAAACAGTTCCCCAAGAGGCATGAATGATAAGTTCATTTAATTAGCATGAAGTAGATTGTGGGCAAAGGTGGGTTTTTTATGTCTTATCTGACACATACAAAGACAATACCAAAATCTGGATTTGAGCTTAAAAATTGCTGTCTTACTACACTGAAGTCAGCTACAGTTTGGCTACTGATTCAAGTGAGACCAAGACTTGAACCAAACTTTACAGCTTCATGCCTGGGGGTCTTTTCTTATTCTATTTTACATTTATGGTCTTCCCAGTTTTCTGTTTTCAGAGTTAGGAGTCATGGTTATTAACTGGTTAATGTTACCAATTTTGAGTGATGCTCAGGTCCCAAGAAAGTCAGTGACAAAACTCCCAAAGATTTCTCCAAGTCCACTTCTTTTCCCCAAGAACTTCAACCCACATCAAACACAGCATGTTTATAAATACACTTTGATTTTTATTTAACTGAACACCAACTAAAAGATTTCAATTGAACACAGGCCCAAGCAAAAATTTAATACTCTAACGTCATGTTTTATTTGTGTCTTTGACATAGTGTATAAGTAGATATTAAAATGCACATATGTTTTCTGCTGATTTTCTGTGAACAGTAATGATTATTCCACACAGGGCTGAAAGTACTATCCAAGAAACATCCACAGGAAGTTCTTGCCAAAAGTGAGGGACGATGTTGTCTTCAGGACAGACCAAATAAAGAGTTAGTCACCAAGAATTTTGCTATAAATAATACCCTGGTCAATAACATGTTAATTTGTTTTTCAGCTAGTGGGAGTTTCACTACTGATGGCACATAAATGAGGATGCCTGTGGTTTATTGCATGCAAACTGATGTTTTCCTCCACATTTCTTTTTCTTTATACATAGTCCTGCATTTCTCCAACTATGAGGTATTCTCCATCTACTAAACTTCCACACATGCACTGGTAAGTACACTCTAAAAGACTGGTAAAAAGTTCGGTATGGTGGTTTACAGAAAGGATAGTGTTTTGAGTCAGAAATCAAATATGCATCTTCAAACAGTGGAAACCTCTTTTCACGGTGAGTTAAACAGAATTCTCCCAGCAGTCAGTTTCTGCATGGTCTCTTGTCCATTATGTTGAAACAGTGACTAATCTTCCAAATGGCTTTCTCACTCACTTCCTCTCAATTTTGTTGCACTAATATCAGGGCAGCAGAGTGACTGAAACTCAGTTAGGCAGGACTGGAATGTCCAGACTGTGATTTACCTAGAAGAGTCACAGTTGGGAGCAGCAGATAGGTAATGATTGCCAGGAATGAGCAAATACAGGAAGTCTCTGCTCTCCTCCCCTTGTTCCCTGTTAATAGTGCAGGCTTTGCATTAGCAAATGCTTTTCAGCTCTAACAATCACCAGGAAACTCCAGATTACCACAAACCTAGAAAGAGGGAGGAAGGGAGGGGTTGCATCTCATGATCCTCATCAGATGGGCCAGAGGCTAACACATCTGCACACAGTAAGAAACATCTAACTCCTCACCTACATGCACGAGCTTCAGTGCAACTTCTTACTGAGTCAAACCCTTTTGAATACAAGTACCATTGGCAGAGTACAGATAATTATCTGGAAAAATGTAGACTACCAAATATGTCTCTTTATTATTACTTTCCTCCATCCAACATAATACAGGAAAAAGCCAAAAGAGAGGCCTTCTACACCAGTTAATGGAACTAGAGCTAGAAACACCATCTGATCTATTTTCCGCTTAGAAAAAGGGATTACAGACAAGCAGACAAAGGAAAATATGCATTTCTGCTCTTTTTCCTTTATAGTATCTTTGCTAGACAGCATTCTCAGAAATCACCCAGGAGACCCCATCAACTCTCCACTGTAACCCATAAAAACCACATTGCTCTACAAACTTGTGACTCATACCATGTTTTCCATTTGACTCAAATAAATTTCTGCTCTTCTCTGTGAAGGACCAGGGACATTAAGTCAGCCTTGGTGAGGAAAGGTGCACAGGGAGGATGTGAGAGATGTTTCCTTTCACCTGCTGATTTCACCTTGCTAACAGCTGTGAGCCAAGAAGAGACAAACTCCATCCAGCCCACCCATCAGATATGATGACTGTCAAGCTGCTGCTTTTCTAGACTGATCCCGTGTCCCGGAGCACTGTTATTTCCTGGCTATCCTGTGTCACTTTTTCCACGCAGAATTTGGTCCAAGTAACTCATCAGGCTGTGTTAGGAGGTGACTGACACTGATGGAAACTGCTTTGCCAAAAGCAGGACAGTTTCTTCCCAAAGACTGTGTCATGTCTTTCAACACATTTTCAGCCATTCTTGTGTATCTTAGCAGGCCATAATATGCTTGACTTCAATTCCTCCTTTAGTAGCAAGTGTAAACCTAGAGCTACTCATTCTCTCATTTCTTCTTGTTTTAATTCAGTAATCTTCAAGGACTGAAGGATAAAACCTGACTAAAAAGATAATTTTCAATCAGCTGCTCAATGGTCAAAATCAAACCAATCCCATTCTTCTTTCATTGCTTTATTTTATCTCGATAATTTTTTGCTGCACATAGAGATTATCTGCTTTCCATTCTCTTTGATATTCTTCCTATGCATCTCCTTCCCCCACCACTCCTCTCAGGTTTCCTTCCTTCTTGCTTGCAGCACAATCACAAATCTTCTCAGCTGGAGCTATCATCCAGACCCTTCCATTTTATCCTGGCTCCTCTTTTCCCCTCTGTTCTTCTCCTTCCTCTTATTAGTTTGTCAGTTGCAAATCCACTGACAGTCTTCTACCCACTGTCAACAATTTGAGGGTTAAAAAAAACAAAAGCCAGCTGGATAAGAGTTAATGTTATGGAGTGTGTGTGTGTGTGTGTGTGTGTGTGTGTGTGTGTCTGTGTGTGTGTCTGTGTCTGTGTGTCTGTGTGTGTCTGTGTGTTGGGTAGGAGGATGGAATAAAGCCTCTTTATTTCCAATACTGAAACCATTAACAGCTTCTATTTGGTAATATTGTATTGCCTGGCAATTCCATTTACTGAGTGTTCTGTTAAGGGCTCAGTTCCACTGAAGGGACACTGAAAGTAATGATTTTGATTTATTAAACTTACTACTTCTTTTTATTCAAATTTGGTGCTTAGTTTGGTGCTGTAATTTTGCATAAAACATTTTTATTATACTATTTACTTGTTTCAGTGCTGTCTTTTCAATTATGAAGATTTTACACTTAGTTACCCACATAGAAATGTTCATTTTTTTTTGGGAAGCCACTGCAATGCTTCACCTTGAACCCATTTGCCTACTGCAAGAACTTAGGCAAAGCTAAAAATAAATGTCTTTCTTAACTGTTTTCCATAAGTTCCTGATCAAGCCTTATTTTAAGGACTCCTGATGGGAACTGATTTACCAAAAGTAAACTATGAATTTAATATAACTGTTCAATCAAAATATATTCTACAAGTTTTCAGAGAGTCTTTCAAAGAGACACTACTTAATTTACTCTCAAGACAACTCAGTAGTTACCATCAAACCTTAATCATACAGAGAGAAACAGCAGCTGAGAGAGACATTTTATTCTGTTCAGTTCCTCACTGTATTCAAAAAGGGTGCAACACCTAAGAACAATGTTGGAATAGCTGGTGGTGTGGATCTTCTGAAAGAGTGAACTAAAACCATAGAGCACAGTACTTGAAATTAAATCACCATGAAGTAACTGAGGAGCATGCTGTCTTCTCCCATAACAAAACTGAGGAGAAAGAAACCTTGAAAACTCTCTTCAGATGCTCTCTTTATAGTTTCTGATTAATTTTCCTCTCAGAGACTCTAACTACAAGAGACTAATGTGAGATCATCAATATCCAATGTGTGAAGGAATTAAGTTTCCCTTTATGGAAAATCCAATAGAGTTCAATAGCAAATAATTTTTCTAGTGACTTGAACTTAAGTGCCTATGGAATACAACAGATCAGTTATAATCCTGTTGTGGAGCTCTCCAGGCTAGTTAAAAATTACCATAAAATCCCTTCCTAGTGGAATTTTACAAAACAGATCTTAAGCAGGTGAAATAGTTACGGATGCACTACTATTAATAAGATTATCTTAAACAGGAGGATTTGGCCCATGTGTGTTTAGAGTAATTTGATAATGAATCACTGCAAATTTCTGTTGGTTTTAACAACTGTTAAATTCTACATGACTTTCCCATATTGATCTTACATGCTCTGTTGTTTTCTCTGTTTCTTTAATGGGGAGCTGCTCCCTTCACCATATGGTCCAGCCGCTATCCAGTTTTCTCTGCTTATTTCACCATCATGTAACACTCCTCTTCTGGGAGCTAGATGACACAGTGACATGTGAATGTTGCTCACAGTGCAACATGAATTTCTGCTGATTTTTCTGGCACAGTACAGTGGGAGCTGACCAGGGTGGCCTCCTGCATAAAACATCTGCTCTGCAGCCTTGTTTGCCATCCAAAATCCTCCATAGTTGTAAAGACCAACCTGCACAGAATTGGCACAGAGACACTCTGGGTTCCCAGCAGAGGCAAAACCTTCGCTGGTATTTCCAGTGAATATTACAAACTACTTCGCTGAACTTTAAATACTCTGGGTGCTCCTTGTTGAGCATATCCCATGTCAACCTATAGTCATCTGAATATCCACTTTGAAGATGTTTGAAGAAAGTGATTAAGAAAAGCAAATCTATATATGCCATCCAGCAGCCTAAAAGTGTGGCACTTCTGGTAAGGTCCTTATTTACTTTGCAAGGATTCGCCAACCATTAGAAATCATGTCCATAGAGGAAATTCATTATTCTTAATTTCATTTTACATATTCAGAAAGAGCCGTAAAATGTCTAGCATTCATACCTTTAAACTAGGAGCCTGACTCTTCATGAGTTAATTGGGCAAAAGACTTATTGCCACTTTACACTAAGAGGCTGAGAATTGGGTCTGTGCTGATTTTTCTAAGTCTTGTTTCCTTTAGCTGCACTAAGTACAGCTACAAGCTGAAAAAAAACTCCCCACTTTCAAACCCCCACCACATTTTCAGAGTACAGCCAAGTTTGATGAATTTCCCTGAAGTGGTTAAAAGAAAGATCTTATTTTTCTCTGTGTAGGAGTAATTACTTTGCCAGGCATTCAATAATCTTGTCTTGACACAAACCATATTTGCAGTTTGATGAGATTTTGTAGGAGAATAGATTGTGAGGAATTAGGAATGGGGCTGTGGCTGAGCCTCATCCCTAATAGGGTGCAGCTGTGTAAGACAGGTAACCACCACGGAAGGAAAAGAATAATGGAATGCTGATTTGTATTGACCAATCAAAAAGAGTAAAAGGACATGTGGGTGTTATGCACGTGAGAAACAGGGTATAAAAGGTTGTACAGGGAATAATAAAGTGCTGATTCTTGAAACTATTCTCAGTGTCAGTCATGTGTCCTCCATCAAGATTTCAGTATTGCTCTAAGATTAAAGAAGTCAACAATTTATCTCAAGATGTGCCTGCACGCATCATTTTGTTTTTATTTGCAGTGAAATGTACCTCCACGGGTAAAAGCATCTCAACTGATGCCCAAGTAGGAGAAAAGAAAAGAGAGTATAAGCCCTCCTAAGATTACAGCCTTTAAGAGCCTCATGGACATCAAAACTATTTTATACCTTCCTTGGGGCAAAACCCCCTAGTATTTCCCAGACAGCTTTCAAAGTCCTCAGCTGTGCCATTTGTGTTGTTTCTTGACATGGTAAAACACTGCTGCATTTTGAGCTTTTGAAAGAGTGGCAAGAACTAAATCTAACAGTTAACTGGAATTGGGGAATGTTGCATGTATTGTATATGTGTTGAATGTTCTGGTGTAGGAAGGCAATGAATGGGGACGAGCTTATCAAGGTGCCATTGCACTCCTGCAATTTATCCAAGCTCCTGAGAGCTGTATCTAACAGGATGCTGTTCCTACAATCACATGGCTCTGGGAAGATAGTACAGTAGAAAATATATAATATACAATGTGGGGCACAGCACACAAATTAGCACTGAACTTTGTACATCCCAACTGAAAAAGGCAGCTGCTGCCACAGAAGGAGATACAAATGCCCTTCTCCCATACAGGCCAGGTGTCTCACAAATATATTTCACATGGGATTAGGAAGGAGGAGTACAGGTAACATTTTCACTCAAACAAAAGTAAAATTTTTGGTAAGTACCTACTTTGGAAGGTGTTGGAGAAGTTCTCTATAGCCTGTGTAAATTTTTCAGATCAGGATTTTAAAATGCACAGCTCCATGGAGACCTCACCAAGAATTCCTGACTGGAAAACCCACCACTCTCTACTGCTGCAGCTGCCAAAAAGACAGAAAAAAAATATGTCTTTTCCCATCAACAAGGCTAATAATTCCCTTCCCCAAGCCCATGTGAGTAGCCCACAATTGTTAACTAGTCTAGGCAAAACAAGTAAGATTGTGTCTGTTTTCAGAAAGTCTGACAGCATGAAGAATTGAGATTGACATTAAAGTTCCACAAAAATAGACTAAAAAGCCTGGTGGGAGAAAAAAGATCAGGAGAACAGTTCATTGGATTGAGTACTGAGTGAGAAAGGGAACAGGGAGTCAGGTAAAAATGAGGGTGGGTTTTCAAGCCATGAAGACACTTCAGAGTTTGTAAAGCAAAACAAGAGGTAATGAAGGAAAGAAGAGCTGGGTGTCATTTTGGCAGAGGGCTAAATGAAAAAGGGCTACAGTGCATGAGTTAAATGAAGTTAGGCAGCAAAGGATTGGAAATTAAAGATGGGGGAAAAATGATGAATGAAAAATATTTTTGTAAAAACACAGAATATGAAACTTCTAGTAACTGATGCTTTAGCTAGTACCAGTATCTGGAAAATAGGATTTTTTTTTTAGTGTTGCTTCTTCCAGAACTTTCATTGTATAAAAATCTGGTCTGTATTTTTCAAAAGCCTAAATATAGGAGGGGAAAATACTGTCAGAGAGCCTTTTTTGATTAACTAAGAAATGCAATGGTAAAATAAACCATTCAGTATTGCGGAAATATTTGTGAAGTATCTGAAGCACAGAGCAAAGACCAAATCTATATCTGCTCCCAGTTCAAACCCACAACAAAGTTGATGGCAGTTTTGAACACCTCAAAATGTATGCAGTGATTGAATATAATATAATGATCAAATGTCAGCCTTAGCTACTGTGAAATGGGTATTCCCCGCAAGTCCTGACTGTGTTCAGTCTGTGTTCTCATTTTCTTACAGTGGAAGAAGTACCATGATGTGTTCAAGGGCCTCTTTGTGAAAATGGGGTAAGGGGTCTTGGCAAATCAAGGTACATTCATCTGGTTTACCCTCCTGATACATGCTTGGATACCCAGAAATTATTTGTACCAGTTGAGTTTCTCTAATTGCTTTCAGATCTAGAAGTTTGTTTCACTAAAATTTATCTGTCTCCAGCAATTACTCTGGTTCAGAACTCACTTCTGTTTTAGATTTTGAGGGAAAGAAAGAAAGAAAGAAAGAAGGAAAATATATATTAGGTCTTGGTTCCTTTGGTCATAAAATTACCCTAAGTATACATTCAGTTTAAGCTGTCGGAAAGGAAAGAAGAAACATTTTCTTGATACAGATGAATGTTTTCCCTTGTAATCTAACAACTAGAAATTGAATGGATGTGTGGTTAATTTTATAACCCAAATCAAATACAGAACCAAAACCAGTGTCTTAGAGTCCTTTCATTATCTGAAAATAAAAGGCAGAAAAAAAACAGCTGTCATAAACAAGTAATTGTTTTAATTTTAATGCCACACTTCTTGACCTGACAGCAATTCTAGTAGCACTCTGTCCTTTAACTTATCTGGTTAGGGAAAAAAAAAGTATAAATCATGTTAAAGCAATTGCTCATGTAAATTAATCTCCTGGAAACAAGATACCTTCGCGCTGAAACAACTAGAGGCTCTCCTTGCAGCCTTAACTCCGGTGAGATCTAGAGGATGGAAATCACTGTTAAAACTCATGAGGAATCGCATGACGCCCTCGAAGAAATGAGCACGCGGATCTCCACCTCACCGACTCTGAGCTATTTCTTAGGGTTTACAGTGTAGCCCGCTCCCGCAGTCTGTCCGTCCCAGCCCCGATGCTCTGAGAGGTCAACGGGGCGCGGGAGAAGAGTGGGGGCCGGGCAGAGCGGGAAGCACGAGGGCACGGAGGGCCAGATTCAGGGGCCAGTGGCTCGGGCCCCCGGCGGGACGTCGGCGGGCAGGGGCTGAGCGCCCCGGCGGGGTCTGCCGGCGCGGCGGAGCCTCCGCGCCTCCCGCCGGGGGGACGCAGTCCCGAGAGCGCGGGGGCGGGGGAGCGCTGCCCGGCGCGGGCCCCGCACCGCCCCGCCGCCGGGCCAGGGGGATTACTGTCGGCGGCAGCGGCGGGGGGCCTCGGCGCGGGGACGAGGAGAGGGGGATTAATGTACTAGCGCCGCTTGCCCCTGCTCCCGGCTGGATCGGATCCGAGACAGGGATTAGCACAGCTAGCGACCACCGAGGCGGGACTGAGACGGTGGGAAGAGGGAAAAGGCGACAAGCGGACGGCCAGCCGCCAGCTGCGGCCCCCGTCCCCGCTCCCCCCAACCGGGGATCCGCCCAAGGGAGTACGGCCCGCCCCGGCCCCGTACGCGGGGCTTCGCTGCCGCTCCAGATCCCGCGGAGAAGCGGCGAGTCCTTCGGGCGCCTGCAGCCGGCTGCCCGTGTCCCGCACTGTGCTCCCGTCGCTGCCGCGGGCGTCTCCCCGCCCCTCGCCGCCTCTCCGCGCACCGCCAGCGCGCAGTGACCGTGATGGTTGGAGGCGGCGACAGCTCGGAGGCGACAGGCGAGGGCCGGGGCCGGCGAGTCCCCTCCGCAGACACCCGCTCGATGGTATCGCTGGCGGCAGCGCCGCCGACAGCCAGCGCCGCCGACAGCCAGCCCCCGAGCGACGCGCAGCCGCCCCCCACCGCCCCGCCGTGGGTCCCTCACGCCTCGCCCCGCCCCGGGCCCGCCCCCGGGGCCCGCCCACCGCGGGCGGGGCGGGGCGAGGCGGCTGCGCGCGTGCCCCGCCCGTGGCGGCGGGAGGGGAGGGGGGGGGCGAGGAGCGGGGCGCGCCCGCCCGCCCGCCCGCCCGCCGCACTCCAGTCCGGGCTTTGTCTCCGCCTCCGCCGGCCGAGCCGCGTCCCGGGGACAGCGGGCGGGCGGTGGGAGACGGAGCGGCAGCGGCGGGAGAGCGGCGGGAGACAGGGAGAGGGACAGAGAGAGAGAGAGAGAGAGAGAGGGGCAGCGGCTCCCACGTCCTCGCCGCGCACAGTCCAATGCCCGGCAGCTCGAGGCGAGCAGCGACTACGCTTTCCTGCCGTGGCACAGCGAGTGCTTCCAGCCTCGGAGTTTTCCTGAAGCAGCCGTCACACCGGGAGCACTTTTGGTAGAGAGGGACCAGGAGACCCCGAAATGACTTACCTCCCGAGACTCGACTGAAGGGGACTTACTGGAGTGGAACCGTAGTGGAATTTGGGTCTGGAGAGGAGTTGCTAACGCGTTTGGTTTATTCTTTTTTCTTTTTTTCTTTTTTTTTTCTTTTTTTTTTTTTTTTTAATTCTTCTCTCTGATCAGTCCCCTCTTCGCCCATCACTGGAAATGAACAAATTGCGTTTGCAATTCAGAAAGTAGAAATACTAAGTATACCATCCCCCAGGAAGCACACATGTAGTAATGACAAAGGATTGCAAAGGAGAGAGTGGCTCCAGTTTCCCAGAGAGATCCCCTAAAATGGATTACTAAATGGGACACTACATCAGCTAGTTGTCCTCTAGCTGCTCAGATACATGCACCGAAAAGGTACAGTACCCCCCTGTCCATACCCTACCTTATGTTTTGGGATTTGCTTGGAAGGGAAGGCTCCCGGATCGCCCGGCAGGCTCGGAAGGAGCGAGGGTGGTGTGTGGTTTGAGGCGGGCTGCTGCCTTCTGTCTCGACATCGTTTGCAGCGCCTAGGGAGGAGGAGAGCCGCCCGCAAGTGCACACGCTGCGCTTGCTGTTGTCACTTTCCCGGCATCTCGTGGCTTCGTCTTTCTTTTCCCTTTTTTATTTGGCCCCTCTTTTTCTTCCCCTCACCCCCAATTGCCTAACATGTTATCCTCCCTCCCTTAGCCCTTGGCACGGCTTGCATGCGCCGTGGTGGGGCTCCTTGCATCCCATCCCCGAACGCTTACTGGCAGGGGGTCGCGCCCGCCCGGGCACCGTGGGGAGCCGGGCGGCCGCGGGACGCCGGGGCCTCTGGGCATCGTGTGGGGCTGGGTGGTGGGGTCTTTGTTACAAGAACTATGTGGGCGCTCCGTGTCGAGGCGTAACACCGCCGTCTCTGCTGTTCCCGCTGTGTGCTTGGGTCGCGACCGATGTATTCGTTTATTGGTTTGTTGTTTTGGTTTTTTTTTTTTTTTCCCGAGGCTGGCGCTGCTTTTTGGGGGGAAGTGGCCGGGAATCGAGGCAACTTCTTCCGTGGAGCAGCCCTAGGCGCAGCCGCGGGCTTTGTTCGTGATCGTGGGCTGGGGCCGCGGGCTCACCTCCCCGCCCGCTCCCCACGGACTGTGGCCGCCTTCTCCTCGCCCTGGCCCCGGCCAAGGTGGACAGCCGGCTGCCCTCCCTCAGCCCCGCCAAGGGTGGCTCTGGGGTAGGGATGCTCCCCGCCCCTTTCTGCCGGGCGCCTCAAGCGTCTTCCCCGCGGGCCGGTGTCTCTGCCGAGCCTCTTCTCCTTGGCCGGGGGAGCGCAGGCAGACGGGCTGAGGAAGGCCGGACCCCTCGGTGGCCCTCCGGCCGGCGGGAAGCCGTGCGAGGCAGCGCAACTCTTCCTTGTCCCTCCGCCCAGCGCTCGCCCTGTCTATCCTTCAGCCCCTCTCCGCCCTCGGGCTCCGGGCCAAATAGGAGAAACGGTGGAAAAGAGAAAGTTTTCTTAATGGCGAGTAACAAGGCCTTCCAGGAGGGAAGCGGCGCCCCGCGAACGCCGCACGCCGCCGCGGGCCGCTGGGGCCAGCGGCGGGGCGCCGGGACGCTGGGCGGGCACTGGGAACGGGGCTCCTTCGTGCCGCAGATGCTGAGGTGGGGAGGGATGCCGAGCAGGGAACAGGGTGATGCTGAGCGGAAGGGATACTGAGCAGGGAAGGCATTTCACCCTGCACGCATACACCCTGTCCCCTTATCTGCACGGGCAGGGAAGGCTCCCAGCTGAGGGCAGCTGAGGGAGGCTGTGCCTCCGTCTGAGGTGCGCTGCCGACACGGCGCCGAGGCACGGGGGTGGCGGCGGGGGCTCGGGCAGCCCCTGGGGCGGCCGAGGGTCAGCACCGCCCCTCGCTCCGCCGCCAGGGAGGGCAGTGAGAAGTTTGGGTCTCCGTCAGGCGTGAAGAAAGTACCTGCTTCTTGCGAGGGCTCGGCCGTCCCACCGCCCCTTTCTTCGTGCCTGACTGCCTGGCTGTCCAAGGGGGGCGGTCCCGGGGGTGGACCGGACAGCGTGCGGATAGAGGGCTGACGGGGGCAGCGGGGATGAGGCTGAGGCTGCAGCCTGGCCAGCTGCAGTGGAGATGCCCTTCTGTCGCCACCGCCTCTGTCCTGCTTGGCTCATCCCAGGGTGAGTCGCAAGGCAGTAACTGCTGGATTTCCCTTAGGCAAATGTCTCTGTCTTTTTCTAGCCTTGGCCGCTTGCTCAGGGCATAATTTGTTCTCCTGTTCCTCTCCCGAGCTAATTGCCGCTTTAGAAGTTTGTAAACATGTACGTTTGTGCCAGCGTCTGTGCAGCACGGATGTTTAGCTGCTGCAGAAAATTATTTCACTGATAGAACAGCAAAAATTAAAGGCTTTAGTTAGCTGTGTGATAAACCGCAAAAGATACTAATTCCTGGCGCTGCAAGCAAGGTGGATGCTTCATTTTCTAAAGACGCACACACAGGATGCCGACGTTGTAAATAACGAAGTGCTAAGTGCCCACAACCATTTTCTCTCACAGGGCTACGCGAAGTGGCTTATTATTTGACATAGATTCTGCTAACTTGTTTTGTACCGTCCAGCAACGATGTAATTACTAACATGACCTCAAAGATAGTAGTTAAAGGTGTGGCTTTCCCCACTGTCTTTGCAACAATTAATTCAGTGACTGCTTTTGGTTTGCATTCATTTAATTTAAGTGTCATCCAGTAAACCATTCTCATCCAAGTATTCTTTACTTGGTGATTAAGTCTTTCGACATCAGTATGACAAAGTCCATTGCAGTCAGGCTCTTTTGATTCAAAATTCAATTCTAAAAACTCACTGAGATTTTGTAGCTTTCTCTCAAAGTAAGAGATTTGTGGAGTAAATCCATAAACAGATTCTTATGGAGGTAAGATTTATGCAGCTGTTATCATGTTCAGGGTTTCCTTTGCCATTTTTTTCAGATTAGAAACACAAAATGATCTTGCTGTGGTTGGCTTTTTTTATATGACAATTTTTTATTAATAATTTATAATAATTAATTATTATAATTAATAATTAATAATTTTTATTATTAATTTTTTTAAAATGAGACTGTTCTAGTGTATTGTGAGGACATTCAAGTCTGCTCCAGCAAATTATTTCTTCATGGAATTGCCTTGATCATGGTTGAAAGCAAGTACGTGATCCCATAGGATCAGCAGGGTTTGTCACTATTAAAGAAGTACAGTTGCCAAGGTGTTTCACCATCTAGGGTATCCCTTTATCTATTAGGAGCCTGGTTTTAAAATGGTAGCTTTTCATAAGTTACAAGATGGAGAGAACTAACTCTCTTTAAAGCCAAATAATTTCATATGCATAAAAAAGTTGATTTCTGTTCTTCACTGCTCTTCACTGGAGAAAATCTCTGGCATTCATGGAAGCTTAGTTCAGGAGCAGCTCATTCAGATAAGATTTCTACCTAAATGCTAAACAAAATTTAAAATAGTAAGTAATACTAATAGTAAGTACTGCTGTAATGTATATTTGCGACATTTGCTTTTCATGTACTAGGCGCCAAACGCTTGAAGTGTGAGTGAATGCTTTCAGGGACTACAAAGCAGGTAGTCACAGATGTTCTGTGTGTTCTCAGTCTTGAAAACTGTACATTCTTACTTAATGGCAAACCAGCCTTATCTACTGAACTCGTACTACTTGAACCAAAAAATAATTGGGCACTGACATCTATGAGGAAGATGGCTAGTTAACATTTCTAGCTGCTTGAAGATGAAAGTGAGTATTAGCCATAGTCCCTTCTTTACCTTTGCAAATAGAAGATTGCAATTACCGGTGTTTAAGGCTGAAGAAGGAGATGGATCAAGTTAAGAACCAGGAGTTGCCTTCATTAAATTTTTGAAAGGAATTTAAGAAAAAAAAAAAAGAAAAAAAGGGAAGGACAGAGATCAAATTAATGACCTGTGAGAAATTCAGACTAGAATTGTTTGCATTAGAATGGAAGTAGGTGATTGTGAACTTGCTTGTGCGTGTTTTGTGAAGGGAAGGAGAAATTTGTCATCTTGTTTTGAAGAGCCATACACAAATACACATGAAAGGGGCTCACACGGTTTACAGCAGGGGAGACATAAAATGTTTTAGGATTAAATTGACCTGAGCTAATACATGTCTCACATCCAGCTTGTTTGCAGGAACACATTGTTATACTACTGAAATAAATGCTTTGTGCATAGTACCTGATTTCCATACACTATAGCAGAGTGCTGAAAACAAACAAGCCAGTAAATTCTGGAAAACAACACTGAATTTATATTAGATGCAGCATGTGCTCGAGAAGTTGAACTGTACTAAACCAGAAGTTTTCACTATCCTAATTTGATACAGATGCTGCAGTATTTGACCTCCTACTGTTCATTTATTGATGAAGTAAATCTTTAGCCCTCACCTTTTGCAGTCTCATTTACCCAAGTTAGCTTTGCTGACCCAGGAAGGCCTTGCCTGCTGGAGTAATTTTCTGAGAGTAAACGCAGTTGCTGAAATATTACTTATATGTGGACTTTGTTTTTGTGTTTAAACCCCTAACTGAAAATACTGTTCTCTGTTGGGAATCAATACTTGCTAAGGACCTGAAACTATCCTGTGAGTACATTTGGTCTGGACTGTTCCTTAATGTTAAGTCAGACCTAGATCTGTGTGTCATGGAGCAAGTCACATCCGACACATTGTGACAAGCTTTGTTTGACAGGACAACAGAAAAATGAGTGATAAGTAATGCTTTTTACTGGTGACCACTTGAGCATTTTATGCTCATATATATTATGATACATATAATCTCTGTATCAGGATTATTCTTAGGTGGATGAGACATTTTGGCAGTAAAAGTCAGTAGCAGAGAGTCTGACTGCTGACCAACAGCATACCATGAACAGTGTTATAATGCAGAAGTGAGCAGCTAGGGGAAGGCCTGAACCTGAGCCTGACAGATCTCTAAAGGAGTATTTTTATTTTTGGCATGTTGCACCAGTCCTCCTGAGTGAGGAACGGCTTAGATGTGCATAGGGTCTGTGAAGATAAAAGTGGACTACTCCAGTTCAAGCACAAACCTGGCAGAGCAGAGTTTGTATGTCTCTATTTTCTTTATGTGCTCTGTTACCCATGGCCATGGAAATAACTGAATGTTTATGTTTCTGCAGTGTTAAGAGAACTCTAATTATCCATGGTGAGGGTTGCTTTGGTTTTGGGTCTTGATTGCAACACATCAATATGGCAGCACATGCCCAAGGCACAGCTTTAGGTTTTAAAGGGAAGAGTGCCACCTACTGTGTTATAATTTTAGGTATCGCAGCTCCTGTGTGTCTTGTGGAGCTCCCAAGCTTCTCGTTTGCCTATTTTGTTTTAGCCTCCGGAAGATGTGAAAGGATTCAAAACTAAATGTGGTATGGGAACGGAGGGAGAGAAAAAACAGTAAAGAAGTACAAAATTAGGGTATTCTGGAAGTCTTAGGAAGGGTTCTTTGAAAGACAGGCATACACAGAAACATTCACAGTTTCTGTCATTTCTTATAAAGGCTGCTAGCTCTGGAAATAGGGAAGGGGATATGAGATATATGCTCCCCCCATAAAATAATCATGCCCTCAGCTTTCATGCATCAAATGAGTATAAATTTCAGGTCTATGCCCTCTGAAATCTAAAGTTTAATTCTGGCTGTAGTTTAATAAAAAAGAGTAGAATTCACTTAAACAGAAAAAAAACCAAAAACAAACAAACAAACAAAAAAAACCCCAAAACAGCAAACCAGCTTTCAGAAAAGAAGGAAGGTGAGAAAAATCCTTGATTAATTTTCCTGTAATTTGCTGCAAAATCTCATGAAGTTTTTCCTAGTATAGAACTGTAGTTATTTATCAGCCCAAAGGAGGGGTGTAATATGCTTGATGTGAATACAGAGTCTTTTTTGTAAGAAAGAAATTCTTCCCCATGCACCAGAGTGGGGGAAATTTCTTTAGTGGCTGAAATAGAGATGTAAAATAAAGTAGATAAACCAGCTATTAACAGAACTGCCAGTTGCTGTATCTCTAGAGTGAAGACATATGGTAATTCACTACATTCAGTGATGACCTTTCTTTTAAAAATATTGTTAATAATAGGTACTTCTATGTAAAGTATTTATATAACATACTTGAAATTCATGTATCATGGACCGCTCCATACCATTTTTGTTAGTGGCAGGTTTTTGGTTTGTTTCGTTGTTATTTTTTTTTAGCTAGCTGACAAAACGGCTACTGAGGAGCTTTCTACAGCAATACACTTTGGCAATATGCCTTCAGTTCTGAAGTTAAAGAGTTTCCAGGGGCAGGTGCACAGCATTGCTGCACCTCTCTGACAGGGCAGCATGGGCCCTATTCTCAGGATTGGAAGCCTTTGGCATCATCTTCCTCACCCTTCCCAGGAAGAGCCATGCCTTAACTGCAGCATTACACCCTTTCAATAAAGCAGGCAAAGAAAAGAGCATTCCTGTGTTCTTGTGATCTCTGTAACCAGTTGCCTTTGCTGAAAACCTAATGCTCATAGAAGTGGAAAGAAATAAACAATATTTTTGTCATGCCTTTTCACCTCAGTCTGAGAACATCTAGTTGGATGAAGACTACTAGTACTTTTACTGGCAATAATAGCAGAAGTTTCATTATGTGCTTAAAAAGAAAAGGTATTCTTAACTGTAATTGATTTTGCAATGACCCTGATAGACTCAGGACCTTCTAATAACACAAATGTTTAGAGTATCTAACAGATATGGTCGGGTGTTCCAGTTCAGTCGATGGAAAAAATACTCTCCCATAGCAATTCCCAACACAATGGGAAAAACTGTGTCCAACTTAACTGCAGCAAACATTATTTCTACTTTCTTACCTATGGCTGCTCAGTTTCATTCTGATGTTCTATATATTGAGTATTCTTCATATGGCTTTCATACTTGAATAGAAAATTTCCTATGTTGCTCCCTTCACCATTGTTCATGAACATTTATCCATTACTTGCTCTTGAGGCAGCCATTCATTGAAATGTTAATGAGATTTTGAACAGTTTATAGTTCCATAGGGGTTTTTTGTTTGGGTTTTTTTTGTGGGTTTTTCTTTTTTATCTGCAGAAAAAAATGTGGTTTTGTTGATGCCTTTCAAAATCTACTTTTTCTTGGTAGATTGAGATGGATTCTATGCTAATTCCTCCTGCATTCCTGAATTATGGCCTAACCAGGCACTGTCGCTGGGATCTTCATCTATTAATCATGGAAGCTGCTTTCTTATTCGGTTGCCATAGTTTCAGTGCCTCAGATAGTGTTGGGGTGCCTTGGGAAAGGCTTACGATACATTCGGACTTGCAAGCCTTGCAGTTATTTTGGCAGTAGAAGAACTGTGAAGGATCAGAGAACAGCATCCAACATTATTCAGAGTTGGGTTAAAAGCGGAAACTTCTGGATATGTCTCTCTGGACCTTGTTATGTGAATGTCCAGCTGATATTTACTCCCAAGATTTGCTTTTTGGTTTGTCTCGCTGGTAAAAATGTACACATCAGAGACTAAAGGTTACCTTTATCCATTGCAAGAAAAAAAAAGGCTAGGCTTGTCATTAGTTTTTCTGATAAATGGTTGGGTGAATTAGGGCATTTAGGGTTTCCTAAGCAATCCAGGTAATTTGTTTCACATTGCCTTTCAACCCAGCTACATACGGTATGATACCACGTTTGAGATGGAATGTTTATTGCTACCTTAAATTTTATAAGACAATAAGAACCTTTTTGTTAGCTGCAGAGCAGCTTGAATTACCAGTAGAAAAGAGGAAATTAACATTTTTCAGACAGAACTAAAGCTCTTCCAGTGCTACGTTTGCACTGGCAGTGTTTTTTCAATGATGTTTCAATATTTGTTCATAAACTCAGCATTAAAACATACATACTTTCAGAAATGAGCTGTGAGATGTCAGAAATCGCTTTTTTGATTAATGAGAAAAATGGTAGAGTAGTAAATATGTCTAGCAGGCAAGTAACTGAAAGACTGACTTGTCAATGTAGTGCTATCAATTGATTTGTCTGTCATGCATAATATAAAATGATGCAAAACCGTATCTCAGTAAACAAATAATGGTTTCCTTTTTCTTTTCCCATTGAGAAGAAATCTTCATCACTTCTGTGTAATCAATAGTAAGCCACATGCTTAACCAGATATTTAAATCCCAATCCTTTTGCATTTTACAGTGTGTCCAGAATGGTGTGATATCCCTCCAGTTCTAATGAAGAAATTTGAGTCTAGTGCTGAAAAACTTGCTAAGTATCTTCTGTCTTAAAAAAAAAAAAAAAAAAAAAAAAAAAGCCAGTCTTGACTATTCAAATCAGTCAAAATATAATGTTAAAACTATATACAGCTGAGAATAAGGAATTCAGTATAATTGGAATTAATCAGGAAAATAGCCACTTTTTTGTTTTCATATGGTTAGTTTGCAATCAAAGATTAGTTTGAAAGCTTCACCTTGGGACTTTACCTCCCAATCTTGTCAATTTTTTAAGTGAGATCACCAAGCAGATTGAGAACATGTGCCCATTATATGTAATCCTCAGGAGCCCTACGAACTCAGCAAGTGAAGTCCAGGAATTTGACAGGAATTTCAAAGTTTCATTTGTTGGTAGATGCACACAAAATCTGTATTTGTAATTTTATACTTTCATGTAATATGGAATTTTCTGGTTTACAATCTTCTGGATCTCTGTTGTATACACATATTTTGCATAAAATTAATCTCAGTCTTTTTCCTGGTAAACTCAGAATGTGTGTGTCTCTATTAGACTGACAGAATCATATGCCTCCATCGTTTTATATTTCCCTTTGGAAGAGAGGTAGTGATGGAATAAGAAAATTGTAACAGTGAGGAAATATCTTGGATCAAAACCTGTACATGGAGAAATTCCGTTGTGGTTTTTTCCCCTCAGAATTTATTATATTCCATTTAGTTTCAGGTTAGGTATAGGATCCCCCTGCACAGAAATTAATTTAAGCAGTTCTATAAGGAAAGGTTTGCACCTTCTTTAACACTGGTGGGGGAATTTTTTTGCTTGCTATTTATTTTTTGCCTCCAAGAAACAGAAAAGTGAGTGATAAGTCAATATTCAGTATAAAGAGCCATTCTGGTTCCAGTTGGAGGGTAAAAATGTATTTCTACTCAGCACCCATCAACAAGCCTTTGTGCCATTTGGAGTCCAGTATAAAACTACAGAATTATTTAGGTTGGAAAGGTCCTTGAAAAACATGGAGTCCAACCTTAATCTAACAGTTCTGAGTCTACCACTAATCCATGTACCTAAAGCCTACATCTACACATCTTTTGTATACCTCTGTGTATCTTTTAAATACATGAGTTGGCGACTCAGCCACTTTCTTTCAGTTTACTAACGGCTGATAATAAAGGTTCTTCTGCATTCCCAAACAGCTGAATTATAGCATCAAATATACGAACCATATCAAGGAAAGAAAATAATAATTTCTGTGAAAGTAATTGTTGTATTTGTGTCTTTTAAGCGATGTCACAGCATTTGCTTTGCAAATCTCACATATGTTCAACAGCATCTTACTACCCGAGCGCTCCTGGAAGGTTGATGCTCGTTTTGGGCTGAGCTTATGAACAAACAGAGAGGAGGACTGTGTCCAGTTGTGTCCAGTTCAGCCTCAAAGCTCCCCTGGTGCCTGCAGCTGGTCAGCGGGTGTGGGTGGAGCACAGCCATCCCACTGGTCCTTTGGAGCGGGTGGATGGGGAGGAATGATTGGAGAGCAGCTGGAGCCCTGCCCTGCATGCCTGGGTGTGTGTGGGAATCCTGTCCCAAAACAGCACGGCGTGGAAAAGGATGGGATGACACGCCTTTTCCAACAGAACCTCCACAAGCAGGGCTCAGCCTGCTGTCTGTTGCCTGATGGAAGAGCGGAGGCTGGGTCCCATGGGATTATCTTTCTTGAGTGGTACTTCATGCCATGAGCATGGCTAAAAGCAGGCTCGTATTTGAGTCAAAAATGCCTTTTTTATTATATAGAGAGGATTAGAGGCTGTTCAACTGCAATCTTGAACTTCAGGTCATAGTCTTTATATTACTGGCTTTTTATCAGAGCATTCTAATGAAAGAAGGGCATTGTGCTTTAAAATCAACTTCTGAATTTAATTTTGTGTATGAACAGAACTTGGTACTATGTGTATAAACTTCTAATAGCACTCAACACATTCCACTTCTGAATAATTTGTACTCATTAATTACAAATGTACAGCTTTTGCAATTACAACTTACTGATCCAAACCGTATTAAATCAGAAATGATCACAGTTAAATTGATTTTTTAAAATTTGCTGTACTCTGTTATGTGAAGATGATTATGTAACATAAGTCCTGTGTCCCTGCAGTAGAACTTTGTTTCCTAGAAATACATTGTTTAGAATTTTTGGCTTGGTTGGGGTTTTTTTGTTTGTTTTTGGGAAGAAATTTAAGTAGAGAGGTATGTCAGGTTTCATGAAGAAGTAAGAAGACAAACTTTAAAGTAGTGATGCTTTAGAATGCTTTTTTTTTTTTTTTTTAGCCAGTAAAATTATTCCTGATTTGAAATAGCAATTTGTTTCTCTTGAAAAATAAATTAAGAACTAGATCCTGTATGCTCTGGGAAAAGGAAAAGTTTTTGCCTGAGTTACTGCACTTTTTCATTACTATCTGCAAGGTGTTTCCTTTTAATCTGTTCATGGGGAAAGTTCATTGGGTTCAGAAACTGATTAATATTATCACAAGATGCGTGTATTTCAGGTTGGTGTCGCTTTTTTTTGCTTTATCCTGTTCTACACGTAAGACCTAGACGTGCTGCCAGAACACTTCCTTTCCCAAGATAAAAAAAAACCAGAAAAGAGATCCTGTTCTTGTTCAACAACACATGTAGTCCAAAAGGCAGATTTAGCCAACATGGAGCTAAATGGCCTGAAGGTGTGAGATGAGGGCTGGTGACTGGATGATCGTGAGAAAAATGCGGTTTTGATTTGTCAAAACATTATTAAGAGTACTACATTTGTGTGTTAAAGTGTCTATCAGAGAAAGACTTTGAAAATATGAGGCGACTTGTGGAATAGAGTAACTTCTCTGACTCGTGAATTTTAATTCCTTTTCAATGTGCCGTTTACGTTTGTAACTGTTTGTTTCTGTTTGTGTTCATCTTTGCCGTAATCTCTCCTGTGTAGCTGAAATCTGGAGATAATATCCAGAAAAACCCCCCAAAAAAACAAAGAAAGAACACCCAGCTCCAGTGTTGTTTATGGGAGAGAGGCAATTCATCCAGGCCCTTTCTCATAACATATTGGTACAACGAAATGCTGGTGACATTCTGCAAAGGGGTGGAAAACGTAGTCTATATAATGCCTGCTGATGTCTGAAGTGGTCTGTAAGAACACTTCCACACAATTACTTTAAATCAATTAATTAGACTTTTAAATTTTTTTCCCCATAAATGGTCAGTAATCTCTTTTAGATTACAGCAGATAAAAGAATTCATTGTTGTCACAGTCTTAAGAACTTCAAGAACTTTTCAAAACCTGGAACATCTACACAGATTCTTAACCACTGCATTTTTAGGACTACTCCTCACCTCCTCCTTTGTGCCAGGCTCCAAATAACCAACTATCTAGTCAAATGAGTGTCCTCAGTTTATATGGACATGTCATCAGAACCAATTACATTGCTTATGTGTATAAATGAAGGAGAGCTGGGTGGAGACAAGAAAACACAGGTTAGCAGGATCTAACTTTTGATCTGTTAGCATCAAACAGAAAATGAGGGCACAGTTTTGCATCAAATTGCATCTCCATGTTTATTTTATACTAGGCATGGAGCTTGTCTAGAAGAGCTCACCTCTGACTTGTTCGTATTGGTAACATAAACCTTGCTGACTTTATTAGGAGTTATTAATTCCTGGTTTGTTTTTGGTTTTTTTGGGGGTTTTTTTTGTGGGTTTTTTGTTGTTGTTTTTTTTGGTTGGTTGGTTGGTTGGTTGGTTTTTTGTTTTGTTTTTTTTTTTGCTGTGTGGTCAGTTGTTTTTTTTTTAATAAACTTAAGTCACAAGTTCAAAATACTTATAATAATAAATAAAAATATCGAAACAATGAAGAAGGCACGGGACTGCAATGGATCTATAAATTGAATTGGTATTTTAGCTTCAAAGATTCAGGCACTGGAAGTTTTTCAGCAGTAAGCCAGCAGAGAACGTGTTAGTAGGGGGGCTGGTGTGCTACTTCGCTGCTGCACTGCCTACTTCTAGACAGTCGTGGTATGACAGCCTGCTCTAACAGCTACCCACATTTAAATAGCAGGGTTGTGTAAGAATGAACACAACACATTTACCGAAATACATTCATGGTGGGGAGAGCCTTAAATATTCCGGCGGGTGGAATACACTGAGAGAGAATCTGTCGCATTCTCATTAGACGACGCGTCAAATCTCGGGAAGGGCGCAAAGTAACTTTTCTTCCCGTTACAGGGGTGGCCTGATAAATCGCTGCAGGTTTCAAGGGAAAAAAAGAACATTCTCTTTTCGATACAGTGTTTAATGCGGGGGTACCGCTGTAGCTAATAGTGTGTTGGCTGGAGGGGCAGGAGAGGAGCTCGCTCACATCCCTTGTGGCGCTGGGTGTGAGTTGGCCTGGCTGTGGAGGCTGGCCGGGAGGCTGCCCGGCGCTGGCTGCTGGCGCTTTCTGTCGCTTGTCGCCTGCCCTCTTGTGTCGGCAGCGCTCGGTGCAGGCGGCCGGGGGACAGCGGCAGCGCTCCGGCTCCTCCTCAAGGGCTCCTTTCGCCTCCGACCGGCTGCAGTCCTGCTGCTCCGCTCGCAGCGTAAAAAGAATAGTCTTCAGCTTTCTTATACAGAGGCAGGAACATCAGAAAGTGGGTTAGCCAAACTGATGTGCAGAAAAGCTCTAGGAGTGAATTTGAAGCGAGGGGTAGAGGCTGTAATGCATATGATTAAAGTGAAACATGCTGCCTACACAGAGAATTGCTAACAAGATTCTTTCACAGCTTTCATGTCTCAGCCCCGCTTTTACAGAAAATAAATTCGTGTTTGGTTTCAGTGGGTGTGCGATTTTGCTCAGCCCTACAGCATAGATAAGACAGCCAAACTACACAAATGCAACACAATTGAACACAGAATAGTACAATTTGCACTGAGCAGAAAAAACGGCTGTGCTTATTAGTAAAACGGTGTCCCAGATTAACATTCATTTGGTCTACCTCGACCTTCTTTTCTCTTAGAGCTTTATTGTTCAATACTCATAGGGAAGGGAGGCTAAAAGCACAGATAAAGTTAAGGCAAATTAGTTGGGAGGAGAGACGAGGGGAGGAAGAGGAAGATATTCCGTGTCCTTTAAACATTTTTTTTTTTACCTCCTCTTCAAACAGAAGTGTAGATACTGATGCAAGCCATTTAATAGCTTCTGGCAGTAATTCTACCACATCCCCTTGCTCTATGAAGTATATCTTCTGTAGCTCAAAAGAGTATTTAAATACTCTCTCATGTTTAAAGAGCTTCCAGAATTATCTGAGGTTTTTGCAAGACGCAGAAAAATAGACTGCAGCAGCTGTATGTTGTTACAGTGTTTAGAAAAAAAATAAAGAAATAGTAATTTAAGTAATTATTTTAAAAGCTGTTTAAAAATCAGCTAAAAACTGGCTTGATCCATAAAAATTTTAACTTTCAATTTTCCCAGTAGTTTTTTTTTAATTATTATTTTCTTGAGAAATAGTGTGCATTTATATAAGAAATTTTACCTCATGTCAGTCCCCTGTGACCTCAGGAATTATTTCATATAATTTAATTTGTGTTTTCCTTGAGACATAACATCTTTCAGGCTTCATTCTCTTAACAATACTCATTATGGATCCAGGGAGGATAAAAATGTGGATTTTGGAAGGTTTTTTATTTATTTAGACATTCAAGTGTTGCTTATGCATTAAGGACTCAAGCCCAGGTGTTCAAGACTTAACAAGAAGGACTCACAGAGGTTAGCATGTTCTTGTTTATGTTTTGCTTGTTTATTTGTTTGGTGGGTAGGTTGGTTTGTTTTTTTACTTCAAAACAAAATGCACATGGAGTAGGTTTTGTGTTTGGACTAATTCTGCTCCCAGTCCTGCTGATTTCTTCAGGTCTGCACAGGCTGAGAAATCAGCAGAGGGACACAGCTGGCAGATCAATATTATTGTGGTCACTCGTGTTGATTCTAGGCGTCTTGTGGCTTTAAACCTGTGTCTGTTGTGTCCCTCCCCAGATCCATTTTTCCAGAGTACTGTGGTTTGTGTCTGGGGAAGACCTTTCTGAAAATGCGGCATGTATTTGCACTTTGCAAGTGCTCTATGTTTCTGACCTGAATTCACACCTTTGCTCACCACTCAACCCATACCTCAAGTCCTAGATCTGCAAGCCCGCAGGTGTTTCTAGGCAGAGCCTTGAGCAGAAAGCTGCTGTCAAGCAGCTGGCATTGTGTGTAGAAGGAAGCCATTGTGTGTTCACAGAGAAAGCTCGTAGTTCTTCAGTCTCATCTGATCAGGTCTCACTTTATTTTAAAAAATAGTGAGTCTTTCATGTTTCAACGTGTCATGAATAAAATGTCTGGAGACATTTTACAGATGCAACTCAAATGCATACACAAATAAATCATATTTGCCAAATAAATCGTAAAATACTCTAGTTTTCCCTTCCTGAGTACATAATGAAGATGTTGCATTGGAAATGCATTGGTGATGCATGGAAACTTATTTACAACTAAAGATGTTTCCTGATTTCTTCACTCACACTTGTTAACCTGATGCTAAACCGAACTTTGCAGACCATTTGTTTATTTAGATCTCTACTTTGTGCAGGCTCATAACTTCAGGTCTAAGGAAGTCAAGCCTGGGAGCCAGCTCCTCTCAGTACAAACCGTAGGCAAGCTGTCTGTCCCAAGACCATCTAAATATTCACTGAATGGCCTGGAAAATAGGGAGGTTGGAGAGTGCTCTGGATTTCGGGGACAACAAACACAACTGAGGAAGAATGTGTTGTAGCACAAGTCATCTTTCTGAGAGTGGTGCCTTAGCAGCCCTGGATCTGTTGGCAACATGCTGCCAGCTCCAACTTAGGTTGTGCTGATTCAGACAAGAATGCTTTCTGCAGCAGTGTGGTGAAACCAGCTAGAATAAAACACAGGTGCCACTGAGTGACAAGGTGGCTCGTAGTAACTAGTTACACTGATTCACTTTCAAGAAATAAGTGGAATTGTCCGTAAAATTTTATCATACACTCATGATGGAAACTCCCAAGTGATCTCCCAAGAGTATACAAGAGTATTTCCATCCACATCAACAGGTGAAACTGAGTGAAACAGAGCCGGTGTCTTTGGCCATATTGTAGACTTAGAAAACACAAGGACATCTAAAAGTCACTGCCATCATTCCCTGCTTAAAACTCCGTTGCAACTTTATCTTGTAGTGTGAGATATAAAAAGCTTAAACTTATTTCTGGAACCTACATGTCTAAATGGAAAAGTAAGGACTAGATCTCTCTCTTAACTGCAGGAGAAATTCTCACTTGTTATCAGTTCAAATGAAGCCCTTTCCTTGAACTGAATACATCATACCTAATGCATATTCTCAGCCTTAACTCAGCAGGCAAAAGATGACAAGCTGTGTTGTCCTGCTTAAGGATATATTGGAGGAGAGTAAGTAATAGAGCATTTATCTACTTCAATATTTGTGCTGTCTTTGAAGTGCTAATAATATTTGTAAAAGTTTATATGTCAGGTTAACACCTGTTCAGTGAGCTTGCAGGAGAGATTGCGATTTTTTACCTGCATAGTAAAATCACTCAGATGGTCCCAGCTGAGGTATCATTTTAACTTGACCACTTTTTTTTTTTCTTGTTTTTTTTTTTCTTGATTTTGTTTTTTTTTTTTTGACTGAATCTTCAAAGTATTTCAATCATGAGGTTGTTTCTGAGAGATGCTTCCAGTGAATTAAATTGAAGTTAAGTTTATGGAGTCATATCAGTGCTTTTGTTAAGTTTAATCATTCAAAAATATTATCTTTGAAAAAAATAACGTAAAGACTAAGTCAATAAGAAACCCAAAAACCTTGATACTATGAGTGGATGCAGCTGTGGTACCGTACTGCTCTTGCTAGCTCCCAGCTTCTCCCAGGAGTGATGGGACAAACTCAGATATGTTTGAGTAACTTTTAAGGAAAAAGTGATTATATGAAACAAGGAAAGTAGCTGTAAGGTCAAGGCTGAGAGGTGGAAGATTTCTCAAAAGAGATGGATTAAGGGAATAGGTGTAAGTCAATAGTCGGAGCGGTGCAGAGGGAAACCTGAAGTGCCTAAACAGAGGAGAGGAGAGCAGGGTGAAAATGCTCTCTGTCTTACAAAACAGCAGTATGCCATGGGATGATTCCTTTCTGATGAGCTGTCATTATCTAAGTGTATAGGAAGCTTGGAGTGGAAAAAACAGATGGCACATGGGAGATGAAGTGACATAATTTGTCTCTCTGCCTGATTTCTCTACCCTCCACATAGAATTTGGTAGGTAGGGGAGGAAAAAAAGTCCAGATGAGATTCTCCTCCGTCCCCACATGTTTCTCCTTGCCCTCAGAAATCTCAGGAGACTCCAACCTCTCAATCACTGCCAAGGATCTTGAGAGATTGGCTTGGTGAAAGCGTTTTGTTCTGTGGGGAAAAAAGGGTGTCACACAGGAATGCAGAGATAAGAGATTATCTCTTTTAATTATTAATTAAAAAGGACAGTAAGCAATGTAGTTGTACTAAGGCTTGGGCAAAGAGATGGAAAAAGGCTTCACAATTTGCATGTTTCAAGGGAAGTTGCTAATGGGCTGTGTGATCTTCTTGCCAGGCCTGTGGTGAGTGGCCATGTTTCAGCCATGAGGAAAGGGCATTGGCATCACCCATTGCAGCTGGCTGGTCAGCTGCCTGGAACAAGCTCATGGCTTTTGGCCAGTTTCCACTGAACAAGTAAAACCTCCTTTAAAAAGTCCCTGCACCTGGCACTGTTCAGGAAAATACTAGGTAGACTTATTGGAGAAGAAAAAGACTGGTGAATACAGGCATTAAAAGCCCTAAAAGTTAGATTTTGGTATATTATACCTTTTTAAAAAATTAGCAGCATATGTTTTTTAAAAGAGAGGATCTGTGGGTGGGGAAGGGAAAGGGAGAAGCTGGTGACTCTGGAAGCAGATGACCTCCAGGTCTCTGCTGGATCCAACATTCTTGCCAAGATGAGCAGGACTTGTCTTTGTACAGACAACCAGTACAGGGCTGATCTTTGCAGTGCACAACGAGTAACATCAATGCAAGGATCATCATTTTAAGAAGTGATTATGACACTGTGGCTGTAACTGCAGATGTGCCAGGAGCCTGTGAAGTTCAAAGCCTCTTTTCCAGCTCCAGACCTGGATGCCTACAGAGGGGAAACCTGCTGAGCAGGCCGCTCCAGAGTGAGCCAGGAGTGTGTTATGCTGGCGGGGTAGTACCAGGAGGCAGGGCAGGATGTGTAGTGACTCTGCCTCTGTAGTGACGAACGTGAGCAATCTGGTGTTTGTCACAGGTCTTAAAACTAAAACTGAGTATAAATAAAGAACCCTACCGCAAGTGAGCAGGATTTTTATAGTGGTTTCCAGGAATGAAATCAAACCTAAACTGCAAGGGAAATATTCTCTGCCATATTCAAAGTTTGTGTATAGAACGTTTCAAATAAATGCTCTGTAAAAATGATTCAATTCTGCTGTGATTATGAACTTGCACAAACACGCTGTTTCACATTACTCTCTTAAATTTGATTAGTAACAGCTGTGACTACATAAGTCCCCCAAATTTTATTTTCTCAATAGGAAGGTGTTGAAGAAATCCTCAGATTATTGTAAATGAAGATTTTGTTCATATCTGAAACTATACTAAGCTATTTTAAGATTAAATATCCTCGACAACATCCCAGCAATAATAATGTGGACAACACTCCTTCTTGGAGAGGCTGCAATGAACTGCCTTTAGCTCAGACAAATAGTCTTTTCAGTTCCTGGAGCACTCTGTGAGTATTAGCTGCTTTGTGCTGAGCAAGTACTAAAATCTAACCCAGTAATAAATGTTGCTGCTCAGTGACAGGCTGTTTAACCCCAGAAGTGGGCTGCCGAGGCTTCTTTGTGAGCTATTCCCTTTCACGGTGCAGACTAGGTGCAGACAGTCATCCCACCCTACACACACGGATATTGCATGTTTTCTGATGGTAGTGTTTGTTTACCGCTCGTGACTGGGTTGGTTTATGCACCATGTGGTGCTCTGAGGGACAAGACAGTGTCCCACAGAGACAAAAGAACATTTCCCACCCAGAAAAGGTTCCCAGCTGGTGGAGCAGTGATGTGCTCTGCCACCTGTACTCTGTGCTGGTGAATCCATTGCTTGGGTGCCCCACAAAGATGCCAAGTTTCACTGCTCATCGGAGTGTCTGTGGAGTTTCACCTGCATTAGAGGACAGACGTCCCTGTCCCCAGCTCTGCCATGTACTGCTGCTGCTGCCAGCGCTGGCTGGCTTTCCACGTGTGTGACTGCAACCTACTTCTCTGCAGTCCTTGATGTCAGCAAGGGCTGCAGGCAAACTCTCCTATACAGCTCTTCTGCTAATGAGCTGGTCTGCTAATTAAATAGAAAGGCATATTTGGCAGTGTCTTTGATATTTATTCTCAGTATGGCCCTTTTGACTTGTTTAGGATTTCAGGGTGGTCTTGAGGGGAAAGATATGGTAAGCAATTGCTGAGTTTGTATTATGTTTTATCAACATTGAAATAAAGTTTGTGAAATACTGTTTTGTTCCTTCTAAGCCAGATAATGCAATATAATTTAAAAAAAAAAAATAAAAAGGGGAAAAAAAGGTAAAAAAGTAAAGTTTAACCCAGACCACATTTAAAATTTAGAAGAATAAAAAAAATAAGTCAAATGGAAAGGGACTTTTTTTTTAGTGTTTTTGTGTATGCCGGATGTGCTCAGCGATATCCATGATGAATGACGGTCAGAAGCCAAATAACATTTGTTCCACATTTTTGGCCACCTTACATGTACTTCCTAATTTTTCTTCTAGATTACTTTTGACCATTTCAGCCTTTTTGAACAGTTTTAGGCAGATGGCATTTTCTTACGAGGAGAAAAAACACCAAATAAACAAACAGCCCAATCTGGGATAGGAAGGTTGACTTTTTACCCAGCGAATGAAGAGACTTCCACCTGGATGTACATTTGCCAAGGGTAAAACACATTTTTTTGCTGAGGCAGGAAATAGGTTTAAAGCTGAGATCCTCTCATCTGGTAGGGTGAGAGGCAGATGGCTGGACCCCCAGGTGATTTGTATCTGCTCACTCACTCCTCCCTATCAAGCATCAGTGCTCTACAGTATGCAGAGAAAGAGATTTCCATACCTCCAAGGAGAAACATGCTGTTTGCCTCCTAGCCAGCCATGTGACTTACACAGAAGTACCAGAAGTATAGCATTAATATGCCTAAAAGAACTCCCAGACTGGGTCATTTTGAGGTTTAGAATTTTTAATTGGTTACAGATTTTTCCTTTCTTCCCCTCTTCATCCACCTCTGTAAACAGAGGCAAGGTAGCTAAAGCACTAAATTTGTATATTCACAAAAATATGTAGAAAATGGCACAAAGCCGTAAGACAGTTTAAATTTGTGAAATGCTTCAAGTATTCAGTATTGCTTCTGTTCTTGGCTCTTTTCTGGAGGTTTTTTCATGATTGTTGCTAAGGATGGGATAGCAGGGTAGGTGAACTGGCCATAATGGCCAGTATCCCCATGTCAGTGTTCTGATGGTATATGGAGATTGGAACATGTGTATTTGTCTGCTCTTCAGCTAAAGATTTACTGGTGGAGTTCTGTATGCAAATGGAGTGAAAACAATACGATGTTACTACCCTGGCTCTTGGCTGGAAACAGACAAGAAAATAATAAAGGGAAATTTGAGGTTACCATCAGCCACCCTGGTAACACAGTAATTTCCATGAACATTCCCAGTGAAATGACTCTGGCTTCCCACAGTTAACTTCGTGATCCTAATTTCAAGACTAAGAATCAAAGGGCTGCAGGTCTAGCAGTATCCAGTAACAGCTGAGAGTAGATCCATTTGTAACCTTTTGTCAGTCCTGGTTGCCGAGTGCGTGGAAGCCATCAGGCTCGATGGTGCATTTGCAGAGAGACAAGACAGAAGCAAGTGCTGCTCACCTTTGTGTCTTCCCAGTGAGAAAGTTTGAAATTTGGAAACTGGTGTTAGGAATAAATTGCATCGAGGTTATGAAAATCTGAATACATTAAAATTTGTGAAAGGTGTTGAAAGTGTGTATGTTATATAGGATGTGTTTTCTATTTCTTGGTAGTTCATTAATACTCCGTGTGTATAAGCACTGATCTAGACTTTGTAAAGTAAAATGGTAATGTAGTTAAATAATTTTTCTTTGTACAACTGTGCAGAAGAGGAATATGAGTTAATTATCTGGGACCTATTTTCTACCTGTACATGGGAAAAGTGGACACACAGGGAAGGCACTCTGCCTACAGTTATTTTCATTCTGATCCATTTGGTGATCGTGGCTTGGTGCTGACCATTAAAAATTTTGTCCAGTTTTTTCAAAACACAGAAAAATATTTTTTTCTGCATGGGGTCATGAAGAGGTTCACTATTAATTGCTAGGTCTGTGTTCTTCATGGAAATACTAAGGAGCTGTAGGTTTTATTAATTTGCTGAATAGTAAAGGTTAATGCTGAAGGGAATGTCTTTCCTGGGATGTATTTGGTAATTTTTCCTCTCTTACAAATAAAGAGTTTTATTTTCTCCAGGAGTTTGCTCTTATGGTTTAGGTTCATTTGCATTTGTGGAGGCTTAAGGGAGGTGTCATGACTTCCAGAACTGCTGAATATTCAAGGAGTCCTGATGGTACTGTAAGGTGCAGGATGCTTTCCAAGGGCAGGGCGGGCCACAGACCTGTACTTTTTACTTAAAAGGATAGGTGGCAACTGTCTTTTCTTTAAATGCATCGTGAAACTTCTGTTGATGCAAAATCCCCACGAACCACTGGCATCAGGTAGAATCAACCCATCTAGTGCTGCCATCCCAACCCACTCCACTCCTTGCTGGGCTCTGCTGGGTTGTGCTGGGCTCTGCCCCGAGCCAGAACAAGCCCAATTCTGTCTGCAAGAAGTGGTGCTTGGAAAGCTCGTTCCTATCCATGGTTTGAATTCCTTAGCCTGGGTCTCTGATGAGTGGTGATAAAATACGTCACAAAATATTTCGTAACATTCATAGGAGTGTTGTTTCTCTGGAGGCTCTGGAAATGTGAAGAGACATGGTGTTACCAAGCTTTCCTGATCAGATATTCAAATTATGAAATAGGGAAGCTTGCAAAATGTTCCTGAGGGACCAAAGAGCCTTCTTATTCTTGCAAAATTAATTTAGTATCTTGGTTTCAGAAGCCAGAGCATCGAAGAAAATACCCAATGTTATATAGCCTTGTGATAAAAAACTGCAGGGTTTAGCAACACTGGCACCCAGGAAAACTTTTCTTTAAAGATGTAAATATACTTTGCATTAGCTGTCAAGTAATCTTATAGTGAGTCTTAGGTTATCTTCAAAGAAGTGTATGTCTTAAAACAAAAGATAACTTGGTAAATAAAGAAATAAAGACTTTATAAACTTTGATGTTGCTGTTTACTCATTGTCAGGTATGCCAGTGTAAAAAAGGAGACATTTCCTCTGAGCAGACAGTGTGTGAAACTGCTAGTGTGCCTTCAGACTCCAGGCCTCTTTTTTTGCAAGTCAATCATTGAATTTAAGTCATGTTTTAAACAGCTTCATCCATATACTTGGAGACTGGAAAACAAGGTCACTGTAGAGTCCATCCTGTAGCTAGTTATTAAAACAGATGGTTGAAAAATGCAAGCAGACATCTGCATCTGCTTCGCATATTTAAATGAAAAATAAACCAAGAAAAAGCATCTTAGGTTCTGGGGGGTCTTGTAGTGAGTCTGCATTTCTGAGAAGAAACTCTTAGAATAACTTTAAAATTCAGGAGTGCTATGGCAGCACTAGAGGGAAATTGGGAACGCCGTGTTCTCATGAAATTGGTTTTTGCCACTCATATAGAATATGAGACCAGCGACATTGCAGTTAGATCTTGAAATTTTTGCAAGAAATTTGTCATCAGGAGTCAGACTCTGACTGGGGAAAGAAGTATCATCTGCAGGTTACCCTTTAAAAAAAAAAAAAGTTTTCAGAACTTGTATCTTATAATCAATCCTATTGTGTTTGAAAGTAGGAACCAAAGCTACTGAATAAGGGCTGACTGAGAAAAAAAAAAATAGAAAAAGTGAAAAGACTGAGGGTCGTTCCACAGTTACTAGCACATCTAGCAATGACACATTAAAACAAACTGCTAAAGAGCTGGGAATTGGTATAATAAATTTGTTTGGTGAATGAATTTGCAGCAGCCCTGTGGCCACAGCGGCAAGGTGCTCCTGTAGCACAGGCTGACCAGGAGCAGTTTTTTTGCCCCACTACATGCAGGTGTTGGAGTGCAGAAATAGGAGGAGCATCATCACAGCTCAGTGTGCAGAGGTTTACCAGTAGTCACTTGGTGATTTTGTGCGGAACCTTTATGGCTCTGTCAGCACAAGGCTCTGCCGGAGTCAAAAAGCTGCTTTTCAGAGTGTTGTAATACACTCACTCCCTTGTTTGATGTAGGCACAGTTGTTTCACCTTAAATGTGAAGCTTACACAAAGCCGTGCTTGTTGGTCCTATGGAACATTTCAGGAAATGAACTCACTGACTTGAGTATTATTGTAGAGAAGTTGGAAAGGAGTATAAAAACTGTAAACATAGTTATTTCCTGGTAATGTTCAGAAATTAATCAGATTCATTTATGGATGTTAGGGATATTAAGATTTTGCTCATGTTTTCAACAGCAAGATACAGTCTCCAGGTAAAGCGGATACATTAATGTGATGATAAAAGATATTTCTGTTCCTTACAAGAAGGCCAAATATTTGATAATTACTTATCATTGAAAAAAACTTACCTCTTCAGTTCATGTAGAAACCACTTTTGCAGCCCACCATTGTGGAATATGAACACTTTTGAAATAAAGTCAGTTAGTGGGAATTAATTTCCTACTGGAATTCACCGTGGTTAGAAGGTATTGTTCAATCCAGTCTCACACAGCTAATTTTCAGGGCTCTGAAACTATTTCCTTAGAGAAGTAACAATACTGTAATTTTCAAGGTTTGAAAGGAGCGAGGGAAGCTATAGACCTTGACTGCAGACTCTATAGAAGAAGGTTCCTGTTGCCCATGAAAGATTCCCGAGAGTGGCAGGAGCCCGCAGGAGCCTGGCACATGGCATGACGACCCCTCAGAGCAACCCTCGGTTATGAAAGCCTGGCTCGGGGATGTGCTGGGGAAAGGTGTGTGGAAACAGTGTCACAGCCTGGGGCCGGCCCTACCGTTCCTGGAAATCGGTAGGACACAAAGAGGCCCCTCTCCCTTTATTTCCCATGCAGTGGTGTTTTGGGAAGCAGCTGTTAAGGACACAGCCTGGCAGGTCTGTGCCAACATCAGGCGGTTCTCTGTCTGAAAATAATCTCGTTGCAGCTCAGCTGCAGAGATCTGCATCCAGTTTACCCCCAGAGCCCAGATGACAGCACTGAAAGGGTCTAAACCGAAAAACTTCTGTAAGCTGGATAAGAAAAGTGCTGTTGTTGATTTGTAGTTTAAAAGCAGAAATAGTTTGTCACTGTGGAACAAGAAGGGATAAGGAAATATTTCTTAGCTTTGTTTTCTTTTTCAACCCTCTTTAATTTTAGAACACATTTTTTATTTTTTTTTTTTAACTCATTGCAGGTAAGTCAGACTGGATTTGGAAACTAATTACGGTAGGCTTCAGCATTTTTGCATGCCTTACGGAGTACAGCACCTGCACTCCACAGGAGTGAATTCTCTGCTGATAGGTCTGGAGCCATCTTCTATCAGGGTAAATAGAGACTCCAGACGTGACTGGCTGGAAATGGTGGAAAGAGTTACCCCACATCAGGCAGTTGTTTGTACTGGCTGTATCCTTATCAGAGAATTCCACAAGTTACTTGAGAGAAGGAACTTTTGTTTTATTTATTCAGTAAGGTCTTGTAGTTTACATTAAAAAAAATCACAAAAATTTTGTCTGAAAGGAGCAAGAGAAACAAACAACTTGTGTGTCCAGGTGTCACATGGGTAGCTGCAAAGGAATTAGTGGTACTCTCAAACTTCTGCTGTCAGGATAGAGGTGGGAAGTGATTTTGTGTGTGAAGGAACAGTTCATTGTGTGTCAGAGTTCTATGCTCTTACCTCCTCAGCTAAATTTTAAAAATAACAGGAACAGGGGAGGTGAAATATCCTGTGCTCTTACTTGAAAAGAGCCTTTGCTGCTTTCATTATTTCCTGTAGTAATGCACAGGATATCCAGCTGATTAGTCACAGCAGGCTATGTGATCTTCACATCCACAGGAACCTTCTAGGATGTAATCTCTTCCTGAATCTGCAGAATAAACCTTTAGAATTTACCATTGCTGGTTTTGGAGAAACTGAGTACAGCTTGTCAGGGGATGAGGATCTCATTGGTTAGGATGGAGTCTCACCATTATTTTGCCAAACAGGCTTTTTCAGGGCTCTTATTTTTCCCGTGCCTTATTTTCTTGTATCTTCACTTCTGTATGTCATGTACTTACCCTCCAGCACATACATAGATAAGACTTGTTACGTACAACTAGGTTTTAATTAAAGTGCCTTGACCCCTGCATGAATGATCTTATTCTGAAGGAGTCTTACCACGGCTTAACTCTGCATGCTTTGGAAGATTAGTATGTTTTAAGAATTACCTTTGAATTTACATCTTGCTTCAATTGCCTTGACTTTTCTCAGTATCTCAGTGCAAGGTTCTAATATTGACTCACTTCAACCAAGTCCTTTCGTTCTCTAATAGTTTCATATTTCAAGCCTTCTCCTTCCCCCTCTGTAATTGCAATTGCCTTTCTTTCTGCATCTTGACTGCAGTGGTGCTTTATTCTCCTTCTCTTTTTTGCTTAATTTCTGACTCTACGTCTTGATTATTTGCCCTTGCCTTCTAGTACACAATAACATCTTAAGAGGTCTGATCTTCAGGCACTTTGAGAGCCTAAAGAATGAGTCTTTGAGGAAAACCCGAGCCCTTGAGTTTAGGAGATACCTGAGAAGAAGAGACTTTATTTGCTGATCCCTACATTATATTAATAAACATACTTCCTTTGAAAATAATAAGCCTGGCATAGAAATGGAGCATCATTTATGCACGTATGAATAAGATGTGGCTGAGGATCAGGATTTTAGCTATAGTTCCAGTTGCAGCTTGTTCTCAGTTTTTCCCAACACCAGCAACTACCACTAAACCAAAAATTTACTGTTATATTGAAGGAAAAGACTTGTGTTCATTTTTCTGTATTATTGAAAATAATTTGATAATTAACCTTCTAATACAAAAACAATCATCACTACAGAGCTGTTTTGGTACTTAAATGGTTTTTAAGGATGACTATTCTTGCAGCAACAGAAAATGTAAGCTATGGTGTGTGCCTGGAAATGAGTGTCAGAGGAACCAGTCATCTGTTGATCTGACTACATAATTTGCTGCAAAGCTTGCATCTTTTTCAGCTTTTGTTTAGGTTATGAACTATGTGTACAAAATAGGCAGAAATATCCACTAGCATATCCTCATCTTAAAAGAATGGGTGCTTTGCTGTTCTTCATCTTAATGAGAAATGGGTGCTTTCCTATGGCGTCAGTATGAGTGTGAGCCTCACAGCAAGACACCAACACTTGTTCTTGTGAGGTCAGTGGAAAAACTCTCACTAACTGTGATTTTGTTCCAGGTTCTTGGCAGACTGTTCTGAACATATAGATTTATCTGGGGGTGAAACAGCAGGGGTCCCCTTCATTACTCCCTGTCTGTGCTCTCAGACCTCTGAACTGGCAGCAGACAGAGCTGCCTCTGATGCAGATCCATCTCTTCCTGCTCTCATCGGGATCAAGGCTGCCTTCTCCCAGCTCTGAAAGCTGGAATTCAGAAGAAGTACCAGTGCACACATCAGTTGTGTGTATGTAAGAGCAGTATGGACTATTTCCTGGTTTGGAAAGCCTGTAGTAGTTTAAGCATTTTTTTATTAACTCTGGTATGTATATAGCTTGCAGTTTCTACTGTTGATTTTAATGATGGACAAAGGTGAAAGTAGAGATGGGGGTAACCCTTCATTTGAAAGCAAATTCTCAAAAGAGAAAGAGAAGTGGAGGATGAGAAAAACCAAAAGAGTCTGATGACCTTTGATGTCCCAGGTTCAGCTTGCAAGTGGGTTCCAGAAACAGCTAGAATCCCTAGTGACAGGGGTTGTTTCAGTACCTTATCAAGGAGTGTATCCAAGCTACAGTTGCTCAGGTCTGAGCTGAAAAAAAAAAAACAAGCACACCCTCTCGTACTCTAAAGATGCACCAGTCACAGCTGGCACTCTTTCAAATCTGTCATCACCTTCATTGCCTTCAAAAGAACTTTTTGCTAAAAGTGGCACATGCATTTCCCCTTATTTCATCTGCATAACTTGTTGTAATCTTCAAATAAATAAAAGTGCCACATAGGGTCAGACAGGTCTCTAGTCACAGTGCCGGGGTCTATGGAAACTCAGATTTATCAGCTTGTTTGAACATGTTGATTATTCATCACAAGTTGAGTCAACAAATGTGAGTGCAGAAAGTCTTGAGAAGGGAGCCTTTTAACTGGACAACTCTTTTAAGAAACAAAGAATGAAGTACAAATCCTGTAAGGAAAAAAAAAGTGAAATTAAGGTATTCTGAAAGTCTTTTGATCTGGGAAATGTTATGACCTTCATGAGTGTGATTCTTGAAAAAAATAATTCTTCGTGCTTGAACTTACATGTTCTTCTTAGCCACTTTAAAAGCAGGCTTTTCAATTCATTAGGCAAAGAGGAAAATAGCAAATAAATTGTAGTGTGAGGATAATAGACAATATGCATTAAATATGTTATTTATTATTTCAGGGGTAGAGGCCACAGCTGGCTTAGCAAAACACCATGGTGTTAAACAGTGTTAAGCACTGCAAAGGCTAAAAATATATGATTTCTAATGGGAACCATGACATTTAGCTGTCCATTGAATTCCAGTAAGAAGCACGTAACTTACTTCATTCTCACAGCAGAGGAAGTCAGGAATTATACCTCTGAAGCCAATACCATTGTTAAGTATGAATCAACCTGGTGGAAGTCAGGAGAGAATATTTTACTTCATTGGGAAGAACCTAATGTGGAATTTTGCTGAAGAGGAGAATTTAAACACAGAGAGTTAGTTCCTACATAGTTTTGACTACTGCTAGCATGGTATCCTTTGCTGGGATTGGTGGGCTGCTCTTTTTTTGGTAAACTGAAGCTTGAGGTCCTTTGTTTTGTTCTGCTGAAAGGAGCACAATGTCAGTGAGGGCTGGGGTCCTCCGAGTCTCTGGGCCACCAAAAAAGCACATTTTGCATTCTACCAGGGTAGGGTTTGTTGCACATTTTTGAATGCTCTGTTTGAAATTGCAGGGATTCTATGAAACCTGGAAGAGTGAAAAAACTCACTTAAATAAGAGAGCACTAATTTTGTAATGGGGATTGCAGAAAGAAAAAAAATACCAAACAAAAAAACCATGTGAGCAAGGGTGTGATACAACTACACAGGAGAATCCCCTTGTGGATAATTAAATCATCTTTATGGCTTACAGAATTTTAGAGCTTTTCCTGTCCTAGATTTCCAGCTATGTAAGATAGCACCAAGTGTGCTAGAATTACTACAGTGTTTGAACTTGTAATGACAATAATTTGTTAAGTGCTGGAAGACAAAAGTTATGTGGGTCGATTATCATCTTCAATGTATATTAATTAACCCTTTCCTGTGTCCATGGCAAGCTCTTTTCTGGCAGTTACTTCAACTGTATTTTTAGTATATATTGTTGTATAATATATGTGTTGCAGGATTCAGGCCATCATGGCTTTCAAATTAAATCTCTCTTTAATTAAATCTCAATTGTTCTTTTTCTTCTTAAAATGGACACCTCATATTTGTAAGACTGATAGAAGGGACTGCATTCTCCAGTTTCACTTCCAACAAGTTCATGATTTTTAAACTCAGCTAATTTCAGTTAATTAGTAGTATGCTTCACCAAGGCCAGCATGTAATTGAAGATTTCCTTTGCTGCTCTCACTATAGCCTCCACCTGCACCTGCCCCCACCCCCAGATCTCTGCAACTGTTCCCAGGGGTGTTCAGCCTTCAGTCCATATGGCACAAAAGCAATTGTTGACCTTCAAGCACTTTGTCATCTTTCAGACAGCTCTGTAAAGAGTTTTTGCAGCAGAGATGAAGGAACTGAGGTTTTTTGTTACTGGCGGTATGGCATGTTTCAGTTGCTGTAGTTTACACTCAAAACTTTGACACTTTGCTAGTAGAGTCAACTTTGCTAGTAGAAATATATTTGCAAAGAGGTTTTTGGCCTCAATTTAGAGGCAGAGCACTAAACAATAGCCCAAGGGCTAAGAGAGATTAAAAGTAAGCAGGCAAAATGTAGAATTGTGCCAACTAGGAAAAGGGAGCATTCCCAAGGCACAATAACATCATCATACTCTTGCCTGGCATCCTTTATTTGATTATCTTGAAGTACATTACAGGAATTAATGGAAGCTCATAACTTCCCTGTGAAGCAGGTACTAGATTGCAACAGTGATTTGCAAATATATAAGCAGAGGTCTTGTGCAGTCTTGGAATTCTCAGTGAAGCCGTAAATATTCTTAAGTGAGGTTGGAAAGGGGGAGCCAAAGATGAGCTAATGTACTGGTGGACTGGTGGCTACAAGTGAATCTCCCATATATTGCTCAGCCTTAACTTGGCACATCTGTCTGGCATCCCTCTCCTGGGTAAAAGTTGGCTTTGGCTCTTAAGAGGAGAATGTTAAAGCACTCTCTTCCCACCATGCAAAAACCTCCCCCCAAAAAACAAAACAACAACAGCAACAACAACAAAACCACAAAAAAACCCCAAACAACAACAACAACAAAACTGCCAACAAAAACTTTTGAAACATTTGAGACTTGGTTTTTCTTTTTGATATTAGCTTTCCTGTTGTGTTCTGTTTTTTTCTTCTCATACTTTATTTTGCTTTGCTTCTTGTTCCTCAAGGGCAATTCTAATTAGTCAGCAATGGCTTACCTCTCTGCTAACACAGGGTTTGACTCAGCAATCTTAAGGGAATTTCACCAATCAGTTATTTGGCTAAGATTTATTCTCTGGGGAGAAAAGAAATTGGGAACTGGTAAAAATCACACATTTCCCAACCTTTAAAAAATAAGCTGCAAGACCACCAATTGGTGACAGCTTTACACCTCCTGTGTTTGTCCTGTTGAGGAGCACTGGTGAGGGGAAAACACTCCACTTAGCATCCCATCATGAAAATCAGGCTTGAGTTACACTGTGCATAAATGTGTGAACCTTGCATGCTAAAATACATACCTTTTAATTGACATGGAAGCAGCTTCTGCCTTGGTATTTAGCACAGCTTCTAGTGCAGGCTTGGTTTCCAGACCAGAACCTGCAGATCCCTGTGTGGAGAGCTGAGGTATTTCCTCTGCCTGTACCTTTCCCATTACAATACGTGTAAATGCATAACAAATTTTTTTATACTCAGCAGCATCTATTTTTCCATTTTTGCATTATGTTTCTGTTCCCCATACAATGAAGGTCCATGTTTCTTGTCTTCCAAAACCACCTCTTCAAAGCTGGCATTGAGGCTGTGATGGGCAGTGTGCTGTCTGGATCACTGGTGGGGCGTGTGGGTCTCTCACACAATGGCTCTTTCTTTGCTGAGCTGATGGCCAGTGTCTGGTCAGCCTCATCTATTTAAAGTCAGCCAAGCTGGGATGGAAGTGCTAGCGGAGATGGTGCTTTGTTTGCTTACAAGTTGCAGGAAATTCAACTGTTTCAAATTAAGCACAAACAACTGTGTCAGGACAGGGTCAAGGAAGTGTCTGAAATCCGCAAGAGAGGGGGTCAGAGATAAGCTCAGCCTCATTCATCCTCCATCCCTAAATTTGTCTCAGTGCAATGAAGGGTACAATTCCCACTGTAGTTCAGAGCTGAAATTCTTCTTAGTAATTAATGCAAAAGGCGATATTTTTAGCCTGTCATCCTAAAGAAACAAGGCTTGTGTGATCACATTGTCTGTGTATAATTGGTTGCCAGCTCCCAGTAACTTGTGGATTTTTGGGTTGACTTAGTACAGCCTGCAAGATACTCATTTTCCAAGGCCTCTCCTGAAATCGGGGAAGCAGGTGAAAGAGTGGTTTCAGAGAGGCAAAGGCCGTGTGGTTATCTGGCCTTTTAAAGACATCTTCATCAGGACACATTCTTAAGATCCAAACTTCAGTGCTTGTTTAGCAGTAACGTCTCCATATAAATAAACAGAACATTCCCACTCTAGGACTGTGTGAGGCTGGATTTGGTATGTTGCATTTCACGCTGCCCGACACGTCCCATAACGTAAACTCACAGCCTAGCTAGTGCAGAATATTAATTTCATAAGGTCTGACTTGCTGGCTACACTCCCACTGACTCTATTAAATTAAATGGCAGTTTTGACTGCCTGTGTTTTTCAGGATCCAGACCCACAGTTTGGGTATTTTTCAACAGTTTGAAGGTGTAAGAGTGCACAGCTCCTGATCTTTGCCATGTGGGATGCTAACTTTTGTGCCTTGTGTTGGAGATACAACCCCATTAGAATATGACACAATTTTTAAAAAATGCATGGAAATCAATGAATGACTGAATACAAGCAAGCAATATTTGATAAGTTTGATAACAGCGTGGCTGGCTGGTAAGTGACATACCACTGTCAAAGGACTTAAATGTTCTTGCTTAAATATCTGTGCTTTGTTGGTTTGGGTTTTTTGGGGGGTGAAGGGGGTTATTTTCTTTTTGAGAATAAAAATTTTGCATTTTCTGTATTTCCAACTGGATCTTTTAAATCTTTCTACAGACTCTATTCACAGCTAAACTGAACTCTCATTTTAAAAATTAACCTAATATTTTTTCACTCTGTAGCAGTGTAGAAAATATTTTAAACCCTTGAAAGTACAATTTCAGGCTGTAAAATGAAGCATTGTAAGTCCCCTTCTCAGTTGGAATTGATTTAATGTCTGGGATTGCCAAATTCAAATCCGATACAAATTGCAACAGCTGAGTTACAATTTTTAAATCAGCCCTGAAGATGAGGGTTTTATAATGGTTTCATGGGAAGCATGCTTCTTTGCAGCTGTATGAAAATAGAGCTCTACTCCAGTTAGATTCATCCACCCTATTCTCGTGAGGCGGGTTAGGTACATATTGTGTTGGGCTTTCTGTATATATCCAGTCTCTCTCTTATTTCTTCTGGGTTCCCTTCACTCTGCCTGTCCTTCTCCCTCACTTCTCCTCATCTTGCTCTTCTTCTGCTGGACCTTGAGGTTTGTTGTACCTTGAGAATTCTTTTCTTCCTCCTTGTGGGCCATTTGTCAGTCCACTCCAAGGAAGCTGCTGGCTGAGGTGGATGATAGTGCTCTGCAGGAGGATGTTTTCCAGTGTTTTCATAACAAGTGCCAGTCCTATAGCCAACAGACTGAATCACTACATAAATCAAGGCACACATGCACAGGGAGCTGGGCCCAGACACCAAATCCTTCGTCTCTGAAGCATAAGAACAGTTCTCATGTATAGGCAAAATTCCCTTGGCTCAGTAAGTCTCCAGGGTTTTCAGTGTAGATCTCACAAGAGTGATATTGTTGTTTGGTGCACCACGCCATCTCACCCATGATCTGAATACTACTTTCCCTTTCCTTTGAAATTAAATTGCATCTGTGAGACAAATACGGTGATGGATGACACCAAATGTCAGATAAACCGGACTCGAGTGCATTTAAGAAAGTTTTTTATGTATTTTAATGTATTTAGATGGCTTGTGATCAGTGAGATGCTGACAGAAGTGTTAGGGAGTTGTCTTTTTTCCTGTAGTGAGACACAGCACTGAACCTGTGTTTTGATGTAGCCATCATATTCACACCTGCAGCCCTCCTGTGAGCCGGCTGCTGGGAAGGCAATATCATTGCCTCCTGTGCTACATAGGGTCAGTAGATACAGAGGAGACTTCCTTTTGTCCTTTTCTATCTCTGAATACTTCTGTGAGTTTAAAAGTTGTGTTAATAAAGAAACAAATACATCACACACCTGAAAAACCAAATTTCCAAGCACGGACTGCAAAGGAAAAGGAGTGTGATACACAGCAACGGCCTTAACAATGTGTTTTCTTACTTCTTTTATTCCTTCTAGCCAGCTGATGTCCTTTTCTTATTTCCATTTGCTTAGGAATCATCTGAATCTTCTCTCTTTTTTTCTGCCTTTTCCAGTAATTGCATTCCTACATTTCTAGAGATCCTTTTACATGCGTATGCATGAGGTCCTTTTGCCTCACTGTCTTTTTACAGCTTTGTTAATTTGGAAATACCCTTCCCATCTTCGTATTTTTTTGCTTTCTCCCTTTTGCCAATCATTTATCCATGCCCAGATGCCATAACAGCTCTTCCTCCTTAGCCTGCTTTACCTACCTGAACTTCCAGCTCCCAATTTAGTCTTTGTTCTCTTCTTCTCAGTGCCTGTACTGAGATCTGCTTCCTTTTTTGCCCCACTTTGCTCTTGCTCTTCCCCATTTCTTTTCCAGGTTATTCCATTCAGCACATGTAAATAGAATTATACTTTCAGCCACTTCTGTTCTTCAGTGTGGGGAATCTTTGAACAAATCTGTGAGTAGGATTTAATCTCAAGTCTAAAATATGTTTTGGATGTTGTGATGGTGATTCATGCCTATTCTCACTCACACTGGGCCTGCTCCTAGTGTTTGGCTAGAAGTCCTTACAAATCCCTGGCACTGGAGGATGTAGGGTATTGTTTCTTCCACCACTGGATGTTACTGGATCAGGATTGCCTTGAAGGCATTTTGATATGAGAAAATACTAAGACAGCAACCACACAGCAGTGGGGTGTGTGGAGATGCAGCCAGCATCAGCACAAAGGGGTTTTGAGACACTGCATCACCTTTTTGCATTTACATAATACATTCGAGTATATTCCAAGCCCTCTGTGTCAGTCTTCACAGTCTTCAGTTTCCTTGGGGCCTAAAACACAGCTCCTGTGGGAGCACAGCTTGAATGTTATCTCTCACTGTACCTATCAGTTGATACTGCACTGGCTCTTGCAAATGCCGTGATACCTGCTTCTGCAACTGCTCCCCATAGTGAAGTCAATGGGATTTCTACAGGCAGAATGAATGCCAAACTCCACTACTTTAGACTGTAAAAGCTTCTCAGGAGTAAGGAGCACATCTCTCTGTGTCTGTACAGTGCCAAGCACACAGCTGGTGCTCAATGAATAATATATGTATGGGCTTGGTAGGGGTGACTGTTCCTCTAGCGCAGCAGAGGTGAAGCATCTTTTTGTAGCGAGAGGCAATGCATTATCCCTTTTACTGGTCTATTTTATAATTTAGGCTTTAAATGGTGAAAGTATATTAGCCTGCTAGTTCAGGGGAGCTCATTTACACCGCCTTCACACAACATGTCCCATGTTCCAAATGACAGGAAGGATAGCTAGTTCTCTACAGCTGAATGCGTAGTGATTAAACTGTCTGGGCACCAGCAGTAGGCAGCCATTGAACAGATCATTATTAAGATGGCTATAATTACAGAGTCAGAGCAGCCCCTTGCAGCACACTGGTGATCTGCCTGGAAAACTGGCGGCACAAAGGCATATCTCCTTTTCATGTTGAGGCGCAAGCTGTGTAAAGTAACTGCAGATTTTTATGTTACGTCACTCAGGTCTTAAGCTGTTAATTGCTTCTGCCTGCACTTTGGAGGCTGGTCTGGACAGGTGAATCTGAGGTAGAAATAAATGCTGAGTAAAGAGCTACTGAAAAAAAAGAAGTATAGCTATGACACCTCCACAAGAGCTCTCATGGTATTGCTTTAGTCATTAGCTGAGTGGATACTTGAGCTTAATCAGTATCAAAGAGACATACACAAAGTCATCTATTTCATTAAGCTAATTTGCATTACTCGGCTTACCGAGAATCAAATTTTCATGTATTGTCCATCTTGCTGTCAGCAAAATAAGGGGAGGGGGAGGAGTAAGTGATAAGCAATGCAAGACTGAGGTCTGGTGGTGGTTATTCCTTGTTTCAGATACACCAGCTAGTCTCTCAGGAGCCTTCATCGCTTTCAGATACCAAAAATACAGACTAGTAAGGTTTATAAAATTTAGTTTTAGTAACTCCTATCTAGAAATGAAACTTCCAGAGCTTTGCCAAGTGCAATATCCTTGAAGCAGTGCACAGTTAGGCTTACAAGTACTGCTGTTGTTGAAGAAGTAAGGTAAGTGTTGGTTTGGGAGGAGCTGATGCGAGGGCTAGAGTAGTTAGCTAAAGAAAAGACCTTTAGCCTCTCCTTGTCCCCAGGAGACATCAGTGAAATGTTGTGTGTGAAGCTTCACACAACATCGCAGTCCCAAGGGACTTGACGCTGCCATTTATATTGTACCAGATCTGGCTGCGGCTTTAGCAGAATGCTGTAATGTGCTGAGATGGCTTTTCTTGTTCTTCTGTTTTGTCCCTGGTGCTCATGACACTCTTCCTTCCGAGAAGGAATATTCCTTCCCTCCTTCCTTCCTTCCTTCTTTCTCTTTCTTTCTTTCTTTCTTTCTTTCTTTCTTTCTTTCTTTCTTTCTTTCTTTCTTTCTTTCTTCTTCCTTCCTTCCTTCCTTCCTTCCTTCCTTCCTTCCTTCCTTCCTTCCTTCCTTCCTTCCTTCCTTCCTTCCTTCCTTCCTTCCTTCCTTCCTTCCTTCCTTCCTTCCTTCCTTCCTTCCTTCCTTCCTTCCTTCCTCCTTCCTTCCTTCCTTCCTTCCTTCCTTCCTTCCTTCCTTCCTTCCTTCCTTCCTTCCTTCCTTCCTTCCTTCCTTCCTTCCTTCCTTCCTTCCTTCCTTTCCTTCCTTCCTTCCTTCCTTGCTTCCTTCCTTCCTTCCTTCCTTCCTTCCTTCCTTCCTTCCTTCCTTCCTTCCTTCCTTCCTTCCTTCCTTCCTTCCTTCTTCCTTCCTTCCTTCCTTCCTTCCTTCCTTCCTTCCTTCCTTCCTTCCTTCCTTCCTTCCTTCCTTCCTTCCTTCCTTCCTTCCTTCCTTCCTTCCTTCCTTCCTTCCTTCCTTCCTTCCTTCCTTCCTTCCTTCCTTCCTTCCTTCTTCCTTCCTTCCTTCCTTCCTTCCTTCCTTCCTTCCTTCCTTCCTTCCTTCCTTCCTTCCTTCCTTCCTTCCTTCCTTCCTTCCTTCCTTCCTTCCTTCCTTCCTTCCTTCCTTCCTTCCTTCCTTCCTTCCTTCCTTCCTTCCTTCCTTCCTTCCTTCCTTCCTTCCTTCCTTCCTTCCTTCCTTCCTTCCTTCCTTCCTTCCTTCCTTCCTTCCTTCCTTCCTTCCTTCCTTCCTTCCTTCCTTCCTTCCTTCCTTCCTTCCTTCCTTCCTTCCTTCCTTCCTTCCTTCCTTCCTTCCTTCCTTCCTTCCTTCCTTCCTTCCTTCCTTCCTTCCTTCCTTCCTTCCTTCCTTCCTTCCTTCCTTCCTTCCTTCCTTCCTTCCTTCCTTCCTTCCTTCCTTCCTTCCTTCCTTCCTTCCTTCCTTCCTTCCTTCCTTCCTTCCTTCCTTCCTTCCTTCCTTCCTTCCTTCCTTCCTTCCTTCCTTCCTTCCTTCCTTCCTTCCTTCCTTCCTTCCTTCCTTCCTTCCTTCCTTCCTTCCTTCCTTCCTTCCTTCCTTCCTTCCTTCCTTCCTTCCTTCCTTCCTTCCTTCCTTCCTTCCTTCCTTCCTTCCTTCCTTCCTTCCTTCCTTCCTTCCTTCCTTCCTTCCTTCCTTCCTTCCTTCCTTCCTTCCTTCCTTCCTTCCTTCCTTCCTTCCTTCCTTCCTTCCTTCCTTCCTTCCTTCCTTCCTTCCTTCCTTCCTTCCTTCCTTCCTTCCTTCCTTCCTTCCTTCCTTCCTTCCTTCCTTCCTTCCTTCCTTCCTTCCTTCCTTCCTTCCTTCCTTCCTTCCTTCCTTCCTTCCTTCCTTCTTTCTTTTTCTTTCTTTCTTTCTTTCTCTCTCTCTCTTTCTTTCTTTCCTTCTCTCTCTTTCTTTCTTTCCTTCTCTCTCTCTCTCTCTCTTTCTCTCACTCTCTTGCTCTCTTGCTCTCTTGCCCTCTCTCTCTTTCTTCCCGAGAAGTAATGTATGCCATCTTCCTTTTCATTATACTGGATTTTAAACTTAATTACTGTCTAGTGAAACTGTATTCTTTTACTTGTGTTATCTGGTAACTGCACATTAAACCTTCAGTTTCTCCAAGAGATTGTAACTGAGGTTTGCTTTTAAATGAGAATTTGTTGTGGTGATTCTGTTTAAGCCCAGATGTCTGAGTCTAGAAATCAAACATAATTTAACTTGATTGATTGGACAGAATGATGGAACTCTTTCATAAGACAACTTAAATATGTGGGGCATCATTCTTCTTTGTATTGAAGTAGGACTGAGGGGTTAATTCTGTAGTCTGTTCCCAGATCCTGCACAAGGTTTCCCAAACCGTTTCTAAAACCTGCTGATTAGGAAAAAGATTTGGTAACAACTCTTTTGTTATTTGTGTGACTTTTGTAGGTATAATTAGAAAAAATGTCACTCTGACAGACCAGTAGGTAATGATGAGAAAGCTAAAAAAGATGCATGATTTTGAGTTGAATATTTTCAGTGAGATGAATCACCATGTTTGTGCTCCTTGAAGTGCAAAGCTGTGTCCCTGCTGAAGCTGCGAGCTGAACTGCTCCTCTATCTTGGGGAATGCATCCCATCTGTGTGCATGTGTGCAAGATTCAGTTTTTAAGGACTTGGCACTGGGCTGGAGGTCAGCAGTTGAATGCATTCATTTGAGCCCAAAATGTTGATGTGAGAAGTTTGGGGTGTTGGAAATCAGTTATGGATGCTGTTATGCTGTAGAAATGCTGTCAGTATTTTTGCAGTTTAGTAACTAAAATGTTTGTCAGAAAAATGGCCCCATAGAAGACTTAGGTATTTCAATCAGGAGAATTGCAGTTGGAAACAGCTTTTCTGATACCTGTAATTTTTTTTCTTTTTTTAAAATCTCCTTTATCCACACACGTTTGTGTTTTGTCTATGTGGACAACTTCTTAAGCCAAGGCCTTTTTTAATAAAAACTGCACAGCGTCTGTCATTCTTGAAGAAAAACACAAGTTGAGGAAAGAATAACCAAAAGGAGGTCCAGTACAGTAATATCTGTTTATGGTCTTTCTTCTCCCCTTTTTATAGGTAACACCGTTTTAATCCCGAGCAGTATTTTGCCATATGGGTTGTAACCAAAACTTTATTTTTTCAACAAAGGCAGACAGAAAGTAATTTGCATTCCTATACTTTATGGGAAGGTCCAGCCAGCAATAGAAATGATAACATTGACAGGGCTGTCTAGTACACAAATTTATTCAGCTGATGCAGAACATTACTTGGCTGTAGATGATGTGTGATGGTTTGTGACAAAGCAGCAATCAATAATCAGATTGCTATTGCGGGAAATCATCAATTCATCCATCTATTGTATAGATAGATCTATTTGCAGAGTCAAAGAGAAAAAATTCTAAGAAGGAAGGGCATAAGTCTGCTTGCTGCTGAATAGGCCTGAAGGAGAGTTTTCTTATCCTTGCATTGCAAACTGTGCTACCTCAGATGCCTTATCTGATTTTGCTAATTAGAGCTGTTTTATTTCAGGCTTGTCATAAAAGAGAGCACACCTTTTGTCTGTGTTTGCATTGTAAATACCTTGAAAGCAGCATATGGGAAATGACAGCTTTTTTCAGTTTCTGCATATGGGTTCACACAGTCCAATTAATCTCACTTGAGAACTGGGCAGGAGGACCCTACAAGAGATGCATGGCTTAGAATTTTTGGCCTAATATGTTTGACCTTGTGTACTTCTGTGCCTGCAGAGCAAGAGAAGAGATTAAAGTGTAAGTTGCGCTGAGAAGATTTCTGTCCTCATTTTCATTTCCAGTCAGGCAAAATTCTTCTGGATGACTATGTCCCACCCCTGGGGAACACACAACAGGGCAAAACTTTGTTCCAGGCTGAGGGGAACAGTTGTCTTTGTCAGGTCAAGGGAAAGGAGGGTACCCAGCTCTGCTGACTGAGAAAGAGCATGGGAATCAATCTGTCTCCATGACAGAAAAAGAAGGAATGTGCCTGGTGGATTCCAGGAAGAAGGAGTTTGCTCTCCATCTTCCTCATTGTCCAGTACCTGTGAGAAAGCAGCCACATCTCTCTGTCCTGGTTTTTCGGTATAATACTTGCCTTCAGAGCTCACTAACATTCAGCTAAGAGAAACTAAGTCGTAAGTCAGCTTAATTAAAATGTACGTTAAAAGATATATTCCAAGTTTAGTCATCCTTTGAACATCAAGTGCTAGCTTTTTATTTATGGGAAGCACAAGCAATCAACTTTAAGCTGTCCAAAAAAGGAGGGAAGATACCATCTGTCCCCATGAGCATGCAGCAGAAATAATGTTCTCAGCTTTTGGGGAACGTAAGGGTGTGTGTGAAGAAGGGGAGTAATCTGTTCCGGTATTAGGAAAGCCAAATCTGTTCTTGCGTGAGGAAAGCCAAGCTCTTTTATGAGAAAGAGAGACCCTACATGTCAGTGCTGCAAAGGGAAGGGATTGTGGGGAGCTCCTTGGGATTCAGAAAGGAAGCATACAAGCATTCTTCGCAGTCCTTATCATGGAGGCATCAGAGTTTTCAGTCTCAGACCAGTCCTATTCTTTGTAAAAGCACTTTATTGTGGAGCATTGCCAGTTTGCAACTTCATCTTCCTAGTCGTAGTGTTGCCCCTCCTGTCCACATGCTTCTCCATGCAGATCTGTGCAGGTTGTTACTTCATGCCTGGGATAGTACATAATACTTTAAGGATCCCAGGGAAAAAAAGGCATGGTAATTTTCTGACAGAAAAGATCGCTTTCTAGCTCTACATGGGAGAGTGATGTTATGGTAGGCATTGGTATATGAGGTAAATTATCAATAAATTCACACCTTTTTTCCTCAAACACGCTCAGTATTCAAGTGTTGGGGGGGTTTAAAATAATTTTTTCTTTGGCATATTCCCAGAGTGCTGTTTGTTCTGTGGCTGGACTTTTTCTGACTTCACATGCAGGAAGTATATCTTGCTGGTAAGTGAGCTAAGTAGAGGTCTTTCTCCTTTCTGAAAGTTTTGTCAAAGCATTTTGAAGCTCTGGTGTGTCTCATCAAGGTACCTCTATGGCTGATGTCTAGGAAAAGCTGGTGCTAACAACCCTGAGGTGTCAAGTAACATCTCTGTCCTTCAGAGCTTCCAGAAAAGATTTTGTAGGTTAAGTGCTTTCTTTCAAGGATACTTTTTCCATCAGAACAGGTGAAGTGCCTGAAAATGTATTCTTTAGATCTCTTTGTTGCAGCAAGTCACTGAGAGAATAATTCCCAAAAATCTGTTATTATTGAGCCATTGTAGTACACTGTTTTGTCATTTTTGGTGATGTTGTTCAGGATACCAGAAGTTATGAATATATATGGTCATAGACACTGCAGAACTGACTTTTTCATAAGCATATGTTGAATATAGGGGTGCTTGTGCAAAGGATCTCTTATACTTCAAGCTGGTGTAGTGATGTTTACTACAGAAAAATAATTCTGTTTTGGATTGCTCACAGGAAAAAGAAATACAGTAGAACATGATCAAGACTATCTGCTTTGCTTTCTGTAAGACAGTAAGAATGCTAAACAAAAGAAGAATTTCTTCTTTTTAAAGATTAGATATAACCTCAAATTCCATGGGGAATTTGGATGTGGTTATTTCCATTTCCTAAAATTAGATGGGAGACTTTGCTCAGAGCCCATGTAAAGTTAGCAAAATTTAACTGAGTCTTCATCCAAGTATGAGTACTTTTATGTGAAAGTTAAATATATACAATTCTCTATAACTGGAAGGCTTATAAATAGGTAAAGCAACCTCATGCGTGAGCTGATGCAGATGGTACAAGCTGTAAAGCAGCTACAGGTCTTCCTGGAGTCCGGCGGGAATCAGTGCTACACAATCTAGCAGATGTCAGTGTCAGCGTTTTCACTGGCATAAACGAAAACATGCCGATGCCCCTTAGTTGTAAGCGCTGTGTGACTGTGCTGCGAGCTGGAGAGTCGCTGTTGTGTGACTGTGCACAGCCTGTGGGGCATGGGTCATGCTTGTGGGCATGGGGGAGAAGACAGACTGGAGTCCAGCTGAGAGCATCGCCCCTCGATGCCTACCTGGATCTCCTCAGTCTTTTCTAGTGAGTCCCGCGCAGTCCGTGCATACGGCCTTAAGTCTCATTGAAGAGTAATTTGATTCTCTGGGCTAATGTCTTTTGTGCATTTTTTCCCTTCTAAATGCTGGCAGGAATTTGGGTCTTGGCTGTAGATCAGCTCCTGGCAGCTGATCAGTTCAGTGTCCACATTATGGAGGCCAGCCTACAGCTAGAGGAAACTCTCTCTGCAGCATTTGATATAAATCACATAAGCAGCAGAACTGCAGAGTAAGAAATAACAGCAGCTATGCAGTCATCCTTATTCCTGCAGAGGAATTTCAGCTCTGTTGGGCAAGCTAGGAAGGACTCCTTTGGGTTAAAAAAACACCTGGCAGACTTGCTAGAAACCCTTAGCTGTGTGTTACTACTCATGAAGCAGTTTTGCTGAATTCACTTAGATGCAGTCAGCTAATGAATCATTGTTTTTCCTGTGTCACCCACCATTACAGACTGAAGTTGCAGAGTGTGGGGGAGAAGGAGGTTTGGGAGCAGGTCTTTGGTTGTCTGAGAAAGCCTTGGTGTTTTGGTTAGAGTCACTTTCATCAAACTTTCATCAAAAGGTCTTCCCATCCTAATGCTGATGGATGTTATTTAATTGCTGGGATGGTGCTTATAATCTGTTACACACAGAGCAGGTTTTTTCAGCTCCATAAAATTATTATCTGGAGTATTAGAAGTGTTTCGGCTTCAGTTTCAGTCATTAGCTGAGTGCTGGTGCCATGAAAATGACTTCTCTTCCTGTGTCTCTCATTGCTTGCTGTTGGAACCTGAATGCATGTAATCATTCCTAAAATAGCCATAGGAAGCACAAGCAGTATAGAAACATCTTTGTGTTGCTCCGGGGCTTTGGGCTGCATAGCTGAGCCTGCCCTAGTGTGGGACCTGGAAACAGGCAGCAGTCTCATCTGGGTGACAGTCTGGATTGTCCTTTGCAAAACCCTGCACGTGGTATAGAAAAGGCAGAGGTTATTTCCCGCAGAAGAGGAGAATGACTTTGCCTCGCTCTAGCAATGAGCCGGAGAATGGATTAGAGGCTTTTCCTATCTGCAAGGAAGCTCATCCATCATGCCCCATTCAGACAGTCATACTCAGTGGGCTTGTTCTCTCTTGCTACACTGAACCTTTTTCTCCATAGCTTGTCCAAAGAAGCAAAGCAAATAATAACAGAGCTGCTGCTTTTGTAACTTGTACTACAGGCATTTGTCAATGCTGCTTTGACTTCCTTTTCTATGCTGCTCTAATTCCCTCATGCTGTGCTAAGAAGCAGGTGTGAACAAATGTGTAAGGATGCTTGTATTATTCAGTATGTGGGTGAATGTGTGTCAGTAGTGTATTTCTGTGGTTTAGGGACTCATCTTACTCTCACTATAATCTCTTTTCCTACTTTTTTTTGATGCACACCACCTCAATTTTAAGTTTCCCCGTGAAATCAGACCGGATATTTGATGTTTCCTCTTAATAGACCCTCAGTAATTAAAATTATCTTGAACTATTCTATTAGTTACAGGAACTGGGGTTTTTATATTCAGAGGTTTATTGATTATATCTGCATATAGCATTTTCCCTTAAAATACACTGAATTACAGTAATTAACTTCATGTTCAGGTTAACATACAGAACCATTTGTCTGATATTTCTTAGGTATCTGTTGACTTCTTGCTATGCCTTTTGTCTTCTTAATAACCCTGAATTGGTGGAATAAAGAGGAGAGTGGAAAATATGTTGATATATTGAGGTGATCTCTTTACTCAAAGGGAATTCTTGAGGATACGATACTTTCTAGTATTAACTTGTCCATAAAGCTGTTTGGATTTTATATGATTTAAAATTTGGGAATTCTTCAGGCATGAATCTAGACAGAACAAAACTCACCACTTGCAATTAGCCAGCAAGCTGCAGGTGCTAGATTTTGTAAGCATCATGCTCATCTCGGAAGAAAAGCAAACTAAATAGATTTTCTGTCTCAGGATCAGATTTATTCTATTCCTTTAAAGCTTCCAAAAATACCAGCAAAAAACACTGGCAATGAAAAGTAATGATGAAAGACAAGGATCTATGAAATTGCTCTGAAGTTTTAGCAGGAAAACCTTTCCTGTGATCTGAGCCTTTTAAATTTGGGTGAATATCTGTTGCTGTATGGGCACACAGGAATGGATGGTTGTCTGCGGGAGAGACATTTCCAAGGCATGAGAGGCAATGTTCTCAGTTAATTTTTGTTTTCTTAGTACTTGGAGTCTTCTGGTTTTTGCTTCTACCTGTGTCTATCCACAGCTTTTTAAATAATTTCCCTTAGGGATTACATTTGTTTTGTGGACATTCTTCATTTTTGGACATTGCAAGTTTTTGTGGTAGTCTTATTTCATGCTCTTCTTTAATACTTTTCTGTAAGGTGTAGAGAAATTTAACATAACTAATAATAGGGGCTAAATTTATAAATACAAATAGAGAACTCTTTTCTTATCTGGATTTTTTTTTTTTTTTAATCTGCCAGGGAAAAACATAATTTTTCTTGAAGACTTTGCCAGGTTTCCAGGAGAAAAAGCCTTCCACTTTTTTCTGCCTATCATAACTCTGATTGCTTCCCCACACTGTGTCCTTGTGCTGAGCATCCCTGCCCAGAATATGATGCTGAGGTTTGGCCTGAGTTCCCCCTGCCATGACTAAACTGTTGTGGTGTGGAACAATTGGTGCACTCTGTAGTGGTGACTGTCACCTTCAAGGTAGTGTATTATCCACTACTGGAATAATTATTACGTAAATGGTAATGTTCTTGAGTATTTGAAGTGCTACGGTAGATTTCATTCACGTTTCAGGGTAGATATGTAGTTTAATGCAGTGTCAAACCACTTCATGACAAAGTTGATTGGTTGTCATTTGAAAAAATAACCAGATAAAATTTGCTATTTCTCTCCAGGTAAATCAAGGCAGGTTAATGAGTCGATTTTTTGCATAAATGAATTTATATAAATAGGGGCAGAACTGGCCAAATTGCACAACATTTAAGCAGTGTGCCCTGATTAACAGCTGACTTAAACGTGATGATTTGCATTTCTCTACTGTTCCATCATGTTAAAACGTGGACATTTCAATTTCAAGTGAATGGGACAAGCATCCTGGAAAATATAGCTGGGGCTCATATTTAAGTGCTTGAGTGTTTCTTGCATAACAAAAAGCAAAGGAGAGTTATTTGTGATTACATTAAACTTTAAACATGGGTATATTAAAATCACAGAGTTGCGAAATTGTTTAGGTTGGAAGGGGCCTTAAGGATTATCTACTTTCAACACCCTTGCAAGGACACATTCTGCCAGACCAGGCTGCTCAAAGGACCATCCAGCCTGATACTGGGCACTTCCAGCAATGCAACCTCCACAGTTTCTCTGGACAACTTATTCCAGTGCCTCAGCACCCTCCCAGTCTGAAACCATTTCCCCTTGTCCTATCTCTATGTGCCCTTGCAGCGTCCATGTGGCTGCTGAGACAATGCCTGCAGGGCCGTGTCTAACTTGTAGTCAGTGACATTTGTAAAGGTTGTTGTGAAAACATACCAGACCTGGTGTTTTACCTTTGCTGTCCAAAAGGAGAAGAAAGGAAGGACACATTTTTCTCCAGTTACATCTTTGGGTCACCTGCAGCTTCATCATTTTTATTCCATCTATCAGATGAGGGAATAGCAGGTCAGTTAACTGGCGCTGATATTTCCCAGGCAAAATGAGTGTTGGAGAGAGTAATGGTGTTGCTGGTAGTGTATCTGTTTTCTATTAAGCATGCCGAGATGAAACAGCGAAGTATATATTAGAGATGGTGTTCTCTCCTTTCAAAAGGCAGTGATTGCTACATTTAGCTCTCAAATCAATTCAGAATCTTGACAGAGTTTTGCTGAAGTCCCACAAATAATCAATAGAGCTATTTTTATCTCTTAAATGAGTGAGACTTTTAAAAATAAGAAAGACATCTTTGTAATGACTGACCAAGCTGTTTCAGAGTTAGGTCTATTGCTCTATATGATTGGGGATGTTGAGTGAAAGAAGTTATTTAGGCTTTGCCTTTGTTCCATTCTGCAGGTTTATAACCCCAAAATAAAATTGCAAATGTTTCTGGCAGCCATCCTCCAGGCACAGATGGCTTTCCTCCCAGTTTTGGCAAGCCTGATTTTGATATAAAACTGAGCAATTATTAGAAAGTGAAATATTGCATGATATAATATCACTACCACCACCATCAACATCATGACAAATGGAGCATTTGTTATTTCAGAGCTGTGTGAGAGAGCTAGTGCCACTGCATTACCCCTTCCTTTAAAACCTGTACCTGTGCTGCTGCTGGTGATGCACAGATAGATACATCTTGCTAGAGCAGATGCTTTAGCAAGGCACTGTGGCCATTTTCTCATTTGCGTTGGCTCTATATTTCAATGCAAATATCACTGAACAGGTGGCTGATGAGGCCCCTGTGGACTGTTTACAGTAAAGGTTACAACCAAAATCGATAGGCCTTAGACGCTTCTAATTCCATCTGGGAGATGTTCATCTTCCTTCTGACTGTTTCCCCTCTGAACAGCAGCATCCTATTAACACTGCAGTCATCAGAGATGTCTCACTCAGGTCAGAGGAGGGTTTCTTCTGTTTAGGCCTCCATTTGTCCTTTGCATTTTCCTTCTGCGCCGCACTGGAGGGAGCAGCAACGTGGATCTTGACAGGACAGGTTGCCAGCATGGAGCATGCTGAGTTTTGCCTACTGACTTGACACCTGCTACTCCCGTTCGACAGGCTGAGGCTCATCACTGCTGCCTGGGGGTTGTCCAGATCTTTTCAGTTTATCACTTACTGAGGCAGGAGGTAGTGATGCCACATATCACAGGTGACATTACTGTGCGAGGTGTGGCCTTGTAAAGGTGCAAGTGAGGGGAGAGAAAAGTTGGGATGGATTCAGGTTTGCATAAACCTGAAAAAAATAAGCAATTACCCCTGAAATCTGCATGAAAGTACTTTGTACTTGGGCAGAAATTTTATTTTAGATGCATTTTTGCAAGTCTTAGTGAGAAAATATGCATGGCCTGTATATCTGTTTTTCATTAAACTAGTAATGAAGTTCATATTATTGTTTTCAATGAAGGTAGGTACTGTTGCTTACTATATGAGGGAAAATCACTCTTATTGGTGTCTTTCCCTTGGGCCTGATCGTCATGCCTGGCATGCAGCCCACAGCAGCTGGGCAATGAGTAAGCAGTACTGAATCCAATTAAAATGCTAGTAAAGCGTGTATAGCAGGGGGCACCCATGCAGTCCTCTTACAGTCAGGGAGAACTTCTTGATATACACAAATGAGAGAGAGTGGTGCTTCATACACATAATTTAGGGTCCACATTGTTGCCAGACAGGTGTGGGCTTCCCTTGGCCACTGCCTCTCTCCCGTCACCAGTGTTGAGGAGCAACGCCTTGTTACCAGGAGATCTGAAAGAGCACAGGTGATTACCCCAATGCATTCATGCACCAATCTCTCTGGCATAAGGGCCAGCTACCTGGAGTGCAAGAGCGCTTTTTTGGCCACATGAAATGTATGGCCAGCTGTAGAGACAACAGGAGCAGCGCAGGAGAGGAAAGATGAATGATGGCTGCACCATCAGTCACAAAAAGATGTTGGAGGTTGGTTATGATGATGGGCATGGAGCTGGCATTGAGTCTGTGTAGCCACCTGCACCACCATTCAGGTGACTGAGCATCAATTGGTAGAGAAAGGACAGCATGGGTGAAAAAGCTCTCCATCCCAGACACTGCCCTGCCATTGCCAGTTCAGTTGCAGTGTCTGGCACTCCATGCTGCCTCTTGCTGATAGCTGCTTGTGTCTCATCTCTCTTGAGCTTCCCAAGCACCTGCTGAGCTTCTGTTCACTCACATCTGTCTGATCCCCTTGGCACCACTCAGACCAGACATTTTGCAGGAGCCCTTCTGCTGCCTGGTGCAGCCATGCAAGGTGGCTGAGCAGCAGCTAGCACACCACACAGGCAGGCATAGACAAAAGATGCTCTCCTGAATGGCTCTCTAGTGCCAGCCTAACTTTCCTCGTTCTCTGGGAGCTGCAGCCTTCAGGTTGTATTCTTCTCTTTTGTTTTTGTTGTTGCATTATTGCTAATTCCTTCCTCTGACTTGCACGGAACTCTTATCTTTCACTTTCTGGGAACCATGAGTTTAAAAGGGTAGATAGCAGTGATGGTGTTTTCCACTAAGAGATTTCCGAAGGAAAATTAGCCAAATTTAAATTTAGCCAAAGGAGCTGAAGGATATTAAAGGCAATTGTTGAACAGTTGAAGGCAAATCTGCATCATAGCAGGGAACAGCAGGGGGATTGGCCAACTGGTTTCTGTGCTCTGCCTTCGGCACAGCAAAGCATGTGCTATGTAGATCATACGTGATTTTTATGTAAGGGCAGAGCTTGCTCTCTGAGTCCCTTTTGATGAGGCACTGGAGTGGGACTTGGGCTCCTAAATCACCTGTGTGCCTTTAAAGCTCTTAACACAGAAGAATCTCCAATCTTTTAACCTCTGTTACGAAACACAAATCAGTTTCTTCCCTGCTTTTTAACTGTACTTCTGCTTTTGCTGGTTTTGATTCTAAGGGCTATTTGCTGAGTATTTCCAGGACCAGTTCATGTGGGCTGCAGCTTTCCCTGTTGTGCACTTTTCCTTATGCAGTAATTCAAATTCACCTGGCTTGACTTTTTAGTTTCCTCAATGTTTGGTTCACAATGCTGTTCCTTATTGCTGGACTGTCTTTTTGAAGAATAAACTATTTCTACATATTTGTAGAAATGAAAGAGTTTGTTGAAGACAGTCACAGGCTTTTAGGGCCAGTAGGTTTTCCGGCCTTGCTTCATGCATAACACAAACCATGGAATTTTGTCCAGTGATTCTCACATTAAGCTTTATAATTTGTGGATCCAAGCGCAGCTGTTGTGCATGAACGCAACTCATCATGGTAGAAAGAAGTTCTGTAATAAATGAATATAAAAAGATCTATTCATTACAGAGCAGTCCTACTGTGCCATGGGAAAATTCTGACATGGTTGCATACTTTAATTTTTCTTGGAGTTACGCTGGGATTAGGTGAATGTACAGTGAAGTTGAAGCAACAAGACGGGAGGTTTTCTAACATGGAAGAACATCTCTTTTGTTAGAGATGTGCCTTTGCAGTCATTGCTGTTGCTGCTGAATTTGTTCTCAGGATCAAATCTGCCCTCGCACTTTTATGGAGCTTACCAGGAAGTTCGCTTTTCCGTTTAGATTTTTCATTGGATTTGTGTTCCTACTGGAACAAACAAGCTGTAGATAAAATAACCTGCCTACTAGGGCATTGTGGCAGGAGCCACGTAATTCTTCCCTTAGCCAAGCAGATATTCTGTATGCATTTCCACCCAGACTGTTGCAAATGCTAAAAATATCAGACAGCAAAAAACAAAGCTCATCATGGTGGCTTCTTTTTGGCTTAAACAGCCATGGATAGTCATTGTGGAAGGAACTTGGCACAGTAATGTTTGACTTTTTACCTTGTTTTAAAATGATCATTACTTTCTTGGCTTCAGAAACTCCTTCATGCCAACAGCATGAATTTTACAAAAGTAAATAATCCCATGTCAAGCATATGTATGTGTATGTGTATGCATATGTATATGTATACATAGACTAAGTAAAAATAATAGTAATAGCAACTACATTGTACTGGTATCCAAACATCCTACTTACAAGTGATTCACCTTTGGGCTGAAGTGTACAGAGAAACCTATTCCACTGCAGGAGGCAGAACTTTGATTTCTGTATACATTAAGATGCATCATGTGATTTTTTTACACTTAATTATAATAATGACAAAAAGGAGGGAACACATAAGTGGACAGAAAAAGAAGTCTTATGCAGGTATTTGAAACATCAGCTTCAGAAAGAAGAATCAGAGCAACAATGTATGTTCCAATAAAATCATACATTCCTTGATTTAGGGATGCAAAAAGCAGATTATTCGTGGGGTTTTTAGAAGCTTGGAAGAAATCTGATCTGCCAATTCAATGGCTGGATTAGACATAGATTATAAAACGTGCTCTTAAATATTTGCAGGGCTGTATTTTAATAGCATGCCTGATAATAAAAGACCATCAAGACTCACTCTTGTCACCAGTAGCTTCCTTAAACAAGAGTAACACTGTTTTGGACTAGGAGAACTGGAGTTCTCAGGCTAAGTTTTCTCTCAACCACCGTATGGTTTAGTGCAGGCCAGATTGAACTGCAGTTCAGATCTCTGCATGAATGGTGGAGAGCTCTTCATTGATGTTTGCAAAACTTTTGAGACATTGCCTGTACTCACTTGGCATCACTGTCTAACTACTTGTCTTCATCAGACATTGTGTTCACAATCTCTTTTGATTAAAAGTAATTTCAGCACAGTTGCAAGTGAGAACATTAGCATCAATCCCAGGGGCACAAGCACAGTGAAAATTGTACTAAAAATAATTGTGACCTTCTTGAACCAGCACTTTTCTGAAATTCCACTGAAACAGTATGGCTCTTTCTGCCATTGTAAGAACTGCAAAAGTGACAATATGTTTGAATAATTATCTCTGAAGAAGAGCTGCCTTTGGATGCAATTTAGTACTCCTCAGTGTTAATTTATTGGCACAGACACTGATACACGTGTAGTCCACTTGAGTTATTGACACGTCAAAGCAGATGTTTTGCATGCACATTTTGAATTTGTATTTGAATTTGAACGACTATGTTGGCATCAGAGCAACGGAGAATTACACTTTTTTCCTCTCTTCTCCCTCTTTTCTTCCCCAAAAGAATCCCCTTAAGAAGGAGAGGGAATTTCATATGCCTATAAACCTACCAATCTGTGTCAGTTCATTTGTCAGTTTGGCTTTTTTCCCAGGTAAAAGAAAGCGGACCTGGCCCAATAGCATGTACATGGAATCACAAAGTGAGCGTGCTGGGCATTGTTCATTTTCCTGGAAGCTGTCTCCCACACAGATTTACACGGAGCAGTACACACGTCTGAATGAGAAGCAGAGACTGATGGTGCAGAATCACCCATGGGACGAGTTTTTCAGGCTCTAAAGGGGAGTGGCAGAGCTGTGTCTGCCCTACAGTGGTACTTTCCTCACATTGTTGGATAGTGGGTTTTGTTATGATGGGGAATAACAGAAAGCAGCTATTCTTGTGCTTTGGAGTCTCACTGTGAGCCAGGTGGTTTGGATTGTTAGCCTGCAGACTGATGCTGTAGATTATTCCAGTTTAAGTGGGAGAATTGGTTTGCTTCCTAAGTTCTTCCTGTTAAAACGTTGTTCCTCATGTAAATTTCAGAAAAGATTTGTACATTGGATTTTAGCAATTTCAAGGAAAAAATAATTTCAATCAATTTGTGTATCAAGGCATTTTGGTTCATCATTTTGCAGTGTACTTACAAGGGCAAAATTTTTAAACCAGCAAAGTGATATTTTGAAAAATTGCATAGAGATAAAGGAATTAGCCCCTTTAATGTGTATATATTGCTTTTAATTAAAACCTTTAGAGGGAAACTGTTTTTCCAAGCATGCTATTTACTTCTGCTGCTTATTTCTTATTTGGGCATTCCAAAAGACCCCAAATGACAACAAATAGAAAGAAACAGGTTCTACCCCAGAGAGCTAACAGTCAAGGGAAAATGTAAGAGGTGACGAAAAAGACAAATGGAGGAAATGCGTAGAGGAAGTGTCTGCAGGCAGATGTAGCTGTGTCAGTAATCATACAGAGCTATTGGCTTAACTAGTGATAGATGAAATACTTCTATGGGGGCTTGTATGTACTATCTTTTAGTATGCATTTTCCTATAAGTTATAACAGACAGACAGTGTCTGCATTGTATTGAATTTATTCTTGCTATTTTTATCCTTCACCATCTATGTGAAACTTTGTTCAGCTGTCAGTCACTGCCTTGTATTATTTTTTATTTTTTTCCTATTCTTAGTCTAACTTGGCCTTTCAGTTATTTTGTTAATAGAAATAGAGAATCAGCCAAAATTCCAATTTGTGTGTTGAAATAATAATAGACTAACACAGAGAGTGTAATAAATCAGTAGTCCTTATGGACTCTATCACCCTGCAACAGATCCCCCGCTCCACACCATTTATAGCAACTGAAATTTTATTTGAAAGCAAATATCTGATGAGGCAAATTAATTATTGTGACATTTTTCTATTGGTTAAAAAATGAGGAATCCAACATTTAAGACTTGCTAATGCTTTTTTTGGCATCAAGAAAGGAGACACAGGTATCTAATATTAAATAGTGCAGCAGAAGGGCAAGTTAGCACTTTGTTTGCCAAATTAACTTTCAAAGACTATGTAGGTTATGAAGTTTGACTTTCTGCCCATAAATCTTGAATGAGTGAGAGACCACTGTAAAATAGCTTTGTTCAAAAGGAACCTTTGGCAGGCAGCATCAAAGGTTTGAAATGCTGGAAAGGATGAAAAGAACACCCCACTTTTGCACTGATTTCCCCTACAGATCAATGTCTCTGTGAAATTTGCCTGAGAATTATGAAGTATTTACTGTATTATGTGCTGGGTTTTCTCACTGTATCCAAATGCCCCAGTGGTTCCTTTTATCTTGAAGATTTAGGGATATTTTTGTACATGAAATCTGAATGAATGAATGAATGCATCAGTGGAGCACAAGGAAAAAATATGCTGGATTTAGACAGTTCTTTTCTATCGTATTTTATCACAAGTTGGAGTACTGGTTTTACGACACCTAAATTTATGGGTACATATTTTTATGGTAAAGCCCAATGACATGTTCTGAATGCTCCATCAAGCTCTCTCAGTGTTTCTTCACTTGATTCACAACTCTGCAGGGTATGAATCAGTCCTGTAGTATAATTCTTAATCTCTTTCTAACCAGAATAATGTAGTGTGGGTTTGTTTTTTTTATTTATGGTGTGTGTCATCATGTCATCATCTAATTATGTAAACCAAAGAAGGGGGAAATAAAATATTTCTTGGAATACTCTTGTCAGCTGTCGATCAGTGCAGGAGATGAAGCATCTTTATTGCATATAAGCATCATAGGCAGAAGTTTTTTTTGTAACACACAGGTCCTTAAGTCTATCCTCAAGCAAGATGTGGTCCTGCTGGGGCATGGGTTGAAGAATAACCGGCTTTGCAGGGCAGTTTCTGCTTAGAAACACCTCCTCAGGTACAGCGAGAGGCTTGAGGAGAAAAGCTCCCTCTACTTTCAACAGACTCTTAGAAGCTCTGGTCCAACAGAAGGTGATTAAACTCTTGTTTTTCTTCCACAGGGTGAAGTGAAGAAGTGAAGCCTCACAGCTGAACTACTATGAGGTCAGAAGCCTTGCTGCTATATTTCACACTGCTACACTTTGCTGGGGCTGGTTTCCCAGAAGATTCTGAGCCTATCAGTATTTCGCATGGCAACTGTAAGTATAAGGGGCCAGAGGACTTCATTTGTACTGAAGTATTGATCAAGGGACTTCAAATCAACCCTACTTAAATACTTAAATACAGTTGCAGTGGATATAGTTGTTTTGTCTTGATTTCTCCCATATCAGCCAATTTACATTCTCTAGTAATCATAAGGAACATGGCTTTTTCACATGGTCTTATTATTTGTTAATCTAATACAAATAATTGAATTTACTTCATTAAGCTCAGATGAATTCTGCTTGAGCATTAGGCATTTTTTTTTCCTAAGATGGAATTGTAGCTAAACAGCAAATCAAGACAAAGAATCTTCTATGACAGAAGGTCTCTCCTTTCTTACCAGTAGAGATTGGCACACTCTCCAAAATCTAGTGTAATACCAACAGCTGCATATTGAGATCTGCTAGCTAAACAGGTGGAGAGCTTTCTGTGCATTTTACTGTGGACATCAGGCTTGGCTTAACTGTTTCTTTCACATTTGCCTCAGCTCAATTGCGATAATGGCAAAGAAAATTCTTCTAAGTCCCAAAGTTTCAGATGTTTATAAGGAAGTCTTTATCATCTGGGCCTCTAAAAACACAGGGAGTAGCAAGTCAGCCAAGAGCAGGCCTGTGTTCAATTCTTTATTTGTTCAGGAATTTGGTTTTAAAATTGCCCGTGTTTACTGTGCTTTGGAATGGCCTTGGTGCCCATAAACTTTTCTGTCCTCTGTAACACCAGTCTGAAATATGAGACTCCAGGGCACACCTGATGTGCTGCAAATGCCAAGAGACCTCTGGGATACAGCAACAGGGAAGAACTGCTCAGAACCAAACCAGGCGCTTCCTGGCTAGTGTGGCCACTGGATCTTCAGCACCAACATTTTCACCCTCCAGAATGGCAGCGCTAATCATTCTTGCAAAATGATTTGCCAGACTTGATCCTTTTGGAGAAATAGAACATGAGATAATTTTTCCTCTGCATCATGGCATGCTGAAGTGGACATGGATGCCCCTATTTGTTCTATGTCCATGATTTACAGAGGAAACAAAAAACACCCTGACAATAAAACTTGGCATTTTGCATTAGGACATGATCAGAAGGATTAAGCTCCTGAATGTAAATCCTGCCTGGTGTCTTAATTTATTTCTTCAAGAGTTCTCAGCACCTGGTTTGGAGAGAAGTTCCTTTTTCTATCTATTGTATCTATTGTATGATAGTTTTATCACCAGACTTTCTGGCACATGACACTCTGAGTTGCTTTGCTGAAGCCATGATGTGAACCAATACTTTGACCAAGGACAAGTACAATGCTCTTAGAAGACAATAACTGAAAATACTAAAGCAGCAGATGAGTTTCTGAAGAAACAGACTCCCACAAAGAGCTCAGTTTTCTGGGAAAGCATATTAATGGGGAAAAGGAATAGCTAGATGCTAGTCAGCTCTGTATAATACTCACTTGCAGCAGATCTGCAATGATAATGCTCATCAGAGGATTATCCTCATCCTGTCTTCTGTTATTTACTTAATTATTTACTTAATTAGCTTCTTCTTTGTGTACCTAGATGTTGTGATCCTGTGATATGCATGAATGTGAAGTAGCCCTTGATCAGAAGTGTTCACTGTTGTTATAGGTTGTGCACCCATCTGAAGAGCAGTGGTGTGTGCTGAGTTCTCACCCAAAAAATATAATGGGAATAGACAATAAATGCTCTTGCTGACTGGTAGAACTGGGGGGAAAGCTGACTTGTTGATAGCACAAGCTCAGTACAGGGATTCCAATCCAGTTGCCAGAAGGACTGGCATATCAGACTGGATGCCAAAATAATGTGCAGTGACTTTCACTTCATAAAGTTCAAGTGGTGATTTCCCACCATTCCTCAAAAATCCCTGCAGCTGTTCTATGACAGCAGTCGAGTCCTGTAGAAAACCCAGGGAACTGGTAGTTTGAACCAATGAGAGCCAAGTCTTTTGCTCTAGCCACTACCAGTCCAGACATCATGGTAATTGATAGGCCACTGTGGAATAGTTTTGTCCTGATAGACATGCTTTGGCAGCCAGGAGCAAGCATTTAAGTTCTGCAAGCAGTGAAAGAAAAACTGTGAAAAAGTGCCATGTACCTGTGTGCCAAGAGCTCCAGAACAGCTTTATGCTCAAAAACTTCACAGTTTCTGTCTTCTGCAAAGGTGATGACTTCCTCCTTTGCAGCAGCAGAGACTGTAACCTTGAGGAACTCTCCAGCTCTCTGTGCTCATGCCTTCCAGCCCCAGTCTGTGCTTCCAGGGCAGAACAGAAACCACGGGTTTTGGCTATAGCTGGCCCCCCTGGTGCTTCATGTTAACACCATTTCAGTTTGTTATTCTCTTTTGACCCTGTTGATTTTTTTTCCTTCCTCCAGATACAAGACAGTATCCGGTGTTTGTGGGTCACAAACCAGGGCGGAACACCACACAGAGGCACCGGCTGGACATCCAGCTTGTCATGGTCATGAACAGGACCCTCTACATTGCTGCTAGGTCAGTAGCACTCCCCTCTTACTGCTTTAAGAGGAGAAAGGAGAAGACAAGGAATATTCTGAGTTCTTCTCTGATGGTCACATTATTTTTAGGATTGTCTTGCAGAGAGTTTTGCAGCCTGTTAGTAAGACATATTAGAAACCTTGCTAAATTATCAGCTAAAGTTTTGTGATGCGTTACACCCATGCTTTAGGACTACATACATCTGCCTTCCTCTGAAACCTGCAAGAGGGAAGTTGCCAGAAAAAATAATTTAGTTCCATGGAAAAGCAATTCTGTCCTCATTGTTTCATTCCAGTTGTGCTCACCAGTAATGAATGACAAATTTTAAAGAATAATTCTTCCGTGCACAGATGCATTTTTTGTAAGAGTTATTAGAATGTAATTTTGCTGATTTAGGCATGTTTTTTAAATCGTAAGACAAAAAAAAAAAAAAACCAAAAACCTAATATGCTTCCTCAAGGTTAATTGAATTTAGTGCCTTGAGTTTTTTGGAGAGCTGTACTGTGCAGACATGAGCACATCTTTTTATAAAAATTGCACATAGAGTCACCCATTCAGTTTGCCTAGCCCAGCTTGCACTATCAGCCTCAGCGGGGCTACACCCATTATACACCTGCTAGCCTGGCAGAGATCAGAGTTAACACTTTATCTCCCTACCCATGACAATCTTAGAGTGGGAATTACATGAGAGATGCCGAATGAGTGCATGAGGGCTCCAGATTAGCAAGGGTGGGTAGTCCAGTTTAGGAGCTCTTGGACCCAGATCCTGTCTGGGACCTCCCTGCAAGCTGCCTCTGAAGTAGTAGCTTGTTTTCTGCCTGTTTTCTGGTCCTCCATTGGAAAAATACGCACCTTTCTGCATGTGCCACATAAAACCAGGCTGTTGCTGCAGATGGGAGAAGTGGTGGGTGGGATAGCCAAGAATGAAGGGGAACAGCTGCTGAACAGGCAGCCTCTCACCACCAGCCCTGTCTGCAAAGCCCTTGGCAGTCTCTGGGAGCTGCCTGGCTTTCTTCTCAAACAGCCACTCCCCATCTCCTGGGTGGTCGGATGAGTCCTGTGGGGGAAAGCTGCCTGTGGATCTCTGTGTGGCACCACCTAATTGGTAATTGCGTTACACCGGCACGGTCACTCAGCGACGCTTTCAGAGTCGTGTCCCTGGCTGCTGGAAGAACACACCTGTTCCCTTAGCCAGCCATCGCAGCTGCTCTGGGTAATTGCAGCTTCCTCGGGCTCCCTGCACGCCCCGCACTGCCTGGGCTCTGGGCGACAGAGCTCAGGGCTCTCACGGCAAGACCGCGAGTCCAGGCAGGGAGCGAGTATCCTTCCACAGGCGCTGCGGTGGTGGTGGTGGTGGTGGTCGTACAAGTCCAGAGGTCAGCCCTGCTGCAAGTGGCTGCAAGCCCTGTGCTTTGCCTGAGCTCCAAGATTGGTGTTTCTGCTGTGTTTAGTGGGTAATGAGTGGGGCAGGGCAGAGAGTTGAATAGGTTTGAAAGGTGGTGGCAGGATTTCCTCCTTTTCATGACTGAGCTCCCTTTGCTTTCCTTATTTGTTTCCCTTTAAATTAGGAAATTATTTGCAGTGAGGTGGTAGTAAATCCTCTTTGCAGATTTTGCTCTGCTGTTTTCATAGGTTTGTTCCCAGACTGAGATTGACGCAGTTAGACTGTCTCAGTGCCCGAGTGACTGGCATTACAGCAGGAAAAGCCAGAAAACAGCTTTGTGCACAAATAATAATGCAAATAATTTTATGTGCACAAATTATGTGAAGAATGCCAATATTTGGGGCATAACATGTACTAGTATGTGAATATGCATTCTTCCTTATTTGTATAAAACAACTTCCTACAATGAGAGTGCTTATGTAGTCCCAGGATCTTGTGACCTACAAAAAAGAATAAAGGCCTGGTCTGTTTTGTACTTACACAGGCATGAAAATCTTCTTACGCTTTTTTTTTCCTTCAGTAACTCAAAACCTCTTTGACATATTCTTTCCCCCCTCCGTGTTACTGAATAAAGTCCTTCCTGGGCTGACAAGACTATTTGATGCAAGTTGAAACTCAGACGTAATCTTTAAGTAACAAACTTCAGAAAATGGGTCATCCTTCCCTATCTAGTGTGATTGAAAGCTTGTAATTCAAATACTGAATTTCCTTCAAAGGCAGTAGTAAATCTCGAGATTGGAAGCAAATTTATACACAAGCAAAGGTATTAGCGAAAGCATTTTATAACAAGACTCATTGAAAACTAGCTAAATAAATCTTCGGGCTATTATATGAGATATTGCTTTCATGCTTTTTTTATACATTGAAATACAGTGATCCTAAGTTTATGTTTTATCTAATTATCTGAAAAACAATCAAAACAAATGGTTAAATTCTGAGAGTTTTTATTTTAGGGCTGTTGTGTTTAGGCTGGTTTTTTTTTTTTTTTCTTTGTTTGCTTGTTTTTGAAAAAGTGTTGACTTTCGCAGACAGTTTCAGCGCACCAGAAAGGCTAACTCAGATTGGAGAGCTGCTTAGATTTTATTAATGAGCAACTGGCATAGAACAAAATTTCTGTCAGTCTGCTACATTTTTTGTCATTTGGGATACATGACTCCTGTATTAGCTATTACCAAATAAAGTTTTATGTCACTTCACAAAGGCATTATTTCATGTTATCAGGCAGAAATACACAGCCAATATAAATCAGAAGAACTCAGCCAAAGCCCATAAAGCTTTGCTGTCTGAATATCTGGCTTGCAGTCTGTGAAGAACCAGCTCTGTCATCTTTTTTCTCGTGGGAAGGGTACTCCCTCGCCATCTCCCTCTCACTCACCCACACCCAGGCACACACCCCCTTTTTTCTAAGTTTGCTGTGTCTCCTCCTCCCATTGTCTCATGCAGTGGCAGCTTTTGTTCACATTATCTGCCACCCCTCCTGTGTGTGTGGAGCTGGGTATGGGGTGGCTCCCTCCTCATTTGCAGTTACATGTTTCCAAACCCTGCACCGAGTGCCAAGGGTCGTGCACAGCCAGTGGCATTATTTAAATTCCCTTCCTCGACAAGATTATGCCATGGCAACAAAACTTGGTTCTGCTGACTGGAGGTGGGAAAAACGGAAGCTCTAGGATTAAGTAAATTTGTGTTAGAATAACTTAATTAGCAGTAAACTGTACACATGCCACAGCTACTAGATAGTAGGAGTTGGGCAGCAGTGGGAAAAGGAGAACAAGGACAATCCCACGTTTTCTGTGATTAGGGAGCCCTCCCCCAAATCTGACAGCTCTTTTGCTCTCTACTGACACTGTCAGCAACTGTGGTTTGTCTGTGGCATAACAAAATGATATGTAATTTTCCTGATGCTACCCTTCTTTCCAACAATCCCGTCAGCATAAGTTTGGTTTGAACTGTTCCTTGAACCAGAAAGTAAGTCCTCTAAAGACTGTTTTATTGAGATTGGGACTAAACAACTCGGCTCTTTCTGAGTACCACTGATGTATTTTCTAGTTGTCTTGTTGAAAATGAAAAAATTGTAACCTCTGGAAAGCGAGGCTGATGAATAAAATCAAGAGCTTTGCTGGAAGAAGGGTTTTAGAGGTCCACCCGCACCTCATTTGCAATTCAAGAGATTTTCCCCCCACACTTTTATATAGCAGGAGTGACAGCAATAAAGAGCAATGCACATAAAAAGGGAACCATGACGTAATCCATTAAGCTGATATCGTGCTAATAGGTAATTTTATTCCAGAACCAACCCTGACCACTGCTCTGTCCCTGAAGTCAGGCAAATAATAAACTGAAGTATTAAACCAATCTTAGAAGTAAATGACAGCTCTGGTTTTAGTCTGGAGGAGAAGAAAACCCATCAACTCCTCGATCTGGCATCTTACAAAGCAAACTCCAAGCTCCACAGGAGACAAATTTTTAAAAGCCTGTTCCCTACCGCAGTGCTGCCACTTTTCTCCACCTGAGAGAAGTGTTGTTTATTTCTCTTGTAGCAGTATTCTGTATTTTCCTTATTTAAAGAGACTAGCACTAGTTCCCCAAAACCCAATAAAGATGAAACTAACCTTGCCAGCAGGGATTTCTAAAATGGAAAGAGCCTGCATTCTGCTTTCAGCAGACCCCTCTGATGCTGTGGATCATACTTCAGCTGCGCAGTTCTCTGCAATTTTCTTTCAAGGAAAAATGAGATCAAAGTCCCAATTTGATGTGCTGATTACTACAGCATTGTGGGTTGATGGGTTTTTTCAACTTTTGGGTTCTATACAGAGCTGTCCTTGTTCTAAGCTTACATGGAAGAGAATGTCTAAAAATATCTCTTTACCTGTGTAGTTGTGTCTATTTCCTCTTTCCAAGAAGAGTATGGCAGCTAATTTTAGAGAGGGACAGGTTCTCAGGAAAATAGGAAAGTAAATGCAAGAAAAAAAGTGTGAACTTTTTTTCAGAGAAATATTTTACAGTTTAGTTTGGCCAGCAGTATGTGAAGAAAAGAATGATTTCTGGGAATAGTTTTGTGTCTGTCAGCTTTTGTCTGCCATATTGTCAATCAAATTATAACAGTTAAAGTTAAATATTTAAAAGGGAAGAGGAGAGGAGACTCAGGGAGGGGAGGGGAGGGGAGGGGGGCGGAGGGGAGGGGAGGGGAGGGGAGGGGAGGGGAGGGGAGGGGAGGGGAGGGGAGGGGAGGGGAGGGGAGGGGAGGGGAGGGGAGGGGAGGGGAGGGGAGGGGAGGGGAGGGGAGGGGAGGGGAGGGGAGGGGAGGGGAGGGGAGGGAGGAGGGGAGGGGAGGGGAGGGGAGGGACGGGGAGAGGGGGGGGGGGGGGGGAGGGGAGGGGGGGGGAGGAGAGGGGAGGAGAGGAGAGGGGAGGGGAGGAGGGGAGAGGAGAGGAGAGGAGAGGAGAGGAGAGGAGAGGAGAGGAGAGGAGAGGAGAGGAGAGGAGAGGAGAGGAGAGGAGAGGAGAGGAGAGGAGAGGAGAGGAGAGGAGAGGAGAGGAGAGGAGAGGAGAGGAGAGGAGAGGAGAGGAGAGGAGAGGAGAGGAGAGGAGAGGAGAGGAGAGGAGAGGAGAGGAGAGGAGAGGAGAGGAGAGGAGAGGAGAGGAGAGGAGAGGAGGATTAGGGGGATTAACCTCTTTTTAACCCATGTTAGTGAGTACATATGTGGCACAGTGACTTCCAGCCCAGAAATCTGGCAAAGACTGCCTAAAAGCTTGCAGCTGATTTCAGGATAAACAAAACATCTTCATACTACATTGTGGCATCTACTGTAGAACTGATAGAGCAGAAATCATGTGACACATATCTACTTTCCCAAATCTCATTTGTTCAAATAAATAATTGCTTTTGGGGAAGAATCTTACTTTGAAGTTTTGTAGCACTTTTTTTCTCTTAATGGAAAAGCAAACAGTTTATATGTAAAAATGCTTTTGTGGGAGAAGCAGGAGATGCTGCCAGTAATGTTTCCTGGTAAGATCTCTGATTTTTTTTTAAATGGATTATGGATTATCTTGTGATGGATAGCTCTCTTGTAGAAAATAAACTGTCTGACTACTCCATGTGACTTCGTATTCATTTGCTTTTGTTTACAGGGACCATATTTATACTGTTGATATGGACACATCACATACAGAAGAAATTTATTTTAGCAAAGTAAGTAGCTTTTATCATCACCCAGAAACCAAGGACACTAGAAAAAGCTTCAAATAAATAGGATGATGACATTGTTTTAAAGAACTTCCAGCACTGCTGTAAAACTGTAATAAGCAAGCAAGATGGCATTGCTAATCATATTTGGGGAGAGCTAGAATAGCAATCATGTCCTCTGTGAGTTTCTGATAAGTGGTTTAGCTGGGCTGATAAGCAATCTGTACTGAAATATGGTGAGGTCCCTGATGGAACATCTGTCAAACATCTATTCATTTATATGCAGCAGTTTTCTGTAACAGCTATACTATCCCAATTAAGTCTACTGAAACTTTCATCATAAGAAGCAAGTTACATATTTTCATGTGCACAATTTGTTTTCACTCGTGCAAGAACTGACTGAATAAAATCTTACTATAACACCACTTTGTAGATGTATTCTCATTATCTCCATGGGAAGTTGCATTCAAACGAGAAAAACTTTGTCTGCATTACTACATTGGATATTAACATGAACATACTGAGAATAATCTCCCTTCAGCTCCTTTGCATTGCATTCATATTGTGTAACATATATTAAACACAGCCTTGGGCCCACAGAAGTTCATACAAATTTGGGCACTGGGTGAATTCCACTGGAGAAGGGGACAGTGCTTCATTATAACTATGAATGATGCTGAAGATGAACTTTTTTACTCATGAGAGAGTGATGGCACAAGCTTATAATGGGAATTAATATTCATGGTTACTCTTTCAGCTTAGACCCCTCCATGAATGCACAGTGCCTCAGTTTACTGATCAGGAACTGATAGTGTCTAAGGTGATGCCATCTTAGGCCATGTGATTTTAAACAAAGTTTTATTATAATTAATAAGCCTTCCATGTTTGACCATTATTTAAACTCATCTCAAAAAAAAACCCCAAAAAAACCTGGGTACAGGATTTACCTGTAAATCTTGTGGAGGAAGAGTGTTAGCAGATAAAGTCAGCAGTGTCTTGACAGCTGGAAAACTCCTAGAGCTTGTTAGCTGAATTAAAGTGGTAAGATTTACCTGAATTTTATTTCTTTCCAGATCTAACATGTTGTCTTTCAGAATGCATATTTCATTTAGAATCCAGTGAAGGTTCATAGTCCATAAATAGCAATAGTAATAGGTAGTCTATAAATGATAATTCTCATTTGTAGAGCAATATGAATTAAAAGAAGAGAACATCTAGTACTTTTAAGAAAAGTACACATTTTTCAAAGTGGGCCTATTGTTGAATTCTGTTAGTTTAGGCTTTAAAGATAGAGGGATGGGTTTCCAGTCTCTTGAACTGGAGACAAAACAAACTCCACATCACTAAACCTTCATTTTGTGGAGAATTAATCATGGAGAAAGTGCAGAAAACTTTCAATAAACTTTCAAAAGATAGTCTCCCCTAAGGGACTTCTAATTCTGAAATCAAAAGTTAAAAACCTCTGAGTTCTAATTGATATCTTTCTTTATTCTTGCAGAAATTGACATGGAAATCTAGACAAGCTGATGTAGACACATGCAGAATGAAGGGAAAACATAAGGTAGGTAATTTTAATTTCTTCTGCAACTGCCACTTTAGTTGCATCAGTATTATCTCCGGCTGCTGCCTGTGATGTGGAATGGATCGTGCCATTCACTTCTTACCAGTAATTGCTTTTTCCATCAGCTTTCTGAAGGCTTTAATTTGCAAAAATAGTTCACTTAGAATGTGATAAAATATTACGACAGAAGCCACAGCAATATCTGAAATACTTAAAGGCATTGAGCAGATCCCAGTGCTTAGTGCACCAGTCTTGCTTCAAAAGCTGGGTGCTGCTGTCCATCCTCCTGTGGGAATGCACTGAGAAGTTTGGGTAAAAATGAATGTGGGGCTGTAGAAGGACTGTTTCTCACACCAGTTTCACCCTCCTGTAACCTATGACTGGCACAAGTGGTATCAAAGTTAGATGCAGACTCTTTGATTCTTTACTTCCCCTTTTAGTTACAGAAGCTTCATGCCAGAACACTGTAGTGGTGATGTCACTGTCTGACCGCAGCACAGGTGACAAGATCAGATTTCTTTGCTGTTCAGGAAAGCAACAGTTTCCAAACAAAATTCACCTTTGTCGGCAACAGCAAAGTAGGAGCTGTAATATGAATGCTGTCTCTTCAGTTCTTTGTAATTTTTAAACTACTAGAATATAAATTAATTACAATTTGCTCATTGTCACTTAAACATAGTCAAAATAAGGCTAGAGTATCACAGTGAGTACCAGCCAAGTTAATTTTAAACCTGACGATGAAATATCACTGCTTAAAAATAAAAACAAATACTCAAAATACAGGAGTTGAAATAATTTTTATTCTTTTTCTTCAGGATGAATGTCATAACTTTATTAAGGTTCTCCTAAAAAGAAATGAGGACACACTGTTTATCTGTGGGACAAATGCATTCAACCCTTCTTGCAGGAACTACAAAGTATGTAATCTGCATGTGGAATTTCTCTTATGCCTTGTTTTTTGGTTGGATTTATTGTGACCGTGTTGGCAGCAGCATGAGGTTGTATTCAGCTGTGCACCATTCAACTCTGAAATATTTGTCCTGACTTGTTTCAGTGCTACCGAGTTCAGTGTTGATTGGATTTCTGAGAAAATCTCAGACTGAATAGTTCTAGTTCTTTGCAACTCCTGCACGTCAAGAGTATTGCCACTTTGCATTGCCCTCCATAGGTGCAGAGTCCTTCAGATCCCTGCTTGGGGATGTTGTCACTCCTCAGAAAGTTCCTCAGCTTGTCACTGACACTCACATCAAATCATAGACTAATATTGGAGGTTACTTCTGAGTAGCAGGTTTTGAAATTTCTGTCGTACTGTTCTCAGTCGCAAAACCAGTTCTCAAGATGCTTGAGGGCATAGCAAGCAAAACTTGAGTTTCTTGTGAACCCCCCAGATAGGGACACTGTGGAAATCCTGCAGCATTGTGTGCTGTGGAAGTGATGGCAGAATCCATCCATGACAGCAAATCTCCACAAGGAAGAGTACAGGAAGACAGTGGTGTATTCCTCACTTGCTGGGGATCTGCAAAGCCACAACGTTGTCTAGAGCAGTGTCGAAACTGCTGGTCTGTGCGTACTTGACATTAATGCCCTGAAGCCAATTTATTCATTGGCGTAGTGCATCCCAGTAGTCTCCATTCCAATAGGACCCATTTACTGAAATATTTCCCATTTTCTTAGGATTTCACCATTATATTCTTATATAACTCCCAACAGTGAATGTCTCTGGAGTAGTTTTGAAATTAGTTTATTTAGGCATTTGACATCCACACTCTGCTTTTCTAGGCACTGTTACATCCCACAGGCCATTTCTCATCTTTTTTCTGGAAAAACAAAATTCAATAAAATAAAATGCTGCTCTTGACAAACCCACAACTGTCATTCAGGTTTTGGGTTCAGAGTTACTGTAAAAAAACAGAATAAAGATAACATCCAGGAAAACTACTTCCCTAGTGGTATTCACTGTGAGTGCTGCTCTTCCTTGATTTTTGTGCAATGATGCTTTACCTCATTTAGCCACTATAATGGCTGCAGTTTAGAAAACACAGGAGGGAAGTGCAGGGTAGTATTTTCTTCCAGTCTGCGGAGGAAGAACCAAATTTGAGTAAGAAAGCTTGTGTCATGGTGACTGTGAGGAACAGTTAGATGGTCTATTAACAGCTGTTTCTTTTATTCTTTCTTTGCCTGCTCCTAGTATGCAGTGAAGCTTCTTGATCTCAGGGCTGTATCTAGTGTTCTAGTACAGTTTGTAATTTTTTATCTCTGAATGCCATTAATGAGGCTAACAAATCTCAGCCAGTCTCCTTGCATGGAAATTGTCTTTTAGATACAATTACAGTTTTCTTTGGCATACTGATGTGAGGCATATAAATGGCCTTCTCCCCCTTACTCCAGAGTTTTCATCCCCCTCTCTGCAGAGCTGGATAGTGATCTCTCTGGCAGTCTTCAGGAGGCCTCTGCAACACCTGCCCTGACTTTTCCTCCATGTATCACTTCTTTATACAGAGAGAGGGCTAAACATGTGCCAAACAGAAAGCAGGGCTGCCCCTCAAGCCTGCAAGTGGCTGTGAGGATGAGCCCAGGTTGTGGAGCTTGGTGCAGGAAAAGTCACACAGGACTCTAACTCATTTCCTCTCACTATCACATGGAATGCTTTTCAGCCTTTGAGTAAATACAACTAACTGCCCTCAGAGTGGATTTTGACAGGAAGGATACATGACAGAAAGCAAATGATCACAAATCATCCTCCAAAGGACTTGGAAGCTGTAACATACAAATTAAAAGTTGATTTAAGTTGATGGTGCTGTGTGGGTTATTTCTCAGGCTCTGAATCTTTACTGTGTGTGATCTATACAGTATGAGCTGGACAGGTTGCCTCAATATGCTACAAAGGTTCTTATTCCCAAAATACAGTAATATAAGCATCTTAAAGAGGTAAGAGGTGTGCGATTCTCCCTTAGCTCACCAAACCTTCTTGAACTTCATGTAAAGTCAGTCTGTATATTTTTGTCATTATCAGTGCCCAGGGTGAATTTATTTCCCAGGAGTTATATATAAGCCTCAGAATTTACAATTGCTGCACAGATTAATTCTTGCCTGCTGCTAAGAGGATTCTCTATGACACAGACCCAACTTGTATAGTAAAACTTGAAGAGCATCTTTCTGAATATGCAAATCAAGGGAGAGAGCACCACTGTTGAGACTAGAGCAGAAGGATCTCTGGACTTGGGGAAGAAAAATGCACACAGAAATAATTGTCCTAGTGTTGTTTCTTCTGAATGCTGTGGTTTGCAGTCTTTTCTGTGCATAAGAGCGCTTCTGTTGGGTCACTGTTGAGGATAAATTTTGGAGCCTTGCCAGAACCACAGACCACATAGCCTGCTACAGTTCAAAACGAAACTTGTGTGCAGATAAAATACAGGCTGAAGACTTTTGTAAAATGTGTCAGGGTGATAATGACTAGCTCCAAAATAATGCCTGACTTACTAGACGTAATTTTTTCAGACTTATTTTATTTAATGCCATGATTTTTGTCAAGTTTTTACTTCATAGTCAGGAATAGAGTTAGAGAATGGGCCTTCTTCTCTGCCCAGAAAAGAAGAAGCACTGTCATAAGCCTCATCCTGGGTAAGAAGTTTTGTTTGTTTGTTTCTCTATTTGAGGAGCTCCCTTTGATTTTTCAGATGGATACCTTGGACTACCTGGAAGAGGAATTCAGTGGAATGGCCAGGTGCCCCTATGATGCAAAGCATGCCAATGTTGCATTGTTTGCAGGTAAAATGATGGAGATAAACTTTTTACTTTCTGTCCTGCAGCTCAGGCTTAGGATAATGCTGTGCCTCTTGCTTGAGCCCAGAATGCCCAGATCTAAAAGGTGTCAAAGGGAGTGAGCAATGACTAAAAAGAGGGGGCATAAGGAAATCTCTAGCAAAAAAATCCTTCCCTTTCTCTGGAACTAGCTTCACTGTCATCAACATTGCATGAAGCCACAGTTTCCTGGATCAATATTTCAGTACTTCCTGTATTCTTGATAATGTCACCAGTGTGAGGCACCATTTCTAGCTGCATCCAGCTTCTGTGAACGTCAAAGGAAGTCAAGGCTTGTGTAAGCTTTAATGAGGATTAAGCAGGATATGCTTTTTAACAACTCTAAGCCTAAGCTAACATTCGTAATAAAAGGAAGTCAAGGAAAATGCTGTGGCATGCCCTTTTCTAGATCTAGGAGGAAGGGGAAGGTGATTTTTTTGTTGTTGTTTTTTTAACTGAAAAATCTTAATATGGTCTTACCAGCTGCTGTAGACAAAAGGGGAGAAGTGTATTGGCTAGTGGTGATTTATGCTGCATGCAGAACAGTGTTAACTGTGATTTCTACTAGAATAGTTAGAAAAAGTGGGATCTTATAAATGGGGTTAATTTTGGCTGTTGATTGTGTGGTATTTTTGTACATCTCTTCAGGAATCCCTAATTAAATTATTTCTTTATCGAACTTCTCTTAGTGTGAACCCTGCTGATCTTTTTTTAGATCCGGCTGTTAGATTGGTGGTGAAAATAATAAAGACATCATCCGTGATAATGCGAGTCCTGTTCAGCAGGTGTGCTGCTATAAAACAGAGCCTGGGTGCTCACATGGAAATAACTAAGCTATTCCTCTGAAGATTTAAGAATGTGCAAGTATTTCAGCCATTCTCTAATAAGTCTGTAGCCAAAGGGCTCTATTAAGCACTACTATGTTTGAGGTATCATCATGTGCCTCACAAAAGAGAGATTTTATAACCTGTTTCAATTTTTTTTATTTTTTTTTTTTAATCTTTATAGTGCAAATAAGTGGGATCTTTTGTTTCAAGAATAGTCATGATGATAGCGGTACTATGTGATTTCTTAATTACAGTCACAGGCAATTAGAAATACGTAAAAGAATATATAAAGAAATATACAGTAGAAATTCTCCAATTGTAGCAAGTAATTCATAAAGCATGGAAAGAGAGAAAGTCCTTTAGGGAAATATTTTTCCCATGTTTCTCAGACTCCCTGTCCTTAGTGCAGTCTGAATGACCTCTCAGAAAGATCTTTCTCACTGTATTGGCCAAGAGTTTATGACCAGCCTATTGTAAACATTCACTTTGAATGCAGATGAAGTTCGGAAAGACAACTCCAAATTTGTCAGTGAAGAAATCCTTGCAATATTTGAAAACAAAGAGAATATTTATAGAAGTGACCTTACTCCTCCATGGTGATTCAGAATAAATTTGATACAGTTCAAATAAATATTTGTAGACTATGCCCCATAAATATGCTAGCTTCAGAAAATCACTGTAATATATGTCTTACATGTTGGTACCCATGCTAAGTTTTCAGAGTGCAATGAAAAGCAGTTTCAGAACAGTTTAGGGCACAAATCCAGGTCATCTGAGTTTGTTGGATGCATTTACATGAATATGGCTCATCTTGCTATTACAGCTGATATGTGCAACTTGTAGTTAGTCACAGGAACTTGGCAGGAAAGAAAATAGGAATGTGGTTGTACTAACATGAGTTCAGACATCCGTATCTCAACAATTGAGCTTTTTATTTTTTTATTCTATTTTAATTTGGGGAGGGGGGGGAACGACGACACGACATGACATGACATGACATGACACGACATGTTGTAATTACTTTTTCTGTTTTGCTGAGAAAAAATGATCATTCTTTAGTAGCCAAATAAGGACAAGACTTGCATGAGTCAGAACAAAGCATACAGTACTGCTAATAAAAAACATTCTGAATTTTAAATCTGGAGCTGAAATTCACAAACTCTCACAGGGTTTTGAGGGTTGGAAGGGAGCTCTGGAAATCATAGAGCCCAATTCCCCTTGCCAAGGCAGGGTCACCTACAGCAAGTGACACAAGAATGTGTCCAAATGGGGTTTGAATGCCTCACAGTGTTCTCAGTGTAAAGAAGTCCTTTCTTGTCTTGAGGTGGAACTTCTTGAGTTTTAGTTTGTGGCCGTTGCTCCTCGTCCTGTCACAGGGCACACTGAAGAGCCTAGCACTATCTGCTTGGCAACCTCCTTTGAAATACCTGTATTCATTAATGAGATTCCCTCTCAGTCTTAAATTAAATGGCGTCTGAAAGTATAAGGAGGAGAGCTTGGAGGCAATAGAAACCTCTCTGCTTTTTCTTGGGAATGTCCTCAGTGCTGGTGCCTTCAAGGCACCAACATAATCTCTATCAGAGGAGATGTAAACAATTCTGATTTTTATGCAGACACAGTAGAGACACAATTTTGTGGACTCATGCTGCGCCGCTTGTGCTTCTAGCAGACATCATGTTCCAACATCTTTCTCACACATGAAAACAGTCCTGTGCAGTTACTATGACCTGCAAACAGATTAGATAACAAATAAAATTTTAAAATGCTGTGGAGTCTTGTGCTTTTATGTCCTTATAGTTTCGTATATTTTGGTTGTCCTTGGGGTGCCATTTTGTAGGCCCTTTCTTATCACTTGTCCTCCATTCTTTAAGAGAGAGGAATGCATAATTCAAATGGGAAATGCCTAAAATGCATGCTAGAAAAGAAATATTGATGGGTAATCCTCCTCCATCTCTCTTCATTCCTGTTTCGTCAGGGCTCCCAGCATGCTATTTAATCTTTTGTTAGTGATCTTTGGCAGAGCAGAAGTGCTCTCAAGGGGAGAAATCTTTGTAAGTGTCAATTAGCTGACAGTCTTCAAGCCCTGTCTGGTTTGCACTCCCAGTTAAAATTAACAATTCTGTTATATTTGTTTTGCTGACATACCTAGGCAGAATTTCTGAGCACTGAACTGGTGACATGTGACTGTCAGTATCACGTACCTAAACTGAAGAATTATTCCATAAGGGTATTTTCTTCCACAGCATCCCCCTGAAATTACCATTTTGCAAAGTGGCAACTTGCTTGTTCAGTACTCAGTTCCATTTACCTAGCTGGATTTTTTTCCTTCCCTCCAGTGTTCCTAAGGAGACTGTGATGGCTTTGTTTCCCCTGCCCATCTGACTGATGAGAGAAGAAGCAATTGTATTATTTCTAATGCTCCTCCCCCCTTGTTTCTTCTTTCTGTCCTCCCCAGAGGGAAAGCTGTATTCTGCCACAGTGACCGACTTCCTTGCAATAGATGCAGTCATATATCGGAGCCTTGGAGACAGCCCAACTCTGCGGACAGTTAAACATGACTCCAAGTGGTTGAAAGGTAGATAAACAAACAAGGCAAAAAAAGCAGCACCTCTGATGAGAGTCTTGGGTTTCTGACAGACCTCTTTGTCAATTCATTTCACCAATGTTTTCTGGCAGAAAGAGGGAAGTAGATTGCATCTCTTGCTTACTCTGATCTGTTTATCTCTTTCTCTCTTCTCCTGACCCCAAGTTACTGGATTTGACAGAAGCTGTGAGCTGGGTAGATCAGGATATGTATTCCAGTGAGCTTTCCAAGCTGAAATCCACCAGTTTACATCTGTTGGATGGAAAAGTTGGAGCCTGCAGGGCTCTGTGTGCTTGGGCTGTGTTTGAAAATATTCCTGCCACAGCAGTGTTAGGTAACGGTCAAGGCTTTATGAAGTATAGAAGGTTTGTCCTGTAATGCTAAGATTCATTAATGAAACTAAAATTATGGGAATGTTGCACAAAAGCCTTTCTGTTACAGTTCTTAAGAATTGTACTGCTGCCATTGAATTAGGCAATTTCTGTGCTCTAAATGCCCTCATTGTTAAGAGTGCTGTTGTTTAGCTTCATGTAGGTGTTAAGAATTGTTAGCATTTGGAGTGATTTTAACAGAGAGCAAAGCCATAGTTTCAAGTCTTTTTCTGCATGCAGAAATGTTTTGCCTGGTGTCAACTTTAGCTGTCCCACTTTGCTTGCTGCTACAGACACGTGTGGGCAGAAAGAGTTATGTGGTTTCTTATTCCTTCAGCTCACAGCCTGCATGCCATAAAGAGCACCGCTTGGACCCCTCAGGCATACAGTTATAAATGCCTGTTTACCTTTCCTCTTACTCCATGCAGGGCAGACATATTAGTGGCAGAGACTTAACTACTCTGCAGTGATGCTGCACGGGCTTGTTCCCAGCTCTCCTGTCCCCAGACAGTGATTCTTCTGCAGCAGTGATTTGTTTGTTCTGAAAACTGATCAAGTTTGTCAAACACAGACATTTCACTTCTAGATGTTAAGTGTGAATATATTTGGCTTCTCTTTGCTGTATTTCTCTGTATCCTGTACATGGTGTCTAAAAGTCTTGGGTTGCTGTTTTTTTTTTTTTCCTAGAACCATACTTTGTTCAGGCAGTTGACTATGGCAATTACATATACTTCTTCTTCCGGGAAATAGCAGTGGAGTACAACAGCATGGGAAAGGTAAGGGCAAAAACATTGCCTTGAATGACTTTGTCAGATTCAGGAGGAGGAAAACTTATGCTATTCTTGGACCAATGCTGTTACGAGTGACCTTGAAATGAGAACCATAAATCATGATGACAAGGTCAGCATTTTGAGAAGATTCCTATTGCTCAAGCCAAAAGGTTGGCTGGAGTGAAACATTGTACTGTCTTGAAAGGAAAATGTGTGGTTTCTTACAGTGATGGTGTATGCTAGAGTCTCTTTTCTGAAATTATATAAAGCACAAGGCTAATGTAGTTAGTTCAACATAGTAGATAATTGTTAAAAATGGATTCCAAAGCAGGAAGATGTTTTTCTGTAAGAAATATGAATTAGAGTGCTGAGTAAACAGGGGTAGGAATTTTGTGCTCTGCCATTCTGAAAAGAACAATTACACACTTTCTGCATTTTTTCTAATGTCACAATAGCTTTCTGACGAAGCAGTTAGAAAAGCTGACCAAGGTCACAAAGGTGGAGAGCAGGAATAAAAACCCAACAAGATTTGCATAGTTTTTAAGTGCTGAAAACACAAGAATCAGAGCAGCAGTGTGGGTTGCAGGGATTGTGAATATGAAATGTGCTTTTGTTTGGGGAAATAGAAAGCTAAGCAGTCTGTATGGAAATGAGTTTTATATGGGTTGAGAGCAGATCTCCTGAAGGATTTATGGCTGTATGGTAAATGCCACAGTCTTATCTTTCATAGCGCACTGTTCCAAAGCTTAATTTTTCTCTGTTTCTTATTTGTCACAGATTATAGAAAAGTGGTATTAAATTAAGCACCTTGCTGTGTTATTCCAAATGTTTTAAAAGCAGTATTCCAACAAAGTCTTTAAGTCAAGCAAACACTTAATTTTCTCCATTATTTTTGCTCTATTCCTTACAGGTAGTTTTCCCAAGGGTGGCCCAGGTTTGCAAAAATGACATGGGAGGATCTCAGAGAGTGCTGGAAAAACAGTGGACTTCCTTTCTCAAGGCTCGGTTGAACTGCTCGGTTCCTGGCGACTCACACTTCTACTTCAACATTCTGCAGTCAGTTACAGACGTCATACATTTCAATGGCCGGGATGTTGTTTTAGCAACATTCTCCACTCCATATAATAGGTAATAGTCAGAATAACCTTTTACCTTCCATTTCTTTTATGTTTTGCTTTTCACTGCAGTTCCTTTTTAGTTTATGCAAGTACAAGAAGTGATTGCTCATACGATGTAATTATTATGTACCCTGCACTTGCCGATAGTTTGGATTTAATTTTAAGGTACCCTGGTAGTGCTTACTTCATTCCTGATGGCTTTCAGCCATTTACTATCTGGACACATCCCTCAGACATGCTTTTCTTTACATGGGAATAGTTCATACCAGCCACCAAGAAGCATTGCAGTGTGTAACTTGCAAAATATTATTCCAAAGAGAAAATACAGAATTTTCTTTCCTCACGAAGGGCTGTGTCTGTCCTGTTTATAGCTAAACCTCCAAGAACCGTGTTATCTCGTTCTCTTTGTTTTATGCATCCCTCGTGACTCTTGCATTGATCCTTGACCCTGCATTGACCCTGCTGCCCCCTGACTCTCCTGGGAGAACCAAGGTCTTGCTGGCTGGGAAGGAAGGTCCCCAGAATGCCTTTTTCATTCTTCGCATGGTTATCCAAAAGCATAGGTTCATCTGTAAAGATTTTATAACTGTTACATGTTATAGCATGTTTCTCTGGAAGTTATTTGAAGAGTAACTGTATCTATTATTGAGAACTCCCCGAGAAGTTTAAAAAATAGTAGCTTTCTAATTAAAAAGTATTTCACTGTTTCACGGAGTAACATTTGAGCTGAAAGAGGAATTTTATTGATGAAATTCATTTAGTTTTGCAGTACCCTTTCCACCACCCCTTGTCAAAGCCTGATCTCAGTGAGGTCATTCACAGAACTGACTTCAAATGAGAGTAAGCCTGGGCTTGTAATGTATAATCACTGCTTTTGACATCAAAATAATAGGAACAGCAATGGAATAATTATGCCGCCAATAGGGAATACAGGCTTAAATTAAGATGATCTCTTTCCGTGCAATCTGGCTTAATAAAAACAGGTGAACAAATAGAGATTCAACATCAGAAAATAGATTGTATCTTGCAAAATTTTATCCCAAAATTGAGATTGTCCTCCCACTCAGCTAGTATTTCCTGTGGTGTGTCATGAATAATTCTTTTCCTTAAGTCTTGCATTTTAAAATCTAAGTACTTGGTGTAAAAAGCAAAATGCTAGTTTATAGGCCACAGGTTTTTGCCAGACATGGAAGGTGACAGCAAGGCATATATTCCTGGAGACAGCTTATTAGCAGACCTGGCAGCCAAAATGTCCTGGGGTGCATCAGGCCAGCCAGGCAAGGGAGGGGATTGTCCTGCTCTGCTCTGCTCTGCTCTACTCTGACCTCAGCTTGAGTGCTGGGGGCAGTTCTGGGTGCCACAATGTTAGAAGGATCTAAAGGTATTAGAGACCATCCAAAGGAGAGCTACAAAGATGGTGAAGGCAATTGCTTGCTGAGGGCAAGCTGTATGAGAAGTGAACAAGACCACTTGGCTTGTTCAGCCTGGAGAAGAGGAGACTGAGGAAAGACCTCTCAGCAGCTCAGAGCTTCCTCATGAGGTGAAGAGGAGGGACAAGCACCAGTCTCTGCTCTCTGGTGATCTGTTAGAGGACTCAAGGAAGCTGAGTCATAGAGGTTTAGGTTGGATATTAGAAAAAATAGGTTCTTCATCCAGGGGGTGGTTGGCCACTGGAACAGGCTCCCCGGGGAAGTGGGCGAGGTTACCAAGCCCGACAGACATCAAGGATCATCTGGACAATGCTCTCAGGCACATGTGTGATTCTTGGGGTGTCCTGTGCAGGAGCTGGACTTCAGTGATCCTTGTGAGTCACTTCCAGTTCTGGATATTCTGTGATTCTGTAGTTCTATGAAACCTACTTCTGATGTAAATGCATCTCACATTCCTCCTCTACTAAAGAAAAGTTGCAACAAATACCTTTGGTCTCTAGAACAAAAGTGGAAGAGATTCCTCAGTCTGATCAGAGGTCACTGAGGTAGAAGCTAGTGCTGAGTTGTAGTCCAGTAGTTCAGAGGGGGCTCAGACCCCCTTGGCTGTGACCCACCGTGCTCCATCCTTACCACTGCATCACACTACAGACCTGCAATCTGCCACCCTCCAGAGCAAAAGATGTTGCAGTCCTTTCAGCACAGCCGTGTCTCCATCTGTGCACAGTTGTGTGTTGAGCATGGGTCTCAGCACTTGTAGTTGTGTGTAACACGCCTCAAGATTTCATGGTTAGATTTTGTTTTTTTCATTAGGACTTAATTCAGCAATGTGAAAAATATTCTAGCTGGATTGGGTCTTGAGCTATCTTTTAGGATGAGGTCCCCTGTGTGGCCAAATACACCCCTGACCATCTCTTACATCAACACATATATGGCTGCCTCCATTTAAAACTCCTGCTGTGTAGTATCACATTAATATAGAGCTTTGAAGTTTCCTTCCATATAAAAAGACAAATATGTGGAGATCAAAGTAAGACAGCTGTTGTTTTTCTTCAGCAAAAAGCATTTTGAAATTTTTTTACTATTCAGACAGTTGTTTTTCTATCAATTTATATACCTTTAGGAGTTTAGCTTAATCCTCTGTAACAGTATTATAGCTCCTACATTTTTTCTTTGATGTATAATAACCTACTGGCTAAGAGCAGGATTGAAAGCCTCAGTCTGGATTCATGCTATTTACCCAATAAAATCAAGTGGTGGAAGTCAGACACAAATACAGTAGTTCATGTACAAAAAAAAAAAAGAAAGGGGGATAAATGAATATTTCAGTTCCAAGTGACTGATCATGGTAAACCCGTAAGCCTTTCAGAAAGTATGTAGGTAAGAATATAACTATGTTTGGACAATGCTGTCATGCAGTTGCATGCAAGTATTCAAAAAGCTGAAATTTGCAATGCTATGATCTTAAAATAATATCAAATTTGCTTCTATAAGCTCTTTACATTTCACTGAGTAGAGGCAACTCCTGAGCATAGCTGATTCCTTTTCATTGGGAACATTTCATGGATATCAGGCTGTTGGAGCATGAACAAATTCCATGTAAAATCCAGGTAAATGGCACATTGCAGCACGCTTCCAGTTTGATTAGAACCAACTTCTGAACTCTCTGCAGTGTTTTTTTTAAGGCATGGCAGGGACTACAAGGGTTGGTACTGAGAGATGTTATGACTTAGAAGAACTTGAATTTCCAAAAAATGGGTTCTGAGTGAGACTTGCCATTACTCCTCATGCATTGCCAGCGATAGCCAGAGTTTCACCAATTCTTTCCCTTCTTCAAGATTATTTCAATTACTTCTTTTTGTAAAGGCTTAGAAATAAATTCTCTTGGCAGGAGCTGATTGGTATTCAGGCTTTTCCATAGGGCTGTCTTTACCTGTCAATACCAGATTCAGAGTTCAGGACTGAGTAACCTGGGATAGGAAGACTTCTACAGAGCTTATTTTTTGCTCAAGATTTTATGCATAACTGCAGAATGAGTAACAATTTCTGGGAAATGTCACTTCGCAGCATCCCTGGCTCTGCAGTCTGTGCCTATGACATGCTTGACATTGCCAATGTATTTACTGGGAGATTCAAAGAACAGAAGTCTCCAGACTCCACATGGACACCAGTTCCTGATGAACGAGTACCCAAGCCCAGGTATGTTTCATGTATAGTGTTATTGTTCTGTTCCTTCATGCAGGCTGCAGAGGCTTTTTGATAATTTGAACAGTCTTTCGAGGTGCAGATACAATTATACCTGTTGCAACAGTAAAGTGAAAGTTGAGTTGAATTTAGATCTAAACTATGCAATCGAGATTTTTCCACTTAAAATGAGATTTGCATAACATGTATCAGGCCAGCATCAGATCCACTTGGTCAGAATAATCACTTTAGAGTGGTGTGAGTTACACAGTTGTTGCAAATTGGTTCAGTAATGGATATATCTTACTACAAAGCCTGCACCAGTTCTGCAGTTTGCTGTTCTATGATTAACATGCGGTTTAAGTGCCACAGTGGATGATTTGTGGAAAGCAAAAAAGAGCATTCCACCAAACCGGACATTCAGTTTACCTCATTTTTCCATGAGTTGTTTTCCCCACTTCCACATGTTTGCATGCATCTCCTCTACTACACTCTTCATATTTCTTACAAGTACCATTTCATACAAGTTGCTGTTGACAGACACTTGTTATCTCATTTATACCAATGGCATTTTGCTCTGAGATATTGAGATGCATACAGATAAATCAAATTCTTTTATCTCACTTAGGCTTTACCACTTTACTGCATGTTTTACATTGCTTGTGATACCTTAAATAATTTCAAAAAGAAAAAATAATCTTTTTTTCTCACTTTACATTGCTTGTTATATCTTCAGTAATTTCAAAAGAAAAAAAACACTGTTCAGTGTTGAACACCACAATATAAGAAGAATATAAAGCTGTTGGGAGCATCCAAAGGATGCTACAAAGATGGTGAAGGGCTTAGAGAGAAAACCATGTTAGAAGTGGCTGAGGCCACTTGGCTTGCCTGGAGAAGAGGAGGCTCAAGGGAGACCTTATCACAATCTACAACTTCCTCATGAGGGGAAGAGTAGGGGCAGGCACTGATCTCTTCTCTGTGGTGACCAGTGACAGGACCCATGGGAATGGCCTGAAGTTGCATCAGGGGAGGTTTGGGTTGGACATTAGGAAAAGGTTCTTCACCCAGGGAAGTGGTTGGGCACTGGAACAGGCTCCCCAGGGGAGTGGTCTGGGAGCACCAGTCTGACAGAGCTCAAGAAGCTTTTGGACAACACTCTCATGGCACATGGTGTGATTCTTGGGGTGTCCTGGGTGGGGCCAGGAGCTGGACTTCAGTGATCTTTGTGGGTTGGTTCCAGCTCAGGACATTCTATGAGTCTGTGAAGCTCCATGGTGGACATGGTTAGGCTTTCTGCCTAACCCAAATTTGTTTTGGATTTGCCAAGTGTAGTATTACTGTGCTGTCTTTATTCTGAAGTTGTCATGCAAGAGAAGTGCCTGGAGGTGACTTGAAAATCTGGTAAAATCTGTGTCTGTTTTCAGTCTGAGCCTTAGTAATGCAGGTGTCGCAGGATTTTATTCTCCATTTTGCAGTGTTTCAAACAAGTTGTTGACACACTGGCCTGCCTTGGGAGTGCAAGGCTGCATGATGGCTCCAAGGTTTTTTGTTTGGGCCTTACTGAGATATATTGGCAGGGAGGGGGAGAAGAAGAAGGAAAAGTCACTTTCAGTGAGAAAGAGGAAGTTTCCGAGTTTGGGATGAGCCCATAGCAAGCTAACTGTTACGATGAAGATGGGATAATATTGCTTTTGTAAGCCTGAAGGAGATTACGTGAATTGAGAACAGTGTTTCAAGTAACATTTGGCAATCAATCTGCTTAATAGAAATGATCATTACTTCTAGCTCATATTGAAGTACCTGACAGACACCTTTGAAATAAGGTAATTTTTATCTGTGTGTCTCAGTATAATGCAGGAGCATTACTGCCCCTGGTGATCCCGACATTTCTCAGAACAGAGAGCCAGAACAGAGCCCTTCATGGGTGTTGCTTCCATGTTTGGCCAGACAGAAGGGTTTGCTCGGATTTATGCTGACTTGACTAAACCAGTTTTGAGATTAAAACAGGATTAATCCAGTCATGCTATTAGGATTTAGGAGTAAATAGGCCTCCAGATTAGATACACAGAAACTGTAGACACCACAGTGCCAGAAGGTGCAGGCTGCTCTCCCGAGTTCTCTGGGAATGTTGCTTCACAGGTCAATGCCCTTGCAAGGACCTAGGAAACCAGTCATGCCCTTGATTTCTCCTTCTCTCCATCTGTTGCTAGTTCTACATGCAATTACAAGACAACTAAAGTATTTTGGATATGAACAGGCAAAAGCACACATTGTCTGCAAGTAATGTTCCTTGTGGGATCAGACTTGTTGACACAGCTAGTTCCTTCGAGTCCTTTGCTACCTTCCCTACAAGGTATTTATTTACCTAATGTTTGAATATTTATCTAAATCTGAGCAACACAGATGATAGGACCAGTCCTGTATTTTGTCCAGGTTAACATTACTCTTGATGTCAGTGCCTTTACCCACATCAGAGTAGATGAAGATTGGATGATGCAACATTTTTATGAGTGAATGGTCCATCTTTCATCTTCCCATCTCACACTGGCTCAAAGGTTTGAAGAATCATAGTGCTCTAGAAAATGGGATCGAATGGGGCTTTTATTGAAGAAAATTACTTACACAATATTATCAAGTAAAACATTTTGCTGCTTCTTTGAGATATGTCCTGTCCAGGACAAGAAGACTGAGCTACCTCTTAGGAACAGGTAGATTTTAGAAATAGCATGAGCGGATTTGCATTTAAGTTGACAAAGAATGACAAATAACCTTTCACTGAAAATTCTCAATGAGCTACCATTCTTAAATCGTGTCACCCAAATTGAACAAAGGGTAAAACCAATGTTTACATGGGTGCTATTTGGTATGTCTTCTCCAATAGTCCATTTTCTGTCAGATGTGACTGATGTGATTGATAGAAAAGTGGCATTCTTTCATTCCTGTTAAAAAAAACAAACAAACTTCCTTCTGTATTATAGGGACTGCTTTTATTCCCAGGGAGAGCAGTTAACTAGGCAAGTTACAGATCAGAAAACACCTGTGCCATTGGGAAGCATCAAGCCAAATGCAGATAATCATATGCTGTGATTGCATTCCATATGAGTGGATAAATTACACAGTCTGTGCATAGCACTCCTGATGAAAAAATGACTTTATGCTAGTAAGTGATACATGAAGTCCTTTTGAATGGAGGACAGAACAGGATTTTAGGCTTCCCTTGAGGGGATGAACAAGTCCACCACTCTTCTCAATCCTCCTCCAAGTTAAACTCCAGTAAAGCACATCAGATTTCTGAGAGCTTCATCACAAAAGGAAGCTTGCTGTTGATGTCAAATAAGCTTTCTGGCTTACTCTCTTGTTTTATATAGGCCTGGTTGCTGTGCTGGCTCTACATCATTAGAAAAATATGGAACGTCTAATGAGTTCCCAGATGATACTCTGAACTTCATCAAAACACATCCACTGATGGACGAGGCTGTGCCTTCCATTGTTAACCGACCCTGGTTCCTGAGAACAATGGTCAGGTGCGTACACCAAGCGAGCTCCTGTCCGCATTGTAGCTGTCAAGTTGTGCTAATAGCCTTGCTTCAAATACACTCCAATTCTGTAATTATCCTTGGTGTCCTGGGCACTAATCCAGCTAGGAATGGTGGCAGAACTGAGCAGATGCTGCGGAACTCCCTGAGCAGCTTTCAAGATAGGAAAGACCTCAGTCTTTTCCAACAGTGCTGTGCTTAAACCGGATATTGTAGGAAATGCTGTGCAGGGAAGGTTTACTCACCTTTTGGCTTATGAGTCAATGTTTGAGATGGCTCTGTAAAAACTTCAGGCAATGATCAGCGCAGGAATATGTGCACAGGATACGAACATGTCTGCCCGGATATGTTCACAGGATATGTAGAGGTCTGTCAGGTTGTGTACTGGTAAGCTTTAATGTTTGCAGAAGTGTATAGGCAGAAGTAATCACATAATCTGCATCCTTTCTATAGCAACAAGAAAAAAAATAATAATAGATATGAATAAAGACTCATAACTCAGCAAGTGTTAAATACACCATCCCCTTCCTATCAAAACATTCCCACTCTCTGCTGTGGTCATTATACTACTTATCTACCCTCCACCAGTGAACAGAATAATGTGACTAACTTTTGCCATATTTTCCTCTCTTCCTCTGAACAAAGGTAGAGTATTGTGTTGGGCACTTAGCTGTGGAAGGGTCTGACTTAGTCATAATAGCGTATCTTCTGACAGGTTTTTCTGTCAGGTTCTGTACCTCCAACCAAAGATGAGAGCAGCAAGATTCTCGGAGTGCTTCCCTTTGATAGGCAGTACCATCTAACTGGTACCAAACCACCAGTATACTTGTTCTCAGTAAATTTTGTCATCCCAGGATTTGATATCACCTGATAGTGCTGAACGTGTTTGGTGGTGGCTGTGTGATTATTTTTAGTGAGGTAGAATGGTGTTTTAGTGTCTCACTATTGCACTGACACAGCTTTTCCTGACAAAAAAAGTTTAACCTTGTTCAGCTGCTTTTAATGTGACAGAGCTTGAAATTTAAAAAACAGTTCACTGTGCTGATTCTCTATCCCTGTCCAAAGAAATCACCAGGCGTTTGGAAGGATAATTCCTAAATGCCCTCAGACTCCTAGCACCCCTTCAGCTTTCTGAACTTCTAGACACTTCTGAACTTCCAGACGCTTCTGCTCGCTGTTGGATGTGTGGGCATGCAACACATGAAAATTCCCCAACATCTGGGGACCCAAATTGGTACAGTCTGTGTTGATTTATAGTCAGGTAGGAACAGTGCTTAAATGTGATTTATGGTTGCTAGAAGTCTACCATACACTTATCTGATGTGAAAAAATGATTAAATAAATGACAATTACGTGATTATCTCTGAGATTTATCTGTGAAGATGCTCTTTTATTTTAGATATCGGCTGACCAAAATTGCTGTTGACTCTGCTGCTGGGCCATATCAGAACTACACCGTGGTTTTCTTGGGATCAGAGAAGGGAATCATCTTGAAGTTCTTGGCACGGACAGGAAACACTGGTTTCCTAAATGACAGCCTTTTCCTGGAGGAGATCAGTGTTTACAATCCTGAAAAGTGTGTATCTGATTCTTTGTACTTATGCATGGGTGACTTTGAACTTCTGATTTCCCAGAGAATAATTTGTCCCATGGAAACGGAAATGGTTAGAGAAGCCAAATTTTTTGAGTAATTTTAAATTGTTTAGGGAGGGGATGTCTGCTTATCAGTCTCTATATTGCAATAAGATTTTTTTTTTTATTCAGTATGTGTAGAAAATAGCCCATCCTATGCAGCAGCTGATGGATAATTAGAAGTGAAGTTCTGGAAAGGAAGATTAATTTTCTAATCCTATAAAAAAACCCTGATTCCTCTCCAAATAACTCAACAAGCAGCAAGCTGGTCTCTAAGGGAAATTTTCCGCATTTCAGTCTTCCTCAAATATGCCTAAGGGGGCTTTGAAGTGAGCCATAATCATGCAGAAATTTCAGCTACTTTGAGTGCTGGAGAAGAACAAACACAAAAATGAAGGGCCGTCAGAAGCTTGTCTGGTGTGCTGTTGCTCTCCAATTCTTAACTACCCCATGCATTTTTAATATTTGCTTATATGTCTATCAGTATTTTTAGTGGCTATTGTGTGTTCTTTCTCCTTGACTTGTTCAGTTCTACCTTTCTTACGGATTTTTTGATGGAAGTTTTTCGTGATTTTATTTTTTTCAGCCTGGGGGATAATTAAGGTTTCCCCTGGCTTCCCAGCAGAGCCCACTTGTAACCACACCTCACTTTCATTCAAATCAGGTGCAGCTATGATGGCATGGAGGACAAGCGGATCATGGGCATGCAGCTTGACAAGCCCAGCAGTGCCCTGTACGTCGCCTTCTCCACCTGTGTCATCAAGGTTCCCCTGGGACGTTGCGAGCGTCACAGCAAATGCAAAAAGTACGTGTTTTGTGGAGGCTGTCGGAGGCCTGGGCAGTGGGGAAGCTGGAGCACTCATGCCACCTTGTGCTCTTCTCTCCCAAGGGCCTGCATAGCATCCAGAGACCCGTACTGTGGATGGGTGAAGGAGAGCGGGCTGTGCACGCAGACGGTCCTTGGCTCCAAGTGAGTAAGGGCTCTGGCTGGACAGGCTGCAAAGCTGTGGCAGTGGTGCCAGGCAGTCTTGGGCAAAGCTATTTGAAACATGAGGCTTTTAGAAAGGGAAAAATGTGGGAAGTGTTTGTTTCTACCTTATTTGCATTCACCTCTGAAATGTCTCACAAATTTTTTTGATGTGAACAGTCAGCTGATTGGTAACTGCTGAAAGAGGAGGAAGAAGAAAATGAAAGAGCTGTATTAAGGTCCACGTATTATTGAAAGGAGTGAATTGGATGGATATGTCTGGACCAGCCTACACTGGAGCCATCACAGCTGATTAAAGAGGCAATAGAATCCAAATTAAATTACTGAAGTAATTTGTCCACTGAAAACAAAACCAGTCCTTCTAATTTACTGTGCATTACTAAGAGGAATAACAGAGTACAGTAAGGGCTTAAAACAGATTTAGAGAAGTGCTGGATCTCCCCTTGCTTAACGGTAGAATTTAATTATTTTATGATAATGAAAGTCTGTGAAGTTTACAGGGAGCAAACCCACTCCAGAGCTCGCATTTCTTGGCCACTTCTAACACACCATATGACTGCCCACTCTGAGCTATACAGCTATACTCCCTCATGGTAGTAGTGGAAATGTAGCACAGACATCACAAAGCCTTGAGAGCCCTACATCTGACGCCTGCTTCTCTACAGGTCCTCAGTATATAATGGAGAAGTAACAATCCCTGTGTTTCTGTCTTGTTCTTAATTTGCTGATTTCCCCCATCTGCTGGGGATGGTGTAGCTGTATGTATCTGTATGTGCTTGACTACAAAAATGTGGGTTGTTTCTGATTTGACATTTGGTAGGATAATGTTAAAATGCACCTGTTCCATATCAGGTTTTTCATTATTCCAAAAGTGCTTAAGACTTCTTCAACTTCCAAGTCATTCAAAGACTTCTTCCCCTTCCAAGTAGGGGAATTCCATACCTCACTTTTAAAAGCAGCTCGCACTTTCATCAATAGATCCATCAAGACAGAGGCTGTGCAGCTTGCAGTGTTGAAGTCCAAAAGCAAGCAAGGCAGCTCATGTTCTGTCCAGTGCTTAGGAAGGGGGTCCAGATCAGCTGTGAAGATATCTTGTGAAATTCTAATCTAGCCAAAAGGAGGCAGAGGTGTTAGGCACCCTCCTAGAGTAGGTGACAATGGAGCAGGTGTTACAACAACACAGATTCAGAATGAGTTGTCTGCAAGGGTAATTATGCTTCAAGGGCAGGATCCTAATATAGACAAGGGCTCATATTCGGAAGTTTTCCAAGATTCTTGTCATTCACCTTTGACCACACAGGAAGTTGGAAGAACAGCTTCAATAGTTATCCAAAATCAAGGAGAGAGGTTGGGAGCATAAGTTGAGCAAGTCAGCTAGAAAAGCATGTGAGTGTTTGTCAGTAGAGCCCGCTGAGTTTAGGGGAATACTTTTTGTGGGGTGGACCTTTTGCCTTGCAGCCTCATCCAGTGCTATACTAAGTGATTGCTGAAATGCAGGTTTTTTTCCTCAAGCACAGTACCTGCCCCATGGGTTGGCTTCCTTCTCACACCAAAGTGCCAGTGCACCCAGTCTACTCTGTGTATAGGTTAAGGTAGGGTTACAGTTGTTTCTGATAACATCATATATTTAACAGTTTAAAAAATGCAGGTATTTTCTTCCTTGGTAACGAGGCATGCAGTGATGAATAGCTCAAATGTGTAAGTTGTGGTTTTTCAGCCTTTGCGTGGAATTTCCAAAGAAATAGCCAGTTTCACAGCAGGGATTTGAACATGTGATAATTTCTTTCTGGTTATGCCTATGACTGTTGTTATTCATACTGTTCTGTTTCTTTCTATTATTTAGACTGGCATTTGAACAGGACATAGAACGTGGCAATACAGATGGCCTGGGTGACTGCCAAAGTAAGCAAAACTTTTACCTCTGTTTACAGTGTGTCACAGCATCCTTCTGAATGCCTCAAATCACCATTACCTGTCAGGCATTGTTTTGTAGCAACATAAGCCACAACAGGGACAGCAATGTAGCTAATGATGTAGGTTAAGAAGAAGCACTGTTGTTTAAATGTGTTTGAGGAAAATAGCCCAGTTCACGTGATTTATACGAACACTGGACTTCGGAGTGGTTGCATAATGAGAAAAGCTTAGCTCTAGAGGATGTTGATTACAGCAATGGCATAATGAATTGGGGTCATTGTCTTTATTAGCCCTGGTGGTTGGGTTGTTTATGTAAATGTACAGAAGTGGCTTGGTTTCTTAGTGTAGTCTGTGATTTGGACTACATTCCCATGCAGCACAGTGAGACAGTGAAATATATCTTCAGTTTTGGATCCGGATCAAGAAATTACAACTGCTTAGTTTGTGAATATTAGGGAATTTTACATACAGTCTGGACAACCTCATGGTGTTAAGGGTCAGGTACTATTGGCACTGCCTAAGAAATTTTAATGGTAAACCTTAAGTACTGACAGCGTGAGCTGGAAGCTTAAACACGGTCTTTAAACATTTACAGTTTTGTACTGAAATGCTTAAAAGCGCATAGCTTGCACTGCATGGAAGGAAACCTTGCATGCTGATTTCTGAGCCTTCAGGAATACCAACATCTGTGTTCAGGACAGCTCTTGTTCCAAATGTTCTCACCAAGGCTGGTTTGATTCTGAGCTCCAAATATTATTTATAAACCTCATGAAATCAAGACTCACATTCTTTTCAGTGTAATTCTCACTGATGGAATAAAACTGATGAAGCTGAGGAATCAATGTACAGTGAGAGAGTCATTACTTCTGCAATACAAAGAAAAAAAAACAGAGCACTAGACTGTGCCATGGGACATAGTGTGGGCCAGCTACTCTGGAGAAAGCCAGAGCCTTCTCATGCCTTGCACATCCTTATTCAAGAGCCATTAATTATTCTAATCACTGTGCTTGAAGGAGTATGAGGATTTCAGCCTCTGTCCTAAGAAAGGTTAATACAGCCTGCCACAAAGATTTTTGAAGGAGGTGTACACATAGGCCTTCCCTCTGTCCCCCTGTAAAATGGGTTAGCACCAAAATCAGGCCAGTTCCCAGCTGGTGTATCTTTGCCCTTTTCAGCCAGTTCTGCTCTCCTTGGGCAAATAGGTTAGGCAGGAGTGGAGTGTACCTGATGTCAGTTACATACAAAAGGAGGATAGGAAATTATTCAGGAACAGCGCGTTGTGCTCATGGAGAGAGATCTGCTTCTGTGCAGAGAGCGACAAAGCCCATACCCTGCTTAAATCCCTCTTTAGCCCTGAATGATGCATTCAACCTTGACACTGCACAGAGGCAGATTTCATTTCCTGCTAACACAGCTGATTTTAATAGTTCATGTGATCTTGGGTCACCTGAGTTCTGTCCACTCACATTGCTGGCTGTTTCCCCTGCAATGCCTTGCCTTAGACTAGGATTTGCAAAGAAAGCAGGGAGGACACTGGCCCTCCCCCTCCAGTACCTCCTGAACAGAGCTGGTCACGAGCACTTTCAAAGCCAGACATTAGTTTTGGGTATGTCGGAATATTAAGTTTGCCTGGGTCCTTACTGTACAAATCAAATGGTTATAAATATCAGCTGAAACATTAATGGCTATTAGCAGCAAACTACTTAAAAGGAAAAACAAGATAGAAATAATGATTTTTCCCCTGTTATTTGTCTTTCAGATTCCTTCGTAGCCCTGAATGGTAAGGAAGTTCTTAGTTTCAATATTTACTGACAGAAAATCTATTTTGGAGGAATCACTTTTTACTAAACTTCTTTATATATTCATACTTTTGTTATACTTAATGTTTCTTCCCAATTTATTTTGTTCATAGACATTTCAACTGCTTCACCTGATCATGAAATGTCTTACTACACAGTGTATGGTCAGTTTATGAGTGTTTTTTAAAATTCTCCCCAAATCCTTGTGTTAGCTAGTAGTTCCTGTACTCAAATAGTTATTACCCAATTTTACTTGCTTTGTCTTGGTTCTGAGGGCCCGATTCACTAATCACAGCTAGGATTAAGTCATACCTCTTGATTTTCAATCCCTCTTTTCTTGTCTTCCCTCAAAACTGTCTCCATTGAATTAAAGTCAGTCACGGCCTATTTTAATGGCCTGCCAGCAGACATGACTAAGAGCATGCTTCATCTGAACACTCAAACACTTGGGCACAGTGATGCATCTTATCTGTTCACCAGGACAAACAAGATAGTAGCTCACATCCCACTCATGAGCTGTACAGGCTGGTGCCATTACTGCTACAGCAGCCAGTCAGAGATACCTTAGGGAAAGCAGAACTATCCCTGGGTTACAGAAAGATCTCTCATAAGGAAAATTAGCCTTTTACTGGTGTGGTTTGGGATTAGATTATGCCTCAGTTCCTGAAGGTTCTTGTCACTTCTAGGGTGAGTCATTTACACTGTCCATTCAAATTTACATAGCAAATTAAATGACCTGAACTGAAAGAGGATCATTTCTGCAAGCCTAGAGTAGCAGGTTCCCATGAGGCAGCTGTTAATCTCTGCTCATAGTGCTTTCTACCACTTTGTTCTGCATATTTGGAAGTAGATTGTGCTGGTTCTTGGAGTGAAGAATGTCTTCATGAGGAGTCACCGCAGAATAAAAAATCACTCTAAATTCAAACCTGGACATGCATTGCAATAGCTTTTCTTATAGACATCCTGAACAAAGACAAGCACACACAAGCTAAGAGGATGTGTGGCCTTCCTGCCAAGTGAAGTCAATGGCAAAATTCCATGTGGGGTGGGAGCTTCCTTGTGAAGTTGCTTTCAGGCTGTAGAGGACTAGCAGTTCATTAGGGCTAGATCAAATTCACCATACGTTTGGCTGAACACAGAAAGAGGTAGGTTGATGTGAACTTTTAATTGATCCTTTCATCTCATGCCTGCAGAGTATGTAGGTACAGACCTGAACCAATGACAGCTCAGTACAGCAGAATATAAATAACTGTAGGCACAGGAATGCTGTTCAACATTTGTAAAAATAAAATCAAATTCCCCCTGCTGTTTATTACCAGGAAATGAAAAATGTGCAAGTGAAACTTATTTGAAAGTATGGTAATGAAAACCAGTGAAGGGAATGTACAAAATCAAAGGCAAGTTGAGACTTTCTAATATATGGACAGTTTCATCTGCATATACAGTTTATACTTTCTTTCATTGTGAACTTGCTGTATTTCTAATGCACAGAACAGTAATTAAAGAAGAGTAATAATGAAATCCATACTGCTGAATGTAAAGATAAAGAGAGTGGCTTTGGGCATAGTGCTGATGTGGCAGAAATGTCCTAGCTTTCCATAGTCTGCAGAGTTATAGCTGTGGAACTGGAGTTCTGGATCCTGCCAGCTAGAGTATTAGTAGGTCCTTTAGTAAAAACTGCTATTTTAATCTGACCAAGGAAGCAGAAAATGTTTCAAATGAGCAGCAGAATGAAAAAAGCTGAAGTCTAACAGAGTACAGTTAGCACAAGAGAGTACATTTTACTGTCCAGGCATGTCAAGCCCAAAGACAGAATCCATAAATGAACCCAGCTTTTGAAGTAGGACCTTACAGAGAGGTGCAACAGAGACAAGCTGAGAAAACAGAGAAAACCCAGCAGTGACATGGGATCCCATTCATGTCCGGTCTTTTACAGCTTATTTCATTGACGCCTCTCAGGTACATCCTGGTAAGGATGCAAGTCTCTATGCAAGTCAGCTCCTCCTTCTATTGGTTTAATTAAAATGCCTATTCTGATATTTTTGCAGTTGGGCTTTCTTTTCACCTACTGCTAGTCACCTCTATTGATCTTCCACATCAGGAGTGCAAAAATTCTAGGATGAGGTAGTACCCAGTCTCAGTAAGCATGTTCATGTTTGCCAACTCTAGTGACTGGTCTGAGTAATTTTGTATCTTGAAAAAACAAGAAATTTATGAATTATGTATTTTGATGTTACTGAGTTCAATTTAATGCAAAGGTAAATGCTACATCATGGTTAAGATTAAGCTTCAGAACATTGGTACCAGAATACCAACCGAATGAATGCTCAGTGGACTAAATACACCCAAAGCCATCTGAAGCTCCAAAAGAAGTCATAAGGCTTGATTCTCTTCATTTCTGCCACTATAAATCATCCTACTTCAAGACACTTACTACCAATCTATAGCAGTGTGAATAAAAAGAGAACCAAGCCCTTAATCTTTGTATTCTTAGCACCAGCCTCCCCCTAAGTTTGGCACATGGGCTGTCTTCCTAAGGCAGTCTCACATGATCAGTTGCAAGCATTTAAAGTGCAAACTGCACACAGGTGGCTCAAGTGACACTCAGGGAGAGGATAGCAGACTGAAGGTCTGGATGCAGAAAGTCAGAGAGAAATTTTGCAGGAGCATAATTTAAACAAGGAGATTAAGCTAGATCACTGCAAAAATAGCAGCTTCAATTACCTTTTGGAAACATCAGTTCTTAGTGAATTGGGCCCTTATATTACCCCCTAGCTATAGTTCTTTCTTCCTCTATAGTATTGACTCAACTTTCCCTCTAATTGTCTAATTAGGTTGCTATAGCTGTTAATAGGATAGTGTGAAGATATCTTAACCTCTGAGATTCTAATGACTTGTGCATATTAGACCACCTGTCAAATACTGATAGTATTGACTCTCTGTCTTTGTTTTAAACCTGAAAAAAAACCTCTTTAGATTTTACAAGTGCACTTCAGAACAAGCTATAGTTACAGAAGTGCAGCCTTTCTGCATCATTATCTGTGCTTATAGGCACTAAGTGCTTTTATTCTGCCTCTGTTACTTGATTACAGCACTCCAAATGAAAAGTTTTTGCAAATAATGGAAGCACCTAGACCAGATTTTTTTAAAGTGCGTCTATTTGATTTTTACATGTTTTCTTTAAACAAAGACGTTTGAAAAGCGCTATGTGTACAGTTATTCAGACGCTTATTTTAAAACAAAGGCAGAATTGGTTTTTCAGATGTTTTTTGTATTAACCATTATTAACACAGAGGTACTGACCACATCTCAGATGTGCTAAAGCCTTGTTAAATTTCAGCAAAGCTTATTTGCAAGTCAGAGTGGTAAAAAATGGTGTGATGGGGAAAAAAAGGCCCACTACATGTTGCAAACTATTTAGTGCATTGTAAAGGCTTGATAATGGCTGTGTGTGAGAGGGCCAGGACTGGGTTGTCTGCCACTTCAGTCTTTTCTCTGTTTATGAGAGAAACTTAAGTAGCTCATACATTTGTGGTGCCACACTGCTCAGAGGTGAAATTCACCCAGTGGGACTGGCTTTTCAGGCACTTACAGGGCACTGTGATACTGCTTACAGGAGCAGGTTTAATCTACTCCTGCCCTGCTTCCTCAAAATCAAAAGGAAGAAAGTTTATCTTGATTAGCTGTGTAAGCTTGCTTCTCAGTGTGTACTAGACTAATACATTAGTAACAGAGAGAGTATACTGATTCCTTGTATTTATGTGGAACTCCTCTCTACCCAGTGACCATCTGGTACATATTAATATCTTCACAAAGCCTTAGCTTTCCATTACCAGCAAGTTCTCTGTGTATTGGCAATATATGGTTCAAGAACTATTTTTTCCCCCAGAAAATGTGTCCCTTAGGCATATGTTTTCTCCAGATTTCTGTATTATGAAGTGTTTTTCTGTAACCATACTTATAGCTTTTCCTTAGAATTTCTCCTTTAAGCACACTTAAAAGTGCAAGTGTTTGGAAAGAGATATAGGCATATAAATGCATATCAAACACAGGCATATAATATGATTGCTACTTGGCAATATTTTCTTCTCTTTTACCTCCTTATCAAGCAATGACTAATTGCTTTCTTATGTTGAGTGCAGCACTATGTGTAACATAACCAAATATTGTACACATTACTGGTGTTGCTGAATGGGGTATAAACTTGAAGACTGGAACCCCATGAATGCTTGCACTGTGGCTTAATCCTTAGGGAAAAGAAAACATGAAAATACCATCATTTCTGATTTCTGCCCTGTTATTTGTCTTGTTCCTTGGGGATGCACACAGGAATTGACAAGCATAAAATAGTGTTGGAGTGAATGCTTTCAGGATCCAGCATATTCTTGCTTCAAGAGGGTGTGTGTTTTGAGTTGCTGGACCTCTACCTGTCCTTTGGACACAAATAGTCCTGCTGCAGGACTGCTGTGTGTGGAGCAGGCAGCACATTTGGATTGGAGTCCTCTATCTGTGTGTTACCAGTGTTCCCAGCCATGCTGGGGCTTATGGAAACCTTTTAAAAGAAGATAACATTTGGCTTCTCTTTTCTATTTGGGCAACATTCAAAACTGCCTTAACAAAATACAGTATTTAATTTGCTGTTTTAAGGAGAGATGGCTGGGAGAAAACACACTTTCTACCATGAGAGGGTAAAAAATCCACTGCCTTTGTCAGTATAAAACCTTCAGACTGACATCGAGAGCTAAATGATGTTAACAGTTACCTGTAGTTGAAGGTTGGCTTCATGGTGAGAACACTGTAAATTTAACCAATTTTCCTTTCTAAACATACAAGTTAAAGAATTTCATTATGGCCATGTCCTATGCAAAACATAGTCCAAAGCACTCCCATATATAATTCAATTCAGTAAATCAAAAGAGCTCCTTGAAAACTTATAGAGGAACACAGACATTTTTTTTACTCTAAAGACATTAATATTCAACAGGACTTCTTTATATCATAACAGCATCTTAATAGAAGTTGCTGCATTTTTCTGACTTCATCAGAAGTTCAATACCATGAAGCTGGTGAATGGGCATAAAATGAAGGATAAAATGAAGCATGTGGGGGCATCTAAAAGCTTGGGGACCCTGGTGGCCAGCATTTTTGATTCTTGGAGTAGAATTGAGGATCTGGGTTCATAATCTCTCTCTAGACTTCTGAGAGCTAATTTGGATAGATTTAGAAGCCATTTAAAGCAGCATGTTTTAGATGCAGCTTTCAAAAGCTTTGTGCATACCCAGGAGCTGGTTAAAATAAACTGCAGAAGCACAGGCTCTACCTGCCCAGCTCTGTGCCTTCTCTGTGAGGCTTAAATTTCAGCTCCTCGTGTTGATCTATCTCTGCCCCAGTGAATCTCAAATTATTTTTCTGAGCAGTGAAGCAAGATCAAGGAAAGGAGCAGGGAGAGGGTCCCTGCTAGGGCAGCCTGTAGCCTGGTGATTGGACTCCTCTCCAAGTGAGACTCATCTTAGGAAGGAAAATTAACTTACTGGGTTGTTCCAAAGGAGACAGGAGAAAGGAGGGCTGCTGTCATTCTGCCTAGTGTTATCTGACAAAAAAATATTATATTCCATTCTGTCTGTGAATAATCCAATTCTGTTAGTTGTGTTTGAGCATGTGTCAAAAATCCTTTTTTTTAATGGGCTCTTTAAGAAAAGTAGGTATGGGGATATAGTTATTCCACATAAAATTAAGGAGGCCCAGAACTCCTTGAATCCTGATGAAAATAATTCACTTTTTCACATGTGCTGGAAGGAAACTTTCAGAATGGTTTTGAGGTCAAAATGTTGTAGTGTGGATGGCATTTGGTGCCCTCTTGCCAAAGCAGTTGAGCCACTGGAAATTCCGTGTGGGAGCTGTCTTTCAGAGACAGTAGACTCAAGTATTTCAGGTGCTGATGTGCTTTTCAGATCCAGCTGCAAAGAGTGTATGAATCTACAAACACGCCACTGTCCCATCCAAGCCACCTTTCAAATTGTGCTGTGTTTCCAGTGGGGCAAGTTCTGTGAATGTGCTGTGTGTTGGGATATGCGAGAAGCGGATCAGTCTTGTTCAGGGCACCAGTAACAATGTCTAGAGCATTTGTAATGGAAAAAAGGCCTGTGAGATCTCAGTCTCAGCTGCTGCTGGAGTCAGGTGTCTTGGGCAGATCCACAAGGTGAGGCATTGTCTGCACTGTCGCTCTGAGCAGAAGTAGTGTTCAGTCTTGTGCTTATTTCAGAGCCGTTTTGGACCATCAGCTCAGACAGGACCAATACTGATGGTGCAAGCGGGTGTGAGCAGCTGGCCCGGGACATTTCCCATCTGGAGAGGAATGCCGCAGTGTGAGCACACTGGTTAGGCAGTCCTTCATTCCCCTGGGGGCATGAGGTACAGTGCCTCATGATGTCACCATTTCGTAGTTCTTCCAGTGTTCCCATTCAGTTTCAGCCATTTTGGACATTGTTCTGTTTCAATTGATTTTTTTATTTGCATTTTGACTGAGCCAGTATCAGACAGCATGGGCTGACACTTCAGTTTCAGTCAGGCATGTGTACTGAATCTAGCCAAAGGATGCTTGACTCAGATAACGTGTGCTTACGATCTTTCATATGCATTTAACTCTTTTGAGAAGCACAGAACTGCCAGCTCAGTGGCAGCACCTTTTAGCACCCTGATCTGGAAGGTTCAAATTCCCTCCTCCTTTGGAGTGATGATTTGAAGGACTTTTGAAACATTGCTCAGCCTAAGACAAGACGTTCACCCGTCACAGAAGCAAAGCAGTGCGTACACCCCTGAGCATGGGGAGGTAGCGTGGTAAGTTACTAATGAGACTTGTCTTCCCTGCCTGTATTTATAATATAAACAGGACACTCCAGTTCCCTAGTCCCAAGCACCACCACTTCTGACTCTCGCGCTCGACAGGGTTATGATGCTAGGGGACGCATGCTGGATTGGAAGGATCCGCTTGGTTCATCTGAAAATACAGATCCATATGTGGCAGTTTCATCCCATAATCATCAAGACAAAAAGGGTAAGGCCTTGGAAATGACATCCTGTGGTGAGGAGGGAGGGGGAGGAGGACTAAAGTGTAACTGCTTCCAGCTGGCTCAGAGTAACATGTAATGAAACTCCTGTGCTATAATTAAAAGCTTATCGTAAAGTCTGAAACTAAACAACCAATCTCAGATAATTCACTGCCTGAGGAAACCACACAAAACAAACAGAAGTCTGTGCCTTTATAGAGAGTTTTGTGCATGTGGGAAGGAAGGAAACAGGGGGGATTTAACTCTCTTTAAATTTGATCTGACCTGGTCTCTGACAAATCAAGATCCATGGCTTCCTATTGTTCTTAAGGATGCATTTTTATATTGCCTTTCTCTGAATTCCCAAGGCAGCACAACAGTTCTCAGCTAATTTCACATAATTTTCATCTCTCAACAACCATAGAATCCTAGAATCACAAAGTCCTTTGATTTGGAAGAGACCTTAAAGGTCATCTTGTTCCAGCCCCCCTGCCATGATCAGGAATATTTTCCACTTGACCAGGTTGTTCCAAGCCCCCCCATTCAACCTGGCCTTGAACAGTTTCAGGAATGGGCCATCAACAACTTCTCTGAGCAACCTGTTGCACTGCTTCACCACCCACCCTCAGAGTAAAGAATTTCTTCCTTATTATCTAATTTAAACCTGCCCCTTTCAGTTTGAAGCCATTTGCCTTGTCCTGTCATTACACGCTCTTGTAAAATGTCCCTCTCCAGCTCTTATATATCCCCCTCTAGGGACTGGAAGGCTGCTGTAACATCTTCCTAGAACCTTCTCTTCCTCATCCTGAAAAACCCTAGCTCTCTCAGCCTGTTCTCCAGCCCTCTGATCATCTTTGTGGCCCATGTCTTTCCTGTGCTGGGGACTCCAGAGCTGGATGCAGGGTTCCAGGTGGGGTCTAACATGAGCAGAGCAGAGGGGCAAAATCTTCTTCCTCACCCTGGCGGCCGTGCTGCTTCGTGTGCAGCCCAGTATACATTTGGCTTTCTGGGCTGTGAGTTGTCCTGGCTTAGGCACTTTGCACTTGGCCTTGTTAAACCTCCAGGTTCCCATGGGCCTACTTCTCAGTCTTGTCCAAGTCCCTCTGGATGGCATTCCATGCATCCATTCTAGGTGCATCAGTCATACCACACAGCTTTATGTCATCTGCAAATTTGCTGAAGGCTCACTCAATGCCGCTATGTCATTGATAAGGACATTGGTCCCAGAATTGACCCTTGAAGGACACTGCTTGTCACTGATTTCCATTCAGACCTCAGGCCACTGACCACTATCCTCTGAATAAAGATGTCCAGTAAATTCTTTGTCCATTAAATTGTCCACCCATCAAGTCCATCTCTCTCCAGTTTTGAGAGAAGGATGTGGGGGACCAAGTCAAAGGCCTTACAGAAGTTCAGATAAATGATATACATAGCTTTTTCCTTGTCCATCGATGGAGACTATCCACCAGGTTGGTCAGGCAACACTTTCCCTTGGTGAAGCTGTGCTGACTGCCTAGAAGAAGCTCTAGCAGAGCTTCTAGAAAGATCTGTTCCATGATCTTTCCAGGCACAGAGATAATGGGACTAACAAGTTGATAGTTCCCAGGGTCCTTCTGTCTACCTTTTTTTAAGATGTGTACAGTATTTCCCTTTTTCCAGTCACCTGACTGCCACACTTTTCAAATATCGTGGACAGTGGCTTGGTAATTAAATCAGCCAATTCCTGGGACTCTGGGATACATCTCATAACATTCCATAGACTTTGGAATGTTCAGGTTCTTCAAGTGGTCCCAAACCTGATTTTCTCTTACAGTGGGATAGACTTTGCTCCCCCAGGTCCTGTCTTGTGCAGCAAACATTTGAGAGAAGTGGGAGGAGATGTTGCAAGAGAAGACTGAGGCAAAATTGTTGTTGAGTGCTTCAACTTCTCCTCATGCCAGCCTTGCTAACCAGGTGGAGTACACCTTCTTCAACCTTCCTTTTCTGGCTGACATATGTCTGTAGAAGCCCTCCTTCTTATTCTTGGCTTCCCTTGCCTGCTTCAGCTCCAGCTACACCTTAACCTTCCTGACCCCACCTGTACACAACCAGACTGTGTTCCTGTACTCTTTCCATGATACCTGTACCTTCTTCCACCACTTGTGCATTTCATTTTTGCCCTTTAATTCAGCTACCAGGTTCCAATACAGCAATCCAGTCTCTTGTCTTTCTTGTCCAATTTCTTTCACCTGGGTTTACTAGCTCTTCCCTCTTGGGAGATATCCTTAAAGATCTACCAGCTCTGTTCTGCTCCCTTATCCTTGAGGGCAGTTTCCCAGGGGGTCCCTACTGTCTTCCTTGATGAGCTGAAAGTTTGCTCTTCTAAAATGCAGGGTCCTGCCTTTACTCTTTGCCTGAGCCATATGCCTGAGGACTGTGAACTCCACCAGGGCATGATGACTGCAGCCCAGGCTGCTGCCACTCAGGACATCTCCGATCAGTTCACTTGAGCTGGTGACCATCAGGTCCAGTATCCCAACACAGATAAGGAAAGCCTGCTCTAGTTTAACCACTGAAGTAAAACTGGGAGTAGTCCTAATCACTAAGCCTCAGTCCCACTGTCTTCAGTGAGACCTGAGCAGAAAATACCTTTTAACATGTGGTCATTGATGTACATTGAATTATGCATAATTGACTGCTCATGGAGAGGGTCTATGTTTTGTTTTTCACACACCAAGAGGTTGGGATTTAGGTGTCATTTCACAGTGCTCAGACCAGTGCTGAAGCACAGGGGTCTAATACAAATCCTGTCCTTTGGCCTCCACTCCCCCTTTGCCATACATATAGAGAATTAGGCAGAGAATTGCTAAAATTTGCTGCTTGAACATAGAGAAGAAGAACCTTTTCTCCTGTGTAGATGGTGGTGCCCCTCATTGCAACTTGACCCTGATCATTCTTTCAGCTCCTTTTAATCTGTATCTCAGAGACTTTAAAATGGTTCCTTTTAAACAGGGGAGTTAGGTTCAAATAGCTCCACTGCCTAGAGAGATCTGAATCCTTGTTATTCTTCTCCAGGGTGTTCTTAGATCTCTTCTTTCAATCTCTGTTCTGTTGAAGATGTTTTTCTCTGTGTGGACTAATTAAGTACTCAGTGTGTCAGAAGGAAGATGAGTATGAGCAAAACTCACTTGCTGAGTGGTTAGGGCACTCACCAGGGGCAGGAACACACGAGTTCAGTTCTTTCTGCTATGAATACTTGATATAAAACACTTAAAATATTAATTGAAATGTGGATTCCAGTCTCTATTGTTCATGCATTTTATATGAAAAACTCATTAGACAAAAGCATCAGCTGTTCCTAGAGAAGCTACTGGCAATGGCAGACCTGATGCTTTGCATTGTCTGCCTAAACTAGTAAGTTACTAGTTTCCCCTATTCCTTCCCCTCCATCTGACCCACTGAATCTTGAATTCTCCACATTAGTTGTGGCAGCTTTCAGCTAGGAGTGATGAGCACATTAACATCACAGTACAGTCTTCAGCAGAGCTACATGAACAGCTGCTGGTGGTCTGGACCCAGACTGTGACTTCAGTGCCTGTTATTCATAACAGTCCCAGATAAACCATGCCTCCCATAGTCCAGGGATATCCAGGGTTACTGAACTTCCCAAGATTGACCTCAGAGAGCCTTCACAGCTCCTTATCATAAAGGCAATGGGCATCACCTGGCTGGCCCAGCAGAGACAAATCCCGAAGCACTTTTCCAGTTGAGGAGGTCAGTCAAATTAGGCAGAAGGTACAGTAAAACTTCTTGAGATACCATGGAAAATATTAATCTAGTATCCTTGACTTTTAAGCTTATTGGCAGGAAATTGAATATGAAGATTTAAATTCCCACAAACAGAGGACGTAAACTTGTCCCACTCCTCCCAGCTAATTAGCTCTTCTTACAGAAGAAGGGAAAAAATACCCCCATTTAAACAATTTCTTTGTAGAGCTTAATCCTGAGAATTACTGCAAAATCTAAACCAAAAAAGTGAACTTCTAAAACCTGATAAGTCTTACCTGTGTGTTAAGCACAGAACCTCTTTGCACCCTGCAGACCTGGGGGCTGCTGAGCTTTGGCAGATGAAGAATTTCAGGTGGCTGCAACACACAAACTCAGTAACCATAATTTCAGGTGCAAGGGAGTGACAGTACTGAAGATGAAACCTCACACTAATTCCAGTTTAAACTCAGTTTGAGATATCATCTTCATTTTTTAATTCCTAATTCCTTGCTGTTCAATTGTAGAGAGGCAATTAAGAAAAAGGGATGTCCCTTACATAGTAGAGGGAAGGCAGATAAACCTGTATGCCCTCCTTAAGATGGCATGTGATTTATCTAGCACTCCTCTTTCCTTTCAGCAATGTCAATGATAATACTGACAGCCAAAAAATTAGGATCTTTTCTGTCTTTGTCCAATTGTTGGTAACACCTGTTATACAAAATACTTCAGGTAAGAGGACATTTCATAGAAAATCCAGCATTCCCATTTCTGAAAATAAATGGTATCTTTCTCTTGTCCACCCTGAAAGAGGGGGAAGGAAGGATCCCTTGAACACAACTCCTCTGCTGCTGCCAGACAAGGGAGTGGTGTCAGAAACCACCAAAAGTGGAAGAGCTGCCCCTTATGTACCCTGAGGAATGCAGACATGTGCATGCATTTAAATAGAACTGTTTGTTATGTGTGGGTCCCTGCTTCACAAGTCTTCTGAACAGCAATGCTTAATATATGGGAAACTAGCTCTTAAAAGCATCTTGTATGCCACTAGCAGCTTTCAGAAGAGCATGCAGTGAAAATATTAATAAATGTATAGCCATTGGATTCTAGTCATTTTTGTTTCAATTCACTGACTGATGAAGTGGCTTACATTCAATACTTTCTTCCCAGAGAGTGATGGTTACCAAAGAGCCTTATAAGTACTTGACAGGGTCATTTAGATATCATGCATTCTTTGGTGCCTAATTATGAATATTGACAAAGCTGGAAGCAGTCTACACCCATCAAAACAATGGTGGCAGAGGTGACCGCATGGTTGTTTATCATTACCATCCACTTGTGTGTTGTTACTCCTTGCCTTGCCCAGTCAGAGCCAGTTGGCTCCAAAATTCTATTGAGCTGTTGTTTCAAAAGGGCAAAGGAAAGAGTTCTTACACAAAATTAAATCAAGAAATGTTACACTTAAAATCTTTTTATCAAGATTTGTTTCCACTTTTGCTGTGATTCTTTTGCTTTCACACATTCACAAAGAAAATTTTATTTTTGTTACTATTTTTGCCTTGTTTTGCAAGGTGCTTTGTGGTTTTCTTCACTGGTTGTGTCTGTTCCTTTGAACAGTGTTTTCTTTCTTTTTCTGTTCTCACAAATGGCTCCTTACTGATTGTACTAACTGCATAGAATCCACTTGCTGTTTTCTTTACTGTAGCACGTTTGCTTTGATGATGTCACATCCATCCATATGCTTCACTCTTAATTCAGTGCAGGCATCTTGGGGAATATCTGTGGGGGTGTGAAGACAGGGTTCTTTAGAAGAGTTGACTCATGGGAATGTGACATTTGTGTGCCACAGCTTTAGTAGCTAAATATACTCTGGGACTGTTGTTTCTGAGCCACATCACATTTCTTGCCAAGATGAAAATGTGTAGTCCAACCGATAGAGTGGGAATTGTGCATTGCCATCCCATTGGCATTTTCATTTTGGCTGTTAAGGAATCTGCCCTTTCTATTGCAAGCAAAAAAACCCCAAAAAACCAAAAAGCTCTGATTGGGCAAATTACAACCCTCTTCCCTGTTCTCCTCACCAGAAAACTAAATCAAACCAAAGCAAAAAAAACTCAAAACAACAGCATGTGTTCTAGAGTATGTTTATGTTTTGTTTTCTTTCTTGCTGTGTTTTGATGTTAATTTAATTGTATGTTTCTCACCTTTGTTGAAACAGTTTCCCCAACCTTGCTGCCTAACCTTCCCCCCTGCTGCCATTGTACTTGGTGTTCCTCCCTCCACAGTCGGAGTCATGAAGCTCCTCCTGTGGAGCACTCCAAGGCTTTACCCTCCACACCCCAGTAGTGCCCTAGTGCTGCGTCCCTCTGTAGTCGTCCTACTAACGAAGGGGGGAGTAGAGATGTACAGCTCTTCGACAGGGCTCCGTGAAGAAAGCAAAGTGATTTTCTTCAAGGGTAGCTGGTCCTGTCCCTTACTACCCTGCTGCCCTTCTCTGCTGCTTCCTGTTCTTCCTGCCTCCATTCAGAAATGCCTCATGCTCTCCTAGTACTGGGTTCATTAGTGCAAATGTAGCCAACAGCTCGGTTTTCTCACTCATTCCCTAATTGCCTGAAATCTGTGCTTTTTAATCACTGCGTTTATAAACTGGTTAAAAATTCAGGTTATGATTTTGGGGGTCTGCTACAGCTTCTTCTTGACTGCATTCAGGTGGAAGTGGCTGAGCTGGGCACTGAACAACAAAAGTGAAGTGGTTAGCAGTCTTTAATGTTTGTATGCTTACTTGGCTCAGCACTCCTTAGGTGAAGATTGTTAGGTGGTATCTCCTTTCCTTAGCAAGCCTTTTGTTGTTATCCATATAACTAAGGTAAAAAGCTGATTAGAACTGGGTTGTAATGAACACAGTTTACAGAGTGAAGAGTTGCAGGTTTATTTGGATATCAAGAGTGCTCCTTTAGAGACAGTATCTGGTAGCACCTATTATTTTATAGACTGTACAATCTCTATTATTATTTTTATTAATAACAGCAGCTCTTCTTCAGCTATTCATTAGCAATAGTCAACTCCTGTTTTTGGAGAGGGCTGTGCTCTCGGGGAGCCCAAGAGCTGTTCCTTTCAAAACCTGCCTCCAGAAGATATTTCATATTGTACACAAGTGGCGGTGTTACTAAATTTTACTTTGATTATCACTACTTGAACCATTTGCCAAGTGCTGACAATGCTTGTCTCTGGAGAGTCTGCAAATGATCAGGCAGATTCTGCTGCAGTGAGACAAAATTATAAGAAACTCCAGGTACAGTTATGATAAAGAATGTAAAGTGCTGATATAACAAGATACTCTACAAGTAGACATGAAATGAGTGGGGGAAAAAAAAATCTGTGGGAAAACAAAGCTTCAGACTTTAATTTTTTTTGGCATAAATTAAACAATTAATATTCATCACAGGAGAGCTGATTTTTGCACCAAGAAGTACATTTGCAGAGTATGTTTTTACACAAAAATATTGTTATATGCTAATATGTACAAGGATCTGAAAGATTCAAAGTAGTTTCTATATCAGAGAAAAGAGAAGAATGTTACTATGTTTTTGGTATTATGTAATAAATCAGATGAAAAAATGAGGAACTAAAGTGGCACAAAATTTGTCAAAACTTAGGTTTTGAGTCAATGTTTGCAGGTCTGAGTGGAAGGGCTTGGACTTTCAATGTGTTGAGATGAAGCAAATATTCAGTATTTCATCAGTATCACCATTCTGACACTGTCAGAAGGAACTGATTGATCCGAAAACAAGTGTAAGGCTAGTGGGAGGAGTTGCACCATAGGCAGTTCTGCCTGGATGGGATTGGGAAGAGATGTAGTCACCCAAAGCATGTGCATCTGGGGAAACTCTGCAAACACTGCTGTTCTTTCCCATATCTCAAACCATTGTATGCACAAACATAAATCACTTACAAGTACTTTGCAGATTACTAAGTGTCAAGTGCTGAGGAAACAATGAAGATTGAATCAGATCAGATCCTTTCTTTACTATACTTACAGGTTTTCATCCCAGAATCTAGTAAAAGAACATTTTGAGAAAGGGAGTAGAGAATTTGCTCTGATTCTATGATTCTATAGCATGTGGATGAGATTTGGGGTGAGAGGCATGGTTACTCAGAGCTGTAGTGGTTCACAGTGATTTTACCTAGGCAGGATGACACACGGTTTAGTCTATTTAAACTTGTATAAAATGACATCTAGATTAAAACATACTGACTTTTCTCATTAGGATGAAAACAGAAGTTGGTTGGCTGAACCTGTGCTAAACAAAACTCTGTAGATTTTTTTTCTGAAATATTCTTTAGTAAATTAACATCAGTTTACTGTAAATGTCCCTATTTCCAGAGGGAGGCCTTATTTATAGCCTGGTTGCTTAGTTGAAATAAAAATAAACAAACAAACAAATAAATAAATAAATAAATAAATATTAGAACAAACAACCAACCCTATATTTGCCTAAAATTGCTCTAGTGAGCAACTTGTCCAGGAAGTGGATGTCTCATAAACTAATCCCAGCACACCTACTGTGGAGCACTGTTTCAGCACAGTATCAGCTAAACACCTGAAAGCCATTGTTAGCATTTGAATGGGACCAAATTTCCCAGTATAGTTTTTAGTGGCCAGATACCTGAGTAACTAGACCAGGCTAATAACTCACAAACATGCCAGAAGACTGATGATCTCACCACACTGGAATCGCTGGTATCCTGTGACATGCACCAGGAGGGCTGTGCAGTCAGGATTAAGAGAACACACCAGACTTGTCCAGAGAAATGACACTGATCCTTCTTCTGTTCTGTCTTGCATGTATGAGCTGTCTGCTCCCACGGCTAGAGACAGTTAATCATCTCAGATTACATCCTCAAGTTCAAACAGTGACAGCAGTAAAGTAGATGCTAATTAATAAAATGGAAATTGTATATAAAATTCATGAAAGAAGAATGCTGGAAGGATGTTTCTCACAGACTTGTTTTTATGATGTTTTAGTAAGTTTCTCTGAGAACAAGAGTGAAGAGACAGAGCAGAGACAAGGCATTCAGAAAAGATGTCAGGAGCTAAATCCCTGAGCAGGGCCACATCTTTAAGCCAATTTTAGTCAAACATGGGGTTATAATAGAGTACAGGGCAGTGATTTAGTGTGCTTTCTCTGTGGCTAAGTCTGCATTTCAAACCTTATGTAAAGAAAGCTCCAGCTCATTTAGTCATAGATTTTCTATAGTAGCCATCTGAAAGTGCAAGGAAAGGTTTTGCAGATTTAACTGCAAAAGACAGGCAAGGATGAGGAAATCAAGATAATGGTGGGGTATATTCTAGCACACACCAAGTGCCTGTGCCACACTTAAAGAAATGCCTATACTTTAGCACTGACATTCACTTAACGTTTTCAGAATTCAAAACATTTCTGTATTTCACTAACAGTACAGATCTCAGATTTAATTGAAATTAACTTAGCAGAAATGGAAACATTGAGTGGCAAGATTAGAACCAAGAGTCATTTGCTGTTTAGTAGCAGAAAAAAAAAATTACATCATTGGTAACAGAAGGGGTTGTATTGCACAGGGATGTGCAGCCCCTGGTTACGAAAACAGAGCTTCTCTGTTCCGCATTAGTAGACCCTACAAATAAAAGAACGGTGAAGTTTAAAATAGATATTATCAAATATGGCTTCTGGAAACAGCAGGTATCCTTGACCCATAATTGTCCACCTGCATGGGTTTCAAGTCAGGCTATCCATTTCCAGGCTGCAATGAGCTGTAGAGGCTTGTCTTGCTAAAAGAGGGAAAAACTGTCATTGACCCAGGACCCTGATGTGCTTTTTCAATACAAGAGGCCACATCTAATTTGTCAAGGCAGCTGCTCAGGGTTCAGGGCACTACAGCTATTGTGTGATGGACCAGATCCCCAGCTGCATTCATCCACTGTTACCCGGTGAGGATCGCTCAGTGGAGGAACACAGACTGCCTCATGCTCTTGTTTGACCTTTGTGGCACTGACATATTTATCAAGAGCTGGGAATTCGCTGTAGGGTGTGCTTGCTCCACAGAGCCACTACTCTATCTGGAAATAGCAAGGCATAATTGGTGGGCAGGACGTTGAATAATACCCAGTTTCATTTTTGTGATGTTTGTATTGATTGTAAGGAGATGTTGTGCCATATAATGATGCTGAATTGGAAGGACAGTCTAGCCCTTTAAACAGGAGATTTCTGAAACTGCTTTGAAATTCAAAGGGGTTTCATAGCAGAAATTCTAGTAGCTGAAATACATTTAAAGCACTTTTTAGTTTTGTTAATGCCAGTGTACAATTAAAATGTCAATATACTGTTAGAGGTATTTGACTAATTAATTTTTCTCATATAAGATGTGTCTAGTTCCAATGACTTTATTAATTAATAGTTCAGATGTAGTAATTTTACAAAGACCTAAATATTGACAGTCCTGGTTCAGAGCACTTTTAATATGGTCTGTAAACCTTCAACTGTCTAATTACCTGCCCTATAAAAAACACCACCTTACATTTTTCTCATATGCATTAGCTTTTAGTTAATGATTATCAACATCTCTTTAATTGTATAGGAAGGATCCCAAATAACTTTTCCATTTTTCTTAGTTTTCGTTGACTTTAAAAAAGGCACACTTAATTCTTTGTGTCAGCATGGGCTGGTGCTTACTGATCAACAGCAGGTAGTTAATTAAAAAATTAAAAGCCTGGAGAGGGCATAATTTAAGTTTTGCAATCTCAGTTTTATCGAACATTAAATACAGATAACAAATTTGGAAAGCAGTTGTTCCTCTGAATTTCCTTAATTTAGTCAGGTGTTTAGGCAGGTGTTCCTTCAGACTCTTTAATAGTCATTTAGTGAGGCCCTGTAATCTCTTCTATCCGGTTATAATTGCTATTACTTTTGCTAGACTTTAATTATGTATTCTAAGATTGTGCCAGTGGCTGAGAGAGAGGATAGGGAAAAGATATGTTGTTATTCTCGTGTTACAAAAATATGTCATAAGGGCACTTTATTGAGAAGTTTTGAAGCAGATAGTGCAAATTTACCACTGTATCAAAAATGTGCGTCCTAACATCCCTGTGAGGGAAAAAAAAGGAACTTTGTTGGCAAAGCTGTAAATTTTTCTGAAATCTCAGTCCCTCATGCCCAGAAGAGACTTCTCACTGTTAGGCAACTAAATAGACAAACAGCTCTGTATACATTGAGCATTGGTGTTCTTAAACCACCAGCTGATAGCCTCTCCCTGCCCCAGCAGAGCAGAATAAGTCAGGGTCCCTGCTCAAGTAGATTTTAACAGCTCCATTGGCATTAGTAGGGCTCAGAGCAGTTTATAGAGTAGTTGCTCAGGAAGCATTAAGAAGGATTTCTGGCACAGCTATACAATGCAGCAAACATTTGGAAATGGCTAACATCACCAACTTTGTGTTGGCCAGGATATTAAACTGTTGTTCTACCCGCAACCAAAGATTGCTTATCTTCTGTGAAATAAAATCTCAGCTGAAGGGGCAGCTTGATAGCATTGTCACAACTGGGCATAAACCAGACAGTTCTTTCATATGCCCATCAAGGATTTTTTAATTGTAAAATAACACCAGCTGCATGCTGTCAATAATATGCCATCTTGCTCATGTTCCATCCCATCTTACCCACAATTGTACTAGAAAATAAAAGAGCAGCTGTTATATATAAAAAAGGAGGTTAGGGAGAAAGCTGGCACATTTTTTAAGCCCTAAAAAGCTACTGCTATCCACCATCATGTCCTTGTAAAAAGAAACAGAGGGGTATTTTTGGAGAGCCTGAAAGATCTGCAGTTGCTGAACACAAGCAGTGCAGCATGTGCAGAAACACCACCAAAGCCTTCATTACAATAATTCCAAAAGTCATTTGAGAAGCACGTATGTTCTAGATGTTTCCTTATTTTTTAAATCAGTAAATTCTTATTCTTAAATAAATACTGAGTTCCTGTTTGCAAGCAAGCAGGGTGAATGCTACAGAAGCCACAGTGTTGGGTGGGCACTGAGTACCACTGGTTTTTAAGGATGCCCATAGATGTGGTCTTACCAAGTAGTGCAGGAAAGGCCACCGGTAGTGACTTAGAACTGCTGGTAAAATTTAATTCTGCTACCAGCTCATTGCTGCCATCAAACTGCTCGGCAGTTCTCCATGTGCAGTCACTGCTGAATGAGCCCCAGTCAGCCTCTCAAAGGAGGGCACACTGCAGGAGTCCCCTCTGTCCCTTCTGCCTGCTGTCCACACTGAACCTCCTGCAATCACCACAGCCTGTGCAGAGGTTTGTTCAATCATGGCTCATAACAAGGAACATAAAGAGCACTGCTCTTTCTTTGCAGATAGCATTCAGCTTTATCTCTACAAAACAGGAGTCCCTATTCAGTGGCTTAAAGAAGTCTTACAGTTTTGCAGCACTTTATGTGTTTTTTGTCTAAATATGACCAGCAACAGGCAATGTCCTGAGGCAGTCATCCAGTAAGACCAATAAATTTTGTGTACACAGGGTTTTTTTTCTTATCTCAGAGTGCAGTTCACACTCATTGAACTAAATTACTAGTATCAAATCAGCAGCTACTTTCATATACCCAGCATCAACACCTGGAAAGACAATACAGTTTATCTCTACTTGCTCATGGCAAGACAACTTGATAACATCAGCAGTACTTCCCTGAAAGGTTTGATCTCACCTACACTGTGTTACATGTCACCAAGTAAAAAGAGATAACAATAAAAATTGATGGGGTTTCAGCACTAGGAAAATAAATTAGGCTTTAACCTCTTATATGGAAGTTTGTATAGCTGTAGATCAGTAAACATGTCTTGAGAGCTAGTCTACAAATGTGAAAAAGCCAGGTATGTTCCTTGTTGCAGGAGCTACCTTCATGTTGACTAACTAGCTGTGTAAGCTCCCGGATTTTCCTGCAGCCCTGGAAAATGCTGGGTTAAAGAAAAAGCATGAGCAGGAACTGGGTAAATGACTAGAGTAAATCCAGAAAAGTGAAATTTGAAATCAGTAGCAGAGATGATTACAAGGCTGGGGGGAGTTGTTATTTGCAGTAACACTGCTGTTTGTGAGATGTTTGGTGCAGCAGACAGGTATGTGTGCCTGGCCTACTGCTGGACAATCAAGAGTGTGTCTGCATGGGATTGGAATGTATGTTGGAGAGGACACTCTTTTGCCCACACTGCTCTGGTTATATTACTGCTGGACTCAGCTTTACTGGAGCTGGGGCATATGTCCTCTGAGATGAAGCTACAGCTTCTCCTCATCTAGGGAAGCAGACTGGCCATAGTAATTACTGAGCATGTTTAAAAATGTACACAGGAAATATAAATGAAGTTGTGGCAACAAAGCATAAATGTACACACGGTGTCTGCAAGGTAGGGAGGTGTTAAAAAGAATTAGGTTTGAAAAAAAGCAGAGAACTATAAATAAGACAGAAAAATGCATGAAAGAAGGTACCACTGAAGACAGTAAATTAAGAAAGTGAGACTATAGCAGCATCTGGACACAAAGTCCACAAAGGAAATGCTGTCTTTTACTTCAGGATATGGCTGGAGTAACCATGTTTGCTTTGCTGGACATATTATGGACATGAATTAATGTAACAGACAAAATAAAGGTTCTGGTATTTATACTTAAAGAGTAGTGAGATATCAAAGAAGAACTAGCAGTAAAATAAGTCTTGCTGACTGTTAAAGCCTGTGTTTCAGACTCATCACAATCCCTCAGTCACTTAATGTATTCAAAGGCAGGTGAGGCAGTGGTGCTGCAATACAAAGGGAAATGGTAAATCTAATATCAGACATGTATACTGTTTTTTTTTCCTACATCACCAGCCCTGCAAATCTTTCTGGAAGAAGCAATCTTCTTAGTATCCCTGTCAGGGGCATGTTTTAATTCTTAAGTCCAGGCCTTCTGGCTACACCTGCTGTGTTCATGAGTGTAGGAGAAATGAAGAGCTAATCCACAGTGTTTGCTTTTCTATCATGCAATATAGAGTGATGTCATTTTAATGACAGAGGAGGTTTTATCCTTCCTCTGTGTAAAGGCAGAGCTAACAAAGGGTTCAGCCACATTCCTAGCACGCACCAGCAGCCCAGCTGTGGGCAGAAGGACTGTCCCCTAAGAAATATGGTCTATGTGCATGAGTAAACACTGTTGGCTTAGTCACATAGTTGTTCAACAATTTAGTTATCATTTCCAGGAGCCTCAGGGAATAGGAAATATAGGGTACTGTCTTTCTATTTGTCTTTGAATGTTTAATAGACGACTCCTTTGTTAGCTCAGGTGTGATGTGTTCAGTTGCACTATTAGCTCAAAATTAGCATTTACATTTTTGTATCTTTAAAAAAGATCAGAGGATGAGGAAACAATTTTTGCTTTTAGATTACATGTGGTGTTTGAAATTTAACCCATATTCTACCATAAGGCTGCTTTGAGCTTCAGCCTGCTAAGCAGAGCTGCTTATGTTGACATTCTGCAAACTTCACTTTTCCCTGTTGTGCAGAAAGGCCATAGTTCAAAACAGGCTGTATAAAAGGAGAGGAAAAGCCACAGAATTTCTCAGTGACAGCTTCTTTTTCCTTGACACTATTCATAAAACTTCTTCCAGAAAGGCACTGCGTTGTTCAGAATACATAATGCCCGCATCAGAAAAAGAAAAAAAAAGGAAAAAAAAGAAACACCCAACACTTGTTCTGTGCCATCAGAGGAGCTCCATGCAGTGAAATGGGAACTGTGAAGATGAGAGATTCACTTTGCAGGCTACAACAACTTCTCTGAAGCCCTGAAATCATGCATATTCAGCCAAACATATGTAAATCTATTTTAACCCAGCTGTGAAAGATCCCCTGAAGTAAGCTAATAAAGAGCAGCTGTATATGTTTAAGCTTATCCCAGGCATACTAGAAAGGTCCCAGAATGTGCACTGAGCTTTTTTTATGTCATGAGAGGAAATGCTGCAGACTTTAAAGGAAATTTGTGTTTTAAGATGCAAAACAGTATAAAGTTTGTGTCTGCCGAGACAAGTTACAAAAGAATTAATTTTCCTTGACATTTGGATTTTATACATCTCGTTTTTAACTACTGTGAATGCTTGTGTTTTATGGGGTTTTTTAAGCGACCTGATATGTCTGTTTATTCCCAATCCTGCAGAGGCATCTAAAATTATCATTGCTCACTCCTAAAGGGTGAGAGGTGAAGGAAAGTACTGAAATCAGGGAAGTTCAAAATAATCAGCCACTGAGTACCACCTGCCAGTGGGAGAAAGGTTGTCAAATGCTTTCTAGTGCAAGAGCTGGCCCTGAGCTTAGCCTCTGGGACAAACAAAATTGGGCTAGCTTCAGGACTGTAATGACTTTCATTATATTTTATTATATATGCAGGAGGTTGTGTCAAACAGACATTCTCCCATACCTGCAAAATTAATAATAAGAGATACTGCTCAGAAGTAACACAAATAAAAAAGTTTTAAGAGTTTGCTATTCTAGTCTTTTCCCAGTCTTGTCTCCCCTTCACTCCAGTGGGGGTGGAAATTGTCTGAGCATGAATTTTCTGGTTCAGGTTTTGTGATTTCCATCTGTAATCCCTTGTTTCAAAATTCACAAGTGTGAATTCACAAGGCCACGGTGTGAGTTTTGTATGGCCACTATAGTGTGCAGAAAAATTAGATTGCAGGTTCTTAATCAAATTAAAACCAGATAATTGAAATTGATTCTTAAAATGTGTCTTCAAGAGTCACAAGTTTTGTCATATGGACATGTTGATCTCCCCTCCTTTTGTAAGTTACCATCTTTTTTCTATAGAGAGTCATATTGGCAGTCGCTCATGGAAAGTGAAGAGAATGATTTAATGATGAACAGCTGAAAGAAGAAATTAAACCATTGTTAAAGATAATTTGATAAACCTGTCCTGGAGGGATTGGTCTGAAATAGGTCTAATAAGGGGCCAAAAAACCTTGACAGAGGCCACTAGAGCTGATTACATTGCTTAGGTAGTTTTCAAGGCTTTGTTGCAGGTTACTTCAGTCACAATATTTATTGATTTTGTTTTCATAGTTCTGAAGTATGATTTCTTCTCATGCCTCCAATCATTCCCAGGCTTCCTGTAACTGAAGGTTTTTTTCTTTAACAAATTTGTCCTCTTTCCATCTTCATATACCCACTTTTTCTTTGCTGGATACCTCAGACTACTAGCTCAGGCAACTGGCTTTGAGAGCCCTAGAGTAGAGAGAAAATGGATTGCTTTTCTCAACACAGTCATGCAAAACTTCAGAGTTGCAGACCTTTACAAGTCAACTATACAGCTTTGCTGAAAGGAAAGTGGGGGATAGCATTTTCCAGCAGCATTAACGATGACTGTTTGGGCTGGGTTTTTTTTCCAGCTGGTGACACCAATAGTCCAGAAAAATGGGTACTGGGTAGTATTGCACTGAGTCATCAGAGTGAGCCCTGCCATCCTGGCAGCCAGAACAAAGATGAAGAAAAAGCTTTCTTACTGTTTTCAACAAAGCAATTCCAAGATAGTGGCAGATGTTTATATATATACATCTAGATGTATATTAATGTATATAGATGGCCATCTAAAGAGGCAAACACCAAGTCATTGAGATAATAATGTGGTTGTTTTATGTCAAATCTTTAAATTATTCCTTCAGGAAAACATGAGATAAGATCTCAGAAGTGCATGATAGACTTTGGTCATTCCTCTGTTTTTCTGTCACAGAAATCTCAGAGTTCAGTATAAATTTGTCTGGGGATTTTTTTGTTTGGTTTCTGGAGGTTTTTTTAAAATTATTATCACTAGATAAAAAAAGAAGAAAGCTTGTTAATACCTGCAGGGATTTTCCAGTCTGAAATAGTCTTTTAGCAACATGAGACCTGTAAACACATTTCTAACACCTGGAGACACGTGTTGAAAATCTATTCAGTGGTATTTTAAAAAGATATTCTGAAGCCCATAAAAACCTCCATTCATAATGAGTGTTTCTTGCAAGCCTAAAGTGAGGGAGCTGTACAACCTACAGAGAAGCTTGCACTGAAGAATGAAATTAACTGCTGAGTTCTCCCCTTAAATAACAATAGTAAAAAAATCATTGTGCCTTTCTGAACAATGACTTGTTCAGTGGAAAGGCTCAAGTGATTTTGTAGCTGTTGGAGATGGATGTGGGCTTATTCCCATTTAGCTAGAGAGGTGACGTTTAACACAACAACAACCTACTCATGCCTTAAATGCTCTTAATGTGTGGTCTGCAAATAAATATTACCTTATATCCTGATAGTTATTCCCTCATTTCCCATCCAAAACATTATTCTTCATTTCCTACTTCAGTGTTTCAAGTTTCATGTGTGTCACCATTTTGGGTTATTGCTTTACCAACTGTTGCAGGCAGCTTTGGAAAGATGGACAATGACAGCTCCCTGTGGATGTGATCACAGAGTGATCATGGTGCACCTGGCATTTGGTCTTCTCATTGCCCAGGGCACACCTCTGCCAGCCACAAACCATTTCTTTGTCTCCACACTGCAGCAAAATGCAGTGCTCAGGCAGAAATGTGCTATTTTTCAGGACAGGTAGCTGTTATTCACACATGGGAACTTGTAGTGGCAGACCAGGTATCGCTGGTCCTGTGAGTTATCCTTACCAGCTTCAGCCTGGCTGTGGAAGAGGGCAGCATCCAAACTCGTGTATCACTAAAACAGCCTCTCATCCAGCTGTTACAACTGGGAAGTAATTTGCTGTTTGTTTTCATTCATCAACGAGTTGTGAAGAGTTACAAGCTGGAATTTGAGTTTGTACCCACTGCACAACATACACCAGAACTTAGACTGAAATGAATGTGACTATGGGGCTTTTCTTGGTGTCCTGCCATTCGTGTCACACAGGGATCACAGGTGAGACAAGGAAATTTAGGCTTCATTGTGAGATGTTTCTTTTTATGCTGTACTTGCTAAAAGGACACAGAGCTTTTGCTGAGCCTCTCCTCAAGGAGTGAGGTCTCCTTTCTGCAGATGCCTGTTAATTGCTGTTCTCCTGAGACAGGCACCTTACTTCAGATCTCTTTCCAGGGAGACCTTTGATCAGCACTTTTCAACTGCAGCTTTTTAGCAGGTTTTAGCTTGCTTTCATTTACTTCTGAGAAGATAAGTCAAAGGCTTTAGAGAAGTCAAAGGCTATCATACTTATTCCTTCCCCACAAAAAATAAGCCATTTATCCTGCCAAGCAGGGAAGTTTGTCTGGTTTAATGCGATTTACTATTGGAATTTTTTTTTTTTTTTAAATTTATTCTTTGTGTGCTCATAAAATAGATTGTTTTATTACTTGTTCTAGTGTCATCTCCATTTGAAAGATTGCACTGGCAGGTCTGTGTTTTGTTGGGTCCTCCCTTTGGCTATTCTCAAAGGCATGTAATATATTTGTCCTTTTCCAGAGCTCTTTATGTTTGTATTTCCTCCATTGTTGTCCAAGATACCATACAATGTCTAAAAATTGCTTTGGCTAGCTCCTTAAGCAGCTGGGGACAAATTCCTTAAGACAATTTTAAAATGTCTACTATCTAAGTAGGTTTACCTCTTTTCTCTATCATGATCGACACTTACTCCCTAACTTTGTTACGTTTCTGATTACAGGTCAGAGTGGGTATTTTCATTGAAAATAGCAGCAGGAAAAGGAGTAAATAGTTCAGTCTCCATGTCTTCCCTTATCTATCCTTCTTTAATGAAGTTTTTTGTGTTGATATTCATTATTGTTATTCAGTTATGCTCATGCTATGTATTCTTTAGAATGATGAACTTAATCCCTTTGTGATTATTTCATTTTAATTACATTTTTGCCCTTGGAATTTCTTCCCTATTAGAATTAGAAGGAACAGAGCATCTCCAGCATCTCCAGAATAGCTTCATCAGCATTTTCATACAGTAATCTTTTCAGCACTCCACACATCTTGCTTTTTAACTTTTTTTTTTTTTTTAGCTTATGTACTGCCCAAAAGCCTGAATACTTTTGTTAATTGGTGAAAAGAAGAAGCCTCATTTTCCTGCTTATGACAATCTAGCATACAGGAGATCTACATCTTTGCATCATCTCTGGTCTTTTCTGTATTATTTTTACCCAGAGACTTCCCACAAGTCTGTTTTTCCCATCTACTATAACTTTAACTATAGTATATGTATTATTGACATAAAATGTAATATCTCCGTGCTCATTCCCCAACTACCTTTAGCTAGATCAATGCTCTGCTCATGGGATTTATAAATGTCCCTAGCTCATTTCAGAGTTGAATCACCATGAAGGTCTGGAAACATTTTTCTAAATGTCTTCTTAAACAACCAGCCAGTCCAAACTATGTACCTTACCTAGAAACTCTGCTGGAAGGAGGAATTAATTATGCATGGCAGAATAACACAATACCATATCAGGTCTTCTCTCTCATTAGATGAGTAAGAAGAGGTGATTTTGTGTGTTCCAGACTGTTACAGTGCAGGGTATACTGACTGAGAAAATTAATGGCAATGTTAGGAGATGCAGACAAAAGGACATGGGATGAAATTACAGAAAGTTAATGGAGGCGGAAGGATCAGGTTGTCTATGGGAATCAGAATAGTCATGGAAAAGGGAGAATATCAGGTGACTGGACTGGCTCTTTTAGTAGCCAGAAATAATATTGCATCACAGGTGGGAAGACCCTGAACTTGTGAGCCCAGCTGTGATTTGTAAAGGAGAGAGGTTGACTGAAAAGGAGGAGTCTAGGGAGGTCAGTAAATGTCAGCATATTTGTGGCATTAGTGACACAACATGTAAGATCTGGTCCTTGAAGATGCGAATATTTGATGTCATGTATTTCTCTGTAACATTTTCAGGTTTACTTTTATTTTTACCACCACACATCTCTGAAGTACAATGTTAATACAGATAATTCTGTCAAAACTATCCCTTTCAAAAGAGTAGTTTGTTGTTATCCAAAGTGATAGGTCTCAATATAGTAGAGAAAATAGTCAGGGGTATGGATTCAGATCACATAAAATGAAATAAGCAATGTCTTCCCACTTTTGCAAATGATATAATAGAAACAGGAAAGTGCTAGACATTAAACACTTTAAAATAGAATAAATTGAATGTAATAATATTTTTATTAATCTTTTTTATTAATAAGAAGAACAGAATAGAATAGAATAATAATTCTTTTATTAAGTAAGATACATATAATATGGGGATACTTAGACATATTTTACTGGTTCTGTGCAGCCAGCCCAGTCAGTTTTCTAGTACATGATGTCTTAAAAGTATGTCAGATAATAAACAGCTGTAAGGTTTTTTAATAGTAGGTATTTCCTCAAAGCTGGGAGTCCAGATACTTTACTTATCTTTCAAAAATGTAGACCCTACATTTTCCTGATTATTTTCTCCATTCATATTAATTCCTTGAACAATGAGTACAAATGAAGGATGCCGGACTTGCCATGTGGACTGTGTTGTTCTTTAAAAACTGCAGGATAAGTAAAAGCACATAGAATGCAGTCTGTAAAGTGACATAAAGAGTTTTCCTCAAACTTGACATGGTCGGGATCACATACTTCCTAAGTCATCCCACGCTGTGCAGGCAGTTACTGATAATCTTGAGGTTTGACACGTTGATGGTCATCAGTAACTGCAATTACCAGCCTATGTCATGTTAAATTCCAGACCACCCCCACCCACCCTGTGGTCATTAACAGTAGAATACTGAGCATTTCTCCTACTTTTTTATTAGTTTTATCTATTCCATGGACATTGATGCAGGGTCAAATCTTCCCCAAGTCAGTGGGATTGTTTGCATAACTAATGACACATGGAAGTGATCCCTGATAAAAAATAAACTATATCATTATTTTCAGAGAAGATCTGCCTGCCTAGAGCAAAGCCATTAATGCTAAATATCCTATAGTGTAGGAAACATAATAAAAATTAGGAAGGTTTGAGTTCAAGAGGAAATAGCTGGAATCAGGATGCTTTAAGACAGTCATAAATTTCTCATCTACAACACCTGCAGTGTGCACATCATTTCAGCTACCCCTTTCATGAACACAAAGGGTCATGCAGTCTGGACTGTGTAGTCATTTTGTGATGTGAGTGCTAATGTTTGATATCTACTGGTAACCTAAAGCTGAAGATTTTATGTTGCTTCTTTATGCAGTGATGCAGGTTTGTGCTTGAGGCTATCACTTGCAGAGTAGGACATAGCCTAAAGCAGAAGACTGGGAGTGCAGAGCTTGAAGTTTCCCTCAGCCAGTAGGAAATTTCAGGCATGGACATGAGTTTTAAGGTATTCCCCTTGCATCCTATCACCAGATACCTGAGAGAGGTAACAGCACTTTCCCCTCCACTCCAAACCATGAGAAGTTTTAGACAGCAATGAGGTCTCTCTAAGCTGAACAAACCAAGAATTTTAAGCCATTCCTCATCACTGGTGGCCTGCAGTCTTTTCACCATTTTTGTTGTACTCCTCTAGACACATTCCAATATTTTTACATGATTGGCTCCTTTTTCCACCAGGGCACATGGTTGAGTCATATTGAGCTTACCATCAACCAAAAGTGCCATTTCCCTTCCCACAGAGGAAGGCTGCACTCCAGCCTCTTCCTCCCAGTCTACACATAAAAGAATATTAGAACGATAGCATCACAGAGCAATTTACATTGGAAAGGACCTCTGAGATCATCAAGTTCAACCTTTTACCTAGCACCACCATGATCTCTTCTAAACCATGTCCCCAGGTTCAAGCATTAACATGCCTTTTGAAAGATATGACTTTCCTGTCATGGATCCATGTTGGCTTTGACTGTAGGTGCTTAAACCCCTGGGTAGGCTTTGAGCAGGGATTTTGAGTTTTTTCCATGCAAAACACATTGGATAAGTGCTCAAAGGGATATGCATGAGAAGTTTGTGCACAGAAATCCATTAAATTAGACTTTTTAAGGTGAAGCTTTTCTTAACTTCTTCACCATTCTTCCCATCCATTTAAGACTGTATCTGATTCGCTGACTAATCATTGCAAACAGTTTTACAAGTGTAAATAAATTTGGCCACAAAATGCTGCAAAGTCTAGCATGTAAATATCAGCGGGTGAAGGATCACAGGAGACCAACATCTTTGCAGTGAAATACAGTTCCTGCTGACTCTGCTGTAACCACTAAACTGCTTCTACACATAACAAGTTTGTACGTGGATTTAAATTACAGAACTAGGTTTTGCTGCTGCTTGCTAAGTGCTGATGGCAAAGAATAGAAGAATCTGCCTCTGAAGAAGCTTCTGGGTTTTAAAAGAGGGTTCTCTTAGAAGCACTTAATTTGAAGATTTTTTTTCTAATTATATGTTGTTTTCTGAGTTTTATTTTCCTGTCCTTGCATTTTACTATTAGGACATTTATATGAATGCCAGATCTTATTTTCTTAAGTGATCGTCTGCTCTTGCTATTTATTCACCTTGTGAAATCATAATCTTTTGTACTGTCTCAGCACTGTAATTTCTGTGGCACCCAGCTGTCATGTCACATGCAGGTACTTACTTTTCAAGGGCTGTTTTGCTTTTAAATATAAAGTTCATCTCTCGTACAAATATCCCTTGTCTACCTATGCTGCAATTAACTTGGGACAGAAAAATAGGAATAATACTATATCTAGCAAGAATACTTATCAAAGGCTTCTGTGAGATAGTGGCAACTAATATTCTTTTTATACAGTTTGCTGAGGAGCATTTTGGTTCTAGTTCTGGGTTGTAATTACCTTCTGTGCCAAAAACATGAAAAGACCTTCTTTTAGAAGTTGATTAACAACATGAAAGTTTTGTATCCTCATAAAATCTCAGGAGAGCCTTAGAGTTCTATTTTCTGCTTTGCTGTCCCTCCTGTAAAAAGGACAGCTATTACATTTCCTTTGAGTGTGTGGGGCATTTAACCTTTTAATCCCCTGGGACTTGGGCCTTCTCTGGAAGAAGAGGTGGGAGAGATAGATGTTCCTTCAGTTCTGTGTGAAGCTGTGGCTGCTCTTTGCAAACAGTAAGAACAAAACCAGAAATGGGAAAAAAAAAAAACAAATTACAGTCTTTTTGCTCATGTTTCATTAGTACTGCTGGCTTGGTGCCCACACCAGGAAAAAAAACAACGTTCTTTGGAAATTCAGGGTATTCATTAACGCCACATTAGGGACTTCAGATGGAGGAGGAATGCTCTGGCAAAGGTGCCTCCTTAGACAAGGAGTGCTTGGATGGCCGAGTAGGATTTGAAAGTGATCTCTGACCACAGGATGAGGCACTAGGTCAGGTCTTTTAGAACAGAAAGCAGCGGCTTCAGCACAGAGGTCAATCTATTCATGTGTTCAGAAAAGAGAGAACTTTTAAAATTAAAATAGCAAGGACAGTCATCTAGCAGGCTAAATAAATTTCAATACTGTGCTCTGTCTTTCATAGTTACTCAAGCATCCTTCTGAAGCTCAGGCATGTGACACTGACTTATAAAACACATGACAAAGATAACAGAATGAAGAGCAGAGAAAGAAGCCTTAAACAGTGTGGGACACACTTCCCTGGTATCCACCAGGATTCTGTTTCCTCTCCTTTTAAAGGCTTTTGAATGTGAATTACTTACCATAGTAAAAATAAGCTGGTATTAGCCTAGGAGAGATAAGAAAGAGGAAGGTGAGGAATGAGCACTATGTCAGAGGAGGAGAGCTAATAGATCTGCTAAAGTTAGTGTGAATTGCCTAGGGCCAAGTTTTCAAAACAGTTGTACTTGTCCTGCAAGTAAATTCCCTTTTCCCCCCTGAACTTTGTGGTCTTCAGCTCCAAATTTAAAAGCTGAAGGCTGCACATGGATGATGTAGCTGGCAGGGTTATTTCTCCAAATTTCAGCAAGCTGATAAACAAAAATCACATGCATGTGATTTTTGATAAACAAAATCACCCTGCAAGACACAAAGCAACCTCCCAGGGGCACAACTTTGAATAAAGCAGTTAATGACAAGTAGCCTCCCCCACCTCCCCGCTCCTCCTCTGCCTTAGTTTGTTTAACCTCTGTATGCTGTCTATTGCAGGAGTGATTCGCGAGAGTTACCTGAAAGGTCATGATCAGCTGGTGCCAGTCACCCTGTTGGCCATTGCTGTTATTCTTGCTTTTGTCATGGGGGCCGTCTTTTCGGGAATCATAGTATACTGCATCTGCGACCACCGCCGCAGAGACATGGCTGTTGTGCAGAGGAAGGAGAAGGAGCTGACCCACTCCCGCCGTGGCTCGATGAGCAGTGTTTCCAAGCTCAGTGGCCTCTTTGGGGATGCTCAGTCCAAGGAGCCAAAGCCTGAAGCTATCCTCACGCCTCTAATGCACAATGGCAAGCTGGCTACCCCAGGCAGCACTGCCAAGATGCTAATCAAAGCTGACCAGCACCATCTGGACCTGGCTGCCCTGCCAACCCCTGAGTCCACCCCAACCCTGCAACAGAAGAGAAAGCCCAGCCGAGGCAGTAGGGAATGGGAGAGAAACCAGAATCTCATCAATGCCTGCACAAAAGATATCCCCTCGATGGCCTCACCAGTGATTCCGACTGACCTGCCACTCAGAGCTTCTCCCAGCCACATCCCCAGTGTTGTGGTCCTGCCCTTAGCCCAGCAAGGTTACCAGCATGAGTATGTTGACCAGCCAAAAATGAGCGATGGGGCTCAGATGTCCGTGGAGGACCAGAATGCCACCCTTGAGTACAAAACTATCAAGGACCACCTCAGTAGCAAAAGCCCCAGCCATGGAGTTAACCTGGTGGAAAATCTCGACAGCATGCCACCAAAAGTCCCCCAGCGGGAGGCTTCCCTGGGGCCCCCAGGTGCCTCGCTGTCACAGAGCGGGCTGAGCAAGCGGCTGGAGATGCACTCCTCTGCTTACAACGTGGACTACAAGAGAAGCTGCCCCACAAACTCACTCACGAGAAGTCATCAGGCATCGACCCTCAAAAGAAACAACACTAACTCCTCCAACTCGTCCCACCTGTCCCGCAATCAGAGCTTCGGCCGGGGTGACAACCCACCGCCGGCCCCGCAGCGAGTGGACTCCATACAAGTCCACGCGGCTCAGGCACAGGCTGTGACTGTATCCCGGCAGCCAAGTCTCTCTGCCTACAACTCACTGACGAGGTCAGGCTTGAAACGCACACCCTCGCTAAAGCCAGACGTACCTCCCAAACCTTCCTTTGCTCCGCTTTCCACGTCCATGAAGCCCAACGATGCGTGTACATAATCAGAGGGGGAGGGGGAGCAGGAGGAGGATGGCAATTAAGCAGAAGTTGCCCTTGAAAGCCAGTGTTCTGCAACTGTTATCACACGCTCCTCTGAGAAGATGGTTGTTGCAAGCTGAAGATGTGTTGGATTTCTGCTCTCTGGGAAAAGTGGAATATTTTTTTAAACCCGAGCCATATGACCCATGGTTGAAGGTTTGCAATTGCAGGATTCACCCCCACAACCTGCCAGTTCTTTGCTCAAAAGACTAACCCTCCATCAAAAACATTGAGCCAAAAGCACACAGGTGAAAATGACTGTGGCATTTCACCCCCTGCCCCTAACTGCACAGTGCATTCCTGAACTGGGAAAGAGTGCTCTGAAAAGCAAAACAAATGTAAAAAAAACACACAGATGTAAAAAAAAAAAAAGAAAAAAAATTTAAAAAAGAAAAAAAAGAAAGAAAAAAAGAAAACGATCAATTGATAAAGCTAACTCTGACTTAACAATGGCAGAAGTTTACCACTAGCAGGTACTGTGAAATGATGCCCTTCAGTGTTACAGCCATTTGATCATAGCAGTTAAATGCCGGCTTGGGCAAACTATGTCATAGATTTCTGCTACCCTTCTCTTTTAATGAATAACATGTGACTGTTAACACAAGTAACTCCTCTTATTTATTGTTCAACTTTTGTTTTTCCTAAGGAACTGACATGCATTATCATCCTGTGAGCAGCTTTTCAGAAGTACCTTGAAAGTTATACCTATTTAACGTGAAACCCATTAACTGGAGTAATTAGAACTCTTTTATTTTTCCAAGAATTTCACTGAGTTAGATAAGTTGGAGCTGGATTTCTGAACTTTGTGCCTGGACTGCCTGGTTAGCTGAAAAAAAAAAAAAAGGGGATATGTATTTAAGTCTCTCAGCTAATTAGCTGGCTGGGCCTCTGACCTAAGACAGCAACAAATACCGCAAGTTCATAACTTCTAAAGCAGCTGCAAGAGAAACTTAAAAGCTGCACATCTGTGCACCATTGCTATCAACATGGCTTTGTCAGTAGCTAATACTTTCTGTGAAGGCACCAGCTTGTGATGTGCCATCTCATTTCACCTTGCATGTGAGACGGCAAACAAAATCCTCAAACAGTGTGAACTAGCTAATATGCCGGCTGTTACCATGCATAAATTATGGTCTTATCACACGGGTTTTTCGTGGGAATATATCTGTGAATAGCCTGTTTTCTTCCACATGTAAATTTGTGCCTTACACCCTCAGTTGTGTATATTTGTGAGCTGTAGTATGTAAAACCTTTTTCTTTTTCCCCTTTGAGTAATGCAAATATTTATTGATCCTTCCTCCTCCTAGCCCCTTCAAAAACTGGAGTAAAGACATTGAAAGAAGAATGTGGTGGTTATTTTCATAACCCTGCATCCCTAAAGAAATTAGGCTAGCACCATACCTTCCAAATTTGACTTTCTAGCTGTGCCAAGTCCTCTCTCAAAACCACCCACAGGTAATGATGCTCCCAAGGCACCGTGCTGGGGGTTCTGCCTTCCCCCACTTCCCACTCCCCCTTTACAACATGTCAGTGTGGACATCATTCTCACTGGCAGCAGGAAAATTACTAACACGCTTGTCAATGGAGCTGGAACATCCCCTGGCTGGGGACAGCACTGGTGAGAGGGGCCAAGCCCTGCAGAAAGCCCAGCCGCACATCCTGCAGCACACAGGGCACGTGGAGCTAGGACAGGCAGGCAGGCTCCTGCTGTAGCTACCTGCTGCTCCAGAAGGATGCTGCATATACTTCTTTGGGGAAAAACGTGGGGTTTTTTTCCTTTGTTTCTTTTGTGTGACTGTGCATGTAGCTAGTGTGGGAGTGTGCGTGCGCACAGGTGTGTGCGTGTGTGTGCGCACGCAGGTGTGTAAGTTCCTTTCCAGTCTTTCAGTTTATGCAAAAACGTAGCTGTGTTTTTAATCTGTTACAATAACTGTGTCAACATACTGTAGAAAAATGATGGGGATCGCTTCTAAGCTTTTTATATATATATATATATATATATATCTACTGAACAGTATGTTTGAGTAAGGTGGTTGTTTCTGTTTCAATTTGTTTTTTAAAATTTTATACTTCCATTTGTTTTTCAGGGTTTTGGTTTTGTTTCTGAATGATTGAAAAGACAGATTTAAAGTCCACTAGTGTATAGATGGTATATATAAGGTCTGGATGGTATACACCAAAGTGTGTAACAAGGGTGCTTGCATGTTCTTTCATTTCATCATGGCTTCTTCTATGAAACAGTTTTGTTCACCCGTAGTGAACTATGCAGACTGGAGTAGATAGATCTGTATCCAAAGCAATGTTGTTGTTTTAATAAAAACAAACTGAAAATCCTTTGAAAACAGTAGGTAGTAAGCTAATTTTTTTAAAAAAGAACCAACTTAACACCTTTTTATCAAGCTCCAACCCCTGAAGCAGAGTTCCCTTGATATTATCCCTCAAAATGTTGTCCCAAACCATGGAGATGGAAAATCATGGCAACAGCTTGTGCAGCGATCTGCCTTCACAACTTACACTGCAGTTACTGGGTTGACCTCGAAATGTTCATTTTGTATTCAGTGGGTCTTTTGTTTTCATCCTTTCCCAACCCCAGTTCCCTTCCACCCTCATTCTGTTTTGAGGGTTCATGAACCTATGTGTGCCTTTGCTTTCCACCCTTGCTATACACTGGTAGATGCAACAAATTCAGACTCTCATTTGTAAAGTTGTAAAGTATTGTGATGTCACCAGTTTCCCTTCATTTCCACATCCCCCTAACATATGATTCACAACTTAATGTTGGTTGTAAAAGGAAAAAAAAAAAGGCAGGAAAGGAAAAGAAAAAGGAGGATAGGTGGGAAATAAAAGCTCTTGATTACATATGGTAATAAAACCAGACTGTTCTACCTTGTTTCTTGTTTCCTGGTTCTCTTGTTTCTAGATGATTTATCATTTTCCTTTAATAAATACAAATAGATGCAATACTGATCATTTCAATCAGGTTGCAGTGAGGAAGAAATTTGTTACTTTTTGCCTTTTACAGAAAACAGACTTTAGTGTTGTAAGGTGCTGGTAATTAATTAAAAATTAAATCACACATTTGCTCTCCCTCTATTCATATTTTGCATTTTGCTTTTATAATCTTGTTCATTGTCAAATATTTATGACAGACTCAATAGTTTAAAAAAGCAAGGCTGGGATTTAAGAACATGTGGTCCACCAAAATAGATCATCATACAGATGTGACTTCAGTCCCCAGATTTTACATGTTAATAATAGAGTACCATATATTTTCTTTCAGCAGGCATAAATCCATTGTGCTTCACAGGCCTGATTCAGAGGATGTTGTCTGAGACTTATTCTGCAAGAAAATAGTAGTGAACAAATAATAACAAAAGAGTGTAAAAGTAATGACTCCCTAGTCCTGAAAGTGACTAAAACATACCGGATTTCTTCACCTTGTTTTTGTGTGAATGGGATCACTCATGCATAACCATTAACTACAGTACAAATAAACATTGGCTATGTCCATTACTAGGCTTAGTGGACTTGTTTTGTGAGAGATGTAGGCATTGTGAAATGTGACCCCACAGATACATGGCATTTAATCCAGTAATTTACCCTTGTTCAGATCATATTTGGGCTTTTCTGCCCTGCCAGTACACTCTGTTCATGGACCTATTGCCTTTGTGATTTGTGCCACATAAGTGACACACAAATGCAGAGATTGCAGGCATCATTTTTCAGTGCCTTGCCCACATACTTGCCTGTTTTTTTCTCAGTGCAGGCTCCCTTCAAGCTGGGCATACTGGGCTGCAGGTGTGTGGTGTGCAGGCAGGGAGGATTATATAGGTCTGCCAGGCCTGGGGCATGCCCTAGGGACTCTCCAGCCTGGGGACTGAGGGCACTGCATGGTTACACAGTGCTCCACTCTCTGCTGCGTTTGACCCACATGCTCCCAGAGCTGCAGCAAATGGGAAAGCTCTCCAGGTGCTTAGGGACCTCCATTGTTTTCATGTCCTGTAGCCAATCCTTTGTGAAATCCCTTTGTCTATAGTTTGAAATGCTTTGTACAAGCACCACCTACAGAAGCTATTCAAAATTAATATACTTCTATTTTAAAATTAATATAAATGTTCCTCCATAAGCCTGGAGAAGAGGGCCCAGTAATTCTCAGCAGCGGTGTGGGATGTCTTGTTTTACACAGTTCCTCCATCTCTTGCCAGTGAAAGTCCATTTAAAACAGGCATGAAGGAGAGAGGGCAAGAAAGTGCCCTGGTGCACAAGCCACTTGGGGGCCCAAAACCTGCTGCCAAAGGGAAGGTTTGTACTTAGCCCCTTAAAGCACTGTTCCCTTGCAACACTTCCCCAAAGGTGCACTTCAAGATGGCATCTACAGATCCTCTGACAGAGACCTGCCTTACCTTCTGCAGGGCAGGAAGGATCAGGAGAGGAACTGAAGGAAACACATTGCCCCAGTGGGGTCTTGGCCAGCCAAGCAGAGGGCAGGCACCCACAGCAGCACCCTGCCAAGAAATGGTTCCTCCACTGAGAACACACACCTCCCCACCCAGAGGAGGCTGTGACACTGTGGTGGCTTTTGGCAGGGGAGGAGATCACTGAGCTACTCACTGTCTGTTTGAATCATGAGATCTGTCCCCTGCAGGGGCTGCTGGTGCCACACTGCAGAAGTTCCCTGGGGCTGAGCAGGGCAAACAAGAAAGCCAAGAGAAAGCAAGGATGCTTTGAGCACTTCACTCAAGTTAGTGTCATCTTATTCATCGTATTAATGGTACTCACATTGACCTCATTTAGCGTGTCATTGAGGATGCATGGAAGTTCCCTTCCAATCAGCATTAATTTGCATACATATTTTTACACGAAATGGAACCCAGCTGAACAGCTCAAAACAATAGGTCTCTGTAAATAAATCCTGGTCCACTGCCCGGTTCCTCCTCTCTCCCTCCAACAACACATTTCGAACTACACAAGAGTGTCATTTCAAAGATAAATGCAAGTCCTGCTCCACTGAAGCTTCTACATCAGGGAATAGTTTGCACCTGAAAGCTCCCCATGTGAAAAAAAGATGAGGCAATGGGGTCAAGCATGCGCAGTTCAGTCCACTTTGCTGCCAGCAGGACAGCCAGGCACACGACAGGTTTGCACAGAAAGCATTGCCAGAATAAAGTGCCGTAACAGTAATGCATCAGCACTAACAGTAGCACATCGTTCAGATGATGGCCAGACTAATTTCAGGGATGCAATTCCGATAATTCTTCTGCCACAGAATTAGCAGGCTGTTCTCTCCCTGGATTTGGCATGGATTTTTGCTCCCTAAATCTTGTTTATAAAGCATGTTTAAAGCAATGTGGAGGACCTCCAGTGCTAGTGTTATCCACCCCACTGCACTGAAGCAGGATCAAGTAAACCTAACCCATTCTTGATAACTGATTGTCTTAACCCTTTCCCTGTAAATATATTTTACTATGAGTAATGAAAGTCACCCAAGGGATCAACATCAAGCATTTCAGAGTGTCCAAAGAAAATTAAAAGCTAAGAAAGTGAGTTGGACTGGCTTAGTTAAGGCCAGTTTTCTATTTATCCAATTAAAGTAAATTTCCCAGAAGCATGGCACCTACTCCAATGAACAAGTGTTAGAGAGACACATTGTGTGTGTAATATTCATATGCTTCCTGCTGATGCATGTGTCTGCTAATGAGTCTCTAAGTAGTCTTTTTATTACTTTTTTCCCTTTCTTTTAAAAAGTGAAAATACTTCTCAGAATAACTACTAAGTCCATCTTCACATGCCTTGTGCAGAACAATGATGTGTTAGACATCTTTGTATGAATAGAAACAGGTAAATAGTCATATATCCCCTGACTGTAATTTAAACAGTGTAAGTCAGTAGGGAAAGGCTATAATTGGAGTTAGAGTAAGTGAGGTGAAAATTGCTAGGTGGCAGTACCATCTGCATCTTGTTTTAATTAGCCAAGTTTATTGTCGGAATATAAAACTTTCTGCTATTCAGGTCCCTGGCTTATTTCAGCCACCAGTCCAAAGTGACTGCCACATGTCTGGGTAAGCACAATTACTGATCAGCAAAGGAGAATTATCCTCCCCACTGATCTGGCTAACAGTAACCGTGTCTAGGAGTAGGGACAAAAATATGGCTAACCAAGATCATTGTCACATCTGCTTAGTGTTTCATGACAAACTCTATTAGGGCTAACAGAACACTGTTAATTCAATTAGATCAGTGTTTTCCTTTGCTGGCCATGATGCATTTGGAAGACCAGCAACTGTATGCAGAGAGTGGCAGGCAGTCCGCTGCAAGGAATAATAGCATCATAAATAATATATTAAGACGAAGACAAATCTAGCATGCTGCAGTCAGAGCACATCAGCCTTATAGATGAGTCCTGCAATATCACAAGGAGTGGGGGAGGAAAAAAGTAGCTATGACAGGAAATTACAGCAACTGTAAATGACAGGGACTACAGGAGGGAACAAAACTCATTAGGTAAGCTCTTTAAGCAAAGTGCTAGGGAAGCACAGGACAGCCTGCTGGCAGCCATGGAGGGCCTGTGAGCCCTCACATTTATCCTCCTTAAAATGAAATAGCAGGCGTCAAATGCTGGATTTAAAGGAAGATGATAAATAAAGGAAGATAACTGGCACAAACCTCAGTGGACACGCACCTCTTTCTCTGGCCTAGTACTCAGGGCTTCCACCCTCCCTTGCAGAGCTGGACTGGGCTGGCCACACCCTCCAGAGCAAAGAGGCTCTCCTCCTGGCCAGCAGCCCCCCAGCAGCAGCTGAGGCCCTGTCCTGTTTCGGGGCAGCACCCTGCAGGGAGTGACGGGCACAGCTCAGGGCAGAGGGGCCCTTTGTTCCAGCCTGCTGGATGTGGGCTCGCAGGAGGCCCGCGCCTCGCCGCCGCACAGCAGCCCTCAGCAGCCAGCGAGAGCCGCAACTGGAAATCCTGTGCAGGCCTCTTCGCTGTTCAAAGAGAAAGAAACCAAAACCCACTTCTGCTTCAGCGAACGTGCCAGTAAAAAGGTGCTGATAAGAGCTTCCTAAAGCAATTTCTGCCTTTTGGTGGGGGTTTTCTTTGTGGTTTTTTATGTGTCTATACAGCCTTGCTGCTAGAGAAAGGCACTCCATGTCAGAAAAAAAAAAAAGAAAAAAACAACTAGAATATTTTGTTTCTCTGACTTCTGGAAATTATTACATAATCTTATCAATTCTCAACAAATACAATCTAAAGTATTCAGACTGTTGATAGAAATACTGCTTCTGATAGCGCAGCAAACTGCAGATTGAGCTTTTATTAAATGCTGCATAAATTGTCTGTGAAGAAACCTTTTACAAGATATGGTGGTTCAAACAATTTTACAAAGAACAGGAGACAAAGAGTTCCTTTTACACTAAAATGGTTTCCTAGGAAACACTGCAAAATGTAACATGATATCTCTGTGGAAGTTCAAGGACTTGTGTGTGCTAGTGTGTGTTTCTCCTGACCCTCTTTTTTTTTTTCTTTTTCTTGGTGTGGTGTATATGGTATTGCTGGCCAATTTTACCTTTTGATGGTAGCCCAAGAACAGAATAGGCCTGTACCACAGCAACCCACAATCTGAAGGACATTTTCCTCTTTGATAATCAAATCTCTTCTCTAAACAGAAAAGGAAAATGTTGACAGAAACCAAGTCTTTTCATCTGTAGCACTGTGCTCTCACAATAAGGAAAAAACAATGACTGAAAATGCCCAGAGCCAAATTTCAGATTTCAGATAGTTCTCAAGGCTGATCCATGTATTTTCTCTTAACATATATGTACACAACATAAACTTATGGAATTAAAGCAGATATCAACAGCCTGCAAGGCTATCCAAAGCTATTCAGAAATCTGGACATGTGTCTGATCTTCCTTAATTAAAGGCTAATAATCCACCCATCTGAGACAAGTACTTTGTCTTCCCTTCGTGCAAGGAGTGTGTCCCCAGAAATGCAAAGTTCCTAACTGGGACAACTCAGCTGTTTACCCAAACAAGAGGTAACTGAATTTACCTGGCTGCATGCCCTTTCATTAGTTGTCCTACTCTCATAGATGCTAATTGCGACAGAGCATTAGGTGCACTTCCTGCACATGTTAAAGACTGCAGAAATGTTGATGTATACAACACTTTGCCCCAGCCATAGCTAGTCTCAAGACCTCAATATACTGAAGTCCTTCGCTAGACAATACATGACCCCATGCAGTGCTGCTGCTGTGTCTGTCATCCTCCCAGCTGCAGCCAGAGCATTCAGACCCATGCAACTCTGCCAGGGGCTATGTCCAGTTACAAAAGAATACTGGCACAAGTGCAGAAGCACTACAGCACTGCATACAAGGCAGCAGAGACAGACAGACAGGACCAAAGCTCCAGCATGGCTCAAAGCAAAAACACCCCATTTGTTGAAGGATATTTTAAAAGAAGTTGCTTTGCAACAGACCATCATGAAATAAAAATTTTAAACAGGGCTGGGGAGATTATTTAGGTCCTAGGACACCTTTTGCTTAGCTTGGAGAAAGGGCAAGCAGGTATTTCAGAAATAATTGCACTGAATTTAAGCAGAGTGTCATTCATAGGTGACAGTGACAGCACTGGTTGCCCCTATCAACCTCAGTCAGAAAACCTCCCTGAGTTAACAGGCCTCTTTGGAAAGCACACACCCAGTGCATTGATCCTTACCGCTGCCTCCCCACTCCTGTTGCTCAGTTTTATCACCTTGTTGCAGAGGATGGTCCTTTGTTCCTCAAGCAGAGTCTGGGAGGGTGGCAAGATGTAGTGTACATGATGATGTATTTGTCTCTGGTCCTGGGAAAGGTCCCTGGAGAATTCCTGTTCTGCAGGTAATTGACAAATGGGGGAAAACTCACAGAACATAGTCCAGAGAGTTTACCTCATGTTTATAAGTACAGGATAATCCAAGCAGCAGGTGAGCTAAGAGCTGACATTTACTGTTGGTGCAGAAATGTGAATTTTGGTGAACTACTGAATTTGTCAGGAAGCAGAGAGAGCAGCATTTGTATCCAGATGTGCGCTCTGGAAGAGTTGGGTGCACTACTGATGGCAACACAGATGCTGACCCAAGGAAACACTTGACTTGAAACACAATTTCATCCATTGAGCTCCCTGTTTCAAAACTGGGACAGAATGACGGGTTTTCTGGGCAGGGCCACAGGACCCTCCTGAGGAAACTACATTACCAACCTAATTAAGAATGGTGCTGAGCTTTTTCCAAACTAACCCAGGCCAGACAGCCATTGATACGGCATAAGAACAACTGCCCTCCAAGCCAGTAAATCTAAAGGAGTTACCTGACGGAGCTCTACACACATAAGGCCGTGCCATGAAGGTAATGAATGAATACCTTATGAAGGTAAATTGCAGTCAGGACCTGCTTTCACACACCTTGTTCATGTCCCATTAACTGTGTAGATATAATGCTTACTTTGTGTGCTACCCAAAAGCTGTACTCATGGGCATGTTGGAAACACCAAGGACAAAGGAATAGGGCTTGGCTGATGCACCCTGTAACACTTTTTTGTTCATTCTCTGCTTTATTTGCTCTGTTGTACTAATAGGATTAAAATGCATTTAACTGAGATTTCATGTTTGAGATCAGCAGGTAATTAAGCCCACATTGATACACTACAGTTATATAAACATTTTCTGAATAGAAATGCATCCCACTTACTTACTGCCCTAAACACTTTACTCAGAGTGCCCAGTTAGTAAAGATTTAAATAATTCACACCTACATTCAAATAGCTCTCCTTTAGCATAACTTGTGTGCTTAAATATCTCCCAGCTGTATTACATCTGCATTTAGCATTTAAAACCCTATGCAGACAAACACACTTTTTGATGTAAGTAATTCAAATTATTAGTCAGTGAGGGGAAATCTGATTTTCAGGAAGGGGCTTTCTGAAATGGAGAAGTCTCGATTTCAGCTGAACAGACTGAAATTTTGGTTCTATCTCCCAGTGTAACCAGCTCAAAATAGAGATTGTTTAGATGGTCCAGTCTCACCCATAATTACCACTGATATAAGATCTCACTTGATACACAGACTATGAAATGCATCTGGCCGATTGACAGAAAACTGAATAGTCTCCAGTGTATTTGCTTTTAAATGCACATGCCAGTTTGTATAAAAAATGCAACTCAGTAGTAGATTTTTTCATCTTAATTTTTTAATGAAAGTATGAGAAACAAGTCTAGCTGAATATTGAGCTACTAGCTCTAATGCTGAAAAGGACTTAGAATTGGTCTAAAAGAAATAAAAACTAATTTTCCAACTTTGGATTCTGTGACTATGTCATATAAGAGAAAGGACAAGCTGTCCCCTGACCTAAATAAAGATGTATTCGGCCTTTCCCCATTGTTTTAATGATGGAAATTAAGCTGATCTATTAGCTCAGATCATCAAGGCAGTTCTTTAGATGGATTTGGCATGTCTGTGGGACTTTCACCACACGAGAAGCTGAACACCTGAGAGTCACTGCTGTTCCTGTGGCTGGCACTGCAAAACACAGGTGCTGTGAGAGCTGCAGGAAGGGCTTACAAGCATCAGCCACTGGTAAGGATGCTCTCAGCTGTCTGTAGTGGTTGCACAAAAAGTGGTCTTCGCTCCCTTCCAGCCTAGAAGTCTGCCTGCATCCACAGATCATTCAACCTGATTTGGAGATCACGGGGAACCTTCATGTATTTCAACAAAAGTTTTATTCAGGCTGTTCCATTTTAAATCCTTCTTTTCTGTCTTCTTTCCCTCTTATCTTGCTTTCTGCCCTACTGGGACTACTTTGATGCAGGAGAATAGGCTGGATGACACATTTTATGAGCAGGCAAAAAAAGGACTAAAGTGATTTTGTCTCAGGCTACCTGCAAACCAGCAGCAGGGACAAGGGCAGTCACAAGGTCCCAGGTCACTGTCACATACATTCTCCTCAGAACTGCCCAGCATAAGTGGCAGGCTGGAGGAAAGGCACAATTCCAGAAGCCTGGAGAGTCTGGTGGCAGAAACAGAGAATCAAAGGAAAGGGGGTTGAATGGGAAAAAAATTCTCTTTTGTGAAGGAATTACAAACAAGGCAGGCACATGGATATTCCTGTTTCAAGTAAAAAGACCCAGGAACAAAACTGAACCTTCCCATAGCATGGGAGAAGAATAAGAGGAGCTGCTGGTGTAAGAGGAGGAAGGAAAGCAGAGTGCTGCCCCAGGGGGTGAGGGCACAGGTCATGTTCCCAGGGATGGGAACAGTGCCTTCTCTGGTGAGGTGTGTTTCCACCTGCAGCTACAGGCTGGGCACGAGCTGAACCACCACTTTACACCAGCCCCACATGCCCCACAGCTCTTGCCCTGCCCTTGGCACTGCCTGGATGCTCACAGGACATCCTGCTGCCAAGGCACAAGTAGGCAAATGGGAGGCCTCCAGCATCAAGGAACTTCTGCTTTCAGAAATCGTCAGTGGCAAAATGATAATAAAATTCCAACTTTATTAATTGATTGTTTAATAGATAAAACTATATGCAAAAATATAGATATACATATTAATGTGGTTTACATGTATTATATATAAGACATATTAAATTTATATTAAATATATTTTATGTCTATTAAAAAGAATACCCCTCTTGGGATTATGTACCAAATTAACTGCTAATACTCAGTTCCTGCTATACTAACTTGTAACTTTCTACACAGCAGTAGGAGTTTGCAAAGCTACCCCAGTACACTGCATCCTGACTGTGGTGGAAGTGAGGAGGGAACTCCCTTCCCAAGAAGAAGCACTCCTGCTGGAGTGAGGCACAGCAAGGTTCCCAGCAGTCTCAGAGACCTCACCTGTGCCTGAGAAATGGAGTATGAAAGGCACAGTCACGGGAGGAAGCAACATCAGAGATTGGAGGACTTGCAGCAGCAGGCTCTTCAATGAGTAGGGTAGGAATAGATGGTGTCAGAAAATCTGCTACCTTCCCACAAAAACAACTAACTTTATGAGACTAAATTTAAGTAATTTAAGGGAGATGGTGTGGTTTCATTCATGCAGCTAATTAATGGTTACCTCACTTAAAGGAAAAATAATAGTGTAATATTTAGAGCAATACAAATGATGACTGATTTGTTTCCAAATTGTACCAAAGACAAACAATCCACAGAGCCAGAAAAGTTTTTTTCTCCTACTCCTCTGGAGAATGAGGACTGCAAGCAACCAGCTGCCTCCTGCCCAGGGGGCTGATGCTGGCCAGAAGCAATTAAACATTTGATTGTAATTGGGCCTTGGTGAAGATACATCGCTAATCAGTCATCAGCTCTACTGCGGCTGTCAAAGCAGCTTGATGTTCTTCACTTAGCCTTCCTCTTCATTTATTTGTGGAGGGTTTGTGTGTGTTTATTTTTATTTTAAGTGGAAACTAGTGCCAGGGCTACTACCTACAACATTTTCAGCTGCTGCCCCAGGTCTGTTCTATGCTCCTGGCCAGGGAGTGAAGGGAAGGTTTGGCAGTATGGGACTCTGAAGTCAACAGCATGACAGGCATTATGCACATGGCAATGCCTTTCTTTTCCTGCTCTCTTTTCCTGTCATGTGTGCCCCTCAGCACAGGGGAGGAGGGTGCTTGCCATCCCTGAACAGCAGCTCTGCCAAGGAGGCCTGGAAGGTCTTCAATCCCAGCAACTTGGAATTGAACCACATCCTTTTCCTCCTTCCTCTTGTCTCAGGATGTTTTCAGTCCCTTCTGTGACCATGGCTGTGCCAGAGGAAGAACTGAGAGCTGAAATACCCTCCCAACACAGGTTAGCTAAACTCTTCTGAGCAGCAGCATGGACTGGTCGAGATAAACTCAGATCCCCAGACCACATAATGAAGTCATCACTTTTTAATGTATATTTGTGCATGTTACAGAAACCAGAAATACTCACAGGCTCACAGGGCAACTGAGGATGGAAGACACCTGCAGATGCCATCCCATCCCCTGCTCAATCAGTGTCAGCTAGAGCCAGCTGCCCAGGACCACATACACTTGTTTTTTAAGTATTTCCATGGGTGGAGACAGTACAGACTGTTTCAGCAACCTATTCCAATATTAGATTGTCTCCATAGTAAAAAATAGTTTTTCTTATGTTTAAGCTGAATTTCAGTGTGTGCTTGTCCTGTCACTGCATACCATTGAAAAGAGCCTGGCTCCCTACCATCAGGTGTTTGTACATTTTTATGTGGTTTTTTCAATACCCTATGTATTTAAAGGAAAAATGAAAGCAGACTTCTGTAACTGAAGCAGGAATTGAGCCAAATAACACATAAAGAAAGAGAGGCAAACTGCCAGGAAAGCAAAAGTGGAATGCAAAGCTACATGGTAAAATACATAGTAAGCTTGTCTGTCTGCATGTAAGAGCATCAAGATTTGTTGTCAGATGCTACCAAACTTACTCAGATTGTGCATTTGCATATGTCCTAAAGTGTGTGTTTCAGACGGTGTGAAAAGGACTTTCGCTAGCCTACCACCTTAATCTCCCACTACATTCCAAAATCTTGCACTGCTGCAAAGCAGATCCGGAACTTCAAAATTAGAAGGTGTTAACACAGGCTTTTAGATGGGGCAGAGAGGAGCTGCCTCACCGTGGCTACGCAGCCCCCTGCTCATGGCACTTCCACAGCAGCATCAGTTCTAAACACCCACCTGGATAAGGCCACTGTGTTCCTGCTGGACAAAGCCTGATGACGCATAAACAGCAGCAAACAGCCTCTTGCAGTGGAAAATATTGGACAGCCCTAAGCACAAGTGCGCATTTACCCACATCCTACCATGCCATTAAAGCAGGTAATGTTACTGCAATTAAAGCCCATGCATTTTCTAAGAAACCACAGTTAACTCAACTGTTTAGATTAGCATATCAGAATAATATCTATGTGGTCAGTACTGGTGAATAGCAATGTTTTTAAAGGTAAGTTCTTTCATGTAACATTCTATTTTGAAGGGCTTTGTACATTAAGGAATTTTCCTTCTGAATAATTCCATTTAACTTCTTAGTTTTCATTTAATTCAATGTGAAGTAGTATGCACAAGCCAGCATCAGGTGCTTTTATTATCCTCTGGGTAAAGGATTGCAGTAAAATAATCACAAAATCTCACTGAACGCCATTTGGAATATTTTGGACCTTTTTGGAATCCACCTTCATAGCTACATCCACCACCTTGCCACTTGGTGAGCTTCTGCTGTATTTACCATCAGCTAAAGGACATTTCTATAGGATATAGCAACATCAAGTGTGATCAGCCCTTCTGGAGTGGACACTGCTGGACAGTACCATGCTCTAGTCTCAGACTTCTGCTCTTAGTTTAGGTTCTTTATGCCTTGTTAAAGCCTAAACTGTCATAAGTTGAAAGGGCTCTTGGAAATTTTAGCTACAAAGTCTCTTACACTCACCTCTCTAATCTAATCTAATATGTCTGAGGGTACTTTGGATGATAGAAAGAAATAATGTAATCTGTAAAACAAAATGAAACCCCATGGAAGACTGAGGATATGATGGCTCTGATTTTTGTGGTCATCCATTACTTGTTTTGCATTTGGGGGAAAAAAGCTTTTCAGACCATTTCTTATTTATTGGTAACATAGAAAAAAAAATATTTGCAGGTGAGCCTAATCACAGAGGCTTTGGGTTGCTGCTTTATACAAAGGTAAAACCCCTTCAGCTGGTAGGGTACTGAACAGGAGGGCAAATATCCATCATGTGTGGGAGGCCTTAAAAGCACCATGGATGATAAATGCCAGTCAAGCAGGTATTTCTTTTTTTTTTAAATATAAAATAATTATTCTGCCTAAAGCTTTCTATTGCCTCAGAAAGTTTACAAGGAAGAGATGGAAACTAAGATTTCTGCTTTTATGTCCCACTTTCTTACAGACTCTTTTTTCAGTTATAGATAAAACAATGCATTCTTTTAGGAATGTAATTTCTGCCTCTTTATGAACATGCAAAATGGCTTTATTATAATAAGACATTATTCTGTTTGTATCATCTATTGACATTTCTGAAGTCTTTTAAGAACCATGGATGAAAGATGCAAGTGCCAAGTACGTCATAAATTATTAAATATTTCTTCAAAATCTGCTTGCTCAGTCTGCATTTCATCTGCTGATGCCAGATTTCAGAATGAGCTATACAAAAGGCCTTTATGAAACCTTGCCCTCCTCAGCATCCTGCCTGTGCTGTGCAGGATCAGGCAGAATCAGAATGAATCAGAATATATGCAAGGAATTGCACACTTCCTGGGAAAGAAAAGAAAAAGAAAAGAAAAGAGTTGACTATTTGCAATAACTCCATTTGAGTCTGTGTCTCTCCCTGCAAGACAGGGTTCCTGAAGGCAACAAGGTTAACACCAGCCGTGTGCAGCCCTGCCCTGCCACTCTGAACAGCGGTGCCTGGGTAATGCAAATTATGCTGCTGCTGCTGCTGGGCATTTAAGATCTGTATAAACAAGCTGTCAGTCCAAGATCTAAAACTTATTCAGTTATTCAAACTAATTCAATTTCATCACCCAGCTCTGACACCCCTGGCACTTGCTGCAGACCGTTTTAATGGTTTTAATGGTTTAATGTAAGTGCAAACACCTGTGAGGCAGACGGCAGGGGGATTTTTCTGATACAACAGTCATCACCATGGTTGTTAACAGCAGTGGCATTTATGTGATCCTAATTATGCTGTAAGTATAGGAGAGACAAGGAGGGTTCGTAGTGCTCTTCCTGAACTGCTCACACACTGCAGGCTGCCAGTGCAGGCCATTGTGACTTTTAGCAAACCCTATACAATCACTTGCTATATTTCTATTCGCGTGTCTTTCTGAAAACCTTAAGAGTATGGAAAGGAGTCTTGCCTTGAGACCAAGGTGTGGTTTATGTGGTTTATGCTATGGTTCCCACCTTTAAGGGCCTTCCAACCCAGCCCATTCTTCCATTCATTGATTTTCAAACACCAGTAAATTCTAGCCACGGATGTTTTGGTTCCAAAACAATTTTGCATTAATTGTGCATGAAGATACTGCAAACTGGATCTTTGGTAGGTACTAAAGCATGCTTAATAATGAGGCTAGATCCAGCAGGGTTCTCACAGGACTGAGTCTTGGGCCAACCTTATTTAATATGATTTCAATCAATATTCCAAAAGATTATGTAAAATTTTCAACAAGATGCCTGAAGATGCTGGTCACCCAGCACTGAACAGTGAGCAGGACAGGCTTGTGGCTGCCAAATGTACTGAGCTGAATGCCACATTCCAGTGATTTTTTGGGTTTGCAGGGACCTACCACCCTAACCAGGTAATTCAGGTGGGATGCAGGGAAAGATTGGCTCCCACATGAAAAATGGGCTCAGTCTAGACCTCACCTTGGAGGGACATAGTAGGAGCCATGTCTCTACAGAAATGCACAGAGATGATGGTCATGGTCAGTGCATGCAGAAGAGGAAGCGGGGTGGGTTTTGACCTTGTTGAAGGAAGCAATCCAGCTACCAGGGATGTCAAGCAGTGTCCCAACACCTCTGTACCAAGCAAAGCCTGGGCTGCATGCTATTTGGCTGTTGGGGTGTAAGGTGGCTCAGCCTCCCTAGCACCTTCTTTCATCTGAAACATGAGCAGGGAGGCCACCAGACAACTTAAAAGTCTGTGATTTAGCAGGGGCCATGCTGAGATCACTTAATGATCAAGAATTTAAATGTGCAGGGCTCTCCTGAGGTGCTGTAGCTTATATCAAAGCTGCACCCATCAAGGTCAGAAATCCAAGGAGGTTGAAGGCAAAACAGAGATAAGTGATTTAGTTCAATGCTATTAGTGATTTAGTTTAATGCTATTCTGTTAGCAGCCAAGTCAAAAGCAGCACCTGCTTTCCCTGTCCCCAGTCTTGCCCCCAAGCTGGGTCTTTGCAGTGGTGGCAGTGAACAGAAAACTAACTTTTAATGAAATTTATGCAATCAAGTTGGTTTTTTTTTTAAATACAGTGGTAGTTTTCAGCAACTTGTAAAGCAATTCTTCATTTGCAAGTCACAATTACCTTTGTCATTAAAAGGACAAAAAAGACATGTTGGAGCTTCTTCAACCACACAGACTAATTGTGTCAGCTCATGTAAAACAAGGCAGAGACTCAGCCTTCCTCTTTGGACGGGAGGGCTCTTCAAAAATCAGAAAGCTGCAGGTCCAGTCCTCAGCTGTGGCAGCAGTGCCTGCCAAAAGGTCTGGGAGTGTACCAGGTCATTTCACACCCAAAGGAATCATTTTATTCATGTTCCCTCTTCCCAAAACATGCAGCTGGGAAAAAAAAAAAAAGAAGAAAAAGGAAAAAACATCATCCTTTAAAAGGCATTTTTGACAGCACTGATTAACAGGTCAACATTGAACTTGTTTCATCACAAGAAAACAAGGTATTAATGGCACACTAATGCAAACACCAGTTTGCTCTGCTTTCATTGCACAGAAAAATTGTTTCCTCCACAGTAAGCCATGCCAAGAGGATCCCAGAGTGGGACAGATGTGCCCTTATGACACACCAAACATTTTGTGGGGTGAAAAGCAATGATATGTGTCAGAACAGTAGGCAAAAGTGCTCCTGACTTTATCTTGCAACATGCATGAGTACAAAGAGTGATAACGGTCAAAAGAATAAATACTGCGGATCTATCAACAAGAATTTTCCTTATGAAAAATTGCTTTCTTAGGGCATTTGTTGTGCATCTCAAAACAGTTATCAGAACAGAATAAACATTCCAACTTGTTCTCAAATCAACAGTATTTTCACTTACCATTAACATCTTGTAAATCTGAAAAAAAAAAAAAAGCTATGAACTTGACTGTGGGCCTTGTTCCTTTTACTTTTCAGAGGCAAAACCCAAAAATATCTAAAATATACTTTGATTCCTTTTCCAGACTCACAGAAAACAGTACAATTGATATAAATTTTGATATAATTTTCTCACATTAAAGGACTTTGTTTGCTTAGGTCTTTTTGAATGATTGTGTTCAGTGCTCGTTGTGGCTGGGGTAATTTTCTTCACAAGTGGCTGGTGCAGGCCCATGTTTTGGATTTGTGCTGAACACAGTGTTGATAACACAGAGATGTTTTTGTTCTTGCTGAGCAGGGCTTACAGAGCCAAGGCCTGTTCTGCTTTTGTACTCCCACCCTGGCGAGAATGTTGGGGGTGCTGGGAGGCTGGGAGGAGACACAGCTGGGGCAGGTGACCCAAAAAAGAGATATTCCAGACTATGTGACACCACACTCAGTACATAAAGAAGGGGGGTAGAAGGAGGAAGGGGGAGAACATTTGAAGTAATGGCATTTGTCTTCCCATGTCACTGTTACTGTGATGGAGCACTGCTCTCCTGGAGATGGCTGAACACTACCCTGCCCTTTGGGAGGCAGTCAATTTATTTCTTTTTTTGCTTTGGTTTTGTGAGCAGCTTTTGCTTTCCCTGTTAAACTGGTTTTATCCCAACCCACGAGTTTTCTAAGCTTTTAGCCTTCTGATTCTCTTCCTGATCCTGCTGGTGGGGGCGTGAATGAGCAGTTGTGTGGGGCTTGGCTGCTGGCTGGGGTTAAACCTCAACACATGTACTATGAAGACTAGGCAACACCAAATAATTATCCTACTATTACTTAACATGTAAATTGCAGTAGGGCATGAAGGACCTTGTAACACAAACCTCAGCCCTTAAAAAATGCAAAGCATACAAATCATGGTGATTCCTAGCACATGAACTCTAGGGAATGCCACAGTGAAGTGGAGGATGGGGCCCTAGCAGTCCCCACCTAGCTGGTCCCTTTATTTCTTTCCAGGCCTTTGCACATTGGGAGCAAATACCTGTAACCTGATTATTTCAGGGACAGATATGAGGGACATAAGGCTTTTTGCCTCAGTCAGCCTGCAGAGACAGCCTTGAATTTAAACAGAGTGCTGTACACTCATGCAAGGCAAATTAATCACATTAGGATTAATTTTCAAACAATAATCTCTATATAGTTGAGAAGAAAAATTGAAGGTTTGGGTTTTAGGCTGTTTTGGGGAAGGAACACACAAAAAACAAGTTGTGAACACATGTGGTTTTGAATGCTCTCTCAGCATTCAAAAAGGAGGAGTATGGGTAGGGAGAGCTGGTAACAGCCAAGCTCCACTTAAAATGGCAGCGGGTCACACTCACATGATACTTTATAGAGAGGGCAAAGTCTGGTGCTAGCTGTAAATGGGGAGAGCAGTGTGTGGGAAGCAATTCAATTGACAGGCAAGGACCCACAAGGTCACGTAATAGGGTTCAAAGTCTGTTTAACCATGCACAGCCCAGCTGGGAAAGAGCCTAATAAAGCATGAGGTAGGTGAGGCACAGTTCTCTGCATCAAATCACTCTGCGTGATTCTGAGCTAAATCACTGGAAAGACAAGGCCCCCCTCACAGCAGCCCTGTTGTTAATGGGCACATCCCTGGGCTGCCCCCACCACCCACCTCACATTCCCCCCATCCCCATCCCACAGGCTGGGGGGAGGGAAAGAGCAGGCACAGGCAGCTGTGGCCAGACCAATAAGAAAATCTGGGGGTTTACGTGGTTCTTGTAACCAGACCTCTCGTCCCCAGAGGGTCTGAATGCATTTTGCTGTGTGTGTTTTGCCACCTGCCCAGACAGGCCTGGAGCCTGTGCTCTCCTTGCAGGAAAGAAACACTTTGTATGGCTGCTCACCAAGAGCATTGCAGGGATGGCAGAAGTCAGGGGGCTGCAAAGCAGCTGGGCTCATGAGAAGGCTCATCATCTGTCTTTTGGGGTGGCTTAGTGTACGTAAGGAGAAAAAACTCTTAGTGTAAAGAGGAAAAACAAAGCAGAAGGTGGCCAGGAAGAGGATGCCTAAACACACAATGGTGGCAGTGCCCAAAGCCATGTGGCATCAGCAGTGGCTCCCACAAAGTGCCAGGACACCATCCTCTCCTGGCCTTGGGAACCCAGGAACAGGGCACATAGAAAACTACTATGCCTAAATCCCACCAGACTGTCTCCCCTACCCTGCTGGCTAGGAAGTTACAAAGCATTTTTCCTCCATTTGGAAGCATTATTTAAAGTGTAAAATACCTGAGGGACTCCAGGCTTGGGAGAACAGAAAGCATTTGTCTAAGCTTATTTCAGGGAAAATAATACCTTTCCTGCACAGTTAAATGTGAATGCAGAAGGTTTTAACCTATAAAAGCACATAAACAAACCACACAACAAGAGGGGAATTCAAAGACTTCTCATTTACTTAAAAGCAGAAAGATATGACAGCAAAAACCTAGGGGATGGAGAGCTTTAAAAAGGCACATTTTAAACAATGGTTAACCTAGTCCTGAAATAATTCAGCCCGCATTCAGCTAAAAGTTCAAGAAAGAAAGAAGTACTAATTCCTTTGAAGACTTCCATGAAACAACCCTACTTGTATTCACAAATATCTTGAATTAGCTCTTTGTTAAATTGAGATATTATGTATCAGAGGGGAATTATCCACCCTTTTGTTTTATAAAACAGTTTCTAAACAGCCAAATGCTGTTCCATTTAGCAGGCTTAATTTTATGATTCATCATGTGATTTTGTCTTTTAAGATCAATTCAAATAAGCCTTAGGTAACCTAGATATTTTTTAAAAATAGAATAGTCATTATTTGAATTTTAGAAATTACTTTCTTTGGTCTTTTGTACTTCCATATATGGTTCAGGACTCACGTGCATGATTTATGTGCATGCACAGCTACTCCTAACACTGGCTTGAGTGTTCCCCTGTCTTTGCAACTTGAGCTGCTGCCGTCAGTCACCTGATAAGCTGTTAGAAACCAGAGCAAAGAGGCCAGGGTGAGCAATGTTCTCTTGCAGACCACTCCCAGCAATGAGACTGCACCTTGAAGGAAGGAGAGACTCAACAGGGGAAGGTTTTCTGCCCTACACTGTACCTTTTTTATATCCTGCTCTGCACTGGAGTCTCTTCTGCTCCTTCTCCTGGGTGATTGTGTTGTGGGTTGACTGCTTGCAACCTGGCTGCAGCCCAGGACTCCAGGCAGTTTTACTCCTCTATAGTCAAAAGGAGAAACCCTAGTAACTGGTAAAATCCTTCTGGAGCACAAGTTCCTTTATGAAGATTAAATACATTTACATGCCTGATTGACTCCCCATCTCTTTTCAAATCTGAACTGAAAACACGTATCCTTGCTCACTCAGATATTATTTACTGTCGTGCTTTACAACTGCATTGTTGGGCAGTACAGAAATCTGTAATTGTAGTTTACACAGAAGATTATACATAGAATAAATTAGAAATATATAAGTCACCCTAGGAGACTATATTAAAGATTATCACATAAAATACAATCCCAAACATACTGTACTGCCAGCTCTCCTGGGGTGTCCTCAATCCTTGTCTTGGGCTCTGGAGTATATATGGGCTTGGTGAGTGTGTCACACGGGTGCAAAAGGCTGGGCCCAGGCTTGAGAGGTAGCACCAGACCTGTCTACAGGTGGAAGGACCATCTTCTGGTTTTCCACCAGGACACTGTTGGGACCATACTCCCCATTCATCCTGATGCAGAACTGGCCATAGCTAAGCATGGACAGTGTGCTATACAGTTGAAGAGCAGCTGAATTAGACCTTCAGCAAGAACAGGAAGGGAAATATTAATAGAAAAAAAGGTGGGTTTTAATTAAAGATGAAGGTGGAGCGGCTAAATATCCAGATACTCTGCTTCCCTTAGGGTTATACTTCATGAATATTCCAGTCTCATAGTAATTCAGGAGTTACGTTTATGAAACTTCCATAAGCATTTTTTATATGCCAGAAACCCTATCTTCACAATTCAGCTTACAGAAGTTAAGATATATCTAACCCTCTGACACCCAGCAACAGCTTTCAATAGCCTAACATTAGATAATTAAAGGGTTTCTCTCCTTGTGATACCCAGTCACTTCAAGACCCTTTTAACAGACCGACTCATAACAACAGCTTTTGAGTCAAGGGAGATGCTACCCTACACTATAGGGGCAGGGGGCAGAGCCAGGAAAAAACTGGAAGGCAGGGGGGTGGTGGAGGGGGAGCTGGAGCCAGGACACAGCCAAAACCTACTGCCGTCTTTTCCAACTGATGACAAAATCTGCTGAGCTCGCAGAGGTTGGCAGGGCCCAGCAGGATGTGCTGCCCCAAGTGTGCATTAGCTAATTCAGACAGCATAATTTGGCACACCTCTGCTGCCTTCAGCAGTGCTCCGTCAGCCTACACCCACTGAGACTCTTGGACCTGAGTCTAGAAGGTATATATTTCACCTACCTTTGATAGTTCTGGTAACAAAATACTGTAAAGTGCATTGCTGGAACCAAATCTGCCCCAGCAGGACACTGGAAAACCTAAGGTTTCATTCTGTCTTTCTGATAACTACTCTCACTCACAAACACAGTAACATTACAGCAAATGCTTTTTGCATACCTATGCATTTCTCTGAAGGACAGGAACATTTTGCAATTCATTTCTATTGGTGCTATTCATTATGCTGCTCAATTACATCAAGTGCCCTAATTACTTATTTACAAAGGGTTAGTAATGCTGTACTTTTTACCTGACCTATATACTAAGCCTGGAGGCAACACACACTTTTCTGCATTCATCTCTTGCTAGAAGCAGCTTTCAATAGCCCTTTGTTTCCCACAAAGCATCAGGTCGGCAGAGTTTTAGAGAAAAGCATGACTTTCAGCTGACAGTGAGCCCAGAGACTGGGAGGCCTGGTGCTTTCCTGACTAATCTTTCTGTGGTCTGTACATTTCTGATGGTGAAGACAGGAAACCCTGGCCTGTGTCCCCAGCAATGACATGCACAGACTGGGGGATGTGACCTCCTCAAGGTATCCACAGAGGACTTTAGGCTGTGAGGGGTGCTGTGTGCCAGGGCCACCTCTGGCAGATGCCTGCCTGATAACTCCAACACTGGGGCACTGGAGACCCCACCAGCCCTGTGAACTGGCAGCTGGCCCCACAGCCTCACCTGTCCTCCTCTCTGGTTCTCTGGTTCTCCCATTCCCTGTACAATTTACAGAATCACAAGATGGGTCAGGTTGGAAGGGACCACTGTGGGTCATCTGGTCCAAACTCTCTGCTTAGGCTAGGTCATCCCAGAGCACATGGCACTGGACTGTGTCCAGATGGCTCCTGAATATCCCCAGTGAGGGAGACTCCACAGCCTTTCTGGGCAGCCTGTTCCAGTGTGTGGTCACTTGCACATTAAATTCTTCCTCATATTCAGGTGGAACTTCCTCTGCATCAGTTTCTGCCCCTTGCCTCTTGTCCTGCTGCTGGGCACCATCAAGCAGAGCCTGGTCCATCCTCATGGCAACCTCCCTGTAGATGTTTAGGGACACTGATAAGGTCTGCTCTCAGTTTTCACACCTTGAGCCTGAACAGGCTCAGCTCTCTCAGCCTTTCTTGGTGAGAGATATACTCTAGAACTTTGACCAACATAGGAGCTCTCTGCTGGACCTGCTCAAGGATCTCCACATCTCTCTTGGCACCAGTCAAGCATTTCTTGCCTGTCCAAGAACATCAGGTGCAAACAGCCCCTTTACCACAACTTGTTTTGGACTCAAGGTCATCCTATCTGCAGCTGGAATTTTCTTATCTGGCTAAAGAAGCAGTTTGTCCAGATTTTTTTCATGTTTTCTAGTCTACTGCACTACTCCCACTGTCTTCTTGGCTTTAATCAAGTAAGATACCCTCTTTTTCAGATGCAGTGTCCAAAATTGGACCCAGTAGTTTCAGGAACTTTTTTTTCTGTGTAAAGCAGAAAATGTGTATCGTGTCTCCTTGCCATCTTACAGCCCCATCATGTAGGCAGGTGGGCTGTCACTTAATACTGTGTCTAGGTACTGCTAGTACCTAGAAATGTCTATTTCCATTTAAATATGTATTTTCACCCACCTTAGATTCACCCCAATTGAGTTACATACTATTTTTTTTCAGTCCATATCTCTACTGTCAACATTATGTGGAATGTTAATCCAGACTTTCAACCTCCTTGCAGCAGCACTGATAAACATGATCTCTGCTCCAATATTCAGGTAACCAGTGAATTACTGAATAATCCCAGTGCTCGAAGCTGCTGAAGAGGTGGTTTGACAGATGTGAGGCTGCTGCTGCTGCTCTGTGTCCCCAGATCCACCCAGCAAAAAGGCTGAACTTCTATTCCTAACACACATAGAGTGCTTATCCAAATGGGAAGCATGCATATGGCCTGGTTGTGGTTCTCCTCTCCCTCCAGTAAGTGGCCTTAGGCAGTCTCTGCTGTAGCTGGTCCTGGATCCCCAACATCCCTGGCTGCCTTACAAGCCCCAGCCCTACTCCAGCTCCTATTCAGAGTTTCTCATGCACAAACACACAGAGACAATCACACACAGACCACAAGTCCCCAAAGAAAACTGCACACTGTGAATCCTTCCCAGGTGCCAGGATCCTAGCTGGGCAGGTGACCTTTTGACCATGGGCTGACGCCCACAGCTGGCACTGAAAGCACACACATGCACATGCATGCAGAAGAGTCAATCACTGTGCAATTCCTGTTCACACTTGCTATTCCTGTTCACATACATCTGTCCCCTTTTATCCCTTATCCCCTATTTTCCTGGACTTGCTCCTTCTCAATCATCCTTGAGCCCTCTTCCTCTGTCTCTGATTCTTCCCCAATCAAGCAAGATACTTCTCCAATAAAGCCTGCCCATCCTCACAGCCACCTATGAATATCCCAGAGCCGATGTTGTACGGTCTCTAGGTGCCATTTCCCAGCATTCCATCAGTTCTGGGCAGTGACTCCTAAAGGCTGAGTGCTGCAGGGATCCTCTCCCGCTTACTCCACAGGATCTTACCTTGTACCCTGGGTCCATCACTTGTTTTTATGACTATCATTTCATACACTCCACTGCAGATCATGATTTTAGCATGCCAATGACAACTGCTAGGTGCACTGGCAATTAACATGTGCACTGAGAGATTCTTCTGAAAAGAAAATGGTACAGATCTATTCCTCAAACTATGAGCATTGCTCTGCCAAAGCCAGTGCAGTTTTGACCTTTACCTCATGATAAACAAAATCTACTCATCAGCTGCTCATATGGTGACTGGACCCTTGTGTGGTCTTGTGTGGGCCCACACACATCCCCTGGGACAGCCAAATTAGAGGGCAGACATTCCTGCAGCAAAGGGGTTGGTGCAAGGTGCAGGCATAACATCCAGACACAAGCGGAGATTCCTGCCAGGCTTGGTTTTTCTGAAGCTGCCAAGCCAGGAAACTCACTGTTTCTGCCCTGGGGAGAGTTCCTGTGGTCAAGCAATGCCATGACAGGGTAAGGATGCTCTCACACACACACACAGGGAGCTGCCAAAGCCTTCCTAGGTACCATACTTGAGGAGGCACATTCCTCCCTCTTGAAAGCTGATAATGTGAAGGGGAGCAAGCAAACACTACTGAGAGGGGAGATGGACACTTGCTGCTGCATCACAGTATGGATTTGGCAGCATTTTCCTGGAAGAGAGCTCGCTGTCCAATTACTTTCACACCATCCTTAAATCAAACTGCATGAATAGACAAACATTTAATCACAGCCTTCAGAATAGATGGGATATTTTATCCTTTTGAAGACATAGGTAAAGACACAAAGGAAAATCATGCTTAAGATTCAGCTAGTAAAAATATGTAAGGTCTCCGTGTTCCTCCCTCCCTTCTGGCCTTTCTCCAGAGCTGCCTGGAGAGCACCCAAGCTTGGTAAAATACAGAAACCCCCACAGTCAATCTCTTCCAAGCGAGTCTAACCTTGCCTTTGATACAACTGTGCCTCTTTTCCTCCTCCCTGTGATGCGTTCCTGAGATAGTCCTGCCATGCTCTAATCAAAACAAATATTTTTTCAGCAAAACAAGGTTTTGCAAGGCCAAGCACTGTCTTGTGGACTTGGTGGATTAATCAGCTACTCATTTAGTTAAAGAAGAGGGCACATCCTGACCCCCAAATTATTCATCTCTCCAAATGCGGTGCCCCTCCCCACTTGCATCTAAAATTTGAAACTACTCCGTATGTCCACTGATGCACTCAAACTTCAGTATCCATGTGGGATATACACATATAGCCCAGTGTTGGCTCGTAGCCAGCCACAGTGGCTGTCAGCCACTTGACTGTGTGGGCTTATGGTCCCACAGCAGCTTTCTCTGCAGCACAGCACTAACATGCACAAGGCTCAAAGGGCTGCAAATCCCCTTTCTTGCAGCTTCACTGCATAAAACTTGGAGGACAGAGTCAAAATTGCTGGAGGGGAGGAACTAGAGGCAGCAAAAAGACCATCCTTCACACACACAGTGAGAGAGCTGGCTGCAGTTCTCACATCTCTGTAAATATTGCTCTAAACAGAAAGTCAGTTTACTTCCACAAGATTAGTCTGTTTTGATGTTCTTACTCAGCATGTGGCAGGTGAACTGAGAGTACAGATCCTCCTGTGATGTGTTTGCAACATTCTCTAGAACAATACCATGTGTCACTGGGAGGGTAGAAGTGAGAGTTGTGGAAAAAAATGGCATGAAGTGTGACACCTAAAAATCACAAAAATATTGAGATATGTTAGAAATTACAGTGCTAATTTTAACGAAAATTTCCTGAAACTGGCATTACTTCATTATGAGGTTTTGTGCTGCAAACACGATTTGATTGGCAAAAGGATTACTTAGAGATGTATTTACACCCTGTAAACGGAGTGAAGCAAATTAAGACCTATCCAAAGGGTAACACATTTAAATGAAAAGACACCTTCACTGAAGAATGTGCATCCATCCATGCGTACCAAACTGAACATCACCAGCTAGAAAAATCCTTTAAACTGCATAGATTTTACTTGCTGAAAATAAATCCATGCTAATGGGCATAATAGCATACACCTAATGTATCACATAACCAGCTTAGTATAAAAATAAGTATCTACAGAATTCTAATTCATACATGATGCTACAGAAAATGCTAATTTGAGAAGTGTCTGATGCCAGATTACAACGTACTTAGAGGCTTTTTGCTTCAACATGCACTAGACACATGTGGAAAATTCAGAACAAACTGACAATATGTTTGATTTATTTTTCAGAAACCTCTAGAGTGCTGTCATTTTATTACAATTAATTCCAAATTCAGAAAGAGATTAATATGGTGCATGAGGAAAGAACTGGATTCCATGTCTGACTAACATGTGACATGAGAAGGACTATTTCATACATCTATTTGAGGTATTCCAGTTTCATTCCTCTGCTGTGACAAGCAAGCACAGAAAAGGTATCATGGGGTGGTGGGTTGTCTTGTTTTATACCACCAGCAAAGTAAAAAAGAAATTATAAATATTTTTGCCTTCTCATCTTCAATAGTGACACCTTAAGGAAAAGAGGAGCAACTCCTCCAAAAGCTCTGTACACCTTTACTCCTGTATTATTATATATAATATAAATAATATATTATATATACATTATGCATTATATATTTACATTATACATTATACATAATATATTATATACAATATTATTCAGATATGATGATATGATATGATATGATATGATATGATATGATATGATATATTATTACTGTGTTGATAGGCTTACATATGCACACTTTCAGAGCTCACTCATGCTGCATGAAACACTCTTACATCCCTGAATAATTTACATAGACACATTTGATTTTCTCTCTAATTTTTCAGTGCTGATGCTATCCCTTCCAGAAATCTCAGAGATGTTGGCAATGCATACTGGGAGTTGAGGTGATGCAGAAGTATTTAAATAAAGGAACTGGCCCAAGGAAGTCGCTCATACTTTCTTTATACAAATTACCTGCATCCTTTGTGGGTGGACAACATCCTGGATATGTATAATAAAGCAGTCAACAGATTTAGCTGGCTTGACTGGCACTGGGATGGCAAATCACTGCAGGTCTTGACAGTGTAACAGAGGTCATTAAGAAATAGAAGAAATGGAAAGAAAACTACTTTCCAGCCTGTCCACCATAAGCAACCAACTTTCTTCATGGAAGGCAGGTTGCTCAGCCTTTCCCATTTTCATTTTACACTGGGGAAACAGATCACAAGCACACAAGCAAGAATTTCTGGTCGCTGGAGCACTGGGAGGACAAGTTGGGCAACCAGAAAGTGCAGGGCATTGCTTCTGTCTCTCTTGAGCCTCCTATAATGTTACAGACTGTGCTTCACGTGCTGTGCCACTGCTGTGGGAAGTATTGCTTTTGATCATCTCCAGCTCACATGCAAAAATCCATATTATTATTTTGTTGGGTGTCACCAGGGAGGGAAGTGGTACCAGGAGCAGATGGTAAGGGGGTAGCAGCTTTCTGAAAATCAAAGGTGACAGTTTTGCATGACTAAAATGCTTAGTGAGATTTCTAGCCTGCGCATCTCCCACAAATGCGGACTATTCCAATTGCTGGACCAGATTTGTGGACCCATTTGTGGGCAGAGTGAACCCAGAGATCTGTGGGTGACAGCCTCTGGCTTGAATGAGGGAAACAAAGCAATGGCCTGCATCACCTCTCTGTGCTGAAAAGATTCCAGGAAATTCCTCCTCTGGGGGGAATTGTGCACAGTTACCTTGGAATCTCTGGGATTTGTTTCAGTGGAATTGATTCCCAATAGGCCCCACTGCTCATCAAAGCTGGGTAGTGCAGGCAGAGGGAGTCCTGCCAATAATGCATGTGCAGGGATCTCTCCACACATATTCATCCCTGTCCCTGCCCGTTCCTGCACACACCTTGCTAAGAATTGTGTACATTTGAAATCAGCTCTGCTGCAGGTTGAGCAGCACAAAGGCTTGAAACAGTTCCTTTCCGTTCAAGGGCAGTAACAAACTGATATGGCCTGTTGGTCACCAACTGTGCCTGAAGGAGCCTCTCACTACTGAGCACCTCAACAAGGAAGCTCCAAAACTCCTCCTGACCACCCACACCCCTCTATTCAGATTTGGCCCTGCTGTGGAATGATTCCTGGCCTCAAGCCGTCCCCACCTCCTACATGGACATCAGCACTTCCCACCAGCTAAGATGGTTGAGGGTCATTGTAATTTTCCTCCAGCCAACCAGCCCTGTCCCTGCCCCTGTCCTGCACACTGCATCACCTGCAACACTGCCCTGTGCCACTCCATCTGGGAAACACTGGACACAGGGAGGTCACTCCACCCCTGCCTCAGTTGTTGCACTCACAGAGAGCTAATGACCCTATGTTTTTTTACAGAAAACCGACTTTGGAAACATAATCCTGGAAAGCTGTCCTTCAGCAGCAGATATGTGCCTACTTTTGCTTTGCTGCCTGCCTACTTATATATATCCTCCCACTTCATAAAATATGGAACAGTGACTGCAACCACTGGTGTCTGTCAAGATTATGTGATTACACTAACTACCTAATAAATTTATTTCTTTACATAACAGCTAAGCAGATGCTTCACACCCCAGCAAGCATTCAGCACAGAAGAGGATCTTAACATCAACACAGATTAAAACCAGAGTACCATGGAAAAACATCTCACAATTTGTGCAAATCAGCCAGTTTTAATATAAATTATCTCTGGCCCATAAGATAGAGAGAATTCATGAAATTATTAGCAGAGACAAGAGAGAAGAGGCACAAGAAGAGAAAGAGGAACAAACACTAGTGCTGACTAAACTGGGCAGGAGAGCTGAGACAGAGCACAGATGTGTTTTCAAGGGCACTGAGTATTCTCCAGAAGCAGTCCTTGCCTTTTCCCACAATGAGCTGCTATCTGCAGGGAAAAACATAACACAACAAAGCAGGCATAAGTGTACAGCTCCCATTCAATGCCAAAGCTGGTTATCAGCAACGAGGCCCCATATCCCATGGAGTACTTGTAAATTTACTGTCGGCTTTTTGTGATGTGCAGATAGGTTCATTGTGTGGTTATCTCTGTGGTAAAGACTGCCAGGGATTTGGAGGGCTTTATGGTATTGACTAACTAAAATAACAATAAAGGGCCTGAGACTGAAAATATTAACCCTTTATGGACCAGTGGGACCACTTTGTCTTCCTGAGTGGTTCTAGTGCAGAACAAAATCAACATGATCCATTAAGAGGAATTAATTTGCATAATGCAGACAGAGGCTTGAGCTTGGAACACGGTGGAGACCTGGCTGCTTCCCAGCCAGGATGGTGAGATGTGTTAGCACATGCCACTAGGGGTGGCTGTGCAATGAATAGGATCAGCACCATGGTGACCCAAATCTGCTGCAAATGTGGTCTCCCCACTGTCCAAGCATGAAATTCCTTAGTCTGAAAGCCCCAGAGGTAATACATGAGAGACAGAGGTATTAAATGCTGCAAAACTCACTCTAAAGACCCAGTGGTTCATAGGAGACCTACCACTTTCTCTGTTCCTCCCCTCATTTGGCAGCACTGAGGCAGGCAGCAGTGGGGTGAAGCTCCAAACCCCCTACACCACGCCAGGACTGGGCAGTCCCTGAGCCCCTGAGCCAACCTGCCTCCTCCAGGATGATCAGCCACTCTGGTACCTCCACCTCACAGCTTGGGGAGAGCTAGGGAATTCTGGAAGAGATGGCATGCAGACAGGGACACCCCAGCATTATCTTCACAATGGAAAATGGAGTTTGGTTAGCTTCAGAAGGTGTATTTGCATAAAATTTATCAGGACAGAGGAGAAAATATACATTCTTCTGGCAAGAAAACCCCAGGCTATCAACAGCCTCTGGAAAATTAAAACATCCACCATTTTTCCCCTCACAGAGTGGTAATTTTAATTAAATAGATAGATCACATCCTAATAAAAAGATTTATGTTAAAATACAATGGAGAATATCACACAACCTGGACATCTGCAAATGGTATGATCCCACAGGCCTCCTGAGGAAGATATGCACCAAAGTTGAGGGAGGGCTGTAAAAACGGGCTCTCTGTAGAAATATTCCTTTATCTACATATTCTTTCCAAGGAAAAGAAGTACAATTCAAATGGGGAAAGCTTGAAGAAATCTACCTCAGTTATTAAGGAAGTTATCTTTAATGTCTAGATTTGCATTTCATTTCAGCATTTTCATAGTACCAGCAGAAGTTCTTTGATAATGCAATTTTGTGCTAGAGGAATGACAGCTCTCTCTAAAAACACCTCCCTGAGAAGCATCTGGACACTGGGGAAAAAAAAAAGGTATTACAAAAAAGGTAGGGAAAAAAGTGATTCTCCCATTGATCTGAAGTTAATGATCTGCCACAGGGGGTTACAACTTTTCAGGTGCCTACAGTCACATACGGCAGCTCTACCTTTGTAAGTCTGGATACTTAATCAGTTGGGAAAATGTTATCTGCCAGCCACAGAAAATGAATGTAAAATTTCTACAGAGCAGCCCATGTATAAAATCTAGCTGCTAAACAAAACAAAAATGCCTAGGAGAAGAAGCTGAATATTTGGGTGAACTGGAAGAATGACATCTCAGAATGACAAAGCTCTGTACAGGGAATGTGGGGTGAGGGCTGTGCTTTAACATGTGGGAGCAGAATTGTTTGGGCAGTGGGGAAGGGGCATCCACAGCTCAGTAACAGGCTATGGGGGGCACCTACAGTGACTCTGACCATGCCAAGCCCTCCAGTCTCCAAACAGGGAATGAACACTTCCAGATCTCACCAGGAAAATATGATGCAGATATCTCTTTGGGAACTGTCTCCTTGAAAGCAAAAAACTATCAGTCCTGCCAGTCCAGTGGAAGGTTTACAACTCACTTACAAACCTTTTCTGCTCTGTGGAAGGAAAACAGCACATGAAAGCAGAGTTTGTAAAACAATTCTTATCAGTGGTGCAGAAAGTGATAAATACAGGCAAATGGAATCTTACCACCCATGACTGGGGCAAGGAAGACATTTTCCTATTCTTTTTCCAGATTTTCCAAGAAGGGACATTTGCCAGCAGACCCCAGCTCCCTGCAAGGCAGCCTGCAGGAAAATGGAGCAGCCACATCTCCCCCAGCAGTGCCAGAATCAGCACAGGTCCCCTGGGATCACTCTCCAGCCTGTTCGCAGTTTGATCCCACTTAACTCAAGCAAAAATCAGAATATTTTGTTGCTAAACAGAAGACTGAAGGCTGTTATGCAAATCATTCTTATCCTAATGCACAGGGAAATGACTGAATTAGAGCAATAGGATTAGAGGCTAAATTGTCAATATGATAGCTCAACTTACAATATAGCAAAAATTAAAAAAAAAAAGGTGGCAGCAGAGCTTTTGGTCTACCAGTCAAACATTTCAAGGACTGACATCTTCTCTTTCTGTGGAAAATTCCCCTAGAGGAGGATAATGGACTAATTAAGGCAATTAAGGGTGAAGGCATCAGGAGCTTCTCTACAAATCACAGGAAAAAAGTCACCAAGGCACCGAGCCCTCTGCTTCCCTGAATCCACGCTGCCTGCAGGGTGAGGGGGGCCACACTAATGCCTTCTATCCCTGCTGGGTCTCATCTTCCCCCAGCTGGGTGGATGGAGCTGTCACCTCCTGTCTTGCAAGGAGATGGCCAGCCCCAGGCTCCATGCCATGCCAGAGGGGAGCCAGTGTGGGGCTTCCCCCTGCACTGTCACACGGGAGGCATCTGTGGCACTCGGGTCTGGAAGTCCAGTGAGGAGCCCTCTCACTCTTCTGGCCCAACAGAGGAGACAGCAACATTTTTCTGTGGTGTTACAATCTCAGAACCATAAAACCTGTGCTTCTGCCCTCATGTAGGCCTTTTTTTCCCCCTCTCTGTTCTCCCTGGCTGCAGAGCAAGCCCAGCCTGCCTGTTTCACCTTCAAGCAAAGAAAGATCAGTGGAAGTGCCTGATTGTTAAAGTACAGTACAAGTAGCACTAAGCTCTGATGTAGCAATTTCTGTCTGACACAATTTAGCTTTTGATCTCTGGATGCAGTTAATTGCTAGCTATGCAGACATTTGTGGAGGAAACAACAATCACAAACAATTTAAGAAGTGAGACGCTTGATGCTTAATCTTGCACCTGTCCTAAGAACTGAAATGGGCTTTTCTTAGTCTGGATCATGCTGCACAGAGCTGCAGAGCAGCCAAAGGCAGAACATTTCAAATGTCAAATAGATGCAAACCCACTGCTCTCCCACATGATAAAAAGAGAAAGTCACCACGATAAAAACAATAAGGTGTTCCATCCAATATATTCATATTAACAGCGTTCTTTGTATCTTGAAAATAAAGCTATAAATCATATACAGAATAATTGGGAAAAACTGCTACATTCATTGCTCATTTTGGTCTTTATTTTTTCTTCTGGTGGGCAGTTCTAGGACAGCAGAGAGCCAAGTCCTACTTCCCCAGGGGGGAAAAAAACCAAAACAATGCTATTTTCAGACAGGGAAGGGATCAAGGTAAGACAGGACAACTTTGAGTACACCTAACCAAGGTTCATATACAAGCACGTAAAACAAGTCAGGGCAAAAAACCCCCTCTGACTAGCAGCTGGTTAGGTGTGTCTCAACTCTAACTGCTCAGCTGTAAACTGCGAATCCTGCTACCCATCACCAACTTGCTTTTATTCTCCTGGGTGTAATAACTCATCTCTAACCCTTGAAAGCCTGGTAACCTGGGATTGCCTTAAGAAATGCCAAACCAAAATCCCATTCAGCCCAAAAAACCAGAGCCATCCAAGGTTTGCAGCAAGGGTTTCAGAGGGGCTATGTGAAACAGGGCAAGTGCCTCTACCCTGCTTCTGTGCTGCTGCTAGTCTGGGACATGGCTGTGCCAGAAGGTGTAGCCATGCTGTCCAGTTTATCTTGCTCCCCACAGCCTTCTTCCTTCAGATTACTCACCCCTCACACCCCACTGGTACTCTGGCATCCCCAGTACAGGGAAGGAGAAGTGCAATTCTGCACCACAGGAAAAGGCGTTTCTCTACCTCCACTCCAAATCCAACAGCCAGTTTGCCCACTGAGCAGTGCTTGGATGCTTTTAGCAAACATTCCACAATGACTCAAGCTGTCTTTCACTTTTTCCTGAGCTGAAAGATCATGATTTGATATAAGTAATCACCCTGAAATCCTAACACAGAATTTTGTTTTAATGCAGTGAACTATTTCAGCAGTTTTCCAGAGTCAAGACTAGTTTTGTTTATCCTGAATAATATTTCATCAGTTGTAAACCTTGTCACTATTTTCTTGTACCACCTTCTTCAGGCCTCTTAGGAAGATGCTGAACACCAGACCCAGGTCTTGTGTCTGTAGGATCTCCTCCTGATGTAGCAGGTGCCTGTTTCATCCAACCCTCCCTTTTCTGTGGTTTAGCCCATAAGTAACTTCTCCTGTTCCACAGTAAGTGTCATTTGTTATGAGCCATTCTTGCTTCCCTAAGGCTCTGCTGAAAGCTACATAGCCTGAACAAGCACAATATGTACACTCATGGTATCCTTCCAAGAGTTCTTGTGGCTTTCAAGCCTGACCTTCCTCTCCACACCCGTGTTTCTTCCACAAACCTTCAATTAGATCTGACCACTGCAAATGACATCTTTGACTGACCATTACTTCCCAGGATCACTTCTGAAACACTCCTGTTCAAAACCTGGCATCATGTTCCCACTTGCATCCCTCTAAACACAGAGCTGATAGTAGTGCCAGATTACACATAGTTAGCAATTCAGAAAATTCTTATTTGTGGTGTGTGTTTTTTCAGGACTCCTGTGTAAACACCATCTGGTGCTGAGAATTTGTTAATGTTTAGTTTATCAATTTGTCCTAACAAGCCTTTTCCCAACACCTCCATTTGAGGTGGTTCCTCAGACTCCCTCCCCATTCACGGTGTCTCCATCACAGTGAATGCCAATGCACACAAGGAATTTGTTCAGCTTTTTGACAATGCCATTGCTGTCTGCCAGTGGATCATTTCACACAGAGGTCATTTATTGGCCCCAGTAGCTCCTCATCATCTCTAAGAACCATGGACAGGTGCTGCACAGACAAACTGATCACATTAATATTTATACATCAGATAAACTTTAAATGCATCTATACTTCAAATACATGCTGCTAAGTTTACTATGAAAATTTCAGACAGAAAACACCAAATGTGATCTTGGTACACATCCAAATATAAATGTGAATTCTTTTGAGTATTTCCCAAACAGGAGCAATTTTTATCTTAGAGATCTACCAAAACGAACTGCTACACAAGCACGCTGTGTAGCCTCCAGTCATGTCAAACATTTGTTATCAACAGAGATGAATGAAGCCTGGAATAACACCTTTCTTTGTGTTAAATGTTCCATTGAATCCCTGAAAGTACTTGACTGGAGAGAGAGAAACCAAATACAAGATGACCCTTGCCTGGCCAGCACAGTGCTTTTGAAGCCCCTGTTCATGTGGAGAGCTGTTAAGATTCATGTGAAGTTGCTCATGAAAATTCATAACTAGTGTTTCAGTAATGGAAGGTAAAATATTTATTAAAAGGAGTGGATTGAAGACAAAAGCCCTGCAATCAGTTTACCATACATAAAATAAGCAATAAATGTGACTGTTTAACATTTACTTACAATCCCCACTGAAGCCCTTAGAAAAAGTGAAGTTGGCAATAAGGGGTAGCAGCTTCTACAGTGCTGAGAGACAATTCAGTGCAAATGAAAGGGAGGTGAGGAGAATGATTTATAAGGGCAATGATTAATCTTTTAGTTTATATGGGAATAGAGTTGGGCATTTGATTAAATATTCAAGGTAGAAGTACAACATCTAATAACACAAAATCATGTTTTGCAACGGCTTCCAAGCTCTCATTATTTCTTCTGTAAAAGTGGTTTGTATTTTAGAATATTGAGGCTTTGATTTTGGGTTTGGTTTTTCTTTGTTGCTTTTTTTTATTTTTCCTGAATTAAAGATGACATAAATACATTTAAGTGTAGAAGTGTGAAAAGTACAGAAAGAGTTTTATTTGGTAACTACTATTGTTTTTTTCATCTTCTGCTCTTCACCTGATCCAGGAGGTAAGGAAAGCAATCAAAACAATGAGGAACATACTCTTGGTCCCACAGAAAATTTGCCTTTTATAGCAGACAAATTAATTGGGATGCTGTTCAGATCTGAAATATATCACTGTGTACTCATCAGCACTGGGCATGGCGAGACATAAAGAACATTACTCACATAGATACACTAAGGATAATAAACCAGCAACACATGTCTGGGAACAAAAAGCAACACTTTTAAGCTCATCTGTCAGACTTCTCATGTACTTGAGGTGAGGAGATGGGGGGAGGAAACCAGGGGAACCTGAAATAGCATAGTGTCGTGTGGGAAGGTAATATCATCACAGCGCTCCGAGCAGCAGAGACAGATATTTAAAATTCTTTTTCATTAAAGAACATTTTTAGATGCTTGGCTATTGCCCTTCTTCTTTCTGTTTTCTGGGTATCATTTTAATGAATATGTATATTCCTGAATATTTTATTTATATATGTTCCCTCCTTCTTCATCATAATTCTACCTTGTTACTAAGTGACAAGGCTGTGCTGTTGCTATGCTCTTTTCCTCAATAATCCTGCTCATTTGATGCTGCCATTCTTCTCCCTGTACAAACAGGCCTCAGCCAACAATGGGGAGAAACAGCTGGCTTTGTTTCAAGGTCCCAGATTTCACTGCTGTTGGTAATGGCACAAGCTATGCTGAGTTCTCAGATGAGTGCCCCTCTGAGACTTTCTTACTCTTGCTACACCACAAGCTGCAGCCTCCTGGACTTCCACTCTGCCAAAGGCAAGCAAACCAAACCAAAGAGCTGAGTGATCTGCTACACTGCTAGGAGAGTGCTCGCAAGTAAATCCATCTGCAGGCACTCAGCCCTTTGAGTCATGAGACCCTGTTTGAATTCAGACATCCCACCAGAGCCCACCTGAAGTCTCACTCTTAAATTCACACAGAGAATTTAAACAAACAAAGAGATTACTCACTCACAAACAACCCAGTTACAGATATCTATTGTGCTGGGAAAACAGGTGCGTATTCATAGGGGTGTTTGCCCCAGGTGCAGTTGCAGCAGGAGTTGTAATGCCAGCTGGGCAGTACTCCATGCCGGTCCCACCTCACTGCCCAGCCCAGAGCACGCTCAGGGAGAGATAATGTTTGTGATACGGACCTCTGGAGGGGCACAGCCGCCCCTTTGGTGGCCCAGGGATGCTGGGCTGACATGTCATGGCCAATGCAGAGGGCACCAGTTCAGCTGCAGCCCCAGCCTGGCCCAGCACGCCGGGCACTGGGAGCTGGCCTCGCCAGGCTCAGGGTCCCTCCAGCCCCTGTCCCCCTGGTGCTGACAGGACCAGCCCTGTGCCCAAGGGAGGATGGGGGCTGCAGGGGCTGCTCCTGGTGCACACACGGTGCATTCAGCATGGGGGTGGCAGCAGGGCACAGGGGAGCTGCTCTGTGTGACACGGCCCTGACAGAGACCCAGCCAGCCCACTGGGGCTCCCTGCAAGCCAAGGCAAACTTCAGAAAATGTGCATTTTAGGGCCAGAGAGACCATCATTAAATATAGCATGATCTTCCAAATACACTGGGAATACTGCTTCACCCACCAATTCCTGCTCCAAATCTATTTGGATGTTTTCAAATTATGTTGACCTTGATACTATATTGCAATCTGGCTACAACATCAAAATATAGCTCTGCATTTATAAAAGCTTACACTGTAGTATCAATCAGTTTATTTTTTACTAAATACATTCACACTTCTATCTCACACATCTCAAATTTTAGCTAACAACAACCAATGGTTTAGTTTAAAATATAAAAAATATCCTGTGTTATGCAACCACAACTAGGGAAAATAAAAAAAAAAATACAAACAGAAAACAGGCCCGTTTGTTTTCTCTCCTGCTGTGATTTGAAAAGCAGATGATCTGTGTTTTTTTACAATTGCTTTAAGACCATAGCTTTGTAAGCCAGGCTGCTGATCTGAGCCAATTTTTCCAGTTGATTTGCAGACCCTTTAAAATGGGTGTTTCTAATCCCGTTGTAAACACAGACATGACAGATACCATCCTGGCAGATACCTCTCGAGCAACAACGTCCATCACAGCTGCGAGAGACGTGCTGGGGCAAGGCTGGTCTCCCTCATCCCACTGCATAATCCCAGGTTTTCACACAGTAAACTTTTGTATCTGAGCCCAACAGCCTGTTCACTGAAAGACCAGACCTCATTTTCCCAAGCTCTCTTGCATTCCAGTTATTTTTCCACCCCTGATAAAGGCTGGTGTGCTGCTAGTTACCCTTCCCTCCCCTGTCCCACTCCCCAGTTCCCTCACCAAGAACCACTGCATCAAAGCTTTCAGGCCCTAATTGCTCTATTTTAGCATGGTTAGCAATTAATTTAAGTCGCAAAAATAGGGAGCCAAAATTCACTGATGCAGACATAGAGATTTCCAGTGTGGAAACAAACTCGCCTTGTTCCCCTTGAAGTCTGATTCTTGGCATGTTTAATTTTAAGCAAAATATATCTCTTGCTGAGTGGATAGTCGGCTTGAAATCTGAACACTCAAGATGTCAAGATGCTCAATGGCAATAAGTGGCACATTTTCCTCAGCTTCCTTCAAAAATTAATTGTTTTTGGTCTGAGAATTCTGAACTTAATTTGGCTGCTCGTCCAATGAGATGTCACTCATGCAAAGGTTTGTTTCTGCTTGAAAACCACATTGAATATGGGTATTTAAAAATGAAGCAGCAGCAGCGCATGGTCAATATAATACTGGAAATTGCCTTTCACTTTTTTATCAAGATGAAGAATGCTTCAAGTTTTTTAAGTTTTCCTCTCAAACACACCCGACACTCTATTTCTTCAGGAAGTCATCCCATACTGAGTTCAGCTAGCATTTTTTTAAGAAGAGTACCAACTATTGTCCAGGATAAGGCAACAAATTTACAGCAATTTTTAGCAAAGGAGAAAAAGTCTAATTAGCTATTTCTCAGCTTCAGTCTTGACAATATGTACATGACCTGTTTACCTCATTTTTGCCAGGCTTTCTCACCAGGCTCATTATCAAGCTATAATAGCATCTGGCAATCCCAGGCACACCTACAGATTGGGTGGAGAAGTAATTGAGAGCAGCCCCACAGACAAGGGCTTCAGGTTGCTGGAGGATGAGGGCCTGGGGGACAGCCCAGAAAGCCCAAAAAACCAAATGTGTCCTGGGCAGCACCAAAAGGAGCATGGGCAGCAGGTGAGGGAGGGCATTCTGCCCCTCTGCTCTGCTGTGCTCTGCTCTGCTCTGCTCTGCTCTGGTGAGACCCCACTGCAGTGCTGTGTCCTGCTCTGGGGTCCCCAACACCAGAGTGACATGGAAGTGTTGGAGCAAGTCCAGAGGAGGGACACGGAGTGGAGAAAGGGACTGCAGCACATCCCCTACGAAGGCAGGCTGAGACAGTCGGGGCTGGTCAGCCTGGAGAAGCGAAGGTTGTGTGGAGACCTCATGGCAACCCTGCAGGAGCTGAAGGGGCCTGCAGAGAAGCTGGAGAGGGACTCTTCATCAGGAACTGCAGTGACAGGACGAGGAGTAATGGGTACAGGTTGAAAGAGGGGAAGTTTAGGTTAGATATTGGGAAGCAGTTCTTTACTGTGAGGGTGGTGAGACACTGGTTCAGGTCAGAGAAGTTGTGGATGCCTCATCCCTAGAAGTGTTCAAGGCCAGGCTGGATATAGTTTTCATCTGCCTGGTCTAGTGTGAGCTGTTCCTGTCCATGGCAGAGGGGTTGGAACAAAGTGATCTATAAGGCCCCTTCCAACCATACCATGATTCTATGAACAATGATAAGAACAAATATAAAGAGTGGTCAATTCAGATGTAATATTCAGCACTATGAAGATGCCTTGAATGAACTGCCAGCAAAATTACAATTAAGTTTTGACAGAAGCATTTGATAGAATAGTTAATAAAAAAATTACTTACTAAACCTTAACATTTTTAATAATGAAAAACTTAAAATTAAGAATGACCTAATGTGAATATTTAATTAGGCCTAATAAAATGTAAAATCAAGACTAATTCCAATAACTAATTCTAAGGACTGACTTATTTTTTGACCACTTTGCTTGGTTATCAGGGGGAAAAAACTTCACAACCATTTTACAATTCATTGCTGAAAATAAACTGGAGCCAACTGCCTCTTTTCAGGAAAGCCATGGTGCCAGATTAGCACACAAAACATATTTTTAAGGAATTTTAATTTTTTCTCCTGAGGAATAGTAAAATAACCTGGATGAATATAATTACTATCCAAGAGGCAGCACTTTGAGCTATACACATAGGGTAACAGAGCACCTTTTATTTTTTTTCCTAGTTGTCATTGCCAACAGCCCTACCCAATTCCAGCTTTGAAGTCTAATTTGGAAATTTTTCCCAGGGCACCAGCCTATGATTTCTTTTTTCCTGCAGCATCCCATGGCTCTATGGAAACCATGATACACTTGTGCTCACCAGTAATCACCACTATTGCAGAATGGATGTGAGCAGGGGAAATGACACCTGAGTTGTGAGTGGGAGAGGGGAGGGAGCCCACATTGCTGAGGTCCAGGTGATGCCTTGAGAAGCTGGAACAGAGGCTAGGCAGAGTTAAGAGGAATAAAGTGAATATTTATTGAGAGGCCTTCAAAGGCCACACCCTGGCAGCTACCAGTGCCACAGTCATGGCTCTGCCCAGATGGCTCCAAGATGGAAGCCAAAGAGATCTTGATCACAAGATCTCACTTTTTTTTTTGTTTTGGTCCATTTGCATTCAGAAGTCAACTGTCCAATTAATAGCCACAAATCATGAAGTTTCATCCTTCTTGCTTGCTTGCCTGCCCTCCTCTTTTTACATGGTTTATGTTTTGGGCCTGAAGTTTGAAGAGATTGTCCTTGAGTCCCCAGCTGGAATAGGATTGTTTTGTCTTCACCACTCTGTGAAAAGTTCCTAGTAACCCTTAATATAAAGCTGCATGCCAAAGCAGACCAGAAAAACTTGAGGCATCACAGGCTGGGGTCTGGTCCCTGAGGACTGAATTGGGTGTTGGTGGGTCAGAGGACAAAGTGTGAACCCAGCACTGGTGTCACATCTCCACCTCTTGTTTGTTGATCACGTGTGTTTTCGAGGCTGGGTAACCACTGAAAAACAGAGATTGCAGTTAAATGTGTTGCAGTCTTTTGTTTCAGCTTCTGATTCGGGCTAATTACCATTTCTCTTACCCAAGACTGGCCCCTTCCACTCTTTCTTGCTGCCCCAAATTCATAAAGACTATCTTGGAGTTTCCTTCTTTGAACACTGAGGAGTTCCATCACTCAAGCTAATTCATATTTGAGACAAAACATGCAAGGAAGATGGAGTATCTTCTTACAGATCAGGGACGTGCAGGGATGGGTCAAGATGGGGAAGATGTTGCACCATTCTGGTGCCATCTCATTTACAGCTTTCAGGGAATGCTCCTACCAGAGACAGCGTCTGGCCAGCCAAGTCTGGGGACTGAGCTCCAGTTTGGGAGAGTAAGCAAGCAGTAAAGATTCTTTTCCTAATAACCACCAGAGCCCAGCAGTCAGGTCCTTGGCAGTTACCTCCCTGTGTCTGGACAGCTGTTACTCCTGGGGCAGAAAATTGTCATGTGTTCCCATGAGTGAGAAATTATGGTGAAATTCCACGTTGAAAACTGACTGCAAATGCAGCACCTTCTCACATAACCAACCTGCTTACTCTGTGAATTGTCACTTCTGCTGATTTCAGGTGACTGAAATAGATTTTTACTACCTTCTGCTTTCTAGTTGCATAAAACTGACAACATTGGGAGCAAGACAAAGAGAAAATAGTTTTCTCTATTTCATCAGCTTTCACTTTTCGTTTACCAGGGACAGTGCAGAATGATGCCAGAAGACATGGCTTCAAGTACAGATCCCAACCAGGTATGAAAAACAATCAATACAGACCCCCACACCACACTTTCTCCTGGGTTATTTTTCAGAGCAGAGCCACTCTAATGCTTTATAAAATTACTTCCTCAAGACTGCATTTTTGAAGCAGCACGGCTATTTTTAGCAACCAAAAGAGACTCTGGAACGACCAATCTAAAAAAAAAAACCTGTGAGGTACATCAATACCAGCTCACCTGACATCCTCAACTTTGCACCTACACTACTAAGGGGTCTTTTAGTTTATCTCATCTGACAGAGAATATCCCTAACAATGAATTTCTAGTGGAGTGGTTCCTCCAACACCATTCAGCAGTCTTGGCACTGAGCTAACATGGAAGGGGAGAGTAACTTAATGAATACAAAACACCACAGCAGATAGGTTTTCCTAAGTGCCTTCAGTAAGAGATGAAGGAAAGAAGCCCAGGGGAAGGAAGGTCTGGCAATGTCTTTGTCATCACACAGCCATGTCAAGGCACCAACTTGGCCCATGTAGATGCTCCAGGCTCTGTGTCTATGCCCTGGCAGCAGAAATGGTATTGGTTCTGTTTGCTTCTTTTTAGTGCAGGGTATTTGTATGGCATTGACAGGTCTTCAGGTATAACAAGGGAAAGAGTAAGCAGACAACAGATGACACATTTTGTGCTGTGCAAGGAAACATGGTGAACAAAGACCACCGAGCATTTAAATCCCCACCTGGTCAATTATGAAATTACATATTTATCTATTGTTGCCCAGAGGAGGGAAATGTTCAGATCTCTGGCAGTTTTGCTGCAGCACCAGCTGCAAGACATGCCAGTAGCTCTAATTGCTGAAAACTTTGTTGTGGTGATGAAATCAATGCTTTATCTTCACTCTCAGTAACAGCCAGGGATACTGATTTTAAGCCGGAGTCTTTCCTCACGGAGACATATGCCACTGCAGTAACTGGCTTAATCAGCCCTCTGATACACGTGGTCACGGATCATGTCTCCTTCAATTCTTTACACACCCAACACTCAAAATGCAGATGCCCATCATTTGAAGGCCTAAAACCCTTTTTTGCCAGATTCCTCACCTGGGGGAAATTATTTCTAAATCCCAAAGCTAGCAACCAGGACAGCTGTTGCTGGTACCAGTGCTGAACCAGTCAGCATTTCAAGCCATGGCCACTGCTCTCTGCCTTGTGCCAAACTCTGCAGCAGCTGTGCCTGAGGGGAGTGAGGCCAGTCCATCCATACCCTCCCCAGCATACTTGGACGGGTGGTGAAAGAGAAATAAATAATTTCCTGTCACTTCTTGTCTTCCCCTCAAAATGGGGTGAGGCCCCCTCAGGGCACCTGGAGGAGCTGCTGTCTGCTCGGGGGCTTCAAGGGAAGCTTCAAGAAGTTCATGAGCAGGGAGAGGGATATTGCCACCCATTTTGGGCTAGGAAGAAATACCAGTTTCCAAAGCTGACAGATGTTCACCGTGGTGTTCGGTGGAACAGATTGCACATCCACAGTGCAGCCTGGCCTCACCACCGGCAGGGAGATGAGCATATCCCAGACCAAAGCACCCTGGATGTTACCTCCCACTTCCCAATCATAACCAGTAACTAGCTAAGTTTCTGCAGAAGCAAACCCCTGGTTTGCATATTTTAGGATGGACTGCAAAGTCACGAACAGCCAAGCTGACACCTACCTTTGAGGATTTGAATAAGGACTGTCTCCATACCATTTCTTCTGCTCAGCACCTTGTGGGTTGAATTTTTATTGGGAAGATTGACTCTTTTACCAAGAACCAAATACTATGTGATGTTTGTGAACTAATTTGGGTTTTTTTTGGGATAACAAAAGCCATATTCCACAGATGGCTTTTAGTCTGCTTTTCTTTCATCCATGTACAGGGGGGATAGTAAGGTGCAGATCTCAAAGAAAAGGGTAATAAGTGCTAAAGTGAGAAATAAAGTGCTATAAGTGAGAAATAACATGTGGTGATGTCACAAATTAATTTTTCAGGGTCACTCAAGGAATCATCATCAAAGATATCAGTAAAAATGGGTTTAATATGTCTTTATAAAAATGGGCATTAGCAAAGTTCAGTGACAAGGTTTAGTCTATTACCTACCACATGGATGAAACATACAAAGGCAAATCAAGTTAAAATCCATTTAGAGTGACAGAGACCAAAGATACAACAGGGTATGGGAGGCTCTCCCCTTGAGTCATGAGGCTCAGAGTGAACCCTCTTGCTTTCTAAACTCGTGATGAAACCTAGCTGCACCTAGGACCAATCTTAGTCTCAGACTTGGACAACTGTTTGTATCAAAGAAATCAATTCGTTTGTAAAGGAATCAATTACATTATTTCATTAGTATTAATTTAGCATGCTAATCAGCCATTTACCAAGGATCTGTTGCAAAGAAGGAATCTCTCTGCCTTGGGTAAGGAAGGATATCTTGATCTCAGGTAAAGAATCTCAAACCTCTAGAGACTTCCCAGCTCCAGTGGAGATCCCACTTATGCAGCCATGCTGCCGAGAGGGAGAGCTCAATTAGGCTGTCATATTTATGGGACAAAGCTGTTGGCTCACAGTTCAAGTGCATACAGCCAGAAAAGTAAGCATGAGATTCCTCTTACCCACACTTACGAGTCTTGGAAAAACTACCCGCTCTCCTTGCATTAACTGCATGCTTGGTGTTCCAAGTCCATGTGCATCAATGCTCTCTGGGTCACTCTGCCCCTTTGTGGCTTCCCTGGGGAGATTTTGTCTTGCCTACGGCCCAGGTATTTACCTTCTTTGGAGTTTGTACCAGACTGCTGCTAGTTTGGTTGAGGAGGTTGAGTGCATTCATCACAGGTGAATGCTCTGAGTCTGTCAATTTGTCAAATCTGTCTAGTTTGTCAATTTGTGCAAATCAACGTCAGTGAAACTGAGTAAGCTCCCTCCACTGGGGAGCTGACCCTTTACTGCAGACATTTCCCGATTCTCAGCTGCCAGGAGGATGAAACAGCAGGCTGGTTCTAAACCCATCTGAGTGACTACACCCAAATATTTCCAAATATTTTTAATGTTCCTTTCCTGTTTGTCAGGGTTACATATCCTTGGATAGAGTTTCTGTAACAAGTTTCTAACCCTCATATACCCTTAAAATTGCCTGTAATGTTAGAGATAGCTCTAATTTTGCATTAAACCAGTCATAACTGCAGAGCTGTTATATCCTGTGCATCTTGCCTCAAGGCACAACGTAAATGAAAGTGGAGCTAAGAACAGGGCCTTGTGTCTCAGCTGAGGAGAGAAGCATGTGTCGGCCTCCATGAGGAGAAGTAGGTCATGTGTCTAATAACAAGCAACTTTTTCCTTTTTATTTTTTTATGAAGAAAAAAATAAAATGTCAAAAGTATCAACAGATTTGAGCTGATCTATTCTCCTTGCCTCATTCCTAAGCAGATATACTATATATACAAGAAAAACAGACAGACAGAAAATTCCCAAAGGAGAATCTTGTCTTGTTTAAGATATAATGAATTCAGTCTTCAGAGACCATGAAGTCTAAGAGTTTTTAAGCTCTGTAAAGTCAGTCGAATAATTATCTCACAAAATGCATTTGTGTAGATGAAGTCCCTCTGGTTTAGCTGTTTTCCTGCTATGAAATGGAAAGCTGCTAGCTGCAGGGAAATCAGAGAACATAAAGTTTGCGTAAACACCGCTTTCCACTTGTATTCCTCATCTAAGTTTTGGTGATGAAGCACCTTAGAAATAAGGCTTCTCTGTGACACAGACTTCTCTCCCAGCTGCATGTGCAGACAACCAAAGTGAAACACTAAAATAAGGAAAATTAAACGTGTTGCCAAACAGTTGAGTGTTAAACAAGTCATTAACTGAAAATCTTACACTGGGTTGAAATACAGACATTTCAGAAAAACACCCTAATCAAACACTTTTTTTCATTAAGTTCATTAAAAATAGAGCATTACTTGAATTGCAAAGTGACTGTGTCATTAACTTGATTAGTTTTTTTCAGATGTAGAATATTTTGCATTTAGGAGATAAAATCTGGCAGCGTGGCCCTATGGATATGGAACTGGATTAAGAATTAATCCATTAATTGGCTGGGCAATTGGGCAAAGTACATAATCCCTCTGCATGATTCATATTTCTTCATCTTTAATACAGAGTTTTTATGCACTTCAAATTTCCCAAAGTGTTTTGATTTACACAGATAAAAGGCTTATATTAATTACTATAGATGAATACTGAAATGCCATAAAAGCATTGCTTAATGAAATATTGATTTAAAAAATATCAAGTAGGACTAAGTCCTCGCCTTAGAAGTTGAGGAAATGCCTGTGAAATGGGGGTCTCAGATCGGTCTCCTCAGAGATGATTCACAGCTCTGAACAGAGGAGCAGACAGGATACTCAGAAGTACCGAGTTGTTCAGTGGAAAAGCCAAACCCTGAGTCTCCTAAATTACCATCTGGGATTGCCATTAGCAGTCCAACCACAGGCACCTAAAATGCCACCAGTGTTCACAGCAAGATCCCTGCTGACTCCAGTGTCTTTGGGATGCTTTTTTTGTTAAGTGGAAATGAAACCTAAGGGAATTGGGGGTATTATTTCATCTCTTGCAAAAAGCTTCCAATTGTATGCTCTGTCTCTTTTAGTGGAGAGTAGCCTGGACCTGGAGGGGCAGGGGGAGCACTTAAAAGTTAGTAGCTGTTAAAGGCTGTGTGGAGTCAGAGACCAGAGACAGGGGAGCAGGAGACAGTGGTTTCTGATAACTAAATTAGGGAATCAACAGGGAGCTGTTTAGGCCTATACGTGCAGAAACATTTACAGTAACCCATAAACACCTACATTTTAATGCACCATGGGTATTTTAGGTGGCAGTGGTATGCTGAAGAATTTCAATAATGCAGTCAGAATGTTTAACCTTATAGTTAATAGGGCAATGTGACAACAGCATTGTAATGGATGTTCTGTCATTGGAAGGGCTTGGAAAGAGGCTGAAAAGCAAATTGAAGCATCTGAGAGGTGAAAAATCATGTGACCAGTATGCAATGGGTTAAACTAAATAATTCCACCTTTTTACCCCCACAGTGATGAAATGTGACTCCTTTATTTTTATGTTCCCATTATAGTCCTTTCTTCATTCTGCCCTTTTTTGTGTTACTATGTTTTCCTCTTAGAGTTCCACATTTTTGCACTTCTTTCTTCACGCTATTTCATGTACTGGGTAGGACTGAGATAAAACTGACCACAATCGTGTTTACTGAAGCTACAGTGAAAGCTGCCTAAAAGTTTATCAATCTAACTCACTTTTCTTCCCTGCCAGAAAATCACTGGGAGAGTGGCAAGGGATGAGAATGGCTAACTCAGATTTGAAGCCCTGAGGCTGCATCTGCCAGTGCATCACAGGTCACAGAGCGACTCTGGCAGTGCTGCTCATTCACCAGAAAAAGAGAAGAGACACGTGCAAAGCCGTGCTCTCACCTCTGCCTGCTTCCCAGCCTAGATCTGTGGTTTCTGAAATGAAATCTGGCTGCTGGGGAGGCCAATGGCACAGCATGGCCATTAGCATTCACACCACACTGGGGCTGCAGATGAGCACCTGGAAACAACCCAGGGCTTTGGGCTGCAGAAAGCCAGGTGAATCTCTGAGAAACTCCTTATTGGACTTCAGTGCAGACAGGTATTTTATCACAGGTATAATTTTAATTGCATCCATAATCCCACTGTATCTGTAGCGTTATTCACATCTCTCCATTTAGGTACTTTCTGTAAGTACTTTGCTGAATCTGTTCCTAGAGGCTTCTTTTTTTTTTTTTTTTAACCATGTGTAGACCTCTTACTCCACACAATAGTTTGACAAGTTTAATGAACAACCTGAGCAGCACTTAAGTGACCCAGAAGCAGAGTTTAAAGCACAGACAGAAGTCAAGACAGATCAAGTGAAGAAAGATAAAAATTCCAATAGGGTAAAACTCTAAACTTGTACCAAGTGCCACAAGTATCCCAGCCAGCTTCTTAGAGACCCATGCAGGGGTGAGGTGACATTCAGCAGGAGCCTGGGGCACTGAGGTTGGGCACATAATAGTAGAGAGAGCAGAGTGAGACATGAACAAAAAAGTAAGAAAACAATAAACACGCAGTGAATGTCTGGTCAGCCTGCAGAGCCCACCCACAGTGGGGTGTTTGAGGGAAGCCTGTGAAAGGCAGGAGCCTGTAGCCTCCTGCACAAGGCACGTGAGCTCTCAGCTCTCTGCAGCTCTGTGCATGGCACATTAAGAGGAGCAATTCAATGCAACAGAAATGATAGAAGTGAACAATAAAACCCTCACTTTACTGGTTTATGGTGTGGGGAGTGGGAAAATCTCTCATTCATCTAACCTGCAGCAAGGCACTTCTGGGTTTTTGCTGGTGTCAGTCAGAGAGTTGCAGGCACAGAAGCTCAAGGCACAATAATTCATGTATTCTCTCAGGATCATCTGTGCCATCTACAAGAGCCACTGATAAAAAGAAACCAAACCCAACAGAGAGCAGGTTAGGGTTCAGTTTTGCCTTTTCTGCTGGTATCCAGAGTGCAGTCCTCCATCTCTGTGACTGCCCTGTGCCAGCTGCTTCCTTGGGTTAGCCTGGTCTGCAACAATACAGAAGCATAAATAAAAAAAAATATCTCCACAGAAATAATTTAAAGGGATGATCTAGAATCACAGACTGAGTCCTCATCCAGGGCTTCAGTTTTTCAGTGATCTGCTTTCTTCAGACTCCATGCTATATTCATACATCCATCTCATTTTAAAGAGTGGGAAAATTAATTCTGATTTTAGCTTTGTCACTTCAGGGAATGAAGAGGGAAACAGCCCACTAAAATAGATCTGAACTCAAGTCATGAGGTGAAAGTCTAACTCTTTATGAGTATCCATTTAGTATCTAGTAAAAGTACTGAATATTCTAGATTGTATCAATCTGATTTTATAGTTCTCTGAATAATGGAGACAAATCTGAAAGCTGGTTCTATTAAACTCTTCATATAAAAACAAAAGCTGGGAATCAGAAAAAAAAAAAAAAAGGAAAGTGTGAAAAAGTTCACTTAAATTCCCTTTTTCTTCCTCACTATAACTTCTCTCCCACTATCACGTCAGTGATTCAAATTCTACTCCACCATCTGTTCTGAGAAGAAACAAATGGAATCCGTCTAATTTCTGGAAATTCTGAAACAACCTGGGTAATCTCATTTCAGCAAAGAATCTGAATATCAGTTAGCTTTCTGATCTTTATATTTTACAAGAAAATGCAGCTGATCAAAAGAATGCTTATGGAACAGAAAGCAAACATCCCAAAAGAGTAAATATGGACCTATATATACATATATACTCTATTGCTCTGCCTAATGTACTCATGACCTCAAGTGACAGAGAAGTGTCTCACTCAAGCTGCCAGACTGTGAGTCTGAAGGATGTTCACAGCAAAGTTACTGAAGAAAGTTCCCTGAAAACTCTGGATTAAAAGTTAAAAGTGAGTATCGAATCTGTAATCTAACTTGGCAGATTTGAAACCATGTTTTTAACCTTGTCAACTGCCCATGAGTTACACAGCATGAAAAGCATCCCTTCCCTTTGATGGCCAAGGCAACTGTACATCATCTTTTCACTGTGATGTTTGAGGAACATGACAGATGAGCCTCCTCCATGTTCCTGTTCAATGCTGAGAGGTGCAATTTTACTGACAATGCACATCAGCCCCTCTCCAGGAAAAAAAGAGTTTTCAAAAAAAAATAGATTGAGAGGGGAAAAAAACCCTTTTGGAAGAACTCCTGCACTTTTTCACCTGTATTCCTTACTTAGCCTCTTTCCACGTGTGAGGTTTACACAGAGGTAACAGGTAAGAGTGAGAAGAACCAGAGCTGTTACTCCTCCCATTAAAGACAAGTGTGAGTAGTTATGGAAGCGCCCTACAGATCGCTGGTTAAATGTACAGTGACTAACCAGACACCACAGCAAGGAGTCTTTAATTGCAGCCACCACCTCTCCTGAACATTGCAGACTTACCTCATACTGGTCTATAAAACAGGTAACTTTCAGATTCCCTCTGAGGAAGAGCACGTTCCATCAGCCCAGGCACTTGGAAGTAGAGCCTGGTGGGGACTTCAGTCTCTTCTGCTGCAAATTTCTCTTTTGCCTTACAGGTGTCAATAGGTGGTTTCTAAGCTGCTGTCTAGTGAGGGCAAAATCTGGCATGCAGATACACAAACACAGCCAGTGGAAGTCTGAAACATCTGAAAGTTTTCTTCCTTAAGTACATTCTAGAGATATACTTCAAAGTCTTCTGACAGCCGACTCACACCTTAGTTATTCTTTGACCTGTGTGGTCCAGACAGAAATGATGACAGTGCTAGTTTTGGAAATAGTGGGCATAGGAGTCACCTTAAGAGTGAGCTCTGTGGCAGTTCTTAACATGACATGATCCTGAAGAATAGCATCCTGCTGAAGTCTAGCAGTCAGAGCATTTGCTTCTGCCACTTCCCTCCTGGAAGCCTGGCAAATAAGTAAGAAGTCTCAGTGCAAACCAGAATTATTTCAGTTCACAGGAGAGTAGTACCCAAAGGCCCCGCTCTGAATATGGACTGCCTTACTCTGTCATTGTACAAACAATCCTATCCCAAAAGATAAAGAAAGTATAAAAAGTCAGATACAAATCAGATAAAATCAAGTGCAAATAAAAACTGCTCCACACAGAATCCTGAATCCTGTATGAGCGACCAGTTATATAAGAAAAGAAAATGGAAATTGTTTTAAAATTACTTACAAAGTACTAGAAAATGAGGCCAGTACAGGAGAGGGAGAAGAATACAAATGATTCTTTCAAAGTTTTAAATTAATCATTTGTCACCACTGGTCTCCAAAAATTTGTGATCTTAAACCATTATTTTAGCTAAAACAATATTCTTGTTTCAACATCTTCCAGACTGCCAAGACTAAGTGAACCCTACATCAACACAGCAGAGGAAACAATTTCAGAAAAAGGTTCTTATTACATGGCAATAATGAGAAACATCCTCGTGGCTCACTGTGGGCCTATTCAGAGCTACTTTCACTTTCTTCTGCTTCTGTCTACACAACTCTGCTGAGAACCAAAATATATTATCCTGCGCTGTGGGTTGATCTGTGGCTAGTTCAGCACCTCACCTAGCCCAGGTATCGCTTCATACCACTGCTTTGACCTGCCTGTGTTCCCACTTTTTTATTTTCATTTGCTGGAACTGACATTGGATATCTCTTCCTCAAGAAATCCTATGTGGCAGCACCCCAGGTTCCCTAATGAAGACAAAACTGGTTTCAAAAGATTTAACAAACACTATTAAAAATAGACTCTACATAGCAAATCTGGATCTCAACTGAATTTAAGGGTCATCATTTTGTTATTCATATTGTAACAATGTAAATTCTTACACTAATTTATTTTTCTTATCACAATTTTAATTTTATATTTATTTATTTTTACTATCACAGTTAGCTATATTTACAGTATTCAAGGAGGGGTATGATTTCAAAACAGAAGTCTTGGGAAGTGAGCGCTATTCCTTTCAGACATCCACTCTCCAAAAGCTTCCTTGGTTGATTTCCCTTGAATAGATTATCTGTATTAAAAGATGTACCAAAACACACAAACACTCTGTTCCCCTTTTAATTTAGGCTCCATTTTAGCTAATGAGGCAGACACTGAAGCTGTACTTTGAATACCTGGCTTTTATGGATCAAAGAATAAAAACTGCTTGGCATGTGGATTTTATTACTGTCAGAGAATAGATCCTCTTCTTCTTTTTCACTTCTATTACTCACACCACTGTCACATACTGACTTTTTAAGGTTTGTACAATGGGTTAAGATAACTCCACAGATGAATGTTGGTGGAATTCAAAGCAGCAAATAATTTTTCATCTGCCTCCTGCCTCTGCTGACCATTTAACTTTCTAGACCTAGCAGGTGATGTGAGCAAGTACTCCCTCTATTTAAGCTGATGTAATGCCTTTAGAATGGATCTTAACAGAGGCAGTAGACAGGATTCTGTAATAGTTTAGCTCCCTGTCCAATTTATTACCTTTCTGTCACCTTCTTAGATATTGCCAGATCCCTGAAACACTACAGTTCTTTTCTCTTCGCTTCATATATGTGACACTTGATAAATAATTTGATAGCACTTTGTGGTGCAACGAACTCCACTCAAATAAAATTTCTCTATCCTCACACCTCTGACCCCACTCCCAACTTCAAATCATCAACAGACCCCAAGGACCAAGGTTATGAATTCATATCAGTTTGAAAAGATATAAAAACAATTTCAGTGAGCACAAGAAACTATCTGCCCTTCAAAAAAAGACAGAAGTGCAGAAGTACTTTCAAACACTCCTCGAGCATAAAATCTATCCCTCATGGACATCCCATCAGAGGGATGCTTCTTGGCTATCTTCAAACTTCATCAAGGCCATATTCATAGCTTTGTCTGCAAGTTGTGAGTAACCATGTGTGTGTCTATAAATTCAAGATTCAGCTTCATCCTTTAACTTTATTTCAGGTCTTTGCAACGAGAGGCAAAAATCTTTGGGACTGAAATTCCACGTCGCTTTGGTTTCGTTCAAGCAGCCTTTGGCCTCTCTTTTATGAGAAACTCCCTATCACTTTATATCTCTGTAAAGTTTTCACAGCCTGAAGATGTCTCTTGGGAAAAAGGTGAATTAAGAGCTATCTTTATCTTTAGTGGCCAGCACATTTAAAGCTATTCTTCCTTTATGGACCATCAGTGTAACACAGCAGTACCAGAGGAATAAGTACAGTCTAACATCTGATACTTGGGATCCTGCAAAAATAGAGCAAACTTCCTAACAATCAGATCAAAGTTCAGAATAAAGGTTGTACAAATAGTAACACCAAAAGCTAGTAAGAGAGCCCCAAACAAACAAACAGGGAAAAAAAAAAAAAAAGCCACACAGAGAAAAAAGAACCCACACCATAGAACTAAACAAAAACACAACAAAGAGAAATGAGGATGGGAAAAAACTCCAGTTATGCCGTCTGGATGCTCAAAAAAACAGATAAGAGAAATAGTTGGGTGAATAAAGGAGGATATACTCACCCACCTCACAATTTCCCAACAAACCAAGAAATCAGTGACCAAGAGCTGAGATTAACATAGACCTGAGAAAAAATCTGATTAGCATGTTGATCCTTATTTACAACACAGAACTGGGAAACCAGGAAACCTTGGACGACTACCTAGGAATTTAATCCTCAGAGATCTGTCACACTATGTGTTCCTGGAAAATAATTCTGATAGAAAATAAAAACTATCTCTGTAAGTGAGTAATGTGAGAACAAGACAAGGTGAAGACACAATAAGCTTAGGCCTGACATAAAGAATGTACTAAACATTATGCCTTGACTGAGAGAAGTTTAGTATGAGAAGCGCTCCATGGGGAAGAACAGCAAGGTTTCAGAGAGCAAGCTGAGAAATGGTGACTTGGAAAAGAGAATTACCTACAGGATAAACAAAAGCTTTTAGTAGGGGTTTAAGCAGCAGTCACAGTACTGCAGTCCACATGACAGAATGATGCCAGAAGGAGCTGAGCCCCACCTGCTTGTTCAGCTCTCTCCTTTCCAGGGCCAACAAACCCTAAATCCAGCTCCTGAAGTGCCACCAACTGCTCATCTGCCACACAGAATGGAGCAGCATTGACCCTTTGAAACCCAAGCAACCATTACACATATCTATATGGTGAATATGGATATAGGTAGCTATGGGTGAAGTCTGGGGGAAAAAAAAAAAGAAGATGAACTGTGAAAAGTGGAGGGGGCAAAGATGAAAAGAACAATAAAGTCAGAGCTGACCTTATAGGTGGGGACAAGCTGCTGAAGTGCCCTTAAAAATTTATTATTAAATGACTCATCCATTTCCAAATGCCAAAATGACTGTGTCCAAAGAACTGCTCATTAAGTGTCAGGTAAACACTGAGATCACTGAGCTTTTCCAATATTTCCCTAGGAACAAACTGACCACAAAAGTGCTAAATACTTCTGCAAATTCAGCACGGACATAGCCCTCTGCAGCAGGATGATGAACCAAGACACATCTGTGTATGTGGATGTACACAGCCCTGAGCTCACCTGTGTCTGATATTAAGGTAATGGAGGGAAACAAGGAATGAACAGATTTTGCCTGGGTGGCATTCATATCCCAAGGAACAGATTCACTTCAAGCTTTGAGTGGTAGGACAGTACCTGAATTTGTGACCTTAGAATACAACTGTACTCAATACATCAAAAAGGAGTTTCATATAACCAATCTTCTGCCTTTCTGAGCACGGAAATGGGATGTGAGTTAAGTTGAGAGTTGACATCCCGATGACAGGTAAGAGAAGACAAAATTTGAAATAATTTCTGCAAAACATTTCCCTCCAGCCTAGACACAAAACTAGGCTCAGGTACACTGGAGGGAACCTCTGGGCTCAGCTCCTGTCCAGAGGAGAGGCTGCTCCAACTAAAGATTTGCTGAAACTGAGAAAAGCAATAGAAGAGCTGGGCTAACTTAGCACACACAAAACTGCAATCAAAGGTCTGAATGGAGGTGTTTCAGCACTGAAGTGCTGGGGGTAGTGACAAAACATCCCTAGGACACGTTTCCCATTAGAAATTGGAGACAAGCTGTATGAAGACAAGTCTTGAACTCTTGGATTAGCACTTTAAGTGACACATATCAAGGGAAACTACTGAGGGATTAAATGTAATTTTGTGCCCTCTGCAGTCACACCAGTTTGCAAATATGCTCAGGGAGCCAGATCAGGGTTCAATAATGCTTGCAAGAACAGTGACAAAGTGACAATCCAGGTGTGTGGATGTGAGTTTTATATAGTTTTATTTGGCAGCATTTACAAGGACCTCTGTATTTTTGAGGTCATCCTTTTTGTTGCCTGTATTTCTGAGTGCCACACCTTCTTTCACTTAAAGCAACAAATATTTTCACATTTTAAATGTGAGTACACACAGACTGCAAATATAGTAGTCTGATGAGATGCTATTATGACCTTTGCAGCATAGTCCATTAGAATATTTCAATTCACTTTCACATGCTTTTGGTACTTCAGAGTTACTTGTATCATAAAACTAAAGATGTTCTATGTTCTTATCATTTGCTGATAAGAAAACCATCAGTCTTACAAGGTGAGCAGCTAGTATTTATGTATACCTTGGTTTTGATCGTGAACCATATCTTTTAGCAGGAAATTAAAATCTCCTGTGGAAGAGTATCAAACCCACGCTTACAAAACCCATCAGTGGAAAACACAGCTGATGTCTCTTCGGAGGATTTAACTTGACCATGTCACATTAATCACCTCTGAAGCAAAGGAATGACTCATAATTGTTTTCCATTACCTTGTGTTTGCTTTTTCAGCATTGCAAAATGCTTCAGCCAGGACCATGGATCATAAATCTCATCAGACTTGTAGACAAGACTCTGAGTGGTTTTTGCCATGCTGTGTTTCATGCTGGCCTTTTTCTTCTGGTTACAAAAATCTGTTTAAAATCTTGGTATTTCTGAAGCATCAATGTTTCCAGCCTTCTATACTTTTGAACATAATGCTCCCATCATTCCTTATAGATGGTAATATGAATTTATAAGGCTGTTCCACATTGTCTCTGACATCCTCAGACCTATTTGCTTTCCAATGAAGCAAATGAAGCACTTCCAATGAAGTGACTGAAAACCACTCTGTGCTCAAATAAACAGACTGTACTTACAGATAACAGAAGGATCTTCTTGCTAATGCAGCAGAACATCTGTAGAGTAAAAGCTTACGTGATCTCTTAAAGAAGCAAGGGAAACATTCATTTTGTAGAATGACTGATTATCTAATAAAGGTGGATTAGATATATGCCTCATGTTTCCAAAGAGCCAGAGATCTTTTCCTTTCCTTTCCTTTCCTTTCCTTTCCTTTCCTTTCCTTTCCTTTCCTTTCCTTTCCTTTCCTTTCCTTTCCTTTCCTTTCCTTTCCTTTCCTTTCCTTTCCTTTCCGCACCTTTCCGCACCTTTCCTTTCCTTTCCTTTCCTTTCCTTTCCTTTCCTTTCCTTTCCTTTCCTTTCCTTTCCTTTCCTTTCCTTTCCTTTCCTTTCCTTTCCTTTCCTTTCCTTTCCTTTCCTTTCCTTTCCTTTCCTTGCCTTCCTTCCTTTCCTTTCCTTCCCTTCCTTCCCTTCCCTTCCCTTCCCTTCCCTTCCCTTCCCTTCCCTTCCCTTCCCTTCCCTTCCCTTCCCTTCCCTTCCCTTCCCGCACCTTCCCTTCCCTTCCCTTCCCTTCCCTTCCCTTCCCTTCCCTTCCCTTCCCTTCCCTTCCCTTCCCTTCCCTTCCCTTCCCTTCCCTTCCCTTCCCTTCCCTTCCCTTCCCTTCCCTTCCCTTCCCTTCCCTTCCCTTCCCTTCCCTTCCCTTCCCTTCCCTTCCCGCACCTTCCCGCACCTTCCCGCACCTTCCCTTCCCTTCCCGCACCTTCCCTTCCCGCACCTTCCCTTCCCTTCCCGCACCTTCCCTTCCCTTCCCGCACCTTCCCTTCCCCCACCTTCCCTTCCCCCACCTTCCCCTCCCTTCCCCCACCCTCCCCTCCCCTCCCTTCCCCTCCCCTTCCCTTCCCTTCCCGCACCTTCCCGCACCTTCCCTTCCCGCACCTTCCCTTCCCGCACCTTCCCTTCCCGCACCTTCCCGCACCTTCCCTTCCCGCACCTTCCCTTCCCGCACCTTCCTTTCCCTTTCCCTTTCCCTTTCCCTTTCCCTTTCCCTTTCCCTTTCCCTTTCCCTTTCCCTTTCCCTTTCCCTTTCCCTTTCCCTTTCCCTTTCCTCTCTTTTCTGTATTTTACTGTTTTCTGATCTTCTCAGTTGTTCAGCTGGTTTATTTCCTCACTTCCCCTCATCACCAGTACTGACCTTGGGTGTCATTTTGATGAATAGTGCAATTTTATACAGTATAATCTATTTGTGAATGATTTTTTACTGACTTTAAGATTTGTACTGAGTCCTTCAGAAGTGCACACCAACAGAGGACTCTTGACTGAAAAATGGCAACTCCTGACCCTTCTTTTGAAGTCAACAGAGTACATATGTAGCAAATAGGGAAAGAACGTGGCAAAACATTCATTTCAACCAGTTAGCTCAGTGAGCTGAGGTAATATCAGTAAAAGATAGAAGCTATCAGCAAAGAGGTCAAAAAAAACCTGGTGCGTTTGGACGATGGTTTTCACAAAATTCAATGGAGAACCAGAACTCCAGTTAATGATTTAGTGGGATGCATCATTTTTATTACTAGGGCTTGTAACTGTTCTCAGAGATCATGTTCATGAAATCTGATGGATTAAAGACTAGAGACTACAGATAGGTATCTGCATTTTTCAGATAATGTGTTGTTACCATGATCCATAACAGTGGGATTTCAGGTAATCTGTACCTGGGGAGAGGCATGAACAGCCATTCAATTTCAAATAAGCTAATCTAAATCTGTGGAAATCAACTCTTCTTTTTATTTATTTTTTTCTCCTTTTTTCCTGTTCTTCCTCATCCTTATGTCCATATACCAGGGGATTACTGCTGCACTGTATTCCCAGGGTAAAAAATCAGCTTTTAAATACAGGAGAAATATAAGGAGAAAGGGAGAAATAAGAAGAAAAAAGACATCTGTAGCCTCCTTGACTATCATCAGAAGTATTCTGTAAAGATGTGTGCATGCATGCGTGTATATATATACATATATACATGTATATTGATAGTCAAGAGGTAGAGTAGATCTTCATAAAAGTGATAAGAAGATTCCTTCTATCTTTTTGTGCAAGAGGCTGCTTTATCTGGGGGTTGACAGAACTCTCAAGGGTTGAATTTTCAAGGACTAACACCTTGGACGCAGAAGTGGGCTAACGTGGCAGCTGAAGGCTCTGTCTGATTTGAAACCACCAAAACCAGTTGACTGAAGACATGACAATGGGGATACTCTGGCCAGTAAAAAGTACAGTCATGTCTGCAGCCTGGGTTTGACTTAGGCAGGGATATGAAACACAGAATAAGGTACCAAGTTCATGCTTTGTGACCTTGCACACTGGAATAAGGTTGATTAATAGGAGATTTCCTTTCTTCCAATGGGCTGAAATCATTATTATCATTATACCACAGGGATACGACCTCTTGCTCAGATACTTTTACACATTCATATCCAGGCCCATCTGGAAGGAACTCAAGGGTAGATTTTATTCATCTAACATAGTAGTTAAAGCATGAACTTTGCCCCAGGCACCAGAAGAAACTCCACCTTTGGCTTCTCTTTCATATTGAGTATTTCAACTAAATATTAATTTAAAACTTCTCTGTTCTCAGACAGAAGTTGGATCTTAAAACTTACCAACTTCAGTGCTGAGAGAGACACTCACCCACCCAAAACCTGGTCTATCAATCCTAGCAAAAACAGCCTGTTCAGACAGAAAGACACTAAAATTACTTGAGATGCTTTGCATTCTCACTTGGGTGCTGTTTGCAGAAGTTAAGAGCAGCACTGCCCAGCAGTGCTTGAGTTCATTCAGGACCTTGTATCTTCTGTCTTGACACACAGAAGAGCACCCAGACTGTCCTTCTTTGGACTACAGACTCAAAGCAATCAATCTGTAGGCTGCCAAACAGATTTAATGGATAGATGCAGGGGTGACATTTGACAGGATATGGAGAGATGCAGTTCTGTTGCAGGAGGACATCAAAAGCACTCCAAGTCACTTACTGGGTACTGCAATGAGGATTACACATGGTCTGTGCTGCCCCAAGTAAGACCTGAGAAAACTTCTCACTTCAAGCATCCTCAGTGACATATTATCCTCTCTTGCTTAAAGGAGACTCTGCTTTGTTTATTTGTGTCATTTTTGTCTCTTTATACATATTTTAACTAGGGTGGGTTTTTTTATTATGTTCTAGTATCAGATTACCCAAGAAACTGGGATCACTGCCATTCATCCTGTCAGACAGTGAGTGAACACAGCTCTGAAGGTATCAGTTCACACTTACAGGCTTCATTTATTCTACACTTTCCTGATGTACTTCACTTCTGTTCCCCTAAATCTGATTCCAAAGATATTTTAGCTTGCTGCAATCCATAAGGATGATGTGGGGAAACAATGATAATTTTATTCATGTAGGCCATTTGGCTGCAAAGAATAAATTGTATCATTGATTAGTTGAACAGAGTTTTCTCCAGAAATGGCGAAGTAGTGCATAATACTTCTGAAAGGGAATATCCTGAAAGGTTGGTCTTGTTTTACTTTTATTCTCATACAGATCTTTTCTGGACCTTTCTCAAAGTGAGTTTCAAACCTGGCATGATGAGAAAACAAAAGCTTGTAGGTAGGGTACTACCTGGAACTGTACTGAACACTAGTGATTTAGCAAATTCTGATCTAGTATTAATATCAATCTGTTGACAGACAAAAGACTCTCTAACAGTTTAAAGTTAGAAAGTGTATGTTTAATCAGCACTGGGCAAGCGCGGGGGTCGTCCCCTTCATACACACTGCGAACTGACAAAAGATTCCAGTGTCTACTTATTTACAAAAGTCTTGATTATCCAAAATACTAATACATATTCATAATGCTAACACCTCCCATTCCCCACTTTGTATTAAAATACATGGTAATGAGTTTAAAAGGTCATTACACCTGTGTGGTTGGTTCCCTGAATTGAGAGGATGGTCATTTTTGTTGAGGAGCAGTCATAAAAAGATGAAGGAAAACCCATCTTCCTCACTCTGACCTTTCTACCTTTACAATGGTTGACATTACAAACAACACTTGGGGGAACTCCAATTTCTTCCCTTCATGACTTTTAAATAGGTTCCCAGATGTAAGGTCTGTGTTCTTCTTGGGCCTGTTTATCAGTTTCTCCTTTTCTCATCATAAGCACAGCTAAACAAACATACAATGGCAAGTAATCTACAAACATACAGTGACAAATAACCTAAATCCAGGATCCATTATCTCAAATCCTGCTTCTAGCCTATCATTAACTCTAATTAATTCCAGAACAGCCTATCTCTAACTAAAAGCTTTAACTTTCCTAAAATTCTTAATTCTTTTAAAATTAGCCTGAGAGAGGAGAAGTGATCCTCTTGGAAGCAGATATGAAGCCAAGAGAAAGAACCTTTTCTGTTCTTGAGGCCTGTAGTGCCTCTCTCCAGGCTGTGTATGAGCGAAAAGTGGCAAGAACTTGCTAGGAATTCGAAGAGCAGAAGATGGTGGAGATCCACCATCACAAGGCATGGCTCCTGACAGAGGTCTCAGGGATTCATCTGATGTGCAAAGCACTACTCTGACCTCATTCCTAACGTGGAGGAGACCTGGACAGAACTGCAGCTTGCATGAAGAAAATACTCCCAGCCTTTCCAGAGTGAAGAGCTAAGCTAACAACACTTAGTCTGACTTTTTTCTGATGCAGTCAGACCTTTTCCTGACACACTGTTATCCAGGAAAGAGGTAGTGACTGCTCAACTAACCGGCAGTCTGAGGTGCAAACAAAGGCTCACAGCCAGAGCTGCCCCACAGGGCTCAACAGGGAGGAGTGCATGGAACAGGAGACATGGTCCCTTCCTCACTCCCAGGGCTTCACTGACTCACCGAGATTCCTTCTCTGCTGCCTGTAAGGATATTGGCTATGACAAACACTTTGAAACTAAAAGCAAACACAAGAATGCAAACGTTATTTAAGATGCTTACTACATACATTAACTGCATAATTTCTTGACTCAAACTGACTTTTTTTTAACAAAGAAGCACTTCTTAACCCTGGAAGCAGAAAAACAGATAAGTGCATGACAGAAAAAGCACAGCATTCTCATGCTGCCTATGAAATGCAATTTATTAAAGAGCTGCCCTGCCTACTGAAAGCATGGACGGGAACTAAATGAAATAAAGGCAGCTCACCTATATGCGGAGCTCTTCATATTAACCCTGGTGGGATGACCCTTCCAACACAGCGAAAAGGTGAGGAATCTTGTTTGTGCTGTCCAGGGAGTGCTGCTTCCTCCTCCCTTCCCTTGTCCTGAACGACCAGAGGATGAATTCCAAAAGAGCTCATTTGCTGCTCCAGGGTGTCCAGTCTCAGAACTAATACTCTACAGCTGCCTGTGCTGGCCTTTGTGGATCTCCACAGCCATCTCAGAGACAGGTACTACATTAATCCACATTTTCTTGAGTGTATGTTTTGTGTTAACATAAAGGGGAAATGAGTGTTTAATAACAAGAAGTTAAAAGTGCTCTAAAAATGTGATCATCTTATTAGAACACCTGGTCAAGACAGTTATGCTTCCACCATGTGAAGGACTCCAAATTGCCTTCCTATGGTTTCAAAAATCAACAAAACATTGGATAACCACAAAATATATTTTGACCTCAATAGAAAAAAAGACTAATCCCTCTAAGTGAAAGGGACAAGTACTTCCTAGATGTATAGCTGAACACAGATGAACACTCTCTGATTTGTAACAGACCAGTAGTTTTTACCTCTTGAGAAACAAAATAATGAAGGGATGAAGGGATGGTCCAAATACTTTATTTCAGTTAAAATCACAGCATATAATTTGGTCTTATCAACAATTAAGGAGGCCAAGGGAAGATCCAACAAAATTGATTAATTTCCATGGAAATCAGGAATCAATTTATGCAATTGCAGATAAAAGCATCTTATTAGTTTATCTTAATAAGACATCATCAATAGTGTATCAGTCAGCAGCACTGTGGTTCACATAACTCAAAATCACTGTTATTCAGGTCAGTTTGTCTGCTCCATAGAAAAGGAACTTCCACACAGTACCTCAAAACATTACTAATTTTCATTGGTCAAATAAAAGCTTATAATACAAAGCTTATTATAAAGCTTATATATATATAAGCTTTATAATACAAAGCTTATTATAAAGCTTATATATATATAAGCTTACTATATATATTTATACATTTATAACACAAAATGCTATGATACTTATTCACTGGTCAGCAGGCATTACTAAGCTTTGTCATTATTTTACCATAATGTCAGAAAACTCATAGTCTTTGAAGATACGATATGCCAATACAGCCAAGCAATGAAATGTTACTGATGATGTTGGAAACAAGAAAATTACAATATGAACAAGTGTGAAAGGGGAGCTTATACTATTTTATAACAATAACCACTTTTCTTCCTTTGACCAAGGTAAGAATTAGCATGTCAGTAAATTCTTTATGCTTTGAAAGAACAAGACTTCAGAGCCCCTAAAATCAGACTGTAGAAACGAAGCTGCAGGTCATTATTCAAAATTTACATGTCAGCAAACTCAGGAATTAAAGGAGAATTTGAAAGCCTCCTCTAGACAGCCAAAACAGGTTTGGCAGTTAGTCAAAATTTGAGACAGCAAAGCTGTATTTGTCTAACTATATCTTTTATTTCAATAAAACTAAAATACAAAAACTTACAGACATTTTGTTTTTGCTTAAAAACAGGAATTACATGTCCAAGACTGAAATGGGCAGAGACAATCTAATGCATTTGTACTCAATAAGCATTAATGTGCCATTAGTATTGGTATTGCTCAATGATGTACAAGTGGTTGCTCTTCACCAGTAATTTGGTGTTTTTGAGACACTTCTCACACTGGCTTTCCCTTAGGTCCAGAACTCCAAATCTTCACATCAAAATATTACTGATGCTTGTTACACCTGAGATTTCCTTCTTTTGCCAGTAGTCCATTTGAGGCAGATTTTGACATTAAAGTTTTGAAAGAAATACAGTGACAGAAAATACTGTCTTTAATGTCTGAACGAAGATGAATTAAATGTTTTTAAAATGCACTGAAACATCTGAAAGATTTAGTAATTCTTACTCATTCCAATTTCCAGTTTTAGAGTTCAATAAGTCTCTGCAAATATCTTCTTTCAATACTATGTGAAGTCTTGGTAATTTCAAATATGGATCAAGTCCAAGAGATATTACAGGCCACTAGGATCCTGAATTGGAAAGAGCATGAGATGCATCCCTTTTGTTTTCTGCAATAAAATCTTCAAAATACACCCAAAACTCGCTGTTCTGCTTTTTACCAATAAACATAACCAAAGCTTGAACACCTTCAGAATGAACACACCTGTCCAGGCTCCCACTCCAGCCTGGTGTGCTCAGTTCTGTGCAGTCTACACGCTGCCTTCCTCCCAGGAAGTGTTTTTCTTTCTGCCACCCCCAAGGCACTGGGTCTAGTTCCTGCTCCATGCAGACCTACCCAGGCATCACCCAGTCTGTGTTTGTTTCTCCTCTTATTCACTGACACTTCTGAGACACCAGGACCGGCAGCTTCTCTCAGGGGAAGACCAAGCTTCCCCTCTCCAGGTCCACTTAGGCCCAGAGAGAATCAACCAGGATAAAAGCCTTCTTTTCTGCAAGACCTAACAAACCCCCCCAAATTATTCTGCTCTTTCTCAGTTAGCCAATTTTCTCTCCTTAGTCAGGAGCACTTAAATTTAAGTGACAATGTTTTTCGCTAAGATGGTACAGGTTATGTCCTTGCTCCTTAACAACGTACAACCCCAAAGCTTCCCATTCCATACAGGAAAGTCTTTTCAAACTAAATGTTTATTTCTCAGCAGTCCTTGACTAAAGGTAACCACTGTAATTCTTACAATAAAGCTTTTGACAGTAAGAATTCAGTATAGTTAGTAAAAATAAAAGGCAGCCACTGTAAAGAAATCATGAATCTTTTCAGTCATCTGCAAACAAGAATAAACATTAAATAAATTTTACAGAATTACTGCAATCTGAGGCTTTTTCTTCCAACATAATTCTATATATTTTTAATATTTCCTATTAAAGCTTGATTAAAATCTGTTTTTCATTACCCCACACTTTGATCTTGGTCAGCTTTGCACCAAGGATGACACTTCTGGGTTAGTTTGAAATACTAGACGCTTTTATACAACTGGCTAGTTCCCATAGTTAATTATGGTTTACTTTGATTCCCCAATTTACATCTCACTCGTCTTTTCTCCCTCTCTGCTTAATTTTCTTTGTATATATACTTTTGTCATCTTTTCTCCAGTGTTTCTGCTCACTTCCTGGTATTTTCCATCACCCAAATTCCATCCTTGGAAATATCCATTTATCTATCCCTCTCCTTCCTTTTTCTTCCCCATTTCTTCTTACTCTCATTTCTTTTTTCAGATGTGACTGCTGATTTGTCCAATGACTCTTGCTCCCCAAACCAGTCCAGCCCTCACCTCCTCCTCCAGGATTCATCGATCACTGCCTACATTCACAAAAGTTACTTAAATCCCTCACACAACCACCTTAGTATGTTCTGTATCCACACAGGAAATTCTGACCTCACTTTAGACCTGACTTCCAGAATGTAAACTCTGGAAACTCAGAGAAAAGGCTCAAGAGCAGTGTTCTAGCACAAAGCATACCATGCCGCAGGACTGGCAGAGAAGACATGTCGTGCAGAAGGGGATTCCCTCAGCTGCTCTAACTACAAAGCACTGCTACTGTCAGCAAGCAGAGGGAATGGTGGGGACGTGTCCACCTGCAGACATGCTCCAGTCTGTGCAGTGTGAGATGAGCGAGCTGGCAAGCTCTTGTTGAACAGCCAGACCAAGGATGTGACGTCTGTGGGTGGGAGCACTGTACCTCCAGAAGATACGGCACGTTTGCTGGGGCTTATGACAGGACGTGATTTTGGCAGCCAGCCTCATAAGCCATAAGTGGACAGCTGAGGATATTCTGCTGTGCAATGATGACTCCTTTCTTCTTCCAGGGGAACAGTGTTACTGTATCAGAGGGGTACAGTATCATTTGGGTTCTCCTTTAAGAGCAAAGGACTATGGTAAGTGTGTCTTTTCCCTTCAGTGCCCTTTACTCACACATAGACTGTTAATAGCTTTACCATCTGAATCTATGAATTTTCAGCTTGGACAACTTGTGCAAACGTCACACAAATCTCTAACAACAAAGCAACAAAAGGGCACAAACCTCCAAAAGCAACAAAGTGGGAAATCTGGCACAGGAGGTTCTGAACTATTCAGGAGAACCAGCTATTCAAAACATACATTATGGTTATACTTTTATCTACAGTCATGAGAAACAAGCTAGAGAAGGAAACTGTCTGGTTGGGTATTAACCATCCCTGATGTAGGCATCAGGAAGAAAATGTTCTTAATCCCTGAACAGGCAAATTTCCTCTCACCTCCTAAAAGGCCAGAGCCCAGAGTTGTAAACTGTGCAGCAATGAAGTTGCCTGTCAATAAATGGCAGCAAAGAACTAAGATGACTTTTGCCTTCCTCCTGCTGCTCATGAATCATCTGGAACTAATGGGCAAAAGTACAACCAACTCAGCCTTTAATCACTATACTTCAACTTTTCCTGCTCAGTATAAAAACACTGGTGGTATAAACAGCATGAGGAAGGATCAACATAGCTTTCAGAAATCTGTCAGATAATTTCAGTATTTTTTGTTTTATACTCTGAGATTTCTCCCTTCAGTTATACACCATACTTCTTGGATTTATTAGTGGGCAAGCAGTGCTAAGAAGCCATTTTTATTTTTGGTGCCAAGAGTAAACATGTAAATCAGAGACACTGTTGATTATTTCAAATTAAAAAAAAACCCAAACTAAAATAGAACAAAGACAGCAAAATGAGGTTTGACGAGCCCCAAAATAAGCTTTTAAAATTCTGAATTTATTTTGAAAAATCTGCAAGAAGCATTATCAATTGTGTGAATAATATTTAAAAAGGATAGAGATTCTATCAGCTGTGTATTTTCTTACAACTTCCACATTTATGTCTACAAAAAAATACTTTTTTCGTGGTCTCTCACTAACATGCAAATTTCTACCAGAATCAATTATCACACAGAATAGGATGAAAAAACTATTTCAGAAGCAGGGTAGCATTCTTTTGCAGGGGGAGGGGGTGGGCAGGGTGTTTCCCCACTGCAAGTAAAGAAGACATTTTTCACAACTGCTAAGCAAAAAAGAGAAAGTCCATTAGGATCTTCAGACCTTCAACAAAGACTCTTGGCTAATGGTACTGGTCTAAAAAGCAGATAAGCCAAATAATTTTACAAGAAGCAACCCGCTGAATCCTTCAGGAAACACAGCTTGGCAATCTATCTTCAATTCAAAATAATGAGGTGGCAGAAGCGCGATAGAGAAATAAGTCTTCTAAAACATCACGTAAGGGAATCCAGCTGTGCTTGTATAGTTTCCAGCTATTTAAAGGAAAAAAAAAAAAGAGAGGAAAAAACCTCCACTCGTAAAATGTTGTTTAGAAACATGATAACAGAAATATCCAGTATCTTCAACTATGCATACCAAATATATTTGCATACCAATATAAAAATCCTGTACTCATGAATATTTGTTTTTACAGGAAGCTATTAGAATTCATTGCTGCAGTTTAAATATTCAAATTTTAAAGAAACAGTTGTCTAAATACTAACTCTTTAGCATGCACAGATGTTTTCCTGTGAATTTCCAATGCATAACAAGGAAAAAAAATAATAGAGTTCAGTTTGACTGGATTACAAGCCTAGCATCTTGACTGAAGATGTAACACAAAGATGCTGTCTCCAGAGAGATCCCCACTGTCAATCATCAGCTATTCCTCCTGATCTAGCTGCCAGCTTTGCTTATAGTGACCCAAGCCCTGCATATTCCAAAGCTGAATGCAGAGGCTCTTCTTCAAAATGGTTTATGTGATTAAAGAAATCCAACAGCCTTATTTTAAGTTGGATCTCTTCTTTCCAGTTTTATTAGATTTAATTAAATAGGCAACACTTCCTGCTGAGCAGCATAAGGTGTTTACAAAGAAACTATAGTATTGTAAAATGTACAGACCTTGTTGTAGAACTCAAATAGCTCCTGATGGCTAAATTCTACAAACACCTTCTTCAGGTTCTGTAAAGAAGAAAGAAAAAAAAAAATTAAAAAAAATAAGGAGGAAGAATACTTCTCTTCTCTTCTCTTCTCTTCTCTTCTCTTCTCTTCTCTTCTCTTCTCTTCTCTTCTCTTCTCTTCTCTTCTCTTCTCTTCTCTTCTCTTCTCTTCTCTTCTCTTCTCTTCTCTTCATTAACTCCAGTAAATCAGAATATAAGAGTAAGCTATATTAAAGATAATGGTTAGTTTCCTTCCATTCACTATAATGTTCCTTGTACATGTATATTTCATTTAAGTGAAGAATTCAAATCTACCAGTATATCAATTCTCCTCCTGTGAAGAACAGTAATGAAATAATCTATGTAAAGAATTTAGTTACCTTATTTTTAAGACAGACAAAAATGGCAGATTACATTCATCTTTCTCAGCAGTCCATCTAAGATCTGGTAAATACTATTTCACAGCGACAAAGTCAGTAGTGTATTTGATTGAACTGGCACAGCTATTAATGTACTGCACAAGCACAGAGCTGATACTTCCATTCATTAATCTAACAGTTCCAATCTTAGCATGCTGACACTGCTATAGGCATCCATGCAGATTCAGCCCAAATTAACAATTAACAAAACAGCTTCAAAGCAGTGCTTAAGCACTTTAAAAACCCACAAAATAACACAACTGATGAAAACTACTGTAGATAAAACAGATGGTGGTAATAATCCTCTGCATGCATGTGCTGATATCTGTGGAGATGGGGGTTAAATTAAAACTTCTGTCCTGCTTAACTTGCTTGGAGCCTGCTACCTTCAATCAGAGTGCAGATCTATCCACACAATTCCTAACCTTATTCCTTCTACTTCACTTTGTGACTTAATTTATTTAAAAGTAAATTTCTATTTCTGCACATTCTCTTTGTTTTTCTTAGACTTTTCAAGGCTTGGAGGCATTCCTGAGGATAAAAGCTGCACTTCCATGAACACTAACAAGTCTCTGTGAAAGCCAAATCTTACTCTGGATGCCTCTACTCACAAAATATTATCAGCTGAAATAACGTACACACACCACGTTTCTTTAACTGGTACCAACTTCATGTAACACTTGGGTCAATAGAAAAACACTTGTTTATCCACTCAACTTAAATGAGCAAGGACACTTTTGCATACAGACAAGGCTGTGGGCCAGATTCTGCATACTCAAAACAATGCAAGTCTCAAGTTATGCCAAATAATGTCACTGAATTTGGCACACCAAATGCACAAGACCAGCAGAAGCCCTGGGAACACAGTATAGGTACTGCCTGGTGCCTGCTCCTCAAAAGGAGCTGTAAGAGACACAGGAAAGAGATAAAATAACTGGGGCCAGCCTGTCTGGTGCAATTCCTCCTTCCCGCTCTGCAGAAAGAAGGATCCCTTCCAACAATTTCAGGACAGCTACAAAAGCCTAGAAAAGGACCAGTGATTTGCATGAGAGACCAATCTTCCCCCTCTGGGAAGGAACAATGCAATACTGTGAATCGTACGGTGAATACAAAATAAAACTACCAGGACAGCAGTTTTCTTTGCCATGACTCCAGCTGATCCTCCCTCCAAAGAGCATAATGCCATGACAGGGAAGTAAAAGCATTTTTAAAGGCTTTCTAACAGCTAAGAAACAAAAAAGAAAGCAAACAAGGGTTTTCTTCAGAAGAGAAAGTGGGCAGAGGAAAGAAGAAAGATACACTAATAGTAAAAGGATCTACCATTTCAGCTGGGATGTTTGCTTGGCATTTGCCTTCCTAGTAGGATTTTGACAACTAAATGGAAGGAATCAGAACTGCAGAGAGGAGGTTCAGTGAAAGGACAATTTCATGTATCTTAAAAGTCTATCAGTCATAATTAATATCTATGATAATTTCTTGAATGATTTCTGGAAGGGGAATCAGCTGGATTTTGATATGACAGTTTTGCAATGCCTCCAGAGAGGAGCAGAAAAAGATCTCTGACCATCAGATCTCATTTCTCTGATCTCTGTGTCTCATTCAAGATGGGCATCTTCTGGTACTACTTCAGATCAGCAAGCACAATCAATTCTCTCTCTCTCTCTCTCTCTCTCTCTCTCTCTCTCTCTCCGTCTCACAGCTTGTCTTTCATATTTTATAACTACATTATTTACTGTTAGTTATTAGTTACTCATAGAGTATGCAAATGAAAAAAAGTGCAGACCTTTTAATTCAGATTCTCTTTACACTTAATAAAAAACCCCACTATGCTTTATGACAGGATGAGATCTCTCTTCTCATTATTATTTAATAATCATACTCTGATAACTAGGACAAAATTTATGTTGGATTGTGGCAGGCAAATATCTGTGGAGATCTAAAAGAAAGCATCCCGTGCTGGGCTATGTTTCTGATCTGGGGTGGGAGTAGGAATGTCAATGGGAGAGAGGTGTAACAATCTTGTATGAAATACATTGTTTATCTGCACTTAATCATCTGCTAAAATGTATTTGTTTATATGTGTAAAAACCTGGTACATCCACTACACCACTTCAACAGAGAGTAGTGTCACAAAAAAAAAACCCATGCAGAAGTATGGCACCAGTTAAAAATGTTACTTTACTATATTAAATTTCTCACTAGAATGAGTCTGTTGAGGAAGGTGATAAATTATCGTTATTATGTGGTCAGAAGCTCCTATATAAATTAGAAAAACACTGTGTCATAACTACATGCAGACAAGGCTGTGGGCCTTGCGTGATCCCTACAAAAAACCCTACTTCTCAGGTGGCTGACAGCCCCCCATTTTTAGTGGAGATATCCATCATTCACTTATTTGCTTTATTCTGTGTGAACATAAACAAGTGCAATTAAAACTGTGTGCCACAGGACTAGGTTACCATCCAGTTCTTCAATTACTCAGTAAAATTGTCTTAAAAATTACTATATAGATAGAACATTGCTAAACACCCCAGAGCAGGCAAATTCCTAATATACTTAATGGAATTTTACTCAGATAAGCATACAAAATTACAAACCACAATAATATTTCAACCATAACTAAAACACAGGATGAAAAAAATCACTTTCAGCTTACTTACTTAATTAAATGTCACTGTGTGCAGACAAAGCCTCAACCTATTTATGGAAAGTACAGCTAAGCTGACTTCTTTTATCTGCATATACAAATTTTCAGATGTTGTCTCTGATCTAGTATGTGTTTCCCAGACATAAATAAGAAAACAGCAATTTGCTGGATGTCTAACTTCTTTCTTCTTTTTATCAAATGTATCATTCTTTTCTCCTCTTTCCTTATAAATATCTTCCCATCCCTCACCTTCGCACTATTCTCTCACCCATTTCTGGCGTCTCATTTTCTCTTTCTTTTAATCATCTTCATTGAAAGAAAACTAAATTCAGCAACCAAAAAACTAAACTGAATTTATTCCCATTGTCACACTTTGTCACTCCAATAGTTTTTCTAATCACATCCCAAATTTTGTTGCTGTGCCAGTGTCCTAGCTCCTACTTTTAGGAGTTTTAGCCTTTAGTGTGACAGTTTCATAGCATCAGAGAAACATAGCTGAAGATGCTATTCTTATGAAGACAAAGAAATCTCTAAAGTACCAAATATTCATTCTTTGGGCTGCTTTGAAAATACAGAGACAGGTTTTTTGTCTGATACAATATCCATGAAGGGTGGCAGGGACTGCACGAGACGAAGATGCTTAATAAGCATAGCTAAAGAGTATGTGCAGCACATTAGCTAAATTAAGTTGCTGTTAAGTTCATCGTGTTCATCTACTGTAAAACATGACAAAGCATTGCGTTTACTACCAGAAAGGTCTATGTGAATATCAGATGTCACCAAGAAAAATCTTTATATCACTCTGAATTCACTGCAAGGAATACAGTAAGAAGCTTTGTGAAATGTGTGGCTTGACATGTTTGGCTATGTATCACTAGTGAGTGTATTTTAAGTGTAAAAATTAGATTTTTGTGCCATTTTCCCTTCATACATCTAGATGAAATCCGATTTCATTCCACCTCTTCTTTCACCCCAGGGTTGTATCAATTTACAACTTACAGCCTCCTGAGAACTGTGAAATGCTAATAAGTTTAACTGATTAGGGTTGTTTTCTCCCCTTAAGTATCTTCTCACTTACTGTCTGCTATTATTTTAAAAAATGTAACATCTTCATCGGTCTCTAAAACCAAATTTCCTTTGGGGGTGGAAGGGGGGCAGAGAAGAGGAAAGAGAAATGAGAGGAAAATGAAGATAAAACCTTTATATTCCCAGACAATATTAATATGTTATCCTAACCAGAACTGCCATTCTGAATGTCTGGCTAATTCTATGAAATAACCATAGTAATTTAATATACACTTAGCTTACAACCACCACCAAACAGGCAATTTTTTAGCTGAACATGATCATAAGCATAAGATGATGAAGAATACAAGATATGTAAGATATGTAAGAGTCTCCAATTTCCCATTATCTTGGCTAACTATTTAAAACATTAATATCTTCTTGCTGCAAAATGTTTCAGTGGAAACCAAGCAAAAAAGGTCTCCTTAAAATACTTCAGAAAGTAGAGGCAAATTTCTGGTAATAACCAAAGGATTTGGTTTTGTTTTTAAGGGGTTTGTTTGCTGGTGGATTTTTGCAGAGTTTTGCAGCCTTACAGACTACACAGGTATTTCACACATTTAAGTCCCCAACTCCATGTGTAAGCATAGAGTAATGCACTAGAAGTTATAAATAAAAGCTAAACTTCTGGTTTAAGGCTAACTTGAATACAAAAACCTGGTATTACTGTTCTCAACTGCAAAGCTATAACTATTTCAATGATACTGAAAAATAAAAGCAAACTATTTCAAAGCAAACAGAGGGATAAGCTGAATTAGATCATATATTTAAAAGCTAAATGTCTACTGTTAATTATAATGTTCTGTGACTGCACACATGTAAAAAAATACAGTATATTCAGAGAAGGTTTTTGATAGTAACTCAGTGAAATAACATACATCGTAGTCTTCATATTCTAATATTACCTTTAATACTACCTTGAGCGACATCTCCATAAAGTTTGAGATAAGAATATTTTCTCACTTGCTATCCATTCTCCAATATATTCTTGTTAGATACCCTTGTAACCTCAGAACAGAATTATATGGATAACTAAGCTATTCAGTTTATGGACAAATTAAGATTCATTCCTAAACAGACCCCAGTTGATTCTTACTAGCCTACATTTTCCTCTGAACCTACAAATTTTTGTGCTACATTAATTCAGACTTCCTTTAAACTTCCTTGGACCCTGGAGAACTGTGCATTCACCTAGGCACTTACAGCTCTTTTTCTATTTGTATCTCAGAGAATTTATCAAAAAGTTTGAACTGCTTGGTCAGGAAGACCAATGTTAAGAAGAGCATATGCATTAAAACAGACCAGAATCTCTTAGAAGAACAGCTGTTTCTTAACTCTCTGTATATAAGAGACAGTAATTAAAACTTCTTCATATTCTTACAGCTGTAGATGGATGTAATTCAGCTCAGGGATTCAGCAAAACACAGGGAGTTAAATACAGACTAATATATTCCTAATTAAACTTCTTTCACATCATCAAAAAATGTAACCTCCAAACTTAATTCTTTTTCCAAGCTTATCTCCATCTGCAATACCAAATTACTATTTCTGTAGAGAAAAAAAAAATAATGTTTTATGACTAAATTACACACATTTCAAGTTTCAGTGTGTAACTGCTATAAAATGTAAGATAATAATCCACTTTTTTCCTGGCCAACATATTAACACAGTTTGGAAACATACTGCAGTCTACCTTTCAAAGTTGCACTGCTTTTCCATATAAACTTAAGAAATTCAAATTCCTTGTGGATTCAGGGAGATCAGGATCTGCATCATAATAAAGATGTCTTTCCCTCTCTTTGCAATCTGTATGTAAGCATCCTAGCCAAAGGTCTGTGTTGATTGCTGACATCTAACCAGTGTATTACTGGAATTTATAGACATACATACGGATATATCTTGAATGTCACTCCAGCAGATTCAGGATCATTTAAACATGTTTGCATGGAAAATGGCAAGAATGAATTTATTGCCCAGTCAGGTAATAAGGTAACAGATTCTGCAGGCATTGGGACACCTACAGAAGACTTGGCATACTCACAAACTGCAATAAGAATTGTCAGTCACTACCATTTTCATTACTCCTGTTCCTCTGCATCCTCACAAAAATATCTATTACTGGCTGAATGAACTGATGCAAAACTATAGACAGGAAAGGGGACACGACTACTGAAAAGACCACATAGGCTGGGAAGATCACAGAGCATTAGAGGCAGACAGGTCCCTTTTTTCACAGTAGGTAAGAAAAATGCTTTTAAAACTGAGAGAAGTATCGGGAAAAAAACAAAACAAAACTACAGTTTTCATCTCGGTACATCATGTCAGAGTAAATACCATCTTGCTAAAGAAAACAGAGATAGAACAGCCTTTTTTCCAATAGCTGTATCCAAGCAAAGTGTTCCTAGGAATTTTCATTCCTGTAAGTACCACCATTGTAACGGTTGGCCTTTTAATGATACTTTTGCATGGAAAACCTCTCAAAAACAGAAATCTAGAGATGAGGGTTGACACTTCTGTGCAGGTTATGTTAAATAAACTTTAAGAAACACATAACAGTGAACAAACATGCTTTTTGGAGAAATGAGTGGTAGACGTGTATCAGTGTATGCCTATCATGTAAAAGCATGTCTTTTACATTTATATTGCCCTTATGTTGCACGTACAGAAAACGGCTCATAGAAGATTTATTGAAAGGCTGACTTGCTTTATGTCAGTTCTGTATTTTGTATTTACCTTCACATGCCCTTTCCTTCTTTGAAGATAACTATACACACTGCACGAGCTCTTGATTGATTCTTCAGTAGACTCCACATGGATTCAGTCACTAAGAGCAACAACCATTCATCCACATGAATGTTGTTGTATTTTCAGGATTCAATGGCAAAACACGCATAATTTCCAAAAACAGTATATCAAACAAAACGTGTGTTTAAAAATCAGCTCATCCACTGAAAGGCTGCCACAATTACTAAGAATGTCACAGATTAATCTGAGGAACATGGGTCCTAATAATTATTACTTTCCTGTTTCTCGCCTAATTTTGCAAATTCTACTGTACTCCAAATACCACAGAAAGCTCTCTGAAGAAGCAATCTTACTAAAAATTAAAAAAAACCTACCAAATGAAAGCTCTTCCTTCCCATTAAATTTCATTGTATCAAGTTTGGAAAAAAGAGTTCATATGAAATCACATACATCCAAATTGTTGCATACTGCTTATACTGCCTGTAACCATCAAAACAGAACTTTTTTCTTTAGTCAGAACTGTACTGCGATAACTGGTTTTATTCCTCAGAAGAAATTAAATTCTTATCTTTCACATTTTAGTATACCTCATTTGTCACAGAAACTATGATATTTAAATAATTAAGTTCAGGAACACTGAAAGGAAAACTAGGCAGCTGAGACTGTGTGTATTTCTACTGGGGCTAGAATGTACAAAGTCACAGCTTCTTCAAAGCCAAGAAGACCAGTGAATTCACATTTCCATTCTAAAGATAGCTCACATCAAAACTGATACAACAGTCCTACATTCACCTCAAATGATAAGGAATTCAATCTTCTTATTATTATTGTATACACAGACAACCTCTGCTGAAGAAACGGAAAGCCTAGGCATGCTGGCACCAGAAACGTTTTCAAGGTTTTCTGACCTCACATGTTCACCAGATTTGATCACTGATGCCATTTTGATTTGATGCCACATTAAATTTTACAAACTACACATCAAAAAGATGTCATGTAGCTACAGTTATAAAATACTTTCACTATTGCAATCAGAAAATAATCAAATTCTAGGAAATTAACAGAACTGAGTGTAAATATTAAGTGCAAGATTAGCCTAGTATTATCATCCACCAATTAAAAATTATGAGTTTAAATGGCAAACAATGCACCTTGGGTGTCTTGGAACAGTGAAGCTCAGCCCACAGCATCAAAGGCAGACTGAGAACTCTTTGCATTTAAATATATAATGGTCAAAAACCCCTATTAGCAAGAAGGGAAGCTCAACACCATGCACAGCTTCTCACACAGCTTGCTTGCAGCTGATGTAATTAACCTGGAGTTACAAATACTTCATGTTCTAATCAGTTACACATGTTATGTTGGGTCTGAAGCTGGATTTAGAGGAAGCTCAAATTGTCATCCAAACCACTCAGGAAGTCACCCCTTTCTTCTAGTCTAAAAGCCAGATAAAACCTCCTCTGTTCAGAGAAGAAACCGGGGTTGTTATCATCTGCATCCACATCTACAGCTACAGATCCGACAGCAATGCTGTATGGTGAAGTCATGCAGATGACTAACATTTTAAAAAGGATTTATATCTCCATTTAAGAATGGAGGAAGCTGGCATCTTTTTGAATTATTACCTTCTGAGCCTACCTGGTTCAGTAAGAAACTGCAATGCTGTTTTAGCACAAAGAGCCATTCTTTCTTCATCACTGGAATACCTGAAAGTATCTACTATTTCTACTGAGGCACAAGAAAAGCAGCTGGATAAAAGATGCCAGCAGTGAGAAGAAAGATCACGGGAAGCTCAGATCCACATGAAATCAATGTAACTGGTGTGAAAACACCCTTTCAAAAATCTGCTTAAATATTTACAAAATGTCAAGATTAGTTAATTTGCAAATTAGTTATTTTTGTTTGAAATGGGTCACTCGGAGTATCACAAATCTGGATTTTTTTAGGCTGATCAGCAAAGATAAAATGTTTGGGGCTTTTTTTTTTTTCTGTGCTAAAGGGATGCTAGTGGCTGTCAGCAAGTATGTTTTTGATCTCCAGTGGGCATATCATTCCAGCAGCTAGCAACTGAGGGCTTGCACACAAATCTCAGCTGCTGAAAGATAGGGGAAGTCATGCAGAAATGAGGAATGTTAACTAACAGTCTAGTCCCCCAGCAGGATCAAAGCCAGAACTCTTAGGGAATAAGGTTGTTTGTAAAGTAGTGCATATTTTATCCTTCTTAAAAAATTATTTATTTTTATAAAGAAGTCACCTACTTACTATTTTTACTGCATTCTAAGGGCTCTACAGCTCACAATGCTCACGATCTACAAATAAGTGTTGGTATCCCTTGCCATAAGCAACCCAGCAAAGCCTTGAACCAGAGCTACCTGTTTGTATCAAGGACACACTGATGTCAGAGTGTGAACAAAATTACATTGCATCACTAGCCTGACCAAGAAAATACCCTCAGGCAACAGGGCACAGTGCAAAACTGGAAGGTCATTAAAACCAGTTTCTCAAATTAGATAAAAAAGCTTCACCTTTTTACAAGAATTACAAATAGATTATGTGGCCCTCTTTAATTATGACGCCACAAAATTAATAAGAATGTGGAAACAACCGTTACTACCAAGCAATAAAGCATCAACTTTCTCATTTGTCACTGAAGGTTACACAAATTCTAATGACACAAAATTACCAGTTTTGGATTTCAGACAATGGAATTTCAGTGATTTTGCTTTACTAGTTTTGCTGACAAGTTATTTAAAGCTTGATGCAGTGGAGTGGTGTGAATTCTCACTGCTTACTGAAAACTGGACGAGTGCTAAGGACAGAAAGTACAAGTTCTGTGTGTTTTCACATACACCAAAGATGAAATGAGATCTCTCACCCACAGTTTCTTTCAAAGCCACACTATCAACATAAGTGTGTAACTAATATCCTCTCAGGAAAGAAAAAAAAAAATTTGGCTAACATAACTTGAAAGAGGGTATCAAATGCCTTTTTATTTTATTCAAGTCTGTGTGCTATTGAATTACAGTCCATACACATTGCTTTTAAAGACAGTAAATAATAAGAAGGAATATAGTATTAGATTCAGATTATTTTACAGATGGCAGGAGCACAATCCAGTACTCAGGCTCACTGCAATGGTTTCATTTATTATCAAAACCAAGATACTTTTTAAACAAATCCGTTTAGCTCTCAATTAATTACATTTTTCTCTTTCACAAGAGAACTGCATGATGAAAAACTAAAACGGTAGAGCAAGCAATAAGAGGTGTATGTGGTGTAATCTTTTCACAAAGATAGACATGAAATTAATATTTAAACTAAAGTCTTTTTTATGTTTTTAACATATGAGTTCTTCAAAGGGAAAAATGGAATAGTAAGATGTTACAGGTCAGTTTGCAAATACTATTTTCTTAGAATCACACATCATTAAGGTTGGAAAAGAGCCCCTATGATCATTGAGCCCACCCAACCTTTGACCAAACACCACCATGCCAACGAAACCACTGCACTAAATGCCACACCCCGTCATTTCTTGAACACTTCCTCTACCACCTTCCTGGGCAGTCCATTCCAATGTTTAACAACTTCTTCCAGGAATAATTTCTTCCTGCTGTCCAACCCACTCTGGAACAGCTGGAGGCCATTTCCTCTTGTCCTGCTGCTAGTTCTACAACCTTTCTACAACCTCCTTTGAGGTAGCTGTTAGTACAAGGCAGCATCCAGCTGCATTCAAGGTGTAAAACTGGTCACTGAGCAGCAGAAAAATTAACTAGAAGAATGAATGGCTGAAATGATAAATCAGAAAGACAGCCTGATCATCCTAGTCAGGATCAGAGTCTTTATAAAAGAGCATATTAAGAGTACCTGTGCTTTCCTACTGGTGTGACAGAATTAATAGTTGAACACATACAAAGGGCGATGCCACTGCATGAGAAATGTTTTGTATCTGTTGAAGAAAGTAATTCCAAGACCCTGCACAGAAGACTGAATTGCCCAAATTGCAAACCAGTTTCTTTAATGAGAACAGCAGTCTAACATACTTGGAAGCATTATTTTTAAAGGATTAAAACACTATTGTGAACGAGAAGTAATGCTGTTTGGACTGTTTTGTTTCTTTTAGAGATAAACAGATTGACTATTTTACAACCACAAACTAGGCAGGACCCTATGGCCAGGCAGTGGCTTGTGGGATTAGAGGCTACCTAAGGAACACACAGATCCAACAGCTGATTTGCCAGTTGGTAATCTGCTCCTCAAATTAATAAACACAGTACCTGGGTTTTTGTGGTATTGGTAATATCCTCTAAATCATTCTATATAATATCCTTCTATATAATATCCTCCTAAAACTGAAGCCTACAGAGATATGAAATTCTAGAATGCAGTAACAAAGCCTGATTCTACAAGAGAAGGGGCCAACTGAATAAACTGCATGCCTTTATCAGCAAGAACTTTGATAAACATTCAAAATGAGGTTTTGTGTTTGAACAAAAATGTTTCTCCAGGAGTTGTTCATATTTTCTGTGTGTTGAAAATATTGAAATGTGAAAATAAACACATGGGAGGCCAAAAGCTAAAAGTCATTTAACAATAGCTATCCTTGGTATCCTTGGTGAATGAAATCCAGAATACTGAAGATCCAGAAAGACTTTCCATTCCTTTTTTCACCTGGGAACTAAACCTTTCCTTCCTGAAATACACTCTTCAAGATTAAAACATGAATGACAAGAGATTCTTATCTTAAAACATATTCCATTTTAAGAAGAAGAGAAGATAGTGTTTACCTCCACTAGCAAAAACACAGCCATCAGCCAGAGTGCAGTTTCTCCTCTGTTCAGCACTTGTAAGTGTAAGGCTCCATATGAGACACTGCATTCAGTCCTGCACAGCCTGGTACATGAGAGATACTTGGAAACTGGGAGGAGTTGATATGAAAGGTTATCATCTGGATATACCAGATGTGAAGAGATACTAGAAGGTCTGCTTAGTTTGTAACAGTGTTAAGAATAGGGAATCTACCTGCAGTGCTATTGTCCTGGGGTAATCCTTAATGTTACTGTATTCCATACCTTTCTGTGCCCAAAACTTCTCACCATATCTTTAAGACCCTACAAGCAAGAACCCTGGTGGCAAGTGTTCTATTGCAGGTACTTCTACAATCATCTCTTCCAGGCGGTTTCCTGATTTTTGCCACATGGTATTTGCCTCACTGGCTCTTCGGTCTTTGCTTAAGCAGAGATTTTCTCCTTTTGGGATTCTCCCTTAATTTTTTTTTTTTATTTTATTTTGTCTTCTGGCGGAGGCTGCAGCAGGAGTTTCAGGCTGCCTTGGGGAGGGTTCTGCAGGTGCCTGTCAGCAGGAGAGGTGCTGCCCCAGTGAGCAACATCTCCCTCGGTCCCACAAGCTCGAAGCTGTCCCTGCTGGGCAGGGTCTCGGGAGGGCATTTCCAGCATTTTGGGTCTCTTTGTTTGGGTGGCAGATCATGAATTTGTAGGTATCTAGCCGGTTATTTACTGTCACCTTTTTTATTCATGCCTGCTGCCACTTTGTCTGTTGCTAAACTTTAAATTTGTTAATTTTCCACTTATATCTGTTGGTATCTCATTCATTACTGGTGGGAAGGGATTAGCTGGATTCAAGGGGAATGTTACTCATTTCACACTGCCCACATCTTTAAACTGTCTCAAATCTATACACCTTTATGTGTATTGTACAATTTGAACAATTGTAGCATTAAAATGTATCTCTGTGACAGGTTATTTTTGTTTATTCTGTTAAGTACTAGAGATCTTATCTTTTTAGGGAGTTCACTTCATATGAAAGAATCATGTTTGGCAGCAAATAATAACCATTCCTTAGCTGAAGAATTGACAAGGAATACAATTTCAATCCATTCATCACCATTCAATTTTTCCAAATAATTCCCACATGGAGCTGATCCAAATGCAACCCTACGAGATGGCAACCACACCTTTTAGATGGCCACTGTTCTTCACTCTAAAAAGACCTAAATATGGATGCACACGTAATTTCAATAGATATTGATTGATAAATAGTGAGAGTAGCCAGAAAGATGATCTCCGTAACTCGGTAGGAGGCCAGAGAAGTTCACAAGAGACAAGGCTGTTGAACAGTCAAGCCCTGAATCTGAGTGATCTGAAGACTTCCTGGCCTCCTGTATTTTTATCACCACCAGTTTGAAAGTGCTGCAACTGGTGTGTGACTAGAGAATTGCAGCACAAGCTTCAATAACTCTGAAACTTTAAAGGGAGTCTAAAACATCCATAAAGAGCAAGTATAAGAGTGACTACCCAAAGGATCCAGAGCTCTTGGATAAAAAATTGCCACTGTTAGGCAGCTACACCTCTAGACACTACCATTCAGAGCATCACTGGGCCATAGGGCTCTGGGTGTAGAGGCAAAATGCTACAGTCAGACAATACATGGAGCTAGATTACCTTCAACCACTAAAATGTGCTTAATAGAAAGTCAATAAGTTAATTTTGCATTAGTGGTAGCATAGCCCATTCTCTCAGAATCTAAGACAGCATAAAAACACAAGGCTGGCATAAACTCTGTATTAGCTGCATATATCCTAGTTAATGTGACAGAATGGCTGTCTTGTACCCAACATTACAATTCTTCTGTGAGTAATCCAACAGTGCAGAGATATGGTATTAATGATTGTGAAATCATGCCTTGACTCCATGACTTCAACCTAATTGCAAAATTAGACTTTGTTTATTTCACAGGTGAGTACTGACTGGCTATGAATTGAACTGAAAATGCTATTTACAGGCCAGTACGTGGCAGTACTTCCAAGCAAACAAGAGACTAAAGAGGTGAAGACAGATATCGAAATGGGGCTGTAAATTACCTTGCTGAACGCTCTTACTCAAAAGCTGCCTGGAATATTTCACTACTCTAAAGCTATACCTGTGAGAATGAATCTCACAGGCCATTATTCAGATGATAACAATAACATATAATAATAACAATGGTTACTAGAAAGTGCTGTATTTCTACACTACTCTTTAATGCAGCATGGCATCATCTCCCTAGTTGAAGTTTCCTGTTTAATACATTTTTCTAACACTGTTTTATGGAAACCAAGAAACACTAACAGAGACTCAAAATCAAAACTACAAAATTAATGAAAATTTAAGGCAATTTACTTAAGTTATTTCATATAATCCTGGCATCCCATTGGTTCTAGTTGCTGACTACAAAAAACTCCAAAATCTTCTCTAGTTGAACAACTACAATTGAAAGCATAAAATATTACAAGGATTTTAAAACTAAATATAACTTTGTCACAAATAATGTTTTCCACCCTGACCACAGTGGTTTAAATAGCTTCACAATCAAGAAAAATATGTGAAATCAGTTGTGACTGGGGATTACAAAGACAGTAATGTGATCATGCAGATCAGTCTAGAAATCAACACAGACCTTGGAAAAGACAGATCTCAGGATCAAGTCTGCAAGACAGTGTTCAGCCCTGCCATCATTCTGTGTTCTAGGAGCGAGGAGGAAAAGACAGTCCTTCTTCTGCCATCCCTGTGATACCCAATTACATGGTACCTGGCTTCAGGACTGTCCCTGTATTTCCATAACAAAAACCAATTTTGATGGACCACAGTTAGAGAACAACATGAGGTCCATCTATTAAAAAAATGTATCTACAATCAACTTATTCCTGTTGAATGATGAGTAAGGATCTGACTAGAGTGCTTCACTAGTAACAGAGAATTTTTTTAAATATATTTTTTAAAATCTCAAGTAAAAATGTTAGGTTTTGCAGTGATAAAATCCTTCTCCATCAGTGCAATTTTTTTTAACACCTTTAATTAAGTAAGCAACTTTTAAGAATCTCTCATTCACTTGATGTTAAAGTCTCAAAGAATGCCCAGTATTTTTGCCAGTGTAGCTACTTCTCAGTGAACTGTAATAAATGCTTTGTTATTTAATTTTGCTGGTTGGTTGGCTGGTTTGTTTTTTGTAGCTGCTTTCCAGTGAACTGTAGTGAACATGTTACTTGGGCTTTTTAATTTATTTTTTTTTGGGGGGGGGACCCTATCCCAAAGTCTATCTATGCTAGATCAGAAATGGTTCCTCCTGCACTACCATTATTTAGTATAAAAATCTTGCCCTAAAACCTGTGCGAAAATATTAGGGGAATATATGCAGCACTCATTACTCAAAATCCTGTATTCTGTTCTTCAAAACATTTTTCTTCAGTTCAAGCTTTTTTGAATAACAGGGAGGAAAAATGCATCTATAAATAAATATAATAAATAAATAAATAAATAAAATCATTTTAGAGATAATTTCTAGAAAAAATGAAATATGCTCAAGAGCATCCACATTTTATGTAAATGATTAGCATGAAATAATTTTATTATGGTTAAGATAAATATCAGTGGGCAAAAGAGTGGAATGGAACAGGGTAAAAGTACCAGCTTTTATTGTATTAATTGGATTAATACTACACCAGTGTAGACTAAAAGAACTGCAATGGTGTACACTAGTGTATAAAAATGTACACAAGTGAGCTTTCCAGCATCCCTGAGAACTTACCAAAGATATACTACATTTGCTCACAGATTTGTGTGTCATCTGCAGCACAGCATGAGATTAGACTGGCTATACAGCCAGTAAGTTTACCTAGCCACACCTCTGATGTTCAGTTCTCCCTTTTGCAGAAAGATGAAATGACTTGCAAATGCTTCTGCTGACTTTATTTTCCTCTTGATCCTCAACACTAAGAGCTGAAGTTTTAAACGTGGCACTTCTGAAAAAGCTTCGGAGACTCTAGGAGTGGTAACTTGCCTCATGCATCATTTCCTATTAGCAGTTTATATTTTTTATGCAGAGTAAAGTGCAAATCTGTATAAATCAGTAAATTCAGTTTCCTCATGCTGTAATGAAGAGCTGTAACACCCTGACTCTTGAGTTATTTTTATTTATTTTCAACCCAGGTTTGGACGTCTTTTTCATGAGAGATGATGTGAACTTCTATACTATCTAGATTCTATTTCCATAGTCCAACAGAAAATGTTACATCACACAATGTACTTCTTAAAAAAATACCTCATGCCTACGATATGAGAAAGTCTCTATCAAAAAATTGGGACTGAAACCTCATTTGAAAATTACTTGCTCTTCAAAAAATCCAATTAATTAACAAGCAGGTTTTAGGCAAAACCATCTGTCCATTTAAAAAGATAATTAATATCTTTGTCCAGAACATTAAATCTTACATGGCCATAGAAATACCAACACTTAATTCAATACCATCTTGCTCAAGGGAAAATGTAGAATAGCTCTTATGTAAACTCTGTTAAAAATGTATGGATACTTTTTGTTTTGGAAAATTTAGTTTTTTTAATCCATAACCCTTAAGCGTCACACAAACTAAAAACCCACATGCATTCTAAGCAAAGCAGATCAGAAGCAGGCAGCATATATTAATAACAATGGGCCTATTAGCATGGAATCAGAATGCGATTCTGATTAACACGAGCAGGTCACATGTCTGTACTTCAAGCAGACTGACAGTACAAATTTTCTCAATATGTAAACCTTTTGTCCCAAATGACTTTTTTGAAAATTATGACACACACATTTCATACAGTCAGTATAAAACAAGTAAGTGTCATTATTTTCAAAATGCATAGCTGTATTTGGCTTTGCCCAAGTAAAACCAGCAGGGGACAGAAAAAATAAAGTAAATAGGGGAAAAATTACCATTAAACAAAACTAAGATTAAAAATGTTTTTTTTCCTGTATTATAAATTATTTTACCAATAGACTTTGAAGCATGTTACAGGAATATCTAGTAACACCATGAAAGCCAGAGATACAATCTTGGAGAAGGAAGATATTTTCATTGTAGAATCACATACTGGCTTGTGTTGAATGGGGCTCTAAGGGTCTTGTAGTTCCAACCTCTCCACAGTGGACAAGGATGCCATTCACTAGATCAGGTTGCTCAGGAATCCATCCAGCCTCCTGGAACACTTCCAGGAATAGAAAGCACACAGATTTTATTTTGCAATATCAGAAAATCAAAGAATTCTGAAAAACAAAGGTATTATTTGCCACTTGACTCCATTCCCAATCCAAGTTGATCCTGAAGCCCTCTACAAACTCTTCAAACTTGAAATCAACTCAATTATCCAGAAAGAAACACCTTTTGTCACACTGCTAACCAGAACTGCAATGCCATTTAAACTCCACCGATTTTAATTGATAAACACTCTTCAGATTTTCTCTTCTCCCTTCATGCATTTGCAGGGTAAGTATTTCAAACACTTTAGTATTGCTGTCAAAGGTCCTTGAAACTACCTCTTGAAACAATGTGCCTGGCCTTCAAAAGTCATCAAATGCTAATTTATTTTCTACAAATTTACTTACATTATCAAAGAACCCTTCTGTGCATGACAAAATAAACTTGGAAATACACTCTTGGTCATTACAAGTTTTATTTAGTGTTATAGAATTAGACTAAAGTGGCACTTCAGTTTAATTCTACCTCAGAACACGAAATCTAACAAATTCTCAAGCAAGTCATGCCGTGGATCAAAATGTCAGAAATTACGGAACAAAGATTTGGAATGAGAAAGGTAAAGGAAATGTGCAGGCAGAGCTTCCCTTAAAAGATAATCAGATTTCCAGGTTAAAAAATATATAATATTTTCAGATTTCTTCTGTTTCACTGTGCACACTCTGAAACCAATGGCTTTAAAGGCAGTATCCATGCATTCCCATCAGACACCCTTTCAGAATTCAGCTGGATTTCTTGAGTCCCCTGTGAATTTATTTGTCTAATAACCTTCAACAAAACTCTATTTGTAGGCTTGTCCCATCCTTCCTTAAACTCACATAAAAAGTTTGCAACCATATTTTTGAGCACAGCTTTCCAAAGAATTATTACTTCCATGACCGTACCAACATTTTACTTTCAATTAAAAACCCTTCCTGATGTATCAGCTCCGTTTATAAAGTTAGTATGAGTCAATGACAGTTGTTTTGCTAATCTCAGTAAATGCCTTCCCTCCATCTGTTAATTGTCTTGCCATTGTCAAATTGAGGGGAATTTATCAAGTTGCTGCTTAAAGGTTATCCACTCAGCTTTAGATATATTTTATAATGCAATAAGAAAGAATTTGCTTTAACTCCCAAACATCTTAACTCTCAGTTCCATTTTTTCCCACAATGTTTTTCAAGCACCTGGATAATACCTTCAATTTTACATTCCCATTCCTAAAGCCCCCTTTTTAATAAAATGGTTGTTGTCCTTTAGAATTAGGAATTCCAGAATATTATATTATTTTTAAGTAAACATAAATTACAGTAATTGATTTAATTGTTGCTTCTGCAGATTTAGTACATATTGTTTCTTCTACACTCACACTTTTCAAATTTAAGAACCCAATGAGCCCTTTTTCTATCAAATCTTGGATAAAAATAAATGTGATAACTATTAATAAATATTAAATTTAAAGTAAAAATACTAAAAATATATTTCAGATTACAATAAGTAAGTAATTGATTTATTTTTTTGCTGTCAAAGCACCTACTAGATGGTAATATATTTTTTCTTCCTTGTGCAACTCCCCCATGCAAGGTTATAACTTCAACTCATCTAATCATTCCCTTCATTAAAATGTAGTCTGCTGCTTTACTGTAGAAATTCCCAGCCTGCTGCTAAACACTAGACTCTGCCTAAACATGGCTAAATATGCTTCAAGATTTCATACAGCTTTACGTGACAGCATATTAATGCAAAAAAAAAAGGATTTCCACACAGACAAATCTGATAATGACTTGCTATAGCTGTCAACTGTTTATCAGCTTATGTTAAGAGACAGCTGATTTCTATGCATATGCAGCTGGTTAAAGCAGCACAGTTCAGGAGAGTTCAGCTGACATACTTTTATCCATAAGGAGCAAACTGGGTAATGTTAGTCAACTTTTCAAATCCACAAAGACTTCCAGGCAGAAGAATGAAGTTAGATGTTACATTCTCATAACAGCTTAGCCACCTCAAGCCGTTGCAAAGCTGGTATACAACCACATGGTAAGAAGCACGAGCCACCCCAAAACTGAACATGCAGCAGATTTTCCCTCTTCTAGCAAGATTTCAGGGAGGTTTTTCTTTTCAATAATAAAGGAACAAGTTGCCTGAATTTAGTAAGTAAAATAATTCATATTTATGGGAAAGTATTTAATCCCAAATTCCCTTTATAGCACATGAAATACTTTTAAAAGCTTTAGTACCCATTCTATTGCTTTATATTTTTAAAACAATCAAGAACACTTTATTACTGGATTGGGAGTTGTTTTGTTTGTTGTTGGGGCTCCTTTTGTTTGTTTGTTTGATTCTTTGTTTTAGGACCTAAGCAGCTAAAATTTTATCTAAAGGACATTTGGACAGACCCTTCAAATGTCTTAGTCTTAGCTGGAGTCTACTGTAAGCGAAACAAGAATAATTTCAACATTTAAACCGCTTACTTTCTAAGGTTGTACCTTTTTCCCCCCCATAAGAGTGTGATGTCTTTCACCAAGGCTTCTGCTTATCATGTCAAACTTCTAATTAGAACAAAGAAATATTTTCATCACCTTTAACAGAATTCTGTGATTTTTGTAGGCAATTGCATTAACATAACTCTAATTAACACTAAGGTTTTTAATAGACACATATCCTTACGTTCACTGTTTTTACTGAAATAAACAATAGGCAAGCTTAATATTCTCTTAATACAAGAAACAAAAAAAAAAGACAAGAATACTATAAAGCCATAATTTTTTCAAGATAAATCTTGAGTCACAAAATAACATTTGATGTTTAGTGTTCTGCAGGAAAGCAGAGAAACAAGATGCAAAAGAAGGGAAAAGTCTACAAGACGTACTCTACATATAGGGAAAGATGCTGAAAGTGATTTTCTCTCTCTGAATATCTGTCACAGCATTTTTTAGGAACAATATCTACACCTATGCAATTATTAACACTAACATAACAGTTATTTAAATTAATTTCTGTTCAAGCCTGTTAAGCTTATAAAATTCAGCATAACATCGGTACAGTTCTAGGAGAAGATCTTGCTGTGTCACCTCAGCTCCCTTTGTGAGAATCTCAAATACAGGCTGCAGAGACAATCTTTGTTCTTCATTTAGCCAGTTTTCCTTGTTTACAACTTGTTTTTTTGATTTTTGTCTTTACAGCAATGAAGATAACAAAGAACTTGTTGAATGCACATTGCTGCCTTGGTCCTTCTGTACAGAAGTAGTTTAGCATTTGATAACTGCAAATTTACTGGCACTTGTGCAACAAAAAGCAGTTCAACATTTGGACAGCTTATGATTTCACAGTGCATCTGCAGAGGTCATACATAATAGACACTTTTCTGAGGTCCATCCAAATAAAAGGAGCTGAACAAAAGCAGTCTGTGCTGATGACACTGATAGAATCATAGCTGGAAAACATAACAGTACACAAAATGTCATGTCAAAATTATATAGAAATAGCTAGTTTGAATATTTAGAAAGTTCAGCAAATCTAGTGCCCATATATGCAGGGAATATTATACATAGTATTGTACATCATCAAGCATGAAGTGTACAGGGCATCTAGAAAGAGAAAGGGAATACAGATCCTAAGGAGTACTGGAAACTTTTAACACTATGTCAGTAGTACAGTGTTACACCACTAAACGTAGAGAAGAGTGCCCAATATAAAGGCAGTGAGAAAAGGAGAAGTAATAAATTATTGAGATACTTGAAGAGAGTTTACCTCAGCTCCCCCAAATTCTTTCACAATGCAGGATTCCGTAAGTTTATTACAGAACATAAATACAACAGTAGCTTAATTATGACCAAGAGAGAAAGAAGAGGGTAAAAGAACATTAGAATGAAAACAAATGGACATAAATTAGCCAAATATTTACTTCAAATTGAAATAAAGGTTCCTAAACACTGTGACAGAGAAGCCTGGAAGAGTCTTGCCATCAAAATAATGGGGAAAAAAATCTGAATTAATTATATCATGAAGATCAGAGAACTTAACAAAGGTGTTATCTAATGAAAGCAATGAAATAATATCAGATTTTTAGCTCCAGATTCTTAAATTCTCATCTAAAGAGTGATGCACCCTAAATCAGAAGGTATCTCTGCATGCTATACCACTAATAATAAATATATTACAAGAAAGTAAATTCAGAGATATTAGAGAATATTATTTTTTCAAAGCATACTGAATTTAAGCCACATTGAAAATAAACCAAAATCCACTGGATATTGACAGCTAAGATCAGCTAGTGCCACAAGCCTCCACTGAACCTTAAAATCATGAAGCTCAAAACAAACAAGCAGACACCCACATACTTTACTCTCTGCCCATTGTTTGCAATGCTGTTGCTAATATGACCCAAGATGACAAAAAGCTTTCAGTTCTACATCCAACACATCATCAACAGCAACATGTACTTCAACTTTATCACACCTACAAAATCTCAGAAGCACGCTTTCTACTACTGTGAAGTGACAGAACAGTATATCAGATTGTCAGTCCATTTGTTTATTTTGCTTCAGTATGTGTGACAGCTTGTAAAATAAAAATCCACTCTGCCCACAGCCTCAGTTTTGTGTACCATCCCCAAGATACTGGGTACTCTAACCAACATCTCTCCCACACCTAATTTTCCATCAAACATCCTAAACCATGTTAGACTCAGTGATGTCAGAAATAGCTTCAGGGAATATTGTGTATTGTCACTGTGAAACAGGCACAGCAGGTTACTTCAGAGAATAATCTCTTCCATTAAAATTTTAAGAAGTGAAATATCATTAGATGATTCATTCTCTGCAATCTGTATTGTTTTGTAAAATAATTGAAAAAGGAGTTCATTGATCCATGTTTTACTTCTTTTTCCCTTTAATTCTCTTGGGCACAGAGGAAAGAAAGTTTTCAAAACTCTCAGAAGCAGTTTGTTTTACTCCTGCATCTGAGACTAGTCCCAAAAAGGTCAATGTGTAGCTAAATGAACACATGCAGAATACTTAATTTTGCTACCATCATAGCACTGATTTTCACACAACAGAAAGAAAACATTCTCAGTCAGCTATTGTCCAAATTTAAAATCTCCAATGTTCCTGTTTCCATATCATCTCATCTCCTACAGCCTATTGCTTCTGCACCAAAAAACCCTTAAGCTTTCTTTATTCAAATTTGTCTTTAAATGCAGTCTTCTGATGCTTTTTTCAGATACATGACAGAAACTAATTTTAATTTTCTTCTTGTACTTTCATTCAGCTAATGGATATAAAAAGAACATTTAAACTGCAAAGCTGAATTTAGGAGATTTTGTAGAAGGATCCTGTCACACTTCAGTAGTTGTATATAACTAAACAATCTGCACTTGTGAGTGAAAACAAGCTTAGTGTTCTTAATGAAAGTTAGAAGAAAAGTTTCCCATTCCTCAAAAATTGCTCTGAAAACTGAGGACCTGTATGAGGTACATTCCGATTTCTAAAAGCCAATTTGTAAAAAAGTAATATGTAGTAGCATCTTTTGCATCTTTCGGGTTCTTTTTATTTAGAAGAAAGAGAAGCTCCAGAAAAACAAAAATAAAGCAAGCAAACTCCTTGTCAGGGGCATGTCTGTATGAACAAACATGGAGTAAATAGTAAATTCACACATCAGAGACCATGAGCATGAAGAAAAAGACTATGCAAATTCAAGCTAAGTGGTTCATAGAAGCCATAGTGTAGGATCATGTCTGAACAACTTATTTTATGATGGTTAATAAGGGACATTATGCTTTTTATTTTAAATATTTGAGAAAGAGCAGTGTTTCTCAGCAAAAATCAAAAGCTGCCACAATATGAAGCCACTAAACACAATGCCTATCTTTACATGCTACTTACAAAGATCACTCTGTTGTGAACAGGAGATAAAAAAGGGGCAATATGTGTAAAGTATAAATTATAGATTTGATACAGAAGAAAGGAGCAGCTCCAGCATGTGAGAACAGCACTAAGTTTAAGAAATCTGAAGATGTCTTGAAGCAGTCAGTCTTTGCAAGAAGTTTGTAATGAAGGATTTACAAGATTACATTTTGTCATTATTTTTACTTTTCTACAGCTGACATTTCAACATTGTCCTTCATCCTAATTCAGAATTTTCCCTATTGCTAAATGTGGATGTTTGCATAACTACCATAACCCCAAGACAATGGATGATGTAGTATTATAGTCTTAGTTCTAAAGTACTGGATTTGCACAGAGACACACAAGAATGAAGCACAACAGAAAAGCAGCCTCTGGCCACCTGCTTTTCTTGCCTCCTCTCAGCTATCTTACATCCTCTAAATTATAAATCTGTTCTACCACATTAACAGCAGTAACTCTTCAAAACATCCACTTTAAGATCTGGTATTTCCAAATAGAAATATCAATTCTAGGCAGACAAGGGAAGAAAAAGAAAGGAAGATAATCTAATGAGAGTAGCAATCCACCTGGGTTTTCATTTGTTCACTCTTGATGTGCTTTGGGATATATTGTTTAATTAATATTACACAGAGATAACAACTCTGCTCAAGGTAATCTGTGTAAAAATTCAGTCAGAAACATGCACATTGATCATGCTCTGATTGCTCATGCTCTGATTGTAAAGCTCATCAAGCTTTACAATATATTTGGAAACAGGACAAACCATTCAATCCTTCTCTGGTATGTTAGTAATTAAAATAAAAATCTTTAATTGAGATCAAATTTTTTGCTATAAAGCTCTGTAGTTTTGAGAAACTAAACCAGGAGCTTAGAAGTTGAACAAATATTCAAGAATAAAAACATAAGCATGAAAATGTTTTGAGTTTTTAATATTAAATATAGGGAAACTTGGGTGACATACTGCCTTGCAAACTGTTGATTGTGATGTGTCATAGGGTAAATCAGGATTAAAATGTGAGAAAAATTACAAATTATTTACTCTTTCTTATGCCCAATATCGTTCTTCCCCCTCAAATTAAAAAAAAAAAAAAATCTACATGAACTGCAAAACATTTTCTACTGTTTCAAGCTCCGTGGAAGCCAAACAACCAAATCCTTATTTCTTCTGGATATTTTAGTTTTCTAACCTGACTTCATAAATAGTAGTGAAGACACACAAATGCCAAGATATCACCAACTTCCAACCTCCTAAATTTTTTTTCCTTTTTCAGGCTGACAGAATTTAAGCTTTCAATACAGCCAGTTCAGAATGTTTCAGCAGAGTAACTTTATGGTAGAAAATGCTGAATTTGACATGTCCTTGAAAAAAATTTTAATTCTAACAAAAGAATAGCGGGAAACATGCCTGTTCTTCTGTCTGCTTCCCTGGGCCTGAAGACGGTCAAGGGCACAAGGGTTCCCACATTTTCTACCAGTCTGTCCAGAGGGCTGCTGCAGAGCAAAAAATACTGAGACACCCACAGGTTGAGACTTCCAAACCAATGTCAGCTTTGGTTTCTGAGAAGAAAGATACTGAAAGAAGATACTGGGGTTTCTGAGCTCTGGACCTGAAGGCAGCCGCTCTGAGGCCTGCTGGAAGCTCTGGTCAGCAGGATCCTCAAGGCTTCCAGTGCTTCTGGGTGGCAGCTGGCCAAACACCTGCTGCCATAACTGGGTAGCCTACAAAGTCATCCGGGTTATCTTGGCATCTGGTAAGCTCCTTTGTAAGAAACCAAGATCCCTATCTGTATGTGACTTTCCCACAACTACTGTTACGTGTGGGAAGGCTTTGTAGTTACTACAGCCTCAGCCTGCTTGATGAAGTAAGTGGCCTTTTGTTGCAAAGGACAAAACACAGCAAGTATCTGGTTTTCATTTGTGCTGCTGGTGGGGTTTCAATATAAAAACAGTATAAAAGAAAATGCAATAAATTAATCTTTTATTTCCCTTGCCCCTTCATTTTGTACTCTGTAAGGCTACTGATTTAACCACATTTGTGGTATCCAAGAGAACCAGTCTGTCCCACAAAATTTCGATTTGGACACAAAAATCAGGCTGTTTTTACTTATATTTCAGCTAAAACATTCGAATAGCAAAAGACTACATATACTATGACATCTTGGATCCAGAAATCCTGACCCATTCTGTATGAAATATCTACCAATCAAATCTGAAGGGTAAAATTGAATAAATAACTGTTCATTAAATAACAGATGACTTTACACATTATCATATAAACTGCTCCAAATAAACATGAAAAAAGCCTTACAATCAAGCATTACATCTGCTGCAATGTGAGCAACAAATAAACAGCTTAAAAGGAATAGTAAAATCTTAAGTTTCTGAGCACAGCCAGTAAACCAGGAAAAAGAGAGTGGTTTCTTAAGCAAAAAAAAGCTTTCAAATGAAGTAGAAGTACACTGTGCTGAAAATGGATGAGAAGCTGGTGAGGTGTCCAGTAATGATTCATTTAAATAAGCAATTTGGCTAGAATTTGCAGTCGTCCGTGAATAATTTATGAAATTGAGTAAAGCAGCTCAAAAGAGTACACTGGCTAAAAACTGCTGAATATTTTTGCAGTGATAAAATTCAAAGTCTCCCGCAGTTTCAGTTCCTTTACTTCTAAATCCATAAAATCAGTAAGAACATTCCGGTACACAGCCTAGGTGGCAGCTGATCACAGACTGTATTTTCCCTCAAAATATTCCTGAATAAAGACTTTAAAAATGGTAAAAGGCTTTCTTCTTTCTCCGAGAAAACAAAACAAACACAAAATACAACTACTAAAGCATTGCATACATTCACATTGAGACAGTATGCTCTCCACACATGCTGCAATGTACAATCAGGGCCTGAGATCAGACATTCCTGCTTGTCCCACAAGTCATATATTCTGTCTGCAGCAGCCTATGCACAGCCTGTATTCTAACACAGCCTTCATGTATCAACCCTCCAAAATAAAAAAAACCCTAACCAAATAGCAGCAGTGATCTCTTCATTCCTTCTCCCACCCTACTTTAAGGATGCTGAAAAGGGATTTCCAGGCCTCTTCTGGATGAAATTCACATACTGTAGTCAGACTGGTTTGGTTTGATTTTTATATATTTTCGATTCTAGCCTTACTGATGTGAAGAAATCACAGAATTATGAAATGGCTTGTGCTCCTGCCTCCTGGAAAAGAGCATGGACATCTCCAACTAGATCAGGTTACTCAGAGACCCATCCAATGCTGCAGAAGAACAATAAATTCTAGCTAGTTGTAAAAGAACTCACTCTGTAAGACAAGTGTGAATAGCTTTTACACCTTATCATTGTGAAGTGACCAGGAAAAGCACATTTATTGCTATGAACTGTAGAGTCCAAGGCACCTACTGCATCTCTAATTACAACACACTTTTATTTACACTGCAGGGATTATTGTCCTTAGCAAACGTGCTTACCTGGACCACTATAGTAAAGAGCAATTTATTTCAAGCATTTCATAATTGGGTCCCTCCTTTTCAATCTCCAGCTTAGCCCTCATAAATATGCTTTCACCCAAATACAAAAAACTCCCATTTCTGGCACCCTTTCTTTAATATAATGCAACCTTTCGCTATCCCTCAGTAATGCAGTTCACCAAAAAAAAATCTTATTCGTCCATTTCCAACATAAGCAGACTCCGTTCAAATTTGTAAAGCTCACATCTTCCCACCAAATTCCTCAAATGCAGTTTCCAGAAAGGGAATACCATCATCCTTTTACTGTTTATCCAGCTCATGTAACAATCCATTTAAAAAAACCCCAAAACCTAACCCCTGAAATAAAACCATTTCAAATGCTTAAACCAAAACCATGATGCCCTACCCAGCATGGAGAAGTCTGAAAAAACTGCCTCTACTTTGTGAAGCCCATGGATGCCTTAGTTGTTGAACCTCTCTTCAAAATAAGGAACATCAAGGAGAACAAAGCATATACTGACATGTTCAAAGTATTTTGTTTAACAAAGCAAATTGACTTCACGTAAGAAAGTTCTAGAATATTCTGCTTATCAGGAGAACAAAATGGCATTGCTCAGTATGTCATGGGTGAAATATGTTGTAAGATTAAGACAAAATTAATTTTGTTAATTAAAAAAACACAATAAAAACCTTCTATTTTACAACTCTTGAGGACAGAATATTGAAAAGGCCCTAAAGACTATTAATTAAAAGACTTTGATTTGCTTTGCTGAAGAAAGTATGAACATGAATCCATGTAAAACTAATATAATTGAATATTGATGTTAGTGAGACAGAACTCACACTTGCACTAATAGTTTCCTGATCCAGAAAAGAATATATCATGAATTACTTTTTCTTCCCAGAATAAGTTTGAAAAAACTTAACTTGGTTTGATAGTAGTGTTCATTGTAATGATTTTAAAGGAAAGTAAATATATATGCATATATATAAAAATGTGCATTCTGAAATAGATATATGCTACTACACATTTTCAGACACAATTTCAAATAAATAAGTTCTACTAATGCAATCTATATTGCAGCATATATGCAGAATAAAAGGAGCATGATAAAGTACCCCTCAACAGCTACTTTTTAAAAATTGTATTTGAAAGGCAGCAAACAGAAGAAATGGAAATTAATACAATCTTAACTCACAATCAACAGATCATGAGTTAATTCTACTAAAATGTGACTACTGTTGTGCCCAAATGAACAAACTTCCTTCATCATTCTGGTTAAGTAAATTAAACTTTTCTTGATACATTCTCACTTGAGGCTCAAGAATCCATTACAAATGTCTAAACCAAGACTGGCTAACATATGTCTTGTGGCTTTTTCATATTATCATTTTAATTTTAAAAATATCTCAAGAGGTAAAAAAGCAGTGAAGATGAAAGTATTTCTATTAAAAGAAAAAAGAAACCCTTCACAATTTAATTAGCTGAGAAGCCAGAGCTTTGTTAAAAGTTGTAAATATAATAAAGATTATCACTCGCCTACAGAAAAAAAAATCTCCCAGCATGCCTTTGAAGAAGGATATTTAAATTCACCAAAAGATCAATTACTGTTTGCAAGGATAACTATGGAAGTTAATAGAGAGCATTGGCAAGCATTGCTCTCATAATAAGCCAGCAAAGTACCACGGAAAAATTAATACAAAACGTTAAGGCTTTAGAGACTATGGCTCTCCCAAAACACAGCTCAATCACATACAGAAAATTAACAGAGGAAGGGCATAGCCAAGACTCTGAAAAAAAGCAGTCCACAAGTTAATATGCAAATCCTTGTTACGTTTTGGCATTAGTGAGTACTCAAAACTCAAGTTCATCAAAAGTAGTCTTCCTCAGCTGGCTCCTCTTAAGATCTCCCCTTAAGGCAACTCACGTGCTTACTCCTCTTCATCTGAATTATAGCCTGTATGGACTTGCTGAGCCATGCACACAAGAATGAAGCAGGAGAAGTTCAGCAATCTTACACTTAGACCCAAAAGGTGTATTTTAAGAAGCTTAGTGCTCTCTTACACATTTTCCTATGAAAAGTTAAGATGAAGAGAAACATGACAAAAAACACTCTTTTTAACTCTGCATGTTTTGAATTTTCACAAAGCTTAGTTAGTGTAGTTCAAATATGCCAGTGGTGTCTCAGATGCTTTTAGACTGTGCCTTAGACAATGAAAAATAATGTGCTTCTCACCTCAGCAATGGGATCTTGGATCTGAAGTCAGGGAGCTGCCAACAGTCTCATGGAATGGTTCAGTGAGAAGTGTTCATGGATAGGAAAACCTCCTCAATTAGCAGAAGCTGTCCATCTTTTGATTTCTTTGGAGCTTGAAGATGAACTCCAAGAAAGCTACTGTCTGAGAAATCCATACAGAAAGGATAGCCAAGAGGCCAGACTACCTGATGGTTCTCAGAAGTCTGAAAATTGCTGAATTCCGTGAACATTACAAGATACATGAATAGATATGTGAATGAACTAGAACAATGTGTGCCCTGGGTTGCAATGCAAGATGTTACCAGGAGTATGTGTTCTATTACCAGCTGTTAAAACCAGGTGGAGCAGTGTTCTTTGTCTCTTCCATGATCCACCCCTCATAACTCCAGGGGGATATCTTCTGTTAATGGGCCTCACTGAGTCTCACTGCATGACTGATAAAATTACATCAACCCATTGTGAGATGCTCCAGCCAGGGGGAGGAGCCAAGCATTCCTACCTGGATATAACTGAGACTCGGAACACTGCAGTCAGCATTTCTCCACTGCATTCCCAGAGGAAAGACCAGACCCTTCTACATCACCACTGGACCTTCAAAGTAAAACTACACCCTTCTGCAGGATTACTGCTTCAACACAACCACATCTGTCATGGCAGGAGGACTGCAGCCACCATTTAATCAGACTGCTACCAACACCCTGACCAACAGGGTGTCAGGTTGTATTCTGACTCTCAGTGGTTTTGCACTACTGCATTTTACTTTAATTTTCCTATTAAACTGTAGTTCTGACTTGGGATCTCCCAGTGGTTTGCTTTCAAACCAGCACAATGTGTTATTGTTTATGCTGAATTCTCACATTTACATTTGGGCACATATTTGCAAACACTCCAGCTGCATTCACTATGTTAACACTCAGTGTGGCAACCAGTGGAGTTGTTAGTGAGAGCAGCCTGGAGGAGCTGCATCTGGTGATTTGAAAAGAGTATATATTTATCCCAAGGAATCAAGAATGCTTCCTTTCAGGGCTGAACTGAATTGATTGTGTGGGAAAAGTTCCCTAGAGATGAACAAAAATGCCACCGTGTCATGGAATTACTAATAGCCTACTGGCATATATGACAATGAATCCTGAGAGTATAGCAATGGGTAAATGAAAGGAGCATCTCAGATTGAAACCCCAGGCAAGTCGGCTGTAATTTGTGAAGAGTAACCTCAGTGCTGGGAAAAGCCCCTACTTACCATACCTATTTAAAAATCCGATTTTTGCCAGGCAAAGAGCCTAGGTGTTCTGTGCCCAGAGCTGTTTGAGCACCTGCAGAGGCTGTGTAGAGCATGTGAAGATAGAGCAAGGCATGATTCCAGAAATTCAGAATTAAAATCCTGTAGTGGAAGCCGAACACATTAAATCATGCACTTTCTGGTTTCTAGAGTCTTTGTATTAGCTATTCTCTATATCCTCAAAAACTACAGAGCACCAATGAATAATCTTAACCCCATGTTAGTAGAGCTTTTATTCATTTATTTCCTTGGTCTTCAAAGCAACAGATTTCCTGGCAGACCCTTAATTCAGAGGCCTAATCCTTCTTTCCATTTATGTGAATTCTTTGAGGAGATACTTCTGAATACAGAATGCTCTAATTACCCTTTTCTTTGCCCTTACATCATCCTCCCATTTCTCTGCTGTTCAGCAGAGCCTGGTTCACACTCTTGAGGTATTCTCCCAGAAACAGAGATCTTAGTAAAGGTATGGAGAACTGAAAAGCATAGGATGTAAGAATAGCAAAGGACCAGCTTGCAAAAAGGCTGTATTTAAAAGGTTGTGAAAGAGTAGGGATCAGAAGGATAAGAGGAAGATGGATAAAGGCAGGGCTTATGCCTTATGAAATTCAGACTTCGTATTCTGCTCTTACAAGTTCATTATGCAGTTTGGAGCAAAATGCTTAAACCTACCCATGCCCAAAATGATCCTGTGATTTGCCTTTGTGTTAAGCTGCTATTATAGTTCACAAGCAACTACAGAAATAACCCAGTCACCTTATCAAGTTTTGGAGAAGGTCCAAACAACCCTGCACTCCTCAGATTTGGACTGCCTATATATTGACAAATATAATGCTATCACTGATATCTCCCTTCTTTAAACCAAGAATTCCACCAGTTATAATAAAGGATATGTTCTGTGGGACCTAAGCTTCTAGCAGCCATTAACTTCAGATGCTCTTCTTCAGATGCAACCAATGTCTCTAACCACATCTGACTCAGTGTATGAACTGTATGTGAAAACAAGAGGCTGAGTGCACATTTTTAAAATGCTGTTAGCCAAAACACTGAGCGTCACATAGGAACACACCTCTCCCTCTCAGTATGGTAATCATGCAACAAGCAAAAGGCAAGCTTTCTGTGTTCCAGGAAGAATGTGCACACTGCTGGTGATAGCTTCAGCCTCTGATATTTGTCCCTGCCCTTCAGAAAAATCACAGCATGTGTGAGGGGAAAAAATGAATCAAGTCAAAAATGAAGTCTCTTAAGAGCACAAAAATAAATCCTACCGGATGATTTCCACCAGACTTGTTAATGTCTGTGCAGGAAATCTGGCAGACTGTTGATCACTCTTGGGACGTGACCAGCTACGCAGAACCATCAAATCTCAGAACTTAAAACCTCCTGAGAGGAACCAAACAGGTGCTCTAGGGATTTTTTTTTTTTTTTTTTGCCTCAAAAAGGGGAAGTATTTGGTACCCATATATATTAGAAACAGAAAACATTGTTCCTGCATTTCCTAACTTATTTTAGAATAAAAATATTGCAGGCATTCTCACGAAAAAAACAAAACAAAACAAAACCCACATGTAAATGTGAACTGCCAACACTATTTCACAACGAAAATTCTATCCAAGTTGTGTATTTTAGAATATTCAGGGTAAGTGAAACAAGAAATACCCTAATTACAGCAAGTTGGTGTTTCACAATATTATTATAATGACATTCAAATAAATAGATCAAACAAAGATACACAAAGAAAATTATTATTTTGTCAGCAATTTGGTATTGTTGGAGTTCACTTCTGACCTGCACAAATTGCGTGTTCCTACATTTAGAAAAGACGTTACAAGAAAGTGTCACCCTTACTTTTCTTCCACAGCAGATAATGCTTGCACTCAAACAATAACAAAAAACAGATGGAACCATTTCAAGTAGTAGCTTGGGTTGCAAACAGAGAAAATACAGCTTCTTGTTACACTGAGCAATTCCTGTTGCAATTTTAATAAATACTTTAATTAGGGGAGAAAAAAACACCAACATCTCAGTTGCCGTATGAGGCTATTACATTCTTCCTGTTTTGTACACTGTAAAAGTATTTGGAAATCAATATGACTCAAGCAGCACACAAAGTACTGAAAACAGAAACACCAGTGGCTCAGCAGGATACAGTATCCTTGAACTTTCAAATGAGAATAGTTGAAAAATAATAATTCCTGTAAAATATGACACTTTCATCCAAATGATAACTTCTTTTATAGTTTCCAGACAACTTTTATAATTACCACTGTAAAATGGCATTAGGAAAAGCAGTATTCCACTTGGTCAGCATAAGCACAATTCTGGAAAAAGATTACATGTAATAGTACCTACCAAACCTCATCTCCTGTGAAGATTACTGTCCTTTTGCAAGTCACATGACACACATTATAAAAATGCAAAACCTTCCAACAAAATGCAACTCATTAAGGAAATGATCATCATTTTTCTCACTCCCTTATTCTTTCATTCAATTTGGGGAATTTTTTCTGCTCCCAGAGTACCTTTCTTTTACTTCACAATACCAACTGCTTAAGTGAAGTTGTCTTTTTAGGGCCATCCCTACTGTCCTGGCTACATTTCTGTATCACTCAGTCTCATCCAGTGCACAGATTTGGTCACTACATTTCAGCATGTCAGTAATAGTCTAAAATTCACCTTTACTACAAAGCATCCATCAAGAAGATTTGATTCATCATTATAGTACCATAAAGCAGCATATGGCTTGGAGGAAGATGAAAATCCCAGAGCCTGAGTTTACTCAGCAGAAGCTTGAAAGTTGCTGGGTGGCTAAGAGGGAGTAAGGAATCACACAGAGGGGGAACACTCAGACTTGCTTAGGCAGGAACAGCACTGTATTTATGCAATACTGCTCCTACTACTTTATCCCATGAACATGAATGCTTTCCTTGGCAGCCAGATTGCAGCCAAAGGCTGCTGCCATCAGCCATGCACCTCTCCAGCTACCTAGGGGAACCACAGTGGGGATTCCAAAGGAATTCAGAAACAGAAATTTTTTCACACTTTGGCAAGGGACACTAAAAGTAAGACTTCTTGGCACTCCATTTTCATTTTATCACATTTTATAGCCCTTCACATAAAACATTCTTAGAAGGGTGGTCAGTGTCCAAGGAAAAAAATGATTGCAGACAACAATCATTCATTCCACACGGGTAAGTTTCTTTGGATTCACACCCTGTTGTATCTTTTATCTTCAAAACTAAAGAGGTATCCTTTTCAAGAACAAGAAGCAACAGTACTTAATCTACTCAGTCTGCTTCAGCTTCTTTAAGATCACCCCATAAAGTTAAATTACAGATTTGCCCTCTAGCCTCAGTTCAGATTTAAATAAAACAAAGTATGTCATGAGAATCATGGAACCTACAACATGTTGAAGTGCACAGTGAAAGCTCATTTAAGTGCTAGAAATTAGATGAAAAAGTGATCCTGAGTTTTATGGATATTAAAGAAAGGCTTTATTTCTGAACAAAACAGCTTCATAAAGGTAAATTTGTGTTTCTTAAGAATCCAGTTCTTAATATCCATAATGTCAATATACAAAACACCAAGAATGAAGAATACAAAGAAATGCTAAGAATAGAAAAAAGGAAACCATTCAGAGGACACTGGATATATTTTTAAAACTAAAATAACTGGGCTATATTTGTCATCCACTTTCAGTAGTAAACTGAATGGTAAGGCAAATCTGACATACTGATGTACACTCATGTTTAAGCATTCCCTAAACATTCTGATATCCATGAAATACAGATGTGCTAACATGGCTTTATCTTGTAAGAGGAGTTCTTGTAACACTGATGCTCACCAATGTCACTTCTGTAAAACTGCCAGCCTCACATACAGACTATTTTCCTAAAACCAAAAAGAACTTCTTTTGTCTGTACTTGAAGTAAACAGTTTCAATCACATTTCAGTTAAATAGCTTGACTTCTTTATTTAAACTGCTTTTTCAATACATTTCAAGTGGACTTTACATACTGATCCATTTACTAAAGATGAAAAAAACCCTAACTAACAGCAGAGTCACCTATTACCGTTCATTTATTCAGTATTTCAGAGAGAACTGAGTCTGTATGTCTCTGATGAGTCAATACAGGCTCACACACAACTAGAATTTAATAAAGAGAGATGTTACTCAAAGACAATTTTTTCTGAAAATATAGCAAATCCATAGTGTCAAAAGATCATTTTAAAAGGTGACAAAATGTGCAAGAACTCAACAGATGCAGTTTCTGTTGCTGCAATACTATTGTATATTATTGTATATTAGGACAGATTTCAATACTCCAACAATACTTCTAACAGCTAATAAACCACTTTTATCAAAGTATGTACCTATTTAATGTTGTCATTTGTTTAAACTACCAATTCAGGTTACCCTAAAGTGCTTTGAAGTATATGCATTTAGCATCCAAGATCCCTTGCTTTCAGGCATGGAAGTAATCTCACCAACCAACAAGATGCACCAACAAGAATACAAAAAAAACCAAAAACCCAACCAACAAACCAAAACAAAACCACAAGCAAAACAACACTTAACAACCCAGAAAGCATACGTCCTTTTTCTCAGTACTCCACTGAAGTGATGAATGGATGAACTTTGTTTAAGAAAATACGAACACAAATCCCCCACGCAATTTTGAGGCAAATGCAGTAATTTTTATCTTCTGACACTGGCTGCTCCAACTCAACAGAATATATAAATCCAATTATTTTCAAGTATCCGAGTAGTCCCATGAAAGAAAACAGAAGTATGCGACTTGTACCACATGTGTTGGATTAGAGCTCCCACACAGTAACACGTAAGAACAACAGTGAAATCTTATTGAATAGCTCAGGACTTGAAAGGCAAGACCTTGACATTTTTTTAAAACATACCAGGAAAACAACCAAAAAATCTGAGAACTTGTATGGCAATCAAAGGAAACAGATCTTTCATACAGCTGAGTGCATATGTAATTTTCTTGGAAAAGCAAAGAAAACAAAACAGAATTTGAAAAGCTAATGAACTGATAACAATTAAGTGCAGTCCTTTATAGGCTATGCACCTGTGTGCACACACTTGTGTGGTCCAGGTAAGATAAGGCATTTATGACTTTTCTGTCTTGCATGGACTCTCTTTGCCAGATGGTATGTAAACTTATTCTGTAGCTTTTCATCTAGTCAAGGATTTACAGAATGTTCTACATCCTGCTCTCAAGATTAGCAGGGAAGAAATTATCCTTGATACCTCTGCTCTTTTTTCCAAAGTTACAAGTAAACAAATAAGAGGTTCAGATTTCTAGGGGATGAGAACACAAACACTGATGACACAGATGACACAAGGTTTAGTGTCTTGTAAAGTACAGGACAAGAGCAGAAATACAGCCATTAAATTGCTGGAACACTCTGCAAATCACAGCACAGGGTACCAGTAAGACCTCATCAGAACTGAGACAGGCAAATCCGGTAATCCATTTGCAAAAAATATGATTCAAGTTGGCAAAAGAACAGGAAAAGGATGCTAGGAATTTCTGGGAATGGAAAGCTTATTTACATTAGCAACAAAAGTAACCTGGCTTGCATGGGACTGCAATACAATGGCAATTAGGGAATAAAATTGCTCTTTAAATGTCAGAGGAAGCATTACAGAAAAGTCTTAGGATGAAAGATAACTCTTACACACAAAAATAAGGAGGGAAGACTCTGAAAAGAGACCACATAAAAAAGTTTATTGTTCTCAGAGCATACATACTGGTCAAAAACTTTGCTGTAATAGCAAAGGTAAACCACCCAAGTACAGTAGAGCTGCATAGATCAATCACACAGCTCAAGATGTCTTTCAGTTTCATTTTCCCCTTAGATAACACTTCGTTTTCAGTATCAACTCCTATCAATCCAAATTACTTGGAAGGGACCCTAAAGATTATCTAGTTCCACGTTCCCTGCCACAGGAAGGAACCTCCCACTAGCCCAGGCTGCTCAAAGCCCCATCCAACCTGACCCTGAACATCTCCAGAGATGGGGCATCCATCTGTGCCAGTGCCTCATCACCCTCACAGTAAAGAATTTCTTGATAATAACTTCTACAGATCTAGCTGCATTCCATTTAAAACCATCACCACTTGTGGTGGTGACATGTGGTCACTACACGCCTTTGTCAAAAGTCCTTCTCTGGCCTTCTTATAGACCCTGTTTAGGTACTGGAAGGCTGCAAAAAGTCTCCGTGGAGCCTGCTCTTTTCCAGACTGAACATCCCCAGCTTTCTCAGCCTTCCTTCATAGGAGACGTGCTCCAGTCCTATGAAAATTTTTGTGACCCTCCTCTGCACTTGCTCCAACAGGTCCATGTCCTTCCTGTGCTGGGGACCCCAGAGCTGATGCTGCCCTGTAGGTGGGGTCTCATCAGAGCAGAGCAGAGACAGAATCCCCTTCCTTGCCCTGCTGACCACACTGATTTTGATGCAGCCCAGGACACAGCTGGTTTTCTGGACTGCATCCAGTTTCTCATCCAGCAGCACTCCCAAATCCTTCATCTTTGGGCTGTTTTCACCCCATCCTTTGCTGAGCCTGTATTTGTACTTAGGTATTTATATGTCAAAACAGATTCATGTAATCAGAAAAACATTCAAATACAGAGCCATACCAGTTGCAGCAGCAAATATACTAAAGTACCATGCCTTAATTATTACAGTATATAATTTTGCTATGAAAATAATTAAATGCTATGCTAGTAGCCCCTAAGATGAAAATAACTTATTTCACTATATGATACAGTAACTCTTCAATCTGATTACAAAATCAGAATAACAGTAACAAAAATTACAGGTCTTGAATAACTGGGGGCAGGAGGAAAAAATCTGACTTTGGTAATTAATTTTAAAATGTGAGTTGTTAATATTTTAAACATAGAAAATGGAAAAATGTTAGAGAGGTCTATGAAGTAACTATGTACCAAAGTCTCCAGAAGGTTCCCTTTCAGACTAGGTGTGAGGACAGATATCCACTAGCAATGAGAATTGCTAATTTCCATTCCAATATCTGAACTATTTTATATCTAATGAATCAGCAAGAGAAATACATACGGTGTAGATCTACCAGCCAACACTTCTCCTCTGGGAATGACATAGTTCATACAAAAAGCTGGACAATTCCTTAAATATCCACTGTTGAGTAAAACTTCCAGAACTAAAATATAAAATATTATTCAAATTAGCAAGGCTTCACAAAATGAAACCACAAGCATAGCAGCTGTCATAACAGAAACTCGTATGAAATCTCTTTGCTGTCAGTTTCTGTGAAGAAATACAAAGTTTCAAGACCAAGATTTTGATAATAACCTTGTGGACACTCTTAGCCACTCCTGTCTCTCCAATTCCTGTGTATGTTTCCATGCTCTGTAACAATGGTATTACTCTTTCTCTCATACTTGTGCCCACAGTGGTAATGCAAAAAATTTCCATGAACTAAAGGTTTGAGGTGTCCCATTCCATTATTGAGACTATCATACATGTTCTGAATTGTAAAATTCAGCAATTCTAAAAAGGCGCATATTTCAACTTGCTTCTGTGTAGAATTGATTATGGGACATTGGGAATGGGGCTGTGGCCAAGCCTCATCCCTAATAGGGTGCAGCTGTGTAAGACAGGTAACCACCACTGAAGGAAAAGAACCATGGAATGCTGATTTGTATTGACCAATCACAAAAGAGTAAAAGGACACACGGATGTTATGCGTGTGAGAAACAGGGTATAAAAGGTTGTACAGTGGAATAACAAAGAGCTGATGCTTGAGACTATTATCTACATCAGTCACGTGTCCTCTGTCACTTCTGAAAGAGGTAAAAAGTCTTCGCACCATAATTACTAATGAACAATGGAAATCCATGCAGCTTCTGTGGGGGTTTATTACTGGTAGAGTATTTAACCTACGTACCGCTACTGGAAGAGATGCAAGGGACTATGACAGCAACCTCTGCAGATGAGAGCAAGCATTCCTCTTGCCATCAGAAGCCAACTCCTCATGCAGCAGCTGCATTCAGCTGGCTGGCCTTGGCACAGTATACAGCAAGGTCATGATAACCCCCGTGCCTGCAGCAACAGGCATCAGCACCAGGTGTGGCAGCCCCTTCTGAGGTACCAGGCTCTGCTTTACTGACTTACTACAAGAGTTCTGTGTTTTCAGAAACAGCAAGGAAATCTCTTGTGACAGCAGAATTACAGTTTAAGATCTGACAACAAACTCAAGTTGAAAAAGAGGAATTCAGGACAGTGCTGTTCTTCAGTTATTTTAAAGACAAATATGTAGAATCAAATAACTCATGGGAAACAGGAAAAAAAAAAATGGAACACTGATTACTCTGAAAGTGAAAATTCCAGTTTGCTTGAGAATTAGCCTACACTGTTGAATAAGACTGGTCATAAATATTCACCATGTAATATACTTAAGTAAAGGAAAATAGTATTTGTATTCAACTTTATTAGGAGAGTGTTTAACACCATCCTGATGGGATGTCCAACAGCATGTCCAGTAAAAGAGATCAAGAACTAAAAATACAAAGATCTGATTTTTAAAACAAATATTGTTCTGAGAGACAGACTAGTAAGACTCCATTTTGAAAATTAAATATGCACAATAGTAGCAAAAGGATAAGTCTGTTTATCATTATTTTAGATGTTTCATATGGCCTTTCAGGCTAGTGTTTTCATTGCCTTTAATGAAAGAACATGAAGACTGAAGAGAATAGCACCTCTTATTAACCTTCAAAAAACCAGAACTGCACCATTCACGGCATTCAGGGCTTATGAAAATTCAGAACCTAGCAGCTGTTACAAATGATAAATTTTAAGTTATAAACCAGTGTACCTAGATGTTTTCTGGGAAAGAAAGTGTATTCAATCTCATATTTCAGAACACATTTCAAATTAAAATTGGGCCAGAGGCATATGTCTGTTTGTTTGCTTGCTTTATATTTAAATTCATTTACTTAAAACCTGTTTTGCATGTAAACAAAAGCTTGAGGGGTGGGGGGAAGAATTTCCAGTAACTGAGTTTATTTTTGCAATAAATACCGTTTTTATTCTTAACACAATTTTACTCATATAACAATGCCATTGTTTCCTTATCTTCCCCTCAATACTAGTCTCTAAAGTGATTATAGCTAGATAACAAGCTTTAAAGGATAGGAAATTCAAAGAGTTTCTAAGAGGGGAAGAAAAATAAAGCTACTTGGTCTTTCAGTAAAAGGATGGTATTCAGAGATTTTTTTTCCCTGAAAAAAAAATGAGCAATTTTATATCCTCACACAATCCTGTGCTCACGGCCACAGACAAGGCAATGTGACAACTATAAGGCAGTGTAGCATCTTATTATAATTGTAATGGAAACTCCAAATACAATTACATTTTGTTTTTATCCAGACTAAGTTAAACTGTACTTACCAGTGTGCCTTACCCACCCACACAGGGTACTGAAAAGATCTTTTTCAACAGAAGTTTCTGATGAGGAAATATCTCAGACAGAATAATATTTATGCTGACATGTCTCAGACATTTGACTGGTACAAATATGAGCAGCTAAAAATGACAAGTGCCATGCTTCATGAGTATCACTTCTCCACGGAAAAGTTGTAAAGTTAATTTTATTAACTTTACATTGTATTAACTTTTGAAGTTAATACAATGCTGCACACAAGTGAAGTCAATTGCATATTAATTTTACTATAACTAACAAATCTGTATCACTGTTTTTGCTTTAGACTTAAAATAAATTTGAAGTACAATCCAGGCAAGACACTTACATGAGCAATTTCTACCCTCCCTGCCTTTTCTCTCCTTCATGCAGTATCCATATAACACACAAACATTTCATCACTTATTTTTTGAAGGTTCCAGACACAGAGCATCATTTAGTCACAGCAGACAAGACCTGCACAGGATGCTGAAAATGCTAGATACTCTGGAAACTGTTGGGTTGACTCTGTGTATAACTTTTAATAACAATTTGTTACACAAATGGTAGATTTACATGTAGATGTATTCATCCTGTTTAATATGTTTCTTTGGGAAATGGGATCTGAAACAGAACCCAAGGAACAGACTCAAACATTCCTAGGAAGAAAAAAAAAAAAAAGGTGTATTCTTCTCCGTAAGCTCTGGCCCCAAGACTAAAGAGCCATCCTTGCTCCCATAAAAATGAATGAAGAATTCTCTGATCTTCCTAAGCCAGCTTTTGTTCTTTTCAGAGACTTTCCAATGGAAAGATTTGCATTACGGTCTTATTTCCTGAAACTTTTTCATTTTCTACTTGGGAAAAAAAAAAACAAAACAGAAAAAAGAAGTCTTAGATTTTTCTTTTCTCTATAGAAGAGTGACCTCTGCAGTCAGACTCTGCAGCGTCTTTAATGCTGCTCTTTAATCTCTTTTTCATGTCACAGATTTTGGGAGGTAGGCTGAGGGAGATGGAAAAGAGCGGAAACAGGAAGAAAAACATAAAAAAGGCAATCAACCTCTCAGAACTCTGATATCAAGTTTTTCAAATGCAGATAGCTCCCCTTCCTTTTGTTTTGCTACATAATGAAAAATGGTTCCAGATTTGGAGGAAACAAAAAACAAAGCCACTGCCAACAAAGGAACCATGCCACCAGTACTGAAAGAAATTTAATGCTGAAATGTTCAGAGGTGACCCCTTTCTGTAGAAAAGGATCCTGAACCTACTTCAGACCACAAACTGAATCAACAGTGGGATGATGCTGCCCTCTCTAGTGCATTAACAGAAGTGCTGCATACAGGACCACAGAGGATTTTTGTTTAGGGTTTTTTCTTTGTAGAAGAAAAAGCATCAGCTGTGTCCAGTTTCAGTTACTTCACTTCAAACTGAAATGCACAAATTGAAATGAATTCAGGGAAAAGCAGCAGCATGAAGTAACATTCAGAGAACATAATGAACTAAAAAAAAGAAAAAATAATCTGTTTATAATAAAAAAAATTGACCAAGGGCATGTATTTCACAATTTGATACATTCAGAAGACTGTTACAAGAGAGATCTGTGCTCCACGGCCTTTTTCATGGTAAAACTACTGAACAAACCAAATTGCTGTCAGAGAGATTTAGTGTTAATATCCGTAGAGCTGGAAAGAAAATTTGCCCCAGTAGAATGTATAGAAGAAACTTAAGAATCTCTCCCATTGGGAAGTGCAAACAACAGCTAAGAATTATTTCCAAAAAAAGGCTTAAGCATGAATTTCCATGAATTTGCTTTCAGTCTCCAGCTCATCACTTCCACAGTAAATTCAAAAAGATAAACACAGGTAGTGTGCTAGTGAAGCCAGTGATTACTTCCTACTTGCCACTTTCTCCATTTCACTGAGAGAAATGTGCAAATGTAGGGTAGCTTCCAGAACAACTGTGGCAGTTACCACAGATATTTTTACATGCAGCCCAAAAACTCTTATCATGTTGCTTTGCATCACTTAATGCCAGACCATTACATGTTGCGCCCAAAACATGCGCAACTACTCCTGTATCTGGAGAAACAATTACCAGTAAACTTTCTGCAATAATGCAGAAATTAATGCAAATTCAGCAACACTGTGCAGGATCCTGTTTTGCACCTCCATCCTTACACTTTTCCATCTAAGCAGGCAATACAAGAAGCCTTTCCAGATTTAGAGAGTGGGTGAAGATGAAAGGGATTTTGAAGGACATACAGTTCAAACTCCCTGCTCAAGGTTTTACACTGTCAAAAATGGCTTGATCTGTGTGTTCAACAAGTTTGGTCACTCCCAACCTGATTGAAAGTCCGGATCTGCCATAAGGGAACAGCAAATAAATAAACAAAAGTCTGCTGAGTAAATTAAGGATTTAGTTAATAGATTAGAAATTATGTATTAATATACCTTATGAAGAATTGAGTCATTATGAGAAATTTCCACAAATCAGTATCCATTTTAATATGTACCATAATTTCAGGCCACATTTGATTAAATAAATGACAAGCAGCTAAAAGAAAGAAAAACAACCTACATTGTTGTAACTATATAGTGAAAGAAAACAATTAAACAAAACATTTCTTTTACATTCAAACAAAATACAGTGAAAAAGCAGCGCCACAAGCAGCTGTCTCCACAAACTGTTTTTTAAAATCAAGATCATTCCAACACCTTAATAACCATCTGAGCTTAAGCAGCCCATCTTGCAAGTATAGGAAGGTGCAATGTATGAACTGATCATAAAATAAAAGTGTTAATTAGGCATTTGTTCATGATTGTGTTTCCCACATATCGTACACAGGCCACAAAAAATACCCACTACAGAATTAAAAACTAAAAAAAAATATTCTACAGGCTTTTCCAGTTATAACTGAGTGGCAGTTAAAGAGCTGTCTTGCATTTTCACTCTGTCTTGAACAGCAAGTGTTGTATCTTTCTAGTGTACAACATTTAGTCCTAAGCAAAGCAGTCTCTGCTCCTGGAAAGAAAAATCTTACTTCTGCAAGAACTGGTTACAACTTAATAATGAAGGAAGTATAAAGACAACGTTCTGTAAATCTACTCAGGACCAAGATGCTGTAAGCACAATGGACTGCATCAATCAGAACTTAAGAGATAAAAAATATAACTTGTATTTCTATCAAATCACCATACAATTTGCAATACAGCTGAGCTGCTTTTTCATTCACTTAGCTACTTTTTTGCTCTCCTTTAATACTCCTCTACCTAGGAATGTCCCTACATATTATACTCTCTCCTGTAACATGTCTCTCTACATCCCACAGTCTAGCTGCTGAAATTATGAAATTTTTAGTCTAAATTATCATTCAATTTACACATTCTGTTGTAAGTAATTTAAACATCTAAACAGTGCCCCTAGAAATGTAGGAGCTGTCCAGTCATATCAATGAGACCACAGCAGTCATGCATCACTAGAAATTCCATCAGACTTTTAAGACTAGGGGAGGTTTTATCCAACAGCATAAACTTGTATTGTATTTGGTTAGCCAACTTAGGTACCTCTATCCGTGCAATAGAATTGCAAATATTATGATAAGTAATGTCATGCAATTTAAGTCTAAGCACTGGCCTCAAATCCAAAATAAAGACAGGGCAATGTCAGAAAATTCCAAAGCACAGATTATAAAGGAATCGCTAATTCTGTCCTTTATGAAATGCTATCTATAATATATTTGGGTTTTCAATTCTTCAGGGAAAGACTTTCACTTTTCATTAAATTTAGTATTTTTCAAAATAATGTAACAAATGGTGCAGTCAAAGAAAGTATTTCAAAATGCACACGACAAGAACAAAGATTAAATTACATCAAAATGTGCAGAGAGTTTTAGAGGAAGATTTGACTTCAGTGATAAACTTTTTGTAATTTATTGTCCCATAAAAGTCATAAAAATGAATGATGCAATAGTTATGAAATAAAAAATGAAAGGCAACTATATTTATAGGTGCATACCTATTAAGAAGTGTCTGTTAAGAAGTATTTTAATAACAGGCAGTATTTTATCACTATCATCTTCAAATCCATTCTAGACTTGTATTTAAAATGCTTAGTCCACAACTACCACATTAAAATCCCAGATCCCATAAATCACAATGCAACTAAAATCTCTTGTCTACTAAGTCAAATTTACAAACACTGAGACTCTGTTTAGTGCTTAGCACTCTTTTAGTGTAGGCAAAAAAAAAAAAATTCCAATTAATTTTTTTTAAATCCTGCCATTTCAAAAATAATATAAAATAAAACATGATCACAGTTTAAAACTACGCATCTTGTGCCTTTTCTTAAGTATGTCTGGAGTAATAAAAAGAGGATGTAAATATTTCTGAAACTTTTTGTGAACAAATTTAGAAATTAAATTTAGTCAATAGCTACAAGGGACCAAGGGACCATTCTCAGCAGAATATGATATACTGTCCCCAACAAGTAACAGCTTCTCTCTCTAAACTGCCTATTTTGTCAAATCACAGTAGGCCTTGGAAAAGCATCCAAAAAGTTGTTCAAGAAAGCTTTTGCCTTGTGGTATGCACAGATCAGTGTCAGTTAAGTGACAGGAAGCTTGCAGAGTTTGCATTGAGAACAGAGAAAGTTAATTTCATTTTTCATATTTCCCTGCCTTTGTCCCTAGGGTTTGGTGGTTCCACAAATTGATTTATTGTCTAGAAATCATGTTCATTGTTAGACTCCAGATTTTATTTTACTGGTAAATTTTGAAAAATGTATAAATAAAAATAATAAAAAATAATAAAAAATATAGTTTCCAAAAAGACAGCTGTACTTAAAAGTCAGATTTATCTATTTGACATAGAGAGAAAGACAAATGAGTTTGATTTTCAGATAACTCCTTACTGCCATGTCTGCAAGGTAATTCCTACAGTAGATGTGTTAAGATATTAACTGACATAAAAATGGTCAGAATAACGCATACACATGCAACAGCAAACTTAAGAGAAATGGATCAGCATGCAAGACATTTTCATTTTAACTAAGATTTAAGATCTTACACACAAAATAAACTTCCAGTGTATGAGGAATTAATTAAAAAATTACTACAGATCTACTGACTTTGAAAGAAGTAAGTCAACTCTCTTCAAGACTATATACATACATTCAACCTATCTAATGTTTTCATACACACCGCACCACTTCATCCAATCCCGGTTTTCATATGAATATATATAGTTCATATTATTAATTTCATATTTATATGAATATATATTTATTTCATATTATTATTCTTATATTTCATAAGATTATACATAGAATTTTGGGGAGAATTTTTTAAGGAAAGTTTTGGCCAGAAAAAATTGCCAAAACAATTCTTGGGCTATAATTTCCATGTAGTTGTCTGCCTCAGACTTTGCTTTTAAATTCACGCAATTAACTTTTGGCAAACACTGATTTAGCTTTTCCAAGATTCTCAAGGAATATCCCAACTTCTTTGTCTCAAGACTGTTATTCTTTTTCCTGATACCTTTGCCTACATCATTATACACCTTCTACAAAAGAGAGAAATGCTATATAAAAACAGCACATTGCCCTGTAGTTAAAAAATGTTACGCAGACATACCCTCTAATGTCTGTGCCTGAATCTGCAGCCTTAAACTCCATAATTCTATACAAGTAATTAACTCAGGATCATTTATGAAACATACATCAATTCTACAGACTGCTCCTCCATCAATCCACAATTAGATATTCAATGAAATGACAGCTCAATCTTCCTTCTCACAAATAGCAACACTTCCAACAAGTGCACTGACTCTGAAGGCTGAGCATCTGTGGTGAAAAAACTGCAGTCAGTGTTATCTGCAGCAGTTTTTCATGTATGTGCATCTTGCATGTGGCATCTTACTTTGTCATTTGTTTTGGTGACATTTACAGAAGATCAAATTAGCATGGTGAAAACGGACCTTGAGTTTCATAAGTGATTTTGGCCAAGTACAACGTCTGGTTCCTACTGGTTTGCAAATAATGATGAATCTGGATTATAACAGACTAAGCTTTACTTCTGTATATGTGTTGTGGATGAAGGTATAGCAGCAAAGAAATCCAATACTGCAAAACTAAAAGTCATTTTTTCTGAACTGAAAACTGGTAGCAGGGAGCCTAAACATCACAGATCAGGTTACTGAACATTTGCTGTCATAAATAAAAAAATATACAAAGCACTGTGACAAACGTCACAGATAAAACCATAAAATACAGGACAAATTATTGTACACTCTTTCACTTTAAAATGGTAAGTCTCTTTCACCATTAGAGTCACACCTTCTGCTGATAGTCAGTCTTCTAACCTTGAACCATGACTCCATTTTGACGGTACATCTATTTATCTAGAGATGTACTTAAGAATAGAAGGCTGCTGGTGTTCTCTAAGAGATAGTTTACCAATATTTTTGTACTGAGACATGAAAAAAAAAGGAAAGAAAAATAACTTAGAACCATAAAAAAATCTCTACTGTTTCTCTTCTTCCATTATGAAATACAGGTGATGAACAAAGTTATTTGGTTTATTTGTGAATAACACAGAGACAGCTTTTAAGTTTTTATTTGGAAGCAGTTTTTAAAGCTTTGAAGGTTTAAAGCAAACCCTTCACATAGATTTTTTTAAATGAATATTTTAAAAAGCTAGGAAGCAAGAAGACTGGAGCAATACTTCTGTCTTCTGCAAATCACAGGTTAGGTGACACAAGGTTCATGAAGAAACCACATCAGCGTGGTCAGATTCAAGTAACTAACACAGAAACTTTCAATTTGATGCATTAAAATAAACTGCTATAAAGTAGGTATTTTCCTGCAATCAAACTAGGAGCCCTTTTCAGCTATACTGAGAAAAAAAACCCTCAATTAAAGTAAGTAGTTGCATCTGATTCCATGACACAAAGATGAAATTACATCACTGCTAGCAGCTCCAACCTAATGGCAGGCAGTAATCATGACACGTACTTTACAGTACAATGCAGGCTCAGCAACTAGCACAGAGCTAGATTAATATCAATAATTTAGTGAGCAACTTGGAAGCTGGTCTTTTTTTTTTTTTCATCTACGTTTACACAAAGGATGTTTATATAGGAATGTTTAACAGTGCCTACAAGTACCAAGTGTTTAAATATATAAAATACTAATGAATTCTTTAACCATATGGTCACCCCAGAATGTATACACAAGTATACCTGTAATACTTATCTGAAAATGAATACATTGCTGCTAGACTAATTAAATCTTCTGTATAAGTAACTACTTCTTTTATCTGCATATTAGATTTACAGTGAATTACATTTAGACTAAGCCAAAACCAAATAAACCTCCAATTATAACCTGTTTTTACATCTCTTAATTCTAAATGCTGTATTTCTGCAATTTCACTGGAATGTAATTCTAGTTACCAAATACTTCTGAAAAGAATATCCTAAATACCAACTGCAAGGATGACTGGACACCAAGACCAAGGACAATATTGATCCTGGGACCTGCCAAGAGAGGAATAAAAACATAAGTACGTACTGTACTGCTTTTTTTAAGTGGATTTTATGAATACAGTCATGATGGTCAGTATTTTAAATGCTATACTCTGCTACGTTTATAGGATTAGACATTAGATAGAAAGGTAATTCTATCTTCCCTACATACATGAAGAGTGACAATACTTCAGGGTTTCTAGCCAGCCCATCACTTCACAGACAAATACAACAGGCCTCTTCTGAACAACAAGTTTCACAAGCGTAACTCTAGTATCATAGCTGTATTCTACAATGAGAAGATTTTAGGAAATTAAAATACTTTTCACATTTCTTAGATGTCCACACTAACTTCCTGAATTTTCCAGGCTACCCCCATTGAGTTAGTTTCTTCCAAAGCACATGGGGTTTGAGAAGTAAATCTTGGAGTTCTGGCACATCTATTTCTTTCCTACTCATCAGATTTATCCTCTATGCATCCACCTCTTTTATTCCTGAGGTCTATTGTTTTGTAATTTCCTTTTTCTTCATTATGTGTGATTCTCACAAGTTTCATTTTATGACCTAGGTGTAATGTAGAAGGATTCAGGATGCTAGTGTATTAAAAAAGGGATATACAGTCTCTTCTGGTTTAATTGCAAACAGTGGTAACTGCAAAATGGGATGGACTAAGCTCTTGTTGGTCAAGCGTATCTGAATAATAACAGTGATAATTATTAATAATAAAAATAATAGCATTCAGGCACATCACCACACAAAATATTCTCTTAATATAAGAGATCTTTGAGCAATTAGGTTGAAGATTCCACCTTTTTATCAGGTGGAAAAAAAAGTAAAGAAACAAACATCAAGTTTCACATTTTAAGTAAAAGCCCAAGCCCATAAGCCCAAAATAAACAAACAAATAGAATCCATATTTATCTTTGTGCATCAACTTCTTATGCTTTCTGAAATCCTTTTTAAAAAAGGTCCTCTAATTTACACAAGACAGAGGCAACTCACTCCTAATATGGCTTCAAGAAATTACCTTTATCTTGTGTTTCTGACAACACAGGGTAGGGCAGGACTGCTTTATTACTTAAATGTCTACAACCATCTGAAAAATAGGTATACAGGGCTTAAATACATCACTTAAGCTGCAGCATCTTACTTAAGCTGTAAAAATTTATCAGAATAAATATTTTCAGTCATATTATATTTCTGCATTTTTTCTGTTAGATGAAGTTTCAGGTTGAGTAGGTTCCCATTAATTGAATTAACATTCAATTCCAGTAGCTAAACAAAACTTGCCTGAAGAAAAAGCTGGCCATGCTCCCTCAGTGCTACACTTGGAAATTTTTCCACAGAAGCAGGGTTACTAGGGAAGATAACCTGAATGCGCTAGAAGCTTGTTTGGCATCAGTGTAATGCCTCTTCCACTGTGCCCTGAGTCCTATCTCCCATGAGAAAATGCACCAAGTCTCTTCTTTTTTCCTCTCCCTCTTTGCTTTTCATAATTGCCAACACAGCACTGAAGGATTACATCCTGTCCCTGGATAGGGTAATTTTCATCACAGAGATGTAGCAATACACAGTTTCTTAAAGGCCCTCTGCTGGCAAAAGAAAAAAGCATATTTGATTGAAGGAGGGAATGGATATCTATAGATTGTATTTCTATACATAGCTTGAAGTGACACATAGACATTTTCTTAGTGTTTCTTTCTCATAACTGTCTTGTTTTTAAACACTGTCCCCCACATCCCCCAAGTTGCACAAAAGCTTCAGACTCACCCTAGTGCATTCAAACTCATCCGATGCTATCAAGGTGAAAACACATATTTTTAAACAGCTTCAGTTACCAAAAAGACAAAATCCTGAATTACATTTTTGAAATATAGACAACTCAAATGCATTAATGAGGTTTATCTGTAAATTTATCTGTTTTTTCTTGTTCATAAGCTACTACTCGTATTATGTAAATAACAGGACTCTTCTCACATAAAATTCTGGAAGTATAAAAAACATTAATTACATCAAGTAATTACAATAATGTTGACTAGAGACAGACAGAAAGTAATGGGAAGTGTCATTTCCACGTTTAAAAATAATTTTGAGGAATCATGAGAAAGAGCTAAGCACACACTTTTTTTTCTTTGTATAGGATCTATACAGTATCGGGGAGGAAGAGATATTTTCATGCCCCTAAGGAAGTTGTATTCCTTTTCCCCTTAAACAGTATTCAGTCCTAACACTGTCTCTTTACCTAGCACAAACCCTATTCCATCAATTTCAGTTGTATAACCACTGAAACAGCTTTTTCATAAATCCATCTACAGTAAAGTTTTCTCTGCTGCTGGCTTAGCATCATGCATTGTTGATGGTGTCAGTGTCACTAAACACTAAGATAAAAACAGGAGAAAAATCACTCACAATCATGGATAGTAACTTTCCATTCCACCATTGCCATGATTGAGAAAAAACAAACTGTACCGCATTTACCTGACCTCCACCTGGAATTACTTAAATCATCGTGGTGAAAAAACACTGCAAGCACATTAACAGAAACATAGTTCACACATGAGTTTGGAAAGCCTAAATGACAGGAAGGCGAGCACCCATTGCTCTAGTGCAGCTTTTGCTGTATTCTGAGCACAGCCTTAAGCATCTCCCAGTGCTTCTTATGGCACCACTGCTGAAAGGCTGGGTACCCTCTCCATTCCATACTCTGTCAGCACAACAGCCATAATCTTCCACACCAGCACAACTTACAAACAACAGAAAGCACAGAAATGAAGACTTTCATGTGGCTGTGACAAAAGACAAGACGGCAGCAATTGCTCCTGGAAGAACAATGCATCTTACCCACATGCAGAATGGGAGCCTCAACCCTTCAATTTAGCTTTTCCCTAAAATGTCTCACACTTTCAACTATGAACTAATCAAGCTAAAAAGGCAGAGGGAGACAGATTGTCATTTCTATTTTTAAATACAAAGGAGACAGTCAGGTACTATCAAGATGACGACTAGCAAGATTGACACAGGATCTAACAATCATGTCTAACAGTCATGCTGGTTAAGGCAGGCATACACCAATACAGGCCTTTTCCAGCAGATTTGCATAGTATATTTATGTTCAAGAAAAACAGGCTTGAATAGTGTATTTCATTAAGGTGTTCTGTAATACTGTGGATGGCCTGCTAGTGGAATATTACTAGACTTTTTTTTAATATCCTTGGTATTCTTTTTCATCATTGTATTGGTTTAGGTTTTCAATGCAAAACCAGCACATTAATGAAAAAGAAAACTTGGTATCTAACAAAAATTTTTGTAAAATGCTGTCTCTCTCACAGCACAAAGTAAGCAGGAACTCAATGTATTTCTGAGCTAACATATTAATTTTATAATCCAAAAATGAAATGTCACCAGGGTGCCCAATTACCAAATACACCTTTGAAAAGTATGCCTAGACAGTCTTATAAATAAAGGTCTCATAAAAAGGCATAGACAAGCTTATAAATAAGCATATTTTACATTCAGAAAACTTCGTAAGAAATTCAGAGAGACTGCTAAGAGTCACTAATGGTTCTTCTGACACTGAAGAACCTAATTTTCTTCATTTGGCATTTTCATCGACTTCATGCTGCATTTTAATGAATAGATTCTCACCCAAACAAAAATAGGTGGACTTACTTATGTTCACACACAGAAGCACAACAGCCCAGGGTAACTTGTTGTGGAGGTAACTAATACTTTAGACAACTGAAATTAATGTGCCTCACAAAAACAGGTACTTCACTAGGTCTTACAACACCAAATTGTAGGGACACTAGTAAGTAAGATACAAAAAAAAAAAACCCAAAACAACCTGAATGCAAAACAGCAAGGATTTTACTAAAAAAAGTGAGGCACAATGTGAAAGGAAACTACTGAACTAAAAATGAGATTGAGTGGACTTCCTTACAAACCACAGTGAGAAATGACCTTGTAGCAAAAATAAACAAAAGCCTTGGTCATAAATACGATAATTAATGGTGGTTAAAAAAATTAATAAAATTGGAACTGGTATCAATACAGAGAAAAATCAGAACATCATATTGCAAGAACTGAATAGCCTTCAAGGACAAAAGTGATAGTAATGATACTAGCACAAAGACAAGGTCAAGCATTCTGGGAACAGAACAAATTTCTACTGTAGTTCTACCAGAGAATCATCAAGTCAAAATAATAGAGCAGGAGAATGACTTAGCTGTATTAATCAATTGGCATGAATACAACCTGTCAAAGAGCTACAGCTGTCAAAAAGGCACACGTTATCGGGCTACATCAAGGGACAAATTTTCAGTATGGGGGATATTTTCACATGGGGAAAGATGGTATTTTCAAATTTTCAGATGGGAATGTTTCACAAGAAACTGGTAAGATCTCATCTGGAACTCTGTGAATAGTTCTGGTCACCTGTCCTAGGATATTCATGATTTAAGTGCCAGCATGCGCAGGGGAAAGCTACAAGAATAACCGCAGAGGCGAGGAGAGGACAGTACAAAGACAATACCAACAGAGACATGTTTAATTAGCCCAGTAAAACGAAAGCTGAGAGGCAGTAAGTACTCTCTGTAAACAAAGCAGGGATGTAAGCAAAGGGAAGGAGAAAAACACTTAAGCTGTAGGCAACAGTGGCATGCAAGAAGTGGGTATTAACAAGCAGTGCTGGGAACCAGAAGTCTTCATCATCAGGTGAATAATATGCTGAATGGTTTCTGCCAGCAGTAATCAAGGCAAGGAACATCACAGAAGCAAGATGCTTTTTTTGTTTGGTTATAAACAGTACTACTGTTGTTAAAAGCAAGAAGATCTCAGTAGTCCCTTTTGCTACAGGCCTGTAGCCTACTTGTATTCCAAGCTCACACACCACTTTTCTGACTGTCATTTCTTTCACATCCTCTCTTTTCATACAGATAGTGTGGAAAATAATTTGCACACACTTCCCTACAAAACCTTCTCACGCTGAGGTGTTCCTCGGTTTGAATACTCCAGCTGAAAGGCTAAAACATCAACCTTTTCTGACTTAACCACTAGTGCACCCGAAGGTGCAGAGGTGGTTTTGTCAGATTCTCCTGTAAACAAAAACTTAGGGTATTTTTGATGTCTGCAAGACATCTCAATGCAGCAGCACCAGACAACTTTATAGCTCATGCTGTTTTGCATAATTAACCAATTTGCCAATTCCAGCTTCTTCTCCTCATCCTTATATTGTAATCCCAGAAAAAGCCAGTAATAAACTAACAGCTGTTCCGTATCGCAACGTAGAACAAATTAAATCAACTAGCCAAGCGCTCTAACCACACTATTAAATATAAGCAAGCTCCTGGCATTGTGAGCACTTACGTAAGGATTTAAGTCTTTCAAGAAATGTAACTTTGTCATGCAACATGTCATTATGTACAAAGACTCTATCATACTGATAATAAATTTTATTATTTAAATGCTGAAAAAAATAATGCATTTTAAAAATAAGGTCCCAATTTAAAGATAAATAAATAAATGACGGTACATAAAAGTTGTAACACATGTAAAGAGTGTGTCAACTGTTTAGTAACTTCAATTAGAAGCAGCTGATATCATGCAACCAAACAATTACAGGGACCTGACAAAAGCTTGAAATGTGCTGTTGCAATATGTATCATGCCTAAATACGTTCAATTTAGTCCATATACTAGATTATTTGAACCTACACATAGCAACCTAGATGGGCATCTGTTGTTTTCAAACAGGGGGCAGCAGACTGTAAAAACACTGCTTGTTCTACCCAAAAGCTGCACATTATCCTAATGAAGAGTATTCTGCTACAAAAAGATATATGTCCAGAAGACTAGTACAAGCAGACTAGCAATGGTCTTCCTCTAATATGACCTGGATTCACCTAGCACATTAGTTATTTGCATCAGTTTGGCTAGTTCATGAATGTGCATCCAGCAAGACAAATGCATAGGCACATCCTGAATCTCTGGTGTTCAGACCCTTCAAAATTCTCTACCCAGTCAGCTGTAGAAAAGCAATATATCCTAGAACTGTGCAGACACAGATGGAAGACTACACTGCTCAAACCTGTGCAGACTATACCATCAAACTAGCATGTATTTTTGCATTTTAAAAGTGGATGGCAATAGAATTGAACATAACTAAACACAGAAGCATATGTTAGTTACAAATGTGAAGTATATGAACCATTGATATGATACACAATCCTCTTTATGCGCTGTCCAGAGCTGGCAGGAAAGGTGATGAGCTCTTTACCTAGGGATGGGGACGTATTTTCATTCAGCATGAAAATAGGATAGATTATTTAGTGTCTAATCCTGTATTAGACCTAAACATCACGTAAATTGTGCAACTTGTTATATTACTGTTATATTACTCATATGAACACTTACTTTTCCTTTCAGTTTGCTAGAGCTTATGCTTGCAGATAGTGCACTAACACACTAATCTTAATTACTACTGTTATTGAAAGCTCACTGCCAGTTTCTGTAGGCACTTGAATACAAATTTAGCTTGGGCAATTATGGCTTGCTTCTGTACACTATTCCCTTGCCAGTTTGGTTTACTCTCTTTCAGCTAAATTCAGTCCCTGTGTCACCATACTATTCCTTCTAATGAAAAAATCCTAACCAGGGTATATATCATTCATTTTTAATAAAGCATAAATGTCTCCATCTAATAAGTGGTTCAGCCTGATGCATGCATACAATAAAAAGAAAACCATATTAAGGAAGGTAGCATGGTGATCAGGGAAGGAAAACTGAATGTAAACACCAAGTTAGCACAACCAAGAATGTAGCTTGGAAGGGAAGGTGTTCCTTGCTGCTTCAAGAGTTACATTCCTGGAGAAAAATAGCAAGCTGCTATTCTTTCAGGATCAGGTATACACTTAGAAGTCTCTCTGCATGGATGATATTGATTTGGAGGCCTTCCTTATGTAATGGCCATCTGTAACGTTAGACTGAGCAGCATACATGCTGGATTCCTTTTCAACTCTGCCAGCATGCAGCCCTCCACCTATAAACAGAATATTAGGTAAGTTTGACAATGACCTTTCACTGTGAGATTTGTCCTTTCAGGCTGAAAAGCATTCTCTGCTTAAACATATTTAGTCTTCTTTGGAAGTATACAATAATCTCAGTAAACAGCAGCATTTCCACTGATTCTCTAAAAATCACTCATTTGATAAAAACTATTTGATTACTGAAGTTGCTTGATTCAGTAACATTATGAAGAATTCCATGACAACAAATGAAGAAGATACAGTAATAATAATTTAAATGAAAATGTTTTTCTTAGAAATTGTCACTTTAAAGTTCCCTTTCAAAAGTAACACCATCACTAATTTTCTGTTTCATCGTTATTTTTCCTCCAGCTGCTAAACTGGGGAGGACATTCCTGTTAGTGTCTACACTACTAACTATTTACACTACTACAACTACAAAAAGACAATACGTGATTTTCCTATTGTATGGTTTGTCCATCAGTTTTGAAACAGATCAAGAAGAGGGATTTTATTTTAATGGTACAGTCTTTGAAAAGAGATGATGATTGAAGAAAATGGCTAAAATAATGTATCAGACTTCTAATTCAAGAATTGAATGTAACATTGAAAATCTAATAATTCTTTGTGTAGCTCTGCCCCTAAATTCCTAAAGCATATCACACATTTGTAGATAGAAAACATGAAAATACAAATACAAGAGAAAACAATTAAAAATTAGTATTTACACAAGATGAAGAACCAAAGGTTAAAAATACAGGCTATACATGTGCTCTGATCTACGGAAATCCAAATAGGCTCTTACAATTATTTAAATCACAATATGGATCTATAGGGTATCAGGAGCTGTGATATTCACCCTCTGGTGTTTTCCTCTATGTGCTTCAATTTCTCAGTGACGTAAAAACTGTGTAATACAACTGCAAGACAGCTTTATCTGATAGCAGCATCTATTAAAACTGTCCAAGTTATTAATATCCACTAGCTACTGGTGGCTACATATTGGACAATCTCAGACCAGCTGCCTAAAAGTATGTATCTACACCCCAAGATGACAGCCTTACAGCAGACTGCCTTTTTTTGTTCTAAGTGCAATTTGTTCTGTCCAAAACTTATATTTCAAACACTCCAGCAGAATGTTCTGAGAAACTGTCTACATCTCCACTACAATTTTCAAGTTTCAGTGCTTTCCTCAAGGTACCTGAGTATGTACTACCTTATGTATACCACTTCAATACTCAGTTTAAATAAAATATATTACTTTTAGATGAAGTTATGGCACAGATAAAATGAAAATTTGTTACAAACAATAGAAACACACAGCAAAGTCCCATAGTCTACTGCTATTCTACCTAACGCAATTGTTCAATAACTTAGCACAAGCCCATGACCAGAAAAAATTCCTAATGTCCTTCTGCTGCAAGACCAACACGACTACCTGTGGTAGAGTTCAACTCACAATTACAACATTGATAGTATTCAATATTTAGCCTGAAGTAAAGCATATATTAATTCCACTCTTCCTTTGCAATACTCCTTTCCCTCAAGCTGGAATACAAAAGGATAAAATGTCATCTCAGAAGCAGGAAAGCTGCTCCAAACAGCACTGGCTTAAAGCACAGAAAACCACTAGGCAGAATAGGTGCCCAAGACATCACCTGGAAGCACAGGCAGCACCAGTACAACTCCCTCACTGGGACAAGGCAGTTGCGATGCAGACGGAGACAGCGTGATGCCGCCTGCACTGACTGACCAGGACTATCCTTCTCATGTAAAGACTGGTGTGATACTTTTGAGATAGCAGAGAACAGCATCCAGACTAGTAACCTTAAATTGTAGCCCCTGATGGAGATTGCTGCTCTGTGGTAACAGCTACCAAAACAAAGAAAGGCATACTGCACAATACAAAACAAGTGCATCCAATACCACCTGCTTTCTGGATGCTACTAAGAAAGGCTTCCCTCCTAGGATTCTTCCTTTTGGAAACAAGCATCACAATGATCTTTCCTCCCTACACTTGAAATTTAACTTGGAAGCCATAAAATCTGACTAGGAGCACCAAACTGTTCCTTGGAGAGAAAGAAAAACTAACTAAAAAAAAATCCCTCTAAAATCAAAAGCTTGTTTCCTAATAAAACATGCCATGGTATTAAATTTCAACAAATATATCATTAATAAGAAGCTAAGATGGAATAGGATGAATGATAAGAACACTATATAATTAAAATCAGTATTTTAATATCCTTGCTGTATTTCAGAAAACTATTTTATAGTTTATTATACATTGTTAATAACACTGTTAATAACAGCATTGTGGAAATTAAAGATATAATTCTAAAATGTACATATGAAACTAAAAAAAAAATCAGAAAAAAATCCCTTTTCCTATGATTATTAACCTTATGAAGTATTTTTAGTATTTTATTCTCACTGCAAAATTTCATGAAGTATTTCCTTTCCCACTCTTTACAGACAATGTGAAAACTTCAAAGAAATGTAAAAGGTTTAATGGACATGAAATACAGTTGTGTTCTTTCAAACAGAGTTCTGAAACTAATTAAGCTGAAATACTGTAAAAGATGCTGCAATAGGAAAAAGCTGATGAACCTGTAACTGCATTTCAGCTGAGTTTGCTGTGGGGGAATATTTTTTTCCCACATAGCAGCCACTGCTTAGAAGCATTTAGAAAATTGTTAAAATAACTGGAAGAATTAAGTAGGCCACTGTATGTGTTTATGAAAGGAAGACACCAAGATAAGTAGCTGAGGTGTGTGCTGCTAAATCTGCCTGAAAGTGGCATTGCTTCATATACTGCTGCTTTGCTTCTGGAGTAATTTCAGGTGCTGAAGCCTTACACTTTGATAAGAAACAAAATTTTAATTCTGCTTTACATATCTTAAACAGGAGCTTTTAAAATGCATCATTCTCTCTCTTTCCTATATTTAGTGCTTCTAGATGATAAAAGTTCACCTTCTACTGCTTTACCACCCGTGGGGTAGTGACAGTAATGGCTGAAACAATGAGAAAAAATGTTTGTCTGAAACAGGCATTAATGAAACAGCAGACAGTTGTTCACTGCATGAAGGTGAAAGGGTGAATATCATTTTTCCAGACTAAAACTGCCCCTTTTATTTGCAAATAATTAGGTGCACTAAAGTAAATGGGTTGTACATGCAGTTTTCTTTAGGTATTGTTCAGTACTTCCCATGGGCAGTTCAAAATTACAGTTTGTAGTAAGTCTCTCATACCTCAACCAGTTACACACTTCACAACGTTAAACCCAATTAAATTCCAATACAAGAAAGTAGAAGAAACCAGACAATGGAAGCTTGTTGCATTTATGAAGGCCACATGTGCCATGAATTCCCACTTTGATCTGAACATCAGCATTAAGATTTGTTTTCACTTTTTAAAAAATGGTAATACTGAGTGATTTATTATTTGTTTTTCAAGGAAGGTGGCTGGGGTCTATTTTTTCAATACTGTCTTGACACATTACTATAAATTTATTTCTTTTAAAAAGATTATATTATTCCACAAGAACAGATATTTACATCTAGATTGTTTGCACCTTAAAATATCATCACTTAAAACTGTAAATAAAAATTAAAGAATGTTTATATAGCTATCCAGCTATGTTACAGCATTTTATCCAACTTCCAGACATTACAATGTTCAGTTGATCAAACATTTATTAACAGATGTTATAAACACATTATTTCTTTCTTGAACCAACTCATAGGTAACATGCAAACAGATGATCTGAAAGTTTCAACTTTTTAAGAAGTTGGAATAAATCCCCATCTGAATTTTACCATTTTTTACCCAACCTTCTCTTAATAAACAAAAATATTCTGTATTTTCCAGCAGATAATTACTCCTTATGAATAATCTAGTTATAGCTATGTCGATGTCAACATTAAAAGAAACACTGTAAACAAGTATGAAGGTTGTTCATCTTTTTATTTGGCAACCATGGTAAAGGCTCTCCTGTTGAATAAGAAAAGGCACTTAGGTTTCAGCTCAAAATGAGCTCACCCCTTTTCAGACTAAATGAAATCTAAGATTCTCACATGAAACCTGTGAGAATAAAGAGAAATTGAAAAATTCAAGTTAAAAATACTAAAGCTTGCAGCACTATAAGTAAGTAATGCAAGTGTTGCATGGTCTCCCAAAATCAGATCTTCTCACACTGAGCTGTACAGTGGCAAGCACTGAACAAATATTAAATTAGGACAAAACATTCCAGGATTCTCAGATACAGTGTTTTTCAGAAATGTCTCCAAACCCAAATGCAGTGAAAGGAAGCAAAAGACTAGTGATGCAAATGTTACTTTAGTCTTCAATGTCCAATTACCTTTCATAGGGTTGGGTTTTGTATTTTTTTAAAGTACGCCAATAATGCAATATTCCAGCAAGTGTGGAAAAAAACCCACCACTTTCATCTTGTAAAAACATGAAGTACTTCAAGCTCAGCATAACAAGTTCATAAGAAAGACAAAGTCTGAACATGAAGACCCCCTTTTTGCCTTCAGTTTTAGGCTTTGTTTTATAATCATTCAGTGAGTTTACACAAAAACACTTTAGCACTTAGAGAAAAACTTGGCAACTGTGAGGAACCACTTGTATACTTGTTCCTCTTACCTTACAGTTCTTTCCACCCTGCAGGCTGAATTATCAAAGATAATCAAAAGACTTCTAACATGCACAATGGATACACTTGAACTTTATGACAAAGGAAACTAACTGGTAGTGTGTTTATAATATCCTATGACCTACTAAGTTAATCTTCAATAATGAATGGGGTTCTAGAACTTATCCTTGGTGCTACTAGATTTGCCAACCACCACAGTAAAACTAATAAGGTATCAGCTCATACTTTTTCTTTAAAACCTCTAGCAGTAATTAAAATAACTCCTGATGTAGAGTCTAATTAAGAAACAAGATAATGGGATAATAAAAGTTCCATTTAAAAAGCTTAACATTTTTGGTCTGATCTCTCATGTCACTTAACAGACTGCACTGCCAATCCTTATTATTGGCTCTTGCATACTTGTTTCTATAGGTTCCTTTCCTGGTGCAGAAGTAGGAGTAGCTGATTTTTTTTAACCTCCTGAAGCAAGGAAATAAAAATAATCTAAAAGCTCAGTGGTAGATCTAGTTCTGGTTTGGCATCTTTTAGTTTTCTTAAGAAGCATGACTGAGTATTTTGCTGTGGATTAAGTCACACAGTAGGCAAATGATACCCAGGAGAAGCTTTGTAGGTCATCTGTTCAAAAAACTTGCCTCCTTTTTGCTCTCTATTGTTTTTGTCTTCTTCCACCCTATCCACTGCAGCTCTGGGACACTGCATGAGTACTCCAAGCTATCACTGGTCAGTCAGCACATGTTATAGCCATACCTGTACACTTTATGGAATACCATCCTAATGAGGAGCTGGCATCTGTAATGCCTTTATTACAGTAACCAGGACTAGCCCTCTGATGTAAAAAGACTGGCTGAAATGACTGAAATGAGTTTTTGCGCTTACACGTTTTTCTTCAAAATCACATAAAAAGATCTCCTGGTTTTGCTTGTTGCATCAGGGGAATACAATAAGCATATCTGCAGTTTCATTAGTTTAAATGCAGAAGGTGAATTTATGTCTACTCAACTAATTGCATTAATCCATTACTCAACAAAGTGATCTCTGTGGATTCCTTACAGAAAATCATGCAGGGAAAATCCTAGAATATAGCAGAAGGGAATTCCCAGTAGTTTCGTCTACAATTAATTCAATGCAGAATTAGCGAAATTGATTACTTATCAAGTCATGGCTCGCCTTGCTGCACAAAGCCCAATTTCAACATTTCCGAGTCAAATAATTCAGTATTTTCATTATTTCAGGTTTGGAAAAATAGGCTGAAATGGCCAGAGTTTCATGCTAAAATTTATGAAGCCAGAACAAATAACAGAATCTCACACAAGGAAATGTCAAATTTTCAAAGCTTAAATTATTTTATCAAAGGACATAACCAAATCTGACAACCTAGACACTACTTTAGAAATCATCACCTAATAAGGTGATGATAAGCAGGTCAAAATAAAAAACACAAATAAAGAAATAGTGGAAATTTGAGACAACAATTCAAAATTGCTTTCTGTAAGAGTCATTCTCCTATTTTGTCTTTGTCCTGCTTTGTCTGAAGGACAGAAACAATCAGAATTGTAGAGTTCTAATTTTCAAATGCAAAATCATTTCGGTGTTCTATCCCACATCAGTGTGTTCTGGAGTATTTTCAGGTAGTATTATCAAAGTAATTTGCATGCTGCTGATTTAACTCTGAAGGCAGCTGACAGGAGGTTCCATCAATATGTAAATTAAATAGCAACACAGGTCTTCTACCAAGGAATAATTATAAGGAAAAAGCTCCAGAACTTACTCTCCTTACAGGAGAAGAGATCAAAAAAAGTCATTACATATTTATCCTCTGGTGTAACAATCTTTCTATCCTCAATGCAACGTAGAAACACTAAACAATAGCAGGGTATCTCCCAGCCCCTCCCCAAGTGCTGTCCACAATTTGCCACACTGTAAGCCTATTGAAATGGCAGTTTTTCTTATGCAAATGAATCATCACGACTGCCCAATTTCCAGTGAAATCTGAACTCGAAAGCAAAGTAAGTTCTCAGCAAGATGCGAGCTCAGTTAACACCACCACCACCACCACCACAGTCTAGCCGTTAACTATAATCTATGCCCACCCACAACAGGAAGAACACTTTTGAAACACACATATGTACTAACAATTTGCTACCATATACTGTGGACATCAAATTTTATTCCACTTGAACTGCACGCTCCTCCCAAGGACACAGAACTGTTTTCCATGGATACATGGTTTGCACACAGAACACTTTTTTACTGTCCAGTCTTTACCTTCTCAAACATCTTGCCTGATCTGCTGGTCAGATGAACACAGCCAGGCTAACACAAGCACTGAGTCTATTTGCCTTTTAACAAACAAAACACCATGTGCCAAAACTACTGTCACAGATGAGTGGGGAGCATTTTTTTTGTCACTGGAGAGAAGACAGGGAGAAAGAAGGAAATACCTTTTCTTTTTTTTTATTATTTTTATTTTATTTTTTTATTTACAGCTCTTGAAAACCAAAAATCACATATGAAATCATAAACTCCATAACCAGAAGCAAACCATTCATATTGCAAGCCATTTTGGTACATGAAAAGGATTATCAGACTACTGTTGCCCTACCCTTAAAGCATCACAGATGCAGGCTGGTCAGACAGTTATGCAAGAACTTTTGATACAGTTGTGTTCTTTGCAAAATACCAGACAATTTTAAGTGTCACTACAGTTCAAGTGCTGCCGTCAGGGAAAGCAGAAACATTTAGCTCCATTTTTTTCCTTCAGTGTGGTTTTGAGAAAAATCAAAAGGAGTTTAAATTTTATCTCTAATATAATATACTATGATAAGCATAGCTTAACCTTTTCTCACCATTTTCAACTCATGCTTCACGCATTTGAAAATGCTCGATTTTCTTTACCTAAGTCTCTGCACTTTTTCTCCCTTTAGACCTATTTGGAGTTGTGAAGATGTCCATCCCTCTTTTAAGCCTTTTATTTTATGGTACTCTATTTTTAAGATGTAAATGTTTCAGTCAACATGAGGCATTATGGTAGAAAAGAGTTGTTGTGATCTGTTCCTCTGTGTTGCTTAATGAAGTAAAAAGGAAAGTTGTATAGCAGTTTGGCAGCCTTACTGGCTGTGAAATGTCATTAAGTAGGAGATGGCAAGCTTTATCCACGCACCTCTGACTACTAAATTCATAAAACAAACAGAAGGTTTACCATGGGAGGTAGAGAGAAACCAGGCAATATCCTCAAGTTGCTCTTCTAGTTAAACAGCGCGTGGTTACTGAAATTGCTATGGGAACATGGGACTTCATCAGAAACACAATTTTAGATGTAAAATGTTCCTTAACCTTTTACATTACTACTACTACTACAAAAAAAGAAAATAAAACTAAGGTGTAGAGTCTTGTGCTCACATATTAGTAAAAACTAAAACGTAATTCTGAAACAGTGTAATGATAAAATCTTTTATGCAACCTTAATTGCTAAGTAGTAGGATTTGATTAAGGGAAGAAAGTCTCCACATGAGCCCTACAGTGATGCACTTCACTTGATTTTAACACGTTCTCTAATTGCTACTGAAAAAAAGAGGCCACAGCAAAAGGATAAACAAGAAACAACTGTTTTCTTTTGAGTAAGCACTGCATGCAATTATTCTGTTCAATGGACTACTCGTATGATTTTGGACAGTAGTAATATTATATCTGAGTATCACCATAGTGCACAAAAATTCTGCTCCAACTTCCATCCATGATTCACTGATTATCAAACTGTATTAAAAAAAAATTCCTTTAGACAAAAATACCTGCTAAACCAGAATTTAAATTACAGTCTGCCACATTATTTACAGTTCCACTAAATCACAATGTCCTACTTACAAATATTGAAACTTGGGCAATAAGGGCTTATTCCTTCTAAACACCAATTTAAAAGTATCTTTCAGGACAAAGTAAAACAGTATTCTTCAACAGACAGCTGTAACACCACCTCCACAAATATATTTAGATTATGTACCACGCTCATAGTAACTGTTGCACTGAGGAACTCTTGGTTCTCTGATTCCTGCAAAAGGGCCAAAATGTGGCCCAGAAGTGAATGTAAATGTCAGCTATTAAAACTGATGTTTAAAATGCAGAATTCAGGTTACTTAGGTTATTTGATTATAAAAACCTGTCCTCTGAAAAGACAAATTAAGTATTCCAACCTAAATACAGAAGCAAAAAAGAAAATGGTATTTGTTTTCCATGTAGCATGTTTCTTCCTGCTTGCTGCCATTTACCCTGTTAGGACTGTTGTTTAAAGTGACATGGCTGAACAGGAGAGGTCATTTGAAATTTTTATGGCTTTTCCAAGGTCATGGGTATCATGGACATAATGTAATAAACTAGATCAGCTGGATTGGTAAAGCACAAGGAATTAATTAATCCGTTGATCATAAAAAAATTTAATCAAGAAAAACTAAATGACATACAGAAGCTTTTTTACTTTCAACAAGCAAGCTATCCATCAAATTATGATGTCAAAAAATTACTAGAATAATACATAACACATCCTGGTAAGAGTGTTTGTAATAAATTCTTCAAATAATAATGAGTATGTCCATGACCCAAAGACCTGAAAGAAAGTACTACTAGGTTAAATCTAGTCTAAAACTTATGCCCAGTTTTCACTTTTGGCAGAAGTTACCACAACTCACATGCCACAAGAAGCTGTAAAAAATCTTCTGCTTGAAGTAGGCACAAATGGCCACTGTAAATGCAAATCTTAGAGAAAACAAGGCAACACACCCCAGAGATTTTAAGATTGCTTCAGATTATCTACTTCTATAAAACCTTACTTACAACATATAGTCCCAGTTCAAAGTAAATCTGAAGTTTCATTTACACTGTTTTAACTGTGCCATAAACATCACAGCTGTCAAAATCCACTCCCTTACTCCCCCACCACATTGCTCTGCATGTCATACTTGCATTGCTAAAAATAAAACAAAGGAGTAAGCTGCAATAATACAGTCCAGACTTACACAATGGTTACAGCACAGGATTAAAGACTACAAAACCATGTGTGAATTTCTTGTTTTACATGGCCATACTTCAGACACTACTTCAGAGAATCCGGCCGTGTAAGAATAGTTCAGAGTCCATCGACTGTTACAAAACACATCACAAATATATTTCCTTCTGTTCACAGGAAGCAGAATTAAAACAAACTGCTTCCCAGGAGATAGTTCTTGGATTCTATTCCTGACCTTACCATCTTCTGCTAATATTTTACCTCTGTAAAATATGTGTGCATTAGTCTGTTCCAGATTATATAATTCAGGTCGGTTGTTCTGGTTTGGGTTCATTTTTCTTAAACTTTTAATAATTTACAAATAAGAATAATATAGAAAATTAATATCAGAATCTATGACTTTATACAAATATACACTCTTAGAAAAAAGTGATTCCATTCCTAATTCACAAGAGCATTAAGAGAGGAAAAAATCTCAACTCCTCCTTCATTGCAAATGTTGTTTCATATGATAAAAAAAGGATTAATTTTGCATTTCCAAAACTTTTCACATCTAATTTCAGAATTTAATCAATAAAATAAACAAGACTCAAAGGGAAGTAGGGCACATACTTCAGTGTATGATTTTTTTTACTTTAAAAAAATAATTTTTATTAAGATAAATAAGTGAGAAGGCAACAGCATTACTATTGCCACTATGTATTGCAACAAGCACAACATACCTTTACCACCAGGAAGCATTGCATGTTACGATGACCACCTTCCACTGGCAGATTACCACGGTTAAAGAAAAAAAAAATCCAAGCAAAATCCTGCTTCCAAGATTAGCCTAACAATAATCAATATTTTTATTTTATAATACATCTTCTAAAAACATTATTTATTAACTATAGCAATGTTAATTTTACTACCATGTTTCTGTTCCTTACACTTATGAAAACTAAACTAAATGTAAATTCAGTCCAACAACTGGCTTGTATATTTTTCATTCTACAAACACCTTCAGTAAGTTTAAAAAGTGATCCTAGATACAGCACACAGCAATGCCACAGAAATGCAGCCATACACTACTCCACATTCCCCAGCAAGCTGCCCAGCTCCTCTGGCCTCACTCACCACCCTCATGCTGGTAGTGTTTGCAGTGGACTGAAAGAAGTGACGTGTTTTGGCTGCACCTCTAAGGGAAATCCCCAGTGTCACACTCCTGACACCTGACTTGCTTGTGGAGGCCCTGTGAACGCACAGGTGCAGCGCCAGGTGCCACGGGATGTGCTGGGACTGTGCATCCCACCAATGGCTTCGGCAACCAGCCCCGTTTGCCGAGCAGCCCTGAGCCAGCAGTGGAGCACAGGCATGCGCTCGCCCCGTGACACACACCAGCTTGGGCGCAGGTGTTAACTGGGTACGGGCTTGTCACTCTGAAGTACAGCCAAGATGCAATTTTAGCAGCCAGTGTATTAAAATAAGGAACGCTGCTGTTCATTACTTGTGAAAAAGAGAGGCAAAGCTACACAGAATCCAAACCTTCCACAGCATCTCCGTGATTTTTCTAGAGAGCATTAGCACCATATTAAAATTAGCATCTACAGAAAACAGGAGAGTTCAAAGCATAACAGTAAACAGGTTAGAACACTGATACGAGGAAATATGAAAGTGCTAGACTAAAATCAAGAACTGCCTTTAGCACTAATCTGAAGGAACACTTTCCAATTGTGGAAAAAATCTCCTATTTTAAAGTACAACAGAAATGGATCATGGCTGCAAGGAATTTATAAGTGCTTGTCTTATTCACACACAAAGTAACAAGTTAAAACAAATCTACCACTAATTTCAGACCTTCCAAGGGAAATTAATCATATAAATTACCTTACTATAATGTATTTTGCAGGAAACTGCAGAGTTTAGAAAGGAATACGCAGCAAAATTAAGGTCAACATTTCAAATGTTGGAAGCTTTTCAGGGATAAAAAATTAATTAATTCTAACATTTTATCTTCATGCCTCACTCACCAAATCCCACACTGTAAAATGCAGAATCAAATTACAGGTTCATGGGAGAAACAGAAAAAAGTTTCCTTGAAATGCTACTCTGCTTATTGGTATTAAACAAATCTCTAGCATTATTCAAGTAAAAATAAACTAAGTCAATAATCATAAAGAGTCACAAGAGATCAGAATCCAGGTCTCACACTGTTTGTTTTTTAAACAAGCCATGCCCAGACTAACTGCAACTACAAATACAAACCTAAATGCTATTTTCACATAACATTTAATATGGGATACCACAGTATTTGCACTCTAGGCACAGAACATGTATTGCCTTTGGTCCTTTATCCTGTAAATAGCTTTCACATCATTTTGGTGCTTGTTCTTGTCAAACTGCCCCTTATTGTGCATGTTTCACTTAATTACTATAATGCCAGGCTATGCTAACTATCATACTACTGATTAATATTTGACATAGGTCGCAAGTCTGCCAGGTTATGTGCTGCTTGCTATTTTCCATTATCTAATAGAGACTGAGTGATTTTTAATGAGAATCAATTTAATTGAAGAACTCATCTGCAATGCTATGGGTTTTTTTTTACATTTCCCATTAAGCAGCATTTCTAATGAAAATTCAGTTGGACATTTTAACATAAAATGCAAAATGGAAAATGTGACCAACTAACTAGTACAGCAGAGTCAAAATGAGTAAGGAACCTACCACAAAACATTTGTTTTTGGAACCCACGCACTCTATATCACTTTCCTTGTTTAAGCAAAATAGAGCAGATTAAATACAAAATTATCATTAATCCCTTAAGCATCTTTTTCAGAGTTCTTTAGAAGAGTCTGTTTACATTTTCATAAATGAAATCTCTGCATAACTGCAGAATAATTTTCCTTGAAAATGGAGGCCATCTGGCCCAGCCATCCCCAGATTTCCTGCCCAAAGCAGGGATACCTCTGCAAGTCCAGCTATTTTGCTTTATGAAGAATTTTCAACATACCCCACAAATGTCTACTTCTCACATCCTGGCTGAGGACAGCACTTTCACAGTGTGAAAATTTCAAACTTTTCAAAGTTTAAAACCGTTTCTTCTAAACCATATTTAGCCATTTCCAGTGATGTTCTCAGTTTTATCCCTTCTTGAAAATGTTACTTAAAATACTAGAGGAATACACTGAAATCCTTTCAATAATAATCACTATAATCATAGGCAAGAACCTCTGCATATCACTTGCAATTGCCGTGATCACTGCAACCCTTTTTTTGTCTTTTCCTTGACACTTTTATAATTTCTTTTAGTTTTTTTTAATCACTGGATACATTACAAGCAATAACCCTCCCATCCATTGTTTCCTTAGCTCCCTTAGACACACACCCATTATTAGCCGTGAAAATGAAGTGGTAGGCCAATTCCTGAAGCTCAAAGAAGAGTTTGAGTCTCAGCCATTCATTTCCCACCTTGATCAATTTCATACGTTTCATGTCTCTCTTGATCCTTCAATCAAAAGTATTTTGGCTTCATTTTATCTTATATATTACTAATTTGCCCAATATTCATTCTAAATATGGTCCACATTGACATTTCCATAATTCCCATTCTTCTTTCTTTCCTGTTTTGTCTTTCACAATATATGAATAATATACATAATATTATCAGCATATATAATATATAATATTATATGCTGATTATAATATCTAATAATATATGCTGATTACAATTAAGCTTTTCTTTCTTATCATTGCTATTTCATACCTGTACCTTTTAGTTCTATGTACTTCACTTACATATCAAATTCTTCTTATTGTATTCTTTAGCTTATGTTTGGACTCAATGGAAAATTATTTTAAAACAGCTATGGTAGCACAAGATATGTTCATCTCTAGAACTTTATATACAAACTTTACACAGACAGCTTTCTTAAACTGAATTGTTTGGGGTAAAAATAATGTCATTTTAAGGATGAGTATATGAACAACACAGCTAATAACAGAAAAACAATCTAATCAAATAGCACTTCAGACAAACAAGGTCAAACATGATTACAAAAAAGAAAGTGCTAAGCAATTTCCTGCTTTTTTGATTCGTGGGAATTTTTTAAATAGTTAATTTTCTCTCCATCTAACTGATTTCATTAAAAAGAAATGCTAATGCATCAACTTTAACAAACTCCATGCAAGTAATTTATCTTTCCTGCCTCAGAAAAGAATAAGTTTTAATCATCCTAATCTTTACATTAGTAGCAACACTAAAGGGACAAACATACATATTTAAGAGCCTCACTTTTATCTACATCTGTAAAGCAGAATGATAGTCTTTAAATGCCTACTAAAATCTGGGAGATTACTCCTGTTCTGTGAAAAAGAAGTCTTAACAGTTAAAAACAGGGCACAGCTTAAAGTTGCATTTTCTTTGCTATGTCACACCCCTCCCCATGCTAACAACTCATAACCACCTGCAAATCAGTCTATTCATTTCAGTGCCAGTACAATTTTTCTGTAGATGTCACCAGAAACATAAGATCTATAATTCCTAAAAACTTTTAGGACACCAGTTTTGTTTCAATTTCTAATTCATTTCAGGGCTGCATTTTGCAGCACAGCTTTACAAACATACAGGCACAACTGTGACAGTGTGAACCTCATTCACCCTCTACAGAAGAAAACACACACTCGGGGGTTTGATGTATTTAGAGGGAGGATCAACACAATTCTTAACTGCCAGAAGAAGAAAGGGGCTTGGCTTTATTTTTATTTCCAAGGTTTCTATCTACAGTCACAGTTTGTTCTACTGCTTTTGCATTAGCCTTGAAGGATACTCAACAACTGCTGACAAAGGTATCTACTTTCACACAAAAAAAATCCACTTAAGCATCATTAAGGATTAAAAACATCTCCAACATTCTAACAAGAATAACTAAGAAACTGAACCCCCCACAATGGGTTACTGTCCTTGATGCCTGCCAGAGGTAATCTTCTCCCTCTTGGCCTAGAATTTCCTGCCCCATTTTGAACTAGTTTCCAGGCACCATGAAGGCCATAGATAGAGGAAGAGAATTGAAAACAACACAGATTTTATTGTAGTACATACGCAGTTGCTTACTACTTTCACACACATACACACACACACACACACACACACACACACGTATAAAATTTTTGTTAAGAAATTGTTTTATTACAACAAAAAAAAAAAACAGAGAAAATGCTTTAGGTAACCTCACCCATCCTTCTGCTAGTGTGTTTCCTATTTTATACCCCCTGGAAATGCTGGGCTTTTTATTTTCTGTAGGGCATTCACCCACCTGTGGGAGTATCAGCCATCATCTTCTATATTCTTTTATATACCAACTTCAGAAAGGGGAAAGAACGCAGCTGATTCCCTGTACCAAGATTCAAGGCAGGAAGGAAGCAGCACCAAGCCCTCTTCTGACCCAAGGTGCATTATTTTCAGCACCTGGACTATGTGCTCCCCATAATGCCCAAGAGTGTGGTGTTTAATAACATCAAAGTCTGACCTTAGCTCAGAATGCTGATAATGACCTAGTATTAGGGCAAAAATCCAGGCATTCTATGAGAAACCAATAGCAGAAATGGAATGGTAATTTTTATACAGTTTAGATCAATTAAACCTGAAAGGAATTTTGTGGCACAAACTACAAGACACTTTTCTAGCCACAAAGGCTTTCTTCTCAATGCTTTTACATTCAGTAAACATGTTAGTACTCTTTAACATAAAAAAACCCCAAACATAAACCCAAACTCCTCCCACAAAAAAAGTTCAAAAAAACAAACAAATGAAACACCAAGAAACCACACACAAAAAAAATCCTGCAAACCCATAACTGAAAAGGGTACTCTAACGGAAGCTTACAAATTAGACACAAATAAGGAAACAGTGATTCCAAGTAAATAGGTACTTTTTTTAAAATATTTTCTTCCACAAAACCAAAGAATAATTAAATTTTTCAAGCTCTGAGGTAATATGAAGATATTAACACATGTACAAATATAGTATCAAATTACTTTTGCACTTGTTCCAGACCTGTTGCTAGCACAGTACTGGATGTTGTTTACAGTGGTTTTCATGTGCAGTCTTCCTGACATTCATACTCCTGCAATCTTTATTGACAGAATTAAACACATACTGATTTCACATAACTCTGCAAATGGGATGTGCTTATCTGTATATGAAGACACATACTAAAATAATAGCACTTTGGTTTTGACATGCAAAGCTATTTTTGCAGTTTTATAGGCTGATTCATGCTTGGTCCACAATTTTTATTTCCATCTTTATTAAAAAGAAAAAAAAATAAGAAAAAAGAAAAAGTCTAATGATGAAAGCACATTACTGAACTGCTTCATAAAACAATTGGAAGAACGAAATTCCCTTTTTTATCTATTTTTCCAGCATCTAAAGCCACACCATCATAAAAAGCCAGCAGTCTGTCAAGTTGGACTGGAATGTTTTGGAAAAAAATTACTTTATTGCAAAGAAGAAAAGAAGGAGTTTAGAACAAGTATACACAACCTGATGCCTCATTGTGGTATTTAAGTTACAGCACGGCATATTGCATGTTCTGCATTGACAAATATATTTAATCTATCTATCTATCTATCTATCTATCTATCTATCTATCTATCTATCTATCAATAACAGATTATTAGATGTCTTTTTTGAGTAATTTGGGGATTTTTTTGGAGTTCTTTGTTGCTATATCCTTCTTCTGCCTTACTATTTCCACACTTCCTCAAAAGATCTACTGTTGGTCTGTAGCTCACCCCTGGAATGCAGTCCCTGAGATAAAAATGTGTCAGGTTCTTCTCTTCTGAAAGTAGCACAAGCAACTTATACATCATCCTAGACAAGCATCACAGGCCACAATGTCAAAGTCAAGGATGGTCTCAAGTGCCTTGTGACTCCCTGAAGGCCACAGAAGCAAAATTGCAGTTTGAAATGGTAATGTGAATTTTAAAGCAATTCCACTAAAAAAATAAAATCAAATTATGATAGACTTAAATTTTCAAGAGCTTTTCAAAATGACTGTACAGTGCTTGAGAACAAAGCGCTGCATCATGGTACATAACCCTTCTCAGAGTCCATCATTTTCCTGCATGATAATCATCCTCAGTTTTACTCCAAAAAACTTCTTCAGGTTCAACTACTTCTTCAGGTAGCTTTCAATGAACATTCCTTTCTTGTATTTCTGTGCTCTTCACTGCTATTACAGCCTCCACCCCCCATATCTGTTTCATGCACTTCTTCTCTGTGTTACACCATTTTCAAACATCACTGTGCCTGGCTGCAGTACCCTTGGCAAATCAATGCACTTCAACAAAGCCAGCTCCTTGCTGCTACAGCAAAGCAGCTCTCCTGAAAAGGTTTACCTTTTCCTACTGTATGGTGGCTCAAATCTGCAATCTGCACTTGGAAAGAAATCAAAGAAATCAATTTCAATACTAAAGCCTAGCTAGTCCTCATTTCATCTATATTACCAACCCATTTTGGTCCTCACAAGAAAGACTTTCATTTTCACTGAACGGGATACAAATTTAGAAAGAGGAAAATAAAATGTTCACTCAAGAACCTGGTAAATTTTAGCATTCAAAAGTACAGACAAGAATATACTGCCACCCAGTAACTGTGTAAAATCTGCCTGAGCATCTTGCATTTATGTAACACTGTGCTTCACATCCTTTTGGAGCAAAAGATACCCTACAGCATAAGAAGGGCTCTAAAGCCTCAACAACAAAGGAAACCTATCTAACAAAGGATTATAATGATTTATTACTTAATCAACCTTTTTTCAACAATAAAGGAAACAGAAACAACTATAAAAAACCGTTACTAGTTATAGATGGCAGGACTTGAGAGCTTGTGTTGAATTTATTAGACATAGCATCAAACTGAGCAATTCTGTCCCACTTGAATGGCAACTCTTGATATTTGAGGAATTTCAAAAATATTTTATAATCTGTTGCATTTCTTTGATAGGAGAACAATGCATCTGTTCCTATGAAGATGAGACGACAAAAAGGAAGAAGGAATGGGAATGTGAAGAGGCAAAGTGATCTAGACATGACAACAAGGAAAAAAACAGCTCAGGAATCGTTTCTCTGTAGTCAAAGGACGTTCCTGAATCTACAGAAGGCTTTCTTCCTACCTCCAACTGCATCTTCAAATAAACCTTCTCCTCCTGACTATTCTTAAGATCTTCTAATAAAAGGCACTTACTTTCTAGTAGTAAGTTCAGGTCTTTTCAGGCAGTGTCTGCCTGAAAATGCACTTGTTCCTGAACAAAAGATGTATTTGTTCACGTGTGTATTGTTAGATTTTGAAATTCCTTTATTTAGCATTCAGAATAGTAAAGATGACATGAATTTGAACTCCTCTGTGCAGTTACTGATTCCTATACTCAGTTCCAGGTTGGAAACCTTCCAGAACTACTAGGTACAATGGCACATCTAAATTACCTGTTGGCAGCCCCCTAAAATATAGTGTCCATCCTCCAGAAAGCTTAAGATTTATATCAGGAAAAATTTCTTCACTGACATTATCAGGCATTGGAATGGGGTGCCTACAGAAACAGAGGAATCACCACACCCAAAGTGTTCAAATAGCCTGTGGATGTGGCTCTGGGAATATGGGTTAGCAGTGCTAAATCACTGCTTGGATTTGATGATCTTGAAGGCCTTCTCCAGCCGTAAGGATTCTATGGGTCTTTAATACATTTCTCCAAGTCATGAAGCAAACAAGTCAACCCTTTAGTAGTGAAGTACCTAATCAAAGACCTGTAGACCAATATATGGAGCTATAGTACAGCTCCATAGAACCTAGCTACTGACTACTTGTTCTGCTTTCAAATGCCTGCTCTCATAACACGACTTACTTCCAAACATAGGCATCTCCCAACTTCTTGTTTCTGTTGACATTGCAAAAGAGGACAGAGAAATAATCTAGTATTTTAAACCTTTTTACAAGTCTGCTGCCTGCCTCTATGCATCAGAGGTAATATAAAAAGCTGCAAATGAGGCATTACTAAAAAAGAGAGACAAGCGTTTTCAGTAGCTTTGGCTCTGTTTTGCCTTTTGTATTATTCTTTCATTACTCCAAGACTTCAAAATGTATTCTTAGTAACAGGATCTGTCTCAATATGGAAAAAAATGTGTTAATCCTCTCTTCTTTGAAATATCTTTCTATTATTGTCTTGCCACTGAGCGTGCATTTCTAGAAATATGTTTTATTTCATCAGTAGTCATTTTATACAATCATACTGAATAAGATTTCCTCAAAGGCTGTAGGCCATGCTGTGGATTGTGGTTTTCCTGTGAAAGCGGTCTTATTTCATGTATTTTAACCAGTGAGAAAGGTCACTTGTCATAGCAGCTTTTATAGTTTGTTGAACATTCATACAAAGCCAAGTGGCACAAACTGAGATACAGTTTCAGATATCAAACTCCTGGCATTGGTAAACAACAGGAAACAAGTTAAGTGAAAATTGTCTCTGCATATGATTGAGGTGATGACCTATCTTCTTCCACCTGAAGAGGGACTGGAAAGAGTGTCACAACACTGTTAAGCACCTGCTTGACGTCAAATGCTCAGCACTGATACTGTTTGACAGTATGTACTGTGTATTTATTGCCTTGAGCTGGACAAATGTTAGCAACGCAGGAGATGCTAACTTTCTACTCTTTCAAGAACAGATACACTATTTATCCAGAAAGCCAGATTTGGCAATTACATTAGTTGCAAACTGACAAAAAAAATTAGCAAAAGTAAAAGGAAAGCAAGTCCAGCAATTCTGCAAAGCGGGCAATCAAATTGCTTTTAAATTCAAAGCCATGCTATTAACCCCCAAAGATTCTTAGTTTGAAACTCATTACCACAAGATTACTTTTCCTTGACAGTACCATTTTGTACCAAAACTCACGAAACAATGAATTTAAAGAACTCACAAAGAAAAAGTAAAGCACAAGAGAGAATTTCAATGGTGAACATAAATGTAAACTGAATGCAAATGAAGAAGTGTGGGCTCCCTCTATACTGCTCTGAGCAGACCTGGTGAGATGCCTGTCACATAAAACACCTAATTAGTTTGTAATAGTCTAGGCAGTACAGAACTGCTGGCAAGGTATGAATCAACACAGTAACTGGAAACGGTCCTTCTCACCGTGACGTTTTTAAAGGTACATGATACAAAAGCAAGGCGTGATCTGCACGCCATTGAACTGGTTTGGCAGCTGCTCCTTTTCACCTATTCAACTATTTTCACAGCCTCTTCTGATATGAGTATTGGCATTATCAGGAAGAAAAGATAAGCACATATCTTTCCACAAGACATGTGACAGATTGTGTATGGAGGAGTAAACATGTGTAGGTAAAGGATGCACAGCCTCAAAGTAGTCCCAAAGTAAGCTGTGGGCCCTGACCCTGGCAAGATGCAAATGCTCTGACACAGACCAGTTTTTTTCCTTTGGGTTGCACAGTATTTTTAATTATTTTACACTGTAATAGAATCTCTAATTTCTTAACCCAAATTAAGCAGTTTCATATGCAATACCTGACTATCCTTTAAGTGAAGGATATCCAGTCTAAACCTCCCCTGGTGCAAACTGAGACCATTTCTTCTTGTCCTATCACTTGGTGCCTTGGAGAAGACATTGACCCCCACCTGGCTATGACCTTCTTTCAGGCAGTTGTAGAGAGCCATCAGGTCTCTCCTTGGCTTCCTTTACTCCAGGCTGAACACCTCCAGACTTCTCAGCCCCTCCTCATCAGACTCCAGACCCTTCACCAGCTCTATTACCGTTCTTTTTGTTATACCTTGTGTCCACTTCCTCCTCCATCTTCCTGCCTCCATCTCCAATTCTCAAAGGCGGCAGTCAACATTAGTGTGACAGAGGAAAAGATAGAAGAGCAATACTGGTAACCTTGTATTTGCTATTAGAGCAAGTCCAGCTTTCACATTTATCTCTGCCTAACCTCACTCATTTCTTGGACTACCTTATCTTTCTACCATAGAGTCAGTAAGAAACAGACACGGGAGAGATAACGGTTTTTAACATATTTGTGAAGGTCCAACAGAGCTTATTGCTTCAGTAAAAGCAGAGGGAAAAATAATGTGCAAAAGTTCTGCAAAAGCACAGCAAAAGTACTGAACAAATAAGGTTATCTTCCAATCAAGCAACAGTTCATCTGTTAAGGCGCTGCACAGTTTCTGAGAATAATAGGCAAGAAAGAATATAAATGCCTGAGAATTTGTGATGAATTCCAGGGATGTGTCTTCTTTATCTGAAAAAGACCTACAGTAAACCAATTTGGGGAAACAGGGAACAAGTTTTCTAAGATGTCATGAACAACTGCACTAAATAAGAAAAGATCACCAGATCTTTCTGTTTTTCAAATTCCCTCAAGGCCCTAAAGTTTAACTGCCTGGCAATGAAATGGGTCACCAAGTTTAAACGCAAGTATATGAACTACTTTTCTGCTGTTTACTTGGACTTACAACAGTACAGCTACACATTACAGACAATTAAATTTACTCCTGTACAAAACAAGAGTTTCATTTCTAATTGTAGGCTGAGGTTGCCCAAGACTGCAATTATAAACAGTCAACTGGCACTATCTTCTTCTTTAGCTCCAGGACACAAAGGAACAGGGAGAACATCCTAAAAATGTTCTGCCACGAACTGAGCACGTGTAGAGCTTGTAACCAGTTACAGGGTTTGTAAATTTATGTGATACAGTCTGAACTCACAAACTGTGCATATAGCCAGATAAAAGAAATGTAAGTATACTGTAAAGAGATCCTTACTATAAGATGGATAATTAAATAATTTAAAATCACAAATGAAGTCAGATAACTAAGTACACAATGCAGTGCAATTGCCAGAGGTGAGTGAATATTCCTGGAGGCACACCACCTGGTAAATGGTTACCGAGAAAAATGTCAAACTACTCCCAACTTACAGAACACAGGCTACATGGGCATCCATTTCTATGAGAGTAAGAAAACAAAAAAGTCTTCTCAGCTTTTTAAAAATTCTAGACCACAGCTTCATTTTTCCCTCTAATTAAATAAATTTAATCAGAGGTAATAACTATGATAGATCAAAACTAAACAGTCTAATGCAAGATTTGCTCTTCATCATAAGTGCAGAATTTCCGTCACTCATGGTGGAGCAATTAAGTTTCTGTCATCTTTCTGCAACAATGTGACTGCTGGAATCAAGTTATAATTTCAGGCTCATTTTTCTGAGTTGTTCCACACAACTCAAGATCATATTTTCAAGATCATTCTTACTACCATTCCTACAGATATGAGGACTTCCCTCATATTCTGAAACCTTCTCTTAGGGAACTTTTTTCTTTCTTAACAGCAGCACTATTTATTAGGGCTTAATTCTCAGACAAAACTCATTTCATGATGAACACATTGCTAAAAGCAGCAACACTGCTTGTTCAGAAGCACAGAAAAGCCTTGAACTGGGACTGTGCTGTCTGAGGCTATCCAGGTCTCCAATTAACTCTCCCAAACAGGAATGAAAAACCCCTTCTCTCTCAATCTAATCCTTAAACATTTTTGCATTCATCTAGGCCTGTCCTACTTTCTTTTTGCAATTGTTTGAGACTTACAAATAATGTTGATGGGAAAACTAAGCTCAATTCCAGGGTGTACATACAAGGTTGTTTGTGCTCTGAGAAGGAAAAGGATGATGTCCTCATCAGCAAAGAAAGTGGTTGAGAGCGAGCTGATGAACGTGGGAAGCAATTTACAATTGTTTTATCTTTGGACCTCATCGTAGTTCTTTTCAGCATTATTACTTTCAAGTGTCCTCTTTTTTGAAGGCCCTACAGATAAAAATTACTCCTCTAGTTTGAAACAAACAAACCGACAAAAAAAAAAAACCACATAAATGCATCATCCCCAAAGGCAAGGACTGAAATGACAAATGAAAGGAGTACATGCTCAATTCTGCCACCTCCTACTTCTCAGAAGTGAGATCGTATTACTAGTATCCACCAGCTCTCACTGTTGTGCCAGTCCACAAACACAAATACTTTTCAGAGAAAAACAAAGGGCTAAACTGAGGTGGAAGGGAAAGTACCACCATATTTCCTTAAGCACTGATTAATGTGCAGGTCCTGCCTGCATGCCATACAGGCTGCAGAGAATCTATACTGTGAATTAAGTAATTGATGTAGCTCTGACAGAAGATTTGTTTCCCATTTACTTTGCTTTGGGGTGTCTTTTTTAAAAGATGGGAAAAGTAATCACAATGGGAAACTCAGAAAGCATAATGGTGTACTTATTGAAGTAAATAGAGCAAAAAGATATAAATTTTGTTCACTGCCAGAAATATACAAAAAGTCTGTATAAACCAGGAGAAGAAAAAGCCCAACACATATGATGTTATTTTAACAAGATAGTAATTCCAGATTTCTAGATTTTTACTTACTCTCTAGAATGATGATTATGTAGTATCAGCTCAGTTTCAAATGCAATCAGACTGCAATTTGGTTTTCATAGAATCATAGAATATTCTGAGCTGGAAGTGACCCACAAGGATCTCTCCAACTCCTGGCCCTTCAGAGCCCCAGGAGTTAAACCTTTTCCCTTAGAGGACTGTCCAAATGCCTCTTGAGCTCTGTCAGGCTTGGTGCTGTGATCACTTCCCTGGGGAGCCTGTTCCAGTGCCCAAACACCCTCTGGGTGAAGAACTTTTTACTAATATCCAACCAAAACCTTTCTTGACACAGCTTCATGGTGTTCCCTCAGATTCTGTCACTGGTCACCACAGAGAAGAGACCAGTGTCTGCCCCTTTTCCTTCCCTCGCAAGGAAGCGCTGGACTGCTATGAGATGTCTCCTCAGTCTCTTCTTCTCCAAGATGAAGAGACCAAGCAACATCAGCTGCAGCTCATATACTTCACCTCTAGACCCTTCATCATCCTTGTTGCCTGCCCTATGTAATAACCTCCTCTACTAACTTAGTATCTATTTTATATTGTGGCACCCAAAACTGCCCCCAGCACTCGAGCTGAGGCTGCCCCAGAGCAGAGCAGAGCAGAGCAGAGCAGAGCAGAGCAGAGCAGGACAATCCCCTCCCTTGCCCTGGGATGGGATTGCTGGGCCTGATGGACCCCAGGACACGCTTGGCCCTCCTGGCTGCCAGGGCACTGCTGACTCACTTTCACCTTGCCATCAACCCCACATCACCTTTCACAGCACTGCTATCCAGCATCTCATTCCCCAGTGTGTCCAAATATATGGTTGCCCCATCTCAGCTGCTGAATCTGGCATTTGTCCTGATTGAAATTCATTTGGTTAGTGATTGCCCATCTCTCTTAATTTGTCACAGTCTCTCATGTGTTACATTCCCTTGTTAAAGCATCTTGATGTTAGGGGAAATTATTTAAAAAGAAATAAAATAAAATCAGAATAAAAGAATTCTAATATTATCCATCTTTTGACAAAAGTATTACACTAGCAGGTTCTACAAACCAGCACAATAATCACTTATTATTTTGTCTTGCATTAGCAGACAAAATCCTGTAAAAATTCTTCAAATACATCTATAAAGAAGGAACAGAAGAAGCAAAATATTGATTTTTCACAAGGAATCTCTATATAATATTTATACTTAAAAATAGAGCTGCCTCAAGAATTCTTTATGGTTAAGAATTCACAGATTAAGTAAGGAGAAGGAAAACCAAGAAAAGAGCAAAGCCTTCTATAGGACAAATTGCAATTAGATAACTGAATCTAATAAAATCTGTGGAGTGGATTTACAGAAGAAAATTGGATAACTATCGAGAGACAACACTGGGCAAGAATAATTTATTTATCCTAACGATTTTCAAGCATAAATGGTAACTACAGATCATGTGTGAAAATACACAGTAACAAATACCTTATATAGTAATGTGCCTTACTGGATCTTCTTAATGATGAGTAATAGCAACAACTCTTTAAGGAAACACTCCTACTTCTCACATTCCTCTGTGAAGATGTTCAGCACCAATTGTGTGACATTTCTGAAGCCCTTCAATCTTTCTACACACTTTGATATTATTTATTTATTTATTTCTATGGCTTCTCCTAGGATTATATAAAATTATCACAGTTATTTAAAAAAAAGTCTGGACTAGACAGCCAAAGGAATTACTGCTATTAACAGTGGGAGGGAATGTGAGAGTGTGTGCTTATGTGGACAGTTACTAAACAGATTACTGGAGGAAAAAAATATTAAATAAACACAGCACTTTTGGGGAGCAGTCTTTCTTTGCAAATCAAAAATCTTTATTAGCAACACAGATTGTCAGGATTGTTAATTTGTTCTTCTTTTACTATCAATTGAACCTATAGCCATAAAAATAATTATACTCTGTACAGAATCTTCAGACTGTCATGTTGCAATCAACAGTCCAAAAATGTGAAACCAAATTTCCTATTAAAAAAAAACCTTATACACAGCTGATATGTTACACATCAGTTCTCAAATGTCAACTAAACTCATCAAAATGTCATAAGGGAAGCAAAGGGACCTTGCAAATCAAAAATATGTTTCCTATTATACCAGTTTGTTTCATATGTCTAGTTCATAGACATATCACTTCCTTCAGATTCTAGGATGCAATTAAACATTTGAAAAAATTAATCATTGTAATAAAACACTGTTAATTGGATTTTTAATTGAAATCTCCTTTTTTCTCTTTCTTATACAAAACACTAGCAGCAACCAAAGCAGCCTAGACCACAGGACAACTTCAGCTGGAAGGCTGTGTCTGACAGCCCACCTGATCCACTCCCCAGCTCACACTGGGGCTAACACAAGCGTAATCTGAGTATAAGCAAATCTGTAACAAAAACCAGTAAAAAACAGTTTAACAAAAATCATGGGCTCTGATCACAATTCTTGCTAGTCACAAGCAGTGTTATTTCCTGAGAAACGCAAATGTCACTAGCAGCTTGAACCACCTGAAAGAACTAAAGAACACCTTGCTTTTGCATTTCGATGGATTTATTCCCCTGGGACTCTGCATTTCATCTGAAGCTGACAATATGTACTATATAAATATTTATACAGCATATAGCAGATTTCTTTTTATTTCTCAACACAGAAGTAACATCCATGTAGCCACAGGTTTTATGATTACCTCTCCTGGAGAGATAATTTAAATACAAATTTTAAATGTCATCTTGTGAATAAGAACTCTTTAAATGTTCTTTAAGCAGTTTGATTTGTAGTAAACACAAATGTATTAGTATAATTAATTTTAGTTAGCAAGAGTGAAAAAAATAACCCATTTCATTTACCTTGCTCAGTGTGCATTTTTTATTAATAGGCTGTATTTTTTTATATACACAAGAGAAACTTCTGTTGTCATATACAGATTAGAAATGTAAACACTTAAACACTTCCCACAATGACTGACTTCAGAATTGATTCTGAGTATTATCTCAAAAAAAAAACAAACAAGGAGCCAGGGTGACAAAGAACACTACTGCCCCCTAATGAGCCAGACCATAAAAGCTCCTCTGTAACAGCATTTTGTCTTTATCAAGTCATTATATCCATGAATTAAAAAAAAAAAAAAGTGAAAAAATAATACAATCATTAAGAATATATTAAATTCACACCACATTTCTGCACAAAAGGCACACACATGACTTTAGAGGAAAAGAAAAGGTACCTAGTAGCTACAAATTTAAGATATAATACTTCATGCACCAACAGATCACAAAGATGCAAGATACAAACAGAAAGATTGCCCACACTAAGCAAATACTAGTCAATCTCATGTACTAGGATGTAATCATGTAGTGATCTTTACACCAACCTAGATTTTAAAATTTTAATGTCTGTAATGTTATCTTGATGCACTGTTTTATCTAAATGCCCACCACGAGTTTATTCTAGGCTTGTAATTATCACAAATAATCAAGTAATTCTGATCTTGGTATCTAAACATATTCTGAAAAAGAAGAGAGAAAACAATAGAAAAAGACCACTATCTGAATTGTGTTTGTACAAGAAACAGAAGAATTTCTGTCTTATATGAAAGTGACTTTTTCCCTCTATATTTTTTAATATAATAAATATATTAATATAATAAATATATTTAATATAATATTTTTTAATAGTTTTGACATAAGAACTGAATCTGTATTCAATGCCCACCATTGCAGACACAGACAGAGCATAGAATTTTGTCCAGTTCCTGCATCTGCAGCAGTGGAACGCTGAAAAAAATACAACTGCTGCAAGTCTTAGTGAGAAGCACAAACATAAGCTGTGAATTCACTTTTATTTCACCATATTTACTCACATTAGTAAAATTACTGTGAATTAAATACAATGCTAAAGCAGCACTGAATTCTGATTTCTCCCCTCAAACTCCTTATACTGAACTCTTCACAGGTTAACATTCTGACAGACACCACAGAACCAAAGACTCCTGTTTCCAGTAGCAAGATAAGGTTAAAAGCAAATCATGTGTCTAATTTGAAACATGTTGGCTGACAAAAGACACAGATTTTATGAATAAAAAATTATGTTACTTAGTGAGTTTGGGTTCTGATATGCCACCAAGTCACTAAAATCCCTGAACTTAAGACTCTGCCTTAAAACCTCGAAATACTGGGTTTCTGTGGCCTCACATAGTGTCATCATTCATATAAATACATCATTAGCACAGAAAGGTTGCAAGTGATGAGCAATGCGTTACATAACTACACACATGGTAGAAGGCTGCAACCTACTATGTATTAAAAGCATAAGAACTACAATCATATGCTATGTGATAAAAATAATCTACAAAAACATTTTAGAGACCTAAAATAACCACATTCCCTATTTCTCCTGTTACAGCCCAAAGAGTTGGCAACAGAGCTCTCAGTCTACTGAATACTTATGCTATTATATCAATATTTCACAATTCCAAGTGTTTACTATAATCTTTATGAAATATGAAAACAGAAATAATGACAACAACATTTGAGAGTTCAAATGGATGCCGTTAACTGACCCTTAACATAAGGCCATCAACCACAACTCATTCCAACTCTGCTGACTTATATTTCTTACCTTTGAATCTTCATTGCTCACTCCCAGCTCTAGAACAGCTTGAGGAGACTTCAGCTTTGCTTGCATGGACTCTGCCATTTGAAGATTAAGCTGCCATCCAATTGTTTCAAGCTATAAAACACAAGTTTAGATGACAATCAGATGGTACAGAAGCAGTGAAGTCAACTTTCAAAACTGCCAGTGGCCTGTGTCAGTGAACACAGTGTCACACTCCGCAAATGTTAAGCATTTGTATACAATGCATTTCCCTCAAATTATCCTGGACTCCAAGACAGATTTGCTTTTCTCTTCTCAAAACTATCTTTCAAACTGCTACGACCACTCAAAGCAACTTCTTGTATCCCAGATCTGATGAACCCAATCCATAGAACACAACTACAAATCCAGAATATGGTAGCTTCCTCCTCTTGTGGAAGTTTATCATTAAAGTTGCAGATTCAATTTCATTTCATATTTACTTTACTTTTAGGAAAAATAAAAAAATCTTAAATAAATAGTAAACTAAAAATGATGATTTCTTAATCCACAGATTTATTCATGTGTTATAAAATATGCAGATCTTAATGACAAAAACAATTCTGCTTTTTGACTCATTAATGCTGAAAGGACATAACCCAGGTAGGCACGTGAGCAATAGGATTTTTAATAGAAAATTAAAAAAAATACATTTCATATTCTTTTTTCATTATTAATTTGAAGTTATATTCAAACATTATTAAAATATAGCTCATGCACAAATGAAGTACACAACAACAGAACTACAAGGCTTCCACAAAATGATCTTCCTGGCTTTAATGAATAAAAAGAAGTGGAAATACAAAGTCTTACCATCGGCCAAGATAACCTACACACAAATTCTTTTTAATCGTGTGTCTCCCCTCTTACAGGAAATATTGTGGCTGACTTGGTAAAAGTGTAAGTGTGCCACATCTTGGTTAATCTCTTACCAATCTAACAGCTAAATTCAGCTAAAAATCATTAAGAGAATAAAGCCATGCCAAAGGCCTTGTACTGTGAACAGCAGTACATGCCCTACATCCTACAGAGACAGTAATCTCTAGATGAAAGGTAGGAAAGGGTGGCAAAAGCTTCTTCATAGACACAGCTCAAAGACCAAACTTCCAAAATTTCTTGCAGATACACAATTTACACTTACATACTAATATAAGTTATACTGCATTTATTTGTACGCCGGATCAATAGCAGAACTATGCAACAAACACTGCCCACCACATAACTAAGCATACCAGAAGGAAAACTATGTATCATGATGTATTTTAACCACCAAGACCAGTACAAGATGGTTAGGAAGTTCAGTCAAGGCCACAGTTAAGGGAAAGACACCATCTCAGGCTGACTTTGTGCGCAGCTACAGGAGCAGGACAGCAGGAAGAACTTCAGCAGGTCAGCCTGCAGTCTGTCAGCTGCTCTGCAATCAATGCACCAAACTTCTATTTGTCATAAAAATAAGGAAGTTTACATTTAATCAAATCTATGAAAGCATGCAGACCACACAAAGGAACCCAGTGAAGATGTTCCAAGGTACCTCATTTTGAGCAAAGCTTTAGTAACAGTAGGCCCAGAGCTTATGAATTAGAAGATGCTTTAAAGAAAAGTTACATAGCTTTTAAAGCAGATGAATTTTTAATCATAATTCTGCTTTGATTTTCTCTAACTTGACTACATCTTAGTTAGTGAAAATAATAGTGCATAGATCATCCGATCCAAAAGCACGGAACAATCTAGAGTGGATTCTGTCAACATGCTCAAGTCAGTCACACCAATGGACAACTCTGCTAAGTCCCTGCAGTAGCCAGTATTTTCCAGGAAATTATACCAGAATGATACAACTAGAAAACAATTTTATCTCCACAAACTTCAATGAAATTAGGAAATTAACTCTGACTCTTTCAGGAGCATAAAGATAGTACCTTAAAAAAAAAAAAAACTAACAAAAAAAAAAATCAAAAAACTTCAGGTTTTAATCAAGAAAATAAGTATAGTTCAGTTAAGAAAATTGATAATGGTAAACAGAGAAGGACTCAGATCCTAAGTTATGTGTTATAGTGGTGGAAGCAGGCCAAAGTGTGCAACTGGAAACAGCACTACGTATTGATAAAACACCTAACCACTAAGGACAAACACAGAAACACTGAGCTCTGGAATCTGACACCTCTTCATATTGCAATCACTATGGTTCAAGCCCTCTGCTTCTCAGCTTAGAAAGAACTTTCTATCACCTACTTAAACAGTTTATTACTGTAGTATGGAAACCAAGCCTTAGACAGGATAGTAGCTTCCCAAGGATCATAAAACAATGCCACTAAACACAAAAACAATATCCAAGGAAGCCTGACTTTCAAGACTTTTCTGAAGCTGTTAAATACTGTGTATTCTGTGTAGCATAAAGACCAAACCACCAAAAATAAAAAAATTCAAGTCTGTGTTTTCTATTTTACTTTTAGTACACCTCTATCCCAGAATACTGTAGAGTGCTCAGAACAAATATACGTGGCAGCACACAGGCTTGAGCTTAAAGCTGAATAACAGCTGTATCTCTTGTTTTATATTGCTTTACCTTAAACATCACTTTGTTTTCATATAAAACTCATGTGTGTTTTCTGCTTTAAACATAGTTGTACGAGAATAGGTTTCAATTAATAAATAGCATGCTGCCTTAAGGCATCAAAATGGTCCATTTTCTCAAAAGGAAAATGCAGCAAGTATCTGGCAATGGTTGTGTTTGTTTACTTAGAAGACATTCAACATCCTGCAATGTCAATTAACCTTTTGAGAGTAGGGACAGGTTTCTGCACGACATTTGTGTCAAAGCAGAGTATTTGTTAGTCACAAAGTGGTAAATACTTTAGGGCAATTTTTTACAAATATGAAAGGACTATAAAATTATTTTTACTTCTGGTATAAAACTTGTTACAGCAAAAAGAATGATGGAAGAACAATGCCAGAAACTGTGATATACTAACTAAAAAGCACTTACTGGGACAGAGGAGAAGTATTTCTCCATGCCTAGCATGAAAACAAAGCTGTGTTTTTAGCTACTACAGACCTTTAGCTTCTTTTCCTATCAGCAGGTTAGAAATGTCCAAGCTCTGTCACTGCAACACTAAACACTCTTGAAAATATACTGCTTATTGCTGTAAATTCTCACTGATATCTCTGGCACTTATTTACTTCAAGGTTATGTTTAGGGGAAAAAAAAAACCACAACAAAAAACCAAACAAAAAGCAAACAAATAGAAGCTGGAAAAAAGGAAGGGAAATAAACATAGGTACTAAACAATACCAGTAGGAAGAGTGTATGAAAATGCTTCAGATCTGTCATGAAACCTCTGGCAAATAAGTCAAGGCAACAAAGATATAAGTAAACTTTCTATAACTCCTGTAAATTCTCAGTTCTTGTGTCCATTTTGTTTCATTCAGGCCTCTGAAGAGATTACCATGGCACTCAGGACTAACAGACACAGAACTTATATACCTGCCGCTCCCAGCACTCACTCAATACCAGCTGTAGAAGAGGTAAGGTGTCACTGCCTGCTGAACCACCCCTGTACTCCCTCATCCACAGTGCTTCTCAGTGGCCACCCACAGCTGTCCCAGGACAGATCCACACTACAAAGCAGCTAGCTCCCCTACTATATGAATATCTGACCCTTCAACTGAAGATGAGCAGCACCTTTACAGGTACATAAAAACATCACCTCTGGTCTGTCTGTGATGGCCACAGTAATTTTCTTCCAGTGTAATACATTAGATTTTCCAACGCAAGTCCTGTCCAGCAGACTGTTTTCCAGGCTCAGTAGTAGAGAATAGTATTTTACACAGTAAGACAAGATTATCACCAATCTAACGTAACTATGATAAAACATTTGGGTGAAAGTCACTCTCTTGAAAAAGCCCAGTGCATTAATGTCAAGGCAGCCTTCAGAGCTGATATAAACCTCAAGTACAATCTCCAGCTAAATCAAGGTTCACACAGGCAAAATTAACACCCACAGAATTCACCATTTCTCTTACAACCCATGGTGTTTTTACATATTCTCTTGTGTCTTCCTGACATATCTTCATCACAGTTCCTTCCTTCCACTTTTGCTGCCCATAAGCATTAGTACAAATTAAACCTCAACTGAGAAGAAATTCAAGAAGTCTGTCAAATGGGACAAGTTTCTACATTAGTTGTCAAAAAATACTTCTCTCAACTACACAGATATATTTACTTTACACTCTTCAATAAGAAATCAAATAAATGTTCTTTGGCAAGGAAATTCAGGCTAATCATCTTAACTATACCAGGCTATCAGACTCAAAATGAAGAGAATGAAAGCAGAACTGAAGTCAATAATAGGCATGTTTCAGGACTCCAACCTGAAAGAGCAAGTACAGAGCACAAGTGAACATGAAACTGACACTAAAAAATGGTTGGCAATGACTTAATCTGAATAAACAAAATAAGGGGAAGTATTGTGAAACAGGGACAATGAAGCAGAACAGAATTTTAGAAACCATGTATTCACCTAAAATTTATTACCTAATGCCTCCAACTTCAGCCAAGCTTCTGGAGCAGGGTCGAGTATTTTTAAAGGACTCAGAAAAAAGGGGCTTAAATACTCAGTCAGTACAAGAGGAGGAAAAGGGGATATTTTCCAGATGGTTAATAAACTGAGTTTATTAAACTGAGAGATATCAGTTAGCTGATAAACTGAGATCACACCTCCTGTCTGTCTCTACACCCATAATGACTGGAAGTTAGTTTTAATTTTAAAGTAGAAAATTGGAATTTTCATGTAAATTACCTGATTCTGGAAGGGTCATAACAAATCATTACAGAAACTACAGAAAACCAGTATTACATGGCTCTCAGAAGTCACTGATGTGGCAGTTTGCTTCTTACCACAGTGTAAGCAGAATAAATAACACCATGCAAGCCACTATTTCTCATCCATTATTTGGCACCTGTTTGTCCCTTAGAAACCGCTTTAAGAACAGACTCACAGAAAGTAAGAGCAACAATGAGTTGCTCAACACAGCAATGAACCTGCAAGAACTACACTATGGAAATAGTGCTTAGACACATAAAATCAACAGCACTGTGGTTTTTATAACTACCAGGCATTTAGACAGTTATGAAACAGCCAATTATTTTACAAATCAAATTTAACCTGTTAGAAAGACCTAATTATTTTGTTCAGATTCTTGCTCTCCATTTTCTTGGCAAGATTTGCTGCTTCCAGAATACCTAGCTTTCATTAAATAGAAAAAAATGTCATATTCAGAAAACATACTTGATTCAAAATATGCAGACAATTAATCAACATTACAGGTTAAATGTTACTTAACAGTCTGCTACAGATAACCTGGCTACAGGAAAGAGTATGAAAATCCCATCACATCCAATATTAGTCTCTCTGGCAATCAAATTACCACGAGCATTTCTACAGGCAGAGCAATAAATGCTGATTAGCAGCTGGCAAAGAGCAAGAAAAATGTTCAAAACCAGTGTTTCATTTTAAAATCTAAAAAGGGAGGAAAATACAATTTTGGGCTAAACTGGTTAACAAGCCTTGTGGGCAGAGAATGCAGAGGCAATTCTAAACTGGCAGCAAGTCTCCTGTAGTTTTATGCTTATGAAGGAAGAAAGGTTATGAAAGCCCTGGATGGGAAAGGAACATATAGCACAGACAAACTAACATATCCAATTTTTCAAGTCTACTACTAGTAAAACAACAAATGCTTTCAGTATAGCTTAAAGGTAATTGGTAAATGAAAGTGGTAACATTGCCATATAATTGTAATCTTGGAAAATCAACTGTATAATACAGTTTTTCAACAGTATTATTTAAATTCAGTATCTCTTCCACTGTCAATGGGCTGTCATTTAGTTTGTCTGCTTGAACTTCTTTAAAGCAACAAAACTCCCCAACAGGTGCCCTTTTGGGTAGCACAAGATTTTCATTACCACAAAGTTGCTAAGGAACTGCTAAAGCCACCTAACATGACTGAGAATTTTAAAGCAAACTGAGCTTGTGTCCCACAGTCAGAATTAAAAGCCAGTAACATGAGCACAAATGAAAATAAACCCTACCATTCCTTCTGCAAATTCAAATCTTGGCAGAAAACTAAGTGCTTCTAATCATAGAATGGTTTGTGTTGGAAGGAATCTTAACAATCATCTAGTTCTAACTCCCCTCTCCTCCACACACATGGACACCTTCCACAAGACCAGGTTACACAGAGCCACATTGAAGCCTGGCCTCAAGCACTTCCAGGGATGGGGCATCCAGAGCTCCTCTGGGACACATGTTGCTGTGCCTCACCACCCTCACAGTAAAGAATTTCTTCCTGAAATCTAAACTAAACCCACCTTTTCTCAGTTTTTAGCCACTTCCCTTCATTCTATCACTACATACCCTTGCAAAAAGTTCTCTTCTCCAGCTCTCTTGTAGGCTACCCTTGTAGGGTCGATCTCTCCTGGTATTGGTGGTGCTGAAAGACTTGATTAACTTGGACTCCCCTGTTCTCAGTTGCCAGAAGCTTTCTATGGCACAGAATGCTTCTGTAGATTTGCATAGCTAAGATATTACATCCAGGTCTCCTGACTTTACATCCATACTCAAAGATCGACTTCGGTGCAGTTTAAATGCACCTAGAGTTACTTACATTCTCAGGCAGTCTGATTAATTTGAGGACATGCTGAAGTAGTGAAATTGACTTCATTTTTTCTGAGGTTTTTAAAAACTGCATAAAGGAAACAGAATGCCAATAACTTCTTACTGGCTCATTTTTTTACAGGTACCAGAGAAAAGTCTTCCATTAGGCTGAAGCTTAACAAACTATTGCAGATAAAGTAAGTCAGTTACAGCAATACAGAAATTAGTGTCACCCTCCACTGGTGTACAGATCCACCCATTTGATTTTCAAATAATTTAATCCTTATTTTGACAGACCGTTTAGTTCAAAATGATCTGGAATTTGTGATAGCTTTGCTGTTACTGAACATGAGATCATGCTTTTCATAGCCTGAGAAAAAAATTGTCACACTTGAAGCTCTTTCTATAAAAAACACCATAACAATGCACAAGTGCACAGCACTATTTTTCAAAGTAACAGTCTCCTCATCTACTCCTACTAAATGTGGTGTATCTGCAGGAACATGTGGTCAGTTTACATACAGCAGCTACTCATGGAAGTAAGTTCTGCTTCACCACATCAAGGCTGGCTAGAGTGCTCCCTACTTCAGAGGCTACCTTAATTCATAGTTTAACGTAAATACTGACATCTTAAGATCTCAATGTCTAAACATCTCCTATTTTAGTGTTAAGAATGAGTAAATAGCTCTGTGGAAGAGTGCATAAAAGGGGGATGGAAACACAACCTTCAGCCTATTCTTGAAGAAATGGATTTCTCAGAGCTGAAGAAAAAAGGAACTACTCTTCAATAGCTCCAGTGTGAGCAAAAACTATACCTTAAAAATTAATCCTGACAAATTGAAAAAGAGCACTACATAATGTCGCTGCTTACAGCAATGGAGAAAATTAATAATTCAATGTCTCTGCCCACATACACCTGAGCAAGGTACCTATAATGTCCCAAATACAACACTTACAGAAAGAGAGAAATTATGTCTTATTTTAATAAATGAAATCACGCTTTTGTCATTTTATCTCAAGATATTAACTCATTCACTTCAGATATTTTTTTCCTCTAACTTGAGAGGAATAGTCCAAATTTAAAAATTAAACATTTCCTGGAATAATTGAAAGAGCTGTTTATGTAATTTAAGCCATCCATTCTATCCTAAGTGAAACTGCTATGAACAGTGAAGACATAATGGGATATGAATGATACCTTCAGGAAATCTTTTTCTTACATTATCACAGTACTATACATCTCACTGACAACAAAACATTTAAAAATGTTGTCCACTGAACAAGGTATTTTGAGGAAATAATCCACAATGTAAGAAATTTTCTAGTGCAGTTCTTTCACTTAGATTTTTTCAGCTGTTTTAAGCAAATAACCTAGAGGAAAATGAGTATGGCCACCCTTTCACTCAGCTTAATTTCTCAAGTGTAGCTGCCATACTTAGCTCCTGCGCTGAAGACCATTGCAGAAAACAAAAATCACAACATTCATGTTTGAAGTTTGGAGATCTCTTCCTCTCATCTTTCAATAATCAATTAGACAAAACACACTAAAGTCACAGTTAAATAAATGAATAATTTTCACTTAAAGAAAGCACTGCAACATTTATCTATAGTTTTAATATATTAACTATCAGTTTTGTATGAGGACTAAATGTGTATTACATATTAAAACATAGGTCTACAATGCTATACTCGTAACTTCATACATGTATAATCGCATCAGCATAAAACAAGAGGAAACCATTAATTCTTCTCTATGAAATTTACAGCCAGAGATGCCAATTTCACTTTTCATCAGCAAAGTCAGCACTCCAGAATCAAAAATCAAAATCAGACATGAAAATATCAATTTTGCCTGCTGTGGTAATGAAAATAACTTAGGAATGATTTAAGAATGACAAAACATGCCTGACTACAAACTCCTTCAAAAGCTGTCTCCATCTCAAGAAAAGAGTATTACTACAGAGGAGAAAGCAGAAGGATATAGACAAAAGTGTATTCAATATAGCAAAAAAATATTACAACAGTAAAAAAGGGGCAAATTTTTAAGAGAAGGCAATGATTGACAGGTAACATTTGCCAAACTCCACAATGCAGGGTCTTCATCACAGAAATAATCTGTAATCTGGAAGAGAGTGTTTCCTCTAAAGTAAGCCCCAGACCAAACACCACTTTTCTTCTGATGGGAAACGAGCATTGTAGCATGGGAGATGACTGCACAAACACACTGATTTCTATTCTCCATTGTTGCTACTGCCTTCAGTTAAACTCAGGTGGCACGAATATCTTTAAAAGAAGTTCTGGATGCTGCAGCTTCTTTTCAGCAGGTCTCGCTGTGCAATTGCTCCCTAGGTGAACAATCTTGCAGTGAAACTGGGTTTTCATATGGTAGCATTAAATTTCTGACTGCAGTCCTTCACCACATTTTTCATACCAATAGAAAAACATTTATATTTTGTAATAGAAAATAGAAAATAAAGTATACAGTAGTTAAAAATCTGTCCCTCTACTGAACAAACTTATTCAACTTCAACACAATTCAGTATCCTCATTTCATAAATGGGTTACTGAGACATATTGTATTTTCAGTGATAAGTACTCTTTAATGTCAGGTTTAAAATTTGTAACATTCAAATTTTACTTGTATACATGAATTACAAAATTCTAGACTAAAGACTAGCATCTCCAGCTGACAGTATTACACAAATCTTCAAATTAAATACAAGACTTGGAGCAGTCCCCATAAAAATGGTATATAACTATCTACAAAACTGTAGGTACAACCACTCACCCACATAACAGATTCACTACAATAGGCTGAAGATTTTTATGAACTATAAGTCTGTAGTTACAGTCAGTCATAACACATATGCACAGCCAAGTTAAGCATAAGTGGCATGGTCAACTTGCGCTAAAATTTTAAGACTTTGAAATTTTAATGGTATTTTATTTTTGTTTCCCAGTTATGAAGTCAATGTTTCCCAGACAGGAAGTCAAAAGGAAGTAAGAATCACTGCATGGGTCCTACCTACCTAGACACAATACTAGATGCACTGTCAAACCAGATTCTGCAGCTCTTTTACATTTTGAGGAAAAATTATGTTTTGTATTATACAGGAAGTTACACAAGACAAGGACAGTACTCATTTTTATAACCTTTAAAAATGCTATTTTATACATAGGAGCAAAACAGAACTTACAGATCTTTCTGAACATTCTCAAAATGTACCTTCTCAAAATGTACCTTCTTCCAACCTTTATAACTTATACTTTCTCAGTAGAAGACAGAGGAGGGCAAGGATGGGAAGCAACTCATTAAAAAATCCTTACAAAGTGGTACCTAAAAACTGTAAACAATTAAGATTCCTACTAACAAAGCTGAATGAGTGAAAGAATAAGACTCAGTTGTGCTGTAATGGGTGATTAAAATAATCTCATTAGGTATAAGACTGTGTTTTTACTTTGTATTTCATCATTTGCTGCCCCTTTGTGAGTGTATTGGCATCCCATACTGTAAGCTGATTCACAATTCACTGTGACATGCCCATAGGTACAGCTGTTTTAGGTATCTCAGCTTGACATTGTAAGAATGATCAGTTAATCAGATACTAAAAAGAAACTTCTTTTTCATAATTCTGTAAAATTCTTTCTTATAGTTTGAGCTGTATTCTTCCTTATTTTGCATTCTTCTGATATCAGAAAAAAAATTTCTGCCACGACATACACACAGAGCACACCAATTAGCTTCTTTTTTTTATTCTGGCATAACCACAGTATGCATGTGTTTCAGAATATTTCTGTAGATGTGCCAGCTTTTAGCAGAGGGAATTTAGCATATTAACATTACATATACACCCATTAGCAAGAAGGCCAGTTTCTGAGAATATCACTTTCAGAGTTTTTCCCATATGGCTTCAAATAGGCACTCAAGATACAGAACTGACAGCTCTGTCAAGAATTTTAGGTACATAACTTCACTAGTTGCATTCCCACGCATCATTATATTAAGCAATGCTGTCTGAAAGCTATAAAAAACTTCTCTTGCTTGGCAACATAGGACTTTTTTTTTTCATTATATGTATTTTAAGGATACCCTGAATGGTTTTCCAAAACTAGAAAGCTATGAAGCAGTTAGCTTGATCTGCCTTTAAAACAGATTTGCGCAGAATACCAAAACACATACAGAGAACTTAATATAAGGGGATGGAGAAGTGGAGAAAATCAGTAAAACTGATGTAAAACTGCCATGAGAATTCAGAGTGAACGCTATCAAAAATCTAGCTCCTCTTTGTAGGGAGGAAAAAATACATTTTAATCTGATCAGTGTGCCCTCATTTCTAAACTTACATATTACTAAGAAAAGGCTTAAAAACCGGATCAGATTGATATCAAACTATTATCACTGGCCTATCATTTTAAAGGACAGATGAAGAGTGCTCAAAGGAAAAACTTATACAAATACCATCATTTTAATTAAATAGGATTGTATTATCATCAGCAGAAATAATATAATAAAGGCACTGCCATATGAGTAAGGACTGAAGAACCAGCTGCTCTGTGCAGCTGAAGACTGCCAGTAATTCAGCAAAGAAAAATGAGAAGATTAAATGAGAAACAGTACTAAACAGTACATCTTTATTTCAACTACACAGTTTTTATTAATTTCTCAAGTCAAGAACATCTCTATCTACTGAGCAGTCTGCACAAAAAATTCAAAAAACTGTTCAAAAAAGAATAGTTTTTCTCAAACAATTAGAAATACTCTTCAACATGCCACAGAAAACTTCACCTAAACAGTATTTTAGGAAATACTTGTTCTGCTGCTCTAACAAACACAATTTGACTTGTCATCCTAATGAAGGTATCAACCAGCACATTACCACCTACACCTCTTGCACAGAACTGGCAGACCCAGAACTCAGAATACTACTTTTTAACAACCTGTACTTTGCAGGTGAGAAAAAAATCTGGTTTAAGAGAACTAACATGTCAATACAGGCAAATTATCTGTAAGAAATTATTTCCCATAATAACTAGTGGTCTTGAGTCGAAACCTGAACACTTCTACAAGCCAAAAGATGCACTGACCTACTCTCAAAAAAGGCAGAAGTCAAATTTTTTAGCTTTATTATGAAATAACAAACTTGGACACTCAGTTACCCACTAGTTTTGACCATAAGCTAATCAATCCCACAGGTTCCAATGTTTTCTTAATGTGTAAACCATATCCCTAATAAAAAAAACCCAAAAAATGTTTACCATTTTTTATTGTTTTGAAACTGAAATGGAAGATTACTGCCCAGTCCTTCTTGTGTACACTACAGAAAATACTGTACTGCCAGCATTTCAATACATCTGAAAGAGACAATCTCTAAGTACCATGTGTCAGGAAGGACTTGGAATTATTTTGCCACACAGATTTTATTAAAACACACTATAAAATTCCAAATACATCTTTCTTAGTTATTTCATAGACTTTGTCTTGTGAGTGTGTGCAGGGACACCGTGTATGTGTTGAAGCAGAACTATCAAGACCTCCATAATGTTAATCACAACCCTGATTCTGCACTTGGATCCACACAAGCAATCCCTTTACATATCCACTAAAGCTGCTTTAAAGAAAAGACAGTTACTAATGTGCAGGAAGCACATGGTAAGTGAAAGTACAAAAGAATCACGTATGAACTAAATTCTGAATTCATATGTAGTGATGCACACCACCTCAACAGGTCAGCAACAGTCCTTACCAAATATGCAGTAATAACCAAAAAGCCTGCATGCATTTTTAAAAGGACATGAAAGACAAAAGAAAAAACAACCAGCAACTAGCATTCATAGACTTGTAGAATGGTTTGGATCGGAAGGGATTTGGATTGGATTGTATGGTGATTAATGCCCCATCCGATCTTTTGAAGACTTCCAATGACAGGGCATCCACAACCTCTCTGAGCAACCCGCTCCAGTGTCTCACCACCCTCATGAAGAATTTCTTGCTTAAATCCAGTCTAAATTCATGATCCTTCCATTTAAAACCATTTTCCCCTGCCCTGCCACTCTGACCATCTTTCTTGTAAACGTCCATTAAGCACTGAATGGCTACAACGTTTCTTCGGAGCCTTCTCTTCTGTGGGCTGAACAACCCCTACTCTCTCAGTCTGTTTTCACAGCAAAGGTGATGCCACCCTTACTTCACTTCAGTGGCCCTCCTGTGGACCCATTTTAACAGATCTGAGTCTGTCTCATGCTGGGGGCCCCTCAACCAGCCCCTCATGCAATACTCCAGGTGAGGTCTGAGAAGAGCTGAGAGGAATGGTTGGTACAATGGGCTGGTTATGTTGCCATCCAGACAGACTTGGACAGGCTGGAGAAATGATCTGACAGGAACCTCATGAAGTTCAACAAATGGAAGTGAAATGTCCTGCACTGGAGAGGACAAGCACCAGTACAAGTTGGATGCTGTCTAGAAGGAAAAAAGCCTTGCAAAAAACCTGAGGCTCCTGCTGGACACCAAGTCCACCATGAACCATCCTGGGCTGCTCTAGGAGGAGTAATGTCCACAAGCTGAGGAAAATGATCCTTCTCCTGTACTCAGCACTGGTGAGGCCTCACCTGGAGTAGCACAATCAGTGCTGGGCAGAGTGTAAGAGTCATGTAGGTACTGGAAAGAGTACAGCAAAGGACATCAAGATGATGAAGGGATAGGAGCACCTCACATATGAGAAGAAGCCACAAGAGAGGTTTTTAACTCCTTACGTGAAGGAAAACTATAAAGACTGAGCCAGGCTCTTCACAGTGATGCCCAGAAACAGGACAAGTGGCAATAGGCACAAACTAAAACATGGGAGGCTCTGTCTGAACACAGGAAAACATTTAGGCACTTCAACGGTGGCCAAGAACTGACAAAGGGTGACCAGGAAGGTTGTGGAATATACAGCATCATAGATGCTCAGGTGCTGTCTAGACATGGTCCTGAGCAACTGGGTTTAGATGTCCCTACTTGAGTGGAGGGGGTAGATCAGATACACTCCAGAGGTTCTTCCCAGCTTCAACTATTCTGTGATTAGGTTGCTAGAACTTGTGATAATATAAAAGTCACTCTATTTCTGTACAGAATATTGCTTCTGGAAGATAAGTGAACAATGTAAATTGAGAATACATATATGGCCACATAAACAAATACTGAAATAGAGGGCATATTTATAGGATCAATTGTTTAATAGGTTACACCCATATTTACATGTTGAAGAGTGTATTAATAATTCATTACACATCTCTTTCTACAAAGAAGTTAATGTAATCTCAAAATCAATACAAGTATCTGAATAGTATATCTAATTTAAAAAGCAATCACCCTTCTGCAAGTATTTTTCAGAATTATAACTTTTTTTTAACTTCAACTGAAGAGATGATGATGAACATTTGCAAAAAATCAGCTAGTACAGCAATGTACCACAAGTAAGAGAGTATTTCAGCCACTATTTTTCAAGGTACAGACAGGTCATACAGAAAATACATGCAGATATGCAACTACATACCATACTGAAGGAAACAATGCAGTCACCTACACTTGTAAGATATTCAGAAGATTGTAAGGACATGACAAGTTATTCTTCCATTACAATGCAATTTAAAAAATATTTTACTTCTTGCTAGCAGAATAAATTCTTTATTCAGCAATCAGTTTTGTGAACTTAATCTTTAAGGAAAACTCTCATAAACTTCAAGTCTACAGGAGTAATACTTCAGAGACTTTCAAAACAAACTGAGAAAGCAAATTCAAGTTCCAACACAAATTACACTCAAACTGATACTTAACCTGTTATCTGGGCTAAAAGGCAAGAGAGAAAATGAAGGTTTAAGCATGTGTAGGGGGACACACCTGTGTTTAAACCTGCTTTCACACCAAAAAACAAGAAAATAGCACTACAATATTTTTGCAGTTGTTTTCCTGCAAGCTCAATTAAAAATGACAATTTAAAACTTCTTTCTATGGGATGCAATATGTAGGAAAACTTCATTGTATTAGCAGATGATGATGAATTTAGAAAGAACCTCCAAAACCATAACATACACCAGAAACATTATATGTTGCAAGGCTCGTAAAGCTCAAGACAAGTAAGAGAGCAATTTCACTCCCAAACCAGGTCACAGAATGTCCAGAGGTATGTAAGGTACAAGCTGGAAATGAAAGAGGATGAAAGGTGTTTTTATTAGTTTATCATATGCTGAGGAGCCAGCAATAAAAAATGTATTAATGTATAGTCTGCCTGAAGAAAATTTTTTAAGACATCTGCTTTGTAAGTTGTCTTCAGACCTGCATTCCATCCTGCACATATACTCTATATGTTTAAAAGTTTACCTTACAATCTTTCATTATTTCACTTGGTTTTCAAATTACTTACCTTCTTCAGTGACAGTCATACCTGCCTCTATACTTACTGTACCACTGACCATTTAAACTTTGGGACTTAAACACTTGGCATTGGTAACATTATTTAAAAAAAAAACAAAAACAGAAACCCAAAATATCTTGCTGATTCTGTTTTTGGTTTGGGTTTTTTTATTTTATACATTTACTCTGTTATATTAATGAGTTATTAGAATTTTGCATATCAGAATTCTGTAAGTTTTGTGTCTAAAATTACCCAGTTTTACAAAGCATCAAGTTTAAATATGTTGAAAAAAAATCAACTGTGATGCAATTCAGAGTATCTTTAATCTGTTCCACAGATACACCTCACCTTCTCAAAATGTGAATTTTACACCAAAGTGAAATTCTAGATTTATTTAGGAGCAAGCAGGCTGGTACATATTATGTTGTTCTAGTTCTCTCTGTGCATCACGTAAACTTAATATATACAATTTCTTTTCTATGTTTATCTTACTCACAAAATCATTAATTAACAAATTGAATCTTATTCCCACAAGATCTAAAGCAATGATAAAAATAAAGTAACAATAATTGAGTCATGTTTCACAATTCTTTCTAAAAATCTGATCCTGGCTGACACTGATGTCTTCTATACACAACTCCTTATGCATTTGAAGGGATATTATGAATCAACAAAATTAAGTTATTATACCTTGTCATAGATACAGACATCATTGTAAAGATACAATGAGACTTCCAAAGCATGTAGCAAGTCTTAAGTGGCAACAGGAACATAAGAAGCAAAATGACATAGAAAAAAAAATTATCATAGAAAAACACCATAATATTGTAATAAGTATCTCATAAAATTCACTACACAACCAGCTTACAAAATTAAAGATGGCAAGAGCTCAGATAGAAGTGCAGAGAATGACCAGGCTGATGAGCTCAATCACCACAAATGCTCATGAACACACTGTCCCTTCCCATGTTGTAAAGCCTGTTCACAAACAGTACGAAGGTTGCTAATAGTGCACATATAGCCAGGTTCCAGCAGTTACAGCACATCAGCTAACATGTAACATCACTATAAGACAACAGAATTCTTCTGTCATGATCAAAGTTATCTAGTACCTATAAGTGACCAAGTACTTCGTCACAAACTTTGCACCTTAGTTTAAACTCCTTGCTTTAAACCAAACTAATACAACTTTACTCTCTCTCAGAAGAAAAACCACACACATTACCTTCTGAGGGGTCAAAACCCTCTGCCTGAACTTTTCAATCGTATCTTGTCCTGCAGCCACCCATGCACTAGCAAATGCTTCAGCTTTGTCTTGATCCAGGTGAATGCTTTGTAGCTGCTGTTGCAATGAAGCAGGCTTCAAATTGTGGTAGACTGCCTGTCAAAGGGAAAATAACTGCTGTTGCTAAGTGCTGTTCTACAAGTCATAGCAGAAATGTTCAAGCACAAACGGCCATTGTATTCACGCAAGATTTTTACTAGCAATTCCACTAGAGGAACTATATGCAACCTATTTGTCTTAACTCTCTTACTTGGTAGATGAAAAACTGTAACTATCTCAAAATGCAGTGTTACAAATCACTCCTCTCAAGACAGACAAACTACAAGAAAAGAAGTAGACACAAGCCCAGTCAGTATATGTACATGTTTCCACTGTGCATAATGGCAAAGCAGCTATCAATAAAAAAAGATGGGCTTTGAAGTCAATTGTGACCATCAAGAAAAGAGAACTTTTCCAAATTCACACTATTCAAGCAAATCTAAACTACAAGTTAATATCCTGAAAATCCAAGAACAGTTTGCCTAAACTGAGATATTACCGCCCTATTAGCATAATTTTTTTTTGTGAAAGATATTCTATACGATTCTTTGCTTTCAAAACAGGATTGTATCACCACCAGGTCAGATTAAAAAAAGAAACAACATATGCAGCAAAGACTCTATAGCAGTCTTTTTATACATAATGCCTCCACAGACCAAAGGGCTGTTGAAACAGCTATTATCCAACAGAATAAGCAGCTGCACCAAGAAGCACAGCTATCAGCAAGAAAACAAAGAGCTCTCATACAACATGTAGTCCATCTGGGACTCTTTTTTTTGGCAGATATTAATATTCTTCCCCTCCTTTTTTTTTTTAATGCAAAAGAAGCAAGAAGAGAATTACCTGCTTTCCTGTTCATCTTCAATAATTGTAATATAAATTAAGCAGTCTGAGGAAATCAGGACAAGGCCCTAAGCATGTAATTTTGCTGCTTTTCTGAGATGAAAATTAAAAATTCCAGTCTAGAGGCGACCTCAGGTTTCATTTTGGTTTTTTAGTGGATGGGAGCCATGAGAAGGACTGTTTATTTTATTCCTAATACAGTGGAATGTGTTAATTAAGTGAATTGATCATAAACTGACATGTGTAAGAAAGGACCAGACTTAAATCCACCAAAAGACCATCACTATTCATGCCCTCCACACAAGACGCCAACTTCTGTATTTGCATGAAATGGATGGATAACATCATAGGTTTAACAATTTTTAAAACGGTTACCATATTTACTGGGTAATTCAACATCTTCCCAGCTTTAGTAGAGGTAGACCACAGAATGAGAAAACCTTCTCTGTTTACAAGGCAACTGCACCATGCTCCACCATGCACTCATCCACTCCTCCAAATACTTGAGCTACATTAGTTGTGCCTGTTCACCTCAGTACAGACTGCTTCTGTGCATGAAAATTTTCCATAAGTGACTCTTACAGTAAATTAAGCTGTGCTCAGTAATGTCAACTACGATTTTCCTCACAAGAACTTAAAAAATGCATGGCTGGCTTGATACAATGAAGAGAGGATACTGTACCTCATAATTATCAAGAGATCCCTTGAAGTCATGCAGACCTCACTTCTACTATTAATATTTACATTAGCTGAAAAACCACAGCTCAAAGGCATCTAGTCCCATCCAAATCAGAAAGGCATGAAACAAAAAGCAGTTAAATCATAACCCCAAAATATATTAAGTATATTACAGCTATATTTTCACTAACTCCTTCTTAACTTCACTGTACCATTTTTGAAATATATAGCTGGATAAAAAAATACATTTATCAATGCCTAATGGTGAAAACAAAATACCTGTTCCAAAATGAATGATATAGTTTCAAGAACCAGATGAAGATCCTGTTTTTCCAATGAAAAAGCTATTTGAAGTTTTTCTTCCTCCTCTTCACTGAAGGTACTTTCAGCCTGAAGCACAAAAATGGTTAGTCCAGACATTTCATTTAATGACCAAGAACATACCTATCAAAAAAACCACTTTCTCCTCATCTTTGTAAACACAGTGGCTGTCCAGACACTGTCCAGTTGTTTCTAAATAGGAATTAAAAAGCAAATGCAACTTCTCTCACTGAAAATCAAAATTAAGAGCCAACACAGTACCACAGGATTACCTGACATACATCAGAAGAAAAAGCTTTCTCTTTGTACCTCAGACTCTACAGAAATATTCTTCTTTCAATTAGTAGATCAGTTCCAACAACCTTTTATAAATAAAAATAAGGCAAATAAAAAATGCACTACTTAAATCACATGCCAGAAAACAGAAGGCAAAACTGTAGTTAATTACCTATGCTTTTTCCACTCTGGATACCCTTCTAAAAATCACCCATATGGTTGCAAAGGAAATAAATATATATGTATATTTATTTTGAAAGTCAAATTTGAATCTATAGCCTACTGTGTTACTGAAGACAACTGAGAATGTGTTGCACTTTTAAAATACAGCAGTTGTACTTACTGTAATACAGCAAATTAAATAGTAATTTAAAATGCAGATATTGCCTTCTTTTAAAAACCAGTTAGTAACAAACACCACATTTAGACCACTTAGTAATCCAAAACTGCACAGCTACACAAGCAAAACAATTTAGCTGTCCAAATAAAAAAAAATAAGGTAATTAAACAAAATCTTCGATGATCACAATGTTTATAACAAGTGTATCAAAACGGAAACATTATTTGAATCTTTAGTTGTTAAAAGGGAACACAGAGCTCCCAGTGTCTGCTTGTTTAGGCAATTAATTTCATTTCAAGCTTCCAGCAATTTAACTAGTTACTTAGGTACTTTAGAAAGTAAAACTAATCATGAGATTGAGTGGGCTGAATGACAATAACCACTTCAGCTCATGTAAATGCCAATTAAAACTCTGAAGAGCTACTAAAATGCTACATAGTAAAAAAGAACAAACAGAACAAACAAAAAGTTGGTGATAGATTCCTGTTACCAAACAGTTCATATCCATGCAAAACAACTGAGAAAACTCTTTGCAATAACAGCAGCATCCAAGCTAGTGATGTCAATAGAAAAAAAAAAAACAAAAACAAAAAAACACAGCAGTTTAATCAAATGAATCGTTACAGTCTCACACTCATAATCTTTACATTTTTGCATTTTTTCCATGCTTCTCCTGTAATATTTCACCATTTAGTCCATATGTATATGCACATAGAAAACAAATTCCATAGGTTTTTTTATACTTTTTCTAAACACAAACAATGGAATAAACAAAATCTGACACTGTAAGACCATGAAACTAACAAAATAAATTCTGGCATAAGATTCATTTAACAGTTTTCTGTGCAATATTTATTACAAAGTTTAAAGTTAGCCTGCTTTTCACATTTCAGCACTATGAAATGAAACTGACTACTGATTTCCTTTTTTTTTTTTCTGCAATCAAAAACATCTCCTGCAAAGACAACAGAAATATTCACTAAAAGCTCTGGATTTAATTTTTATCCTCAATTCCACAGGTGTCTTTAGTTGATGGACATGCACAAATGCAGAAAAATAAACAAAACACCCATTTAGTGTTTCCTTTGTGTTGTAAAATGCAGAACATACAACATTTTCTTAAGAAAGGATGTTCTCTGATGTTTGATCTTTGTATACTTTCAAGCCTAATCAACAAGAAAGGTGATTTAATCCACAAAATAGAGACCAGCTAATAAGGTCTAAGTGATGCACAGGTTCTAGAAAGAACCAGGCTGTTGGAAGAATTGCCTTGTTGAGGTTTAGGGTTTAACACACATCAGTGACCTCAGACCTAGGGGGAGGTTGACAGAACTTGGGAATAAGGATGTACCACTGATAGTGAACACAAAGAATGCAGAATTTATGGGCCTCAAGGACATTTGGCAAAACTCCCAAGGTAAGGGAGAAACTGATAAAGCCAACTCAGCAACTGTGCCGAAATTAGCTCCGACTGGGTAAAAGGTAATTCCTGCAGGGAATCTGCAACCACCAACTCACACACCACCAACCCAAAATAAAAGAAAGACCGAGCATGAAGACTAATTAGCACGGGAAGCAAGAGACTCATTAACCAGCAGAACACAGAATGTTAACTAGTAAGAACTATGTAACTTGTTGCCAATGAACACTAAAGCCTTTGTTTGCTTAAATGTGTAAGTGGTAAAAAGTTTTGATGGCTGGGGCGCTTGACTTGGGGAATACCACTGAAAATGGGGCCTGCACAATTCTGAAATAAGTAATGTCTCGCTCGAGGGTGTAAGCACTGGCTTTTTACAAACCGGACAGGAAATCCGGCTTTTGTGGACAACACTCGTGAGGGCAGAGGAGTTTGTAGAAAAGGCCACGCAACTCGCGTGTCCTCTGACAGCGCTCGCGGAGGCACCAGCACCTGGAGGCAGCGGGCTACAACCAGCATCACTCGTTCTCATGTCATTCGCCTTCCTACGCCGGGGGCTACCGGCTTTTATTTCATGTCCCTGATGGAGTCCTGAAGAACTAGTGATGAATGAAAATAAGATCTAGAATCCTTAAAAAGGAGCGGAGGAGGGGGTGGGGGAGGGGGAGAAGGGGTGTTTAAGCTCCGCAGCCGCGCTGCCCATGCTCCGGACTGGCCCGGCCCCACACCCTCCCCCTCCCGGCACCGCCGAGCCCCCCGCGCCCGCCCCGCCCAGCCCAGCGTGACACGATCCCCAGCCGGCTCCCCGCGTCCCGCCAACCTTCAGGTGCAGCTTCTGGAGAAGGCGGGAGAGGAGCCGCGGAACCCGGCCCGGGTCGACGGCGTTAAGCAGCGACACGGCCCTGCGGATGCTGGGAGGAAGGAGGGAGGGGGGTCAGAGGGGCGCTGGCCCCGCTGAGCCCCGGCACCGTGGCGGGACCTGCTCTGCTCTGCTTCGCACCGGCCCGCACAGCCCGGCCCGGCGGGGCAGCGCGGCCCGCTCCCGGTACCTGTCGCTCTCCGGCACGACGGGCGCCGCCATGGCTGTGGCGCGGGCCCGCCCCCGACGGCGGCCTGGCGGGGCCAAGCGCTGCCGCGCCGGTTGCAGCGAGGGCAGCGCAAACCCACAGAATTAGGGAATGAGCTCGGTGGGGAAGGCTGGGATCGTCGTGTTCCAGCCCATCATCGGGCACTACCGTGACTACCGTAGTCACGTAGACTGTGGCACTGGAGTGTCACGCCCAGTCTTTCCTTAAACACCTCCAGGGACGGTGACTTTGCCACCCCCCGGGTAGTCCGTTCCAATGTTTAATCACACTTTCTGTGAAGAAATTCCTCCTTAGATCCAGCCTTAACCTCGCCGGGCGTAGCTTGAGGCCGTGTCCTCTCGCCCCGTCGCTGGTAGCCCGGGGGAAGGTGCCGACGCTCTCCCTGCGGGGAGGGAGCGGGGCGGCCTGAGGGCGCTCCCCGCGGGGCTGCGCAGCGGCGGCGGCTGAAGCCTCGGCGGGGACGAGTACGAGCCGCCCTGGTGCCCACAGCCGGCAGTGGGGACGGGTGCTCATCCTAGAGTCACATCCCTGAGCCCTCAGGGTAGTGGTAGTCCTCAGCCCCTCCGGCTCCATAGTTTGTTCCCATATGGGGCTGCAAAGTCAGCCCTAAAACACCTGTCATCACAACTCTTACTTGTAGGCTGTGAGCTTGTCAGAGCAAGCTTATGCCATCCTTACAGCAACAACGAATTGTTCTGGAGGCTGTGGAAGCTGCAGTGACAGGCTACATTCCCACCTTCCCCAAACAGCCTGTGCCCAGGCAATGATCCCAAAGTCCCATCCCATCCGGTTGCACTCTCCTTCATAAGACACACCACATCATGCCTTGTTTCAGGCCAAGTACAAGGATCCCAATCTACATGAACAAAACCATTCACTTTCAAGCACTGAATTGTGCGCTTCTACTCCACTTCAATGGATATAATGTCTGTGAGACCTCTATTTTCCGTAAGATTTGGCTGAAATTGAAAGACATGATCAAAGACAATGGGATGAGCTAGCAGAGGAACAGGCAGCATATTGAGATGAAAAACAAGGGATGGGACCACCATGCTTTAAAATGATTTATTGCTCAAGTAGCCAAATAAGGTATCAGTCTCGAAGTGTGAGATTTGGAAGCAACAAGTCAGCCATAGCTCAAGGAAGTCACAAGTTTCTTATTTGCGCAGCAATATATAGCTTTCTTACCCAGTAGGCAGTTGACATGAAGCTTGTTTTCACTTATTAACCTATCACCTTTGCTTAATTTTGCTGCACTGCATCTCTCTCTCAGCCACTAAGCTGACAGGTCACATACACACCTCTGTTATAGTTTCTAGATCTCTAACCTACTCTATGAGTCATGCTATTACAGTTCAAACTTCAAACTATTTTACCTAATATAATTTCTTACCTACTCTAGGCATATTCTTACTTATAACTATAGGAACATAAGTTTATAATTTCTCTACCCAATATCTGTGTACCTTCATCACTACATCAATCCAAGCTCTTTCTAAGGCTGCATATTGAAACCTACAGCATCTGTAGAAGTTTCTATTTTTCGATTTCCAGCAGCAGCATAACTGTGTAAGCCTTGTTTTCCTAGGAAGCCAACTAAAACTACTAAAAGTCTTTTGAAGACTTCTGAATGTGGCTGCAAAGGTTTCTAAGATGTGTCATGAAGGTAATAATTGGTAATAAATTATGGTAAGCTCAAGAGACAGGATGGAAAAGGTTGGAAATTTTTGAGGGTACTGTGAAGAAATGTTTTATAAACATATATGATGAAATCTTGCCTCTATTAACTGAAGGGTATTTAGTCAGTGGGTTCAACTTCAATATGGTCAGAATTGCAGCCAGAATGCATGAAAAGATAATTAATGTCTGATTAAACAGACTTGGCCTTAAGAAGGAACTTTAGCAGAAAAATAGAAGTGAGAAACGTGGCCATATTCCAAGAGTATGAATTGAAACTAGAGAATTCCTGCCTGAGGCTTTAAAACATTTGTGCTGCACTTTGTCCTGGGTAACCCAAAATGTTACTGTATTCCATTTCTATCTGTGTCCAATATTGTTACTGACACTTTAAGGCCCAGCACTACAGCCAGAAGCGGAACTGCGGGGCAAGGGGTGGTGCCAATCCTTTTTTTTTAAATGTTTTTTTTAAAATGTTGGAGTGCCCAAGCCAAGTGCTTTTTTTCTCTGGTGGCATTTGCTCAGGGCAGATGCTGTTTCAGGTGTATTTTTCTGGGCTCACAACAGCAGCAACCCAAGAAGCTGCATTTCACAATCAGAACCTGTTTCAGAGTGAATTTTGCAACACCTGTCAAATGTGCAAAGCTTGAGCCTCAGGGTCGGGTCACCGCATGTCAGTGCAGAGAGACTGTGTCTTCCCTCCTGCTCCCTCCCAACACGGCCATGGCTCAGGAATAGCAGCACCAATGCCAGTGGAGTTCGGTGGATGACAGGAGAGACAACAGCACCAACACCCAACGAACCAGAGCCTGACACCGGTGGGGCAGAGTCGCACCCCAGCAATGCTCGTGAGTTCCATCTGCCATCAGAACTGCTTTGCAAGCTCCTACCTTCCCAGGAAGGGTTTGTCACCAGTTTCCCTTTGTCTTTCAAACCACATTGCTTGCTGTGGGGGGTGGGACCGCCATCCTGGAGGCGTGGGCACTCCACCATTTTAAGTTTCTCTTTTTTCCTGGAGGGCCAGTGAGACTTAGAAATTTGTACCTAGTGGTTATTTATTGTTAATTTTTGCATGTTGCTGTCTCACATGTTTGTAAACCGTTATTTTTTCCACTTAGATCTACTCATATTCATTTCTCCTTATGGCAGAAAGGGGCTGATTTAAACTATAAGGGGAGGTAATCCATTTCAGAGTGTCCACTTTTTAAATTGTTTTAAACCGATACAAACTTTTACTGTGTGAAAAACGAGGTTCATTCTCCTAATAAATTTTAAAAGGTTTAATATAAACAAAAAGGCAATAGGAGACAAAGATAATAAAGCAAAGGGTTAAAACGGCCAGGTGCTTGGCTCTCTGCCAAGGGCACACCTGGTGCCTTTGGAACATTCCTTTTATCCCATTATGCTGTAGGGGTTTAATGCATATTCAGACTTTTCAAATAAGTATTTTGCATGGCCACTCCTTGGGCCCACCTTTTTAGAGCATGCACTCTTAGAGTTTGATTTCTCTTTATCATCTTTCTATTTGGGCTGGGGTTCTTTCTTCTACAGGCGGTCAATGTTGATAGCAGTCTGGCCCCCATCACCTGGTCACTGGAGGTTATCTTGCTTTGCACAGACATAGCCCTAATATCCAAAATTCTTCTTGACCTGTGCCTAAAAACTTTTTAGCTACCAGCAGGAGAAAAAAAGAAAAAGACATAGCAAAAGCTATTCTAACATATAACATATAATATTCACCTTAATACTTGTGAAAAGCCAATATCACAATATGTATTTATAACAACCAGAAGTTGGACCCACAGTCACTGTTATGAACAGCCATTACATTTTTCAAGCCATTGTTCTGGGATGAAATACAATTATATTTAACTATTTCATCTGGTTTTCTGTGCTCTTATAAAACATGAAAGAAACAATATTCTTGCAAGAAATTTACATGGCTGGAAAAGAAAAATGAGCATTTTGCTCCACATTAAAAAAAAAAACAAAAAAACAACATATCTTTTTGTTCTAGGAAATCTTCCCCAAGAGCAGAATTGTATAAAGTTTGTTCAGGCAAAATAAGCAAGGGTAGCTGGAAGTCTAGACAATTCCTTACTTATTTCATAAAGTTCCAGTTGATACAGGTATTAGATTTGCTGCTCAGGATTGCTGCCAATTCTCTGGTTTTGCAATCTGGACCTCTTTTAAAGTGTTTTCTTTCACACATTGCTGCATCAAATGAATACTTAAAATGAATAATCAGGAGAATGAATATTAAGAACTCAGCTAGGCAACCTGCTCCAGGCTGGACTTGCTTCACATAGGAGGTTGACTCGTGGGCCCTGGAGGCTTTTTCTACCCTATATGACTTTGTATGCAGACCCTCACTGAAGAAACACAGGAAAGAGAGCACCAATAAACAATAAATAAAGCAATAAATAAAACAAAAAATAATGAAGCTAACCTGACAAGGTGCTGTCAAATGCACTGTTATACAAATTTCTTTTATCCTAATACCTCTTTGGTTACTAAAAAACTTGTGACTTCTTAAACATCCATTCGTCTGTTATTGGTTTGCACTTGCACCCATACCATGGATGAGTGTTTTAAGATTGTTTAAAGAATCACTGGCAAAAGTATCAGTAAAGACAGGCTTAATATAAGAGCTTCTATAGGTCCTCTCTACTACTTACTAGATGACCAAGGCACACTGTGGATAGAAAGGGAAAGAATAAGAAGGAATACAGCCCAAAGGCCCAACAGCACTTAATAGCATTTAAAACAGAAATTCAACTTAACAGCATTTAACATAACTTACAACTTAAGTTAAACAGTTTAAGCAGTTAAAAATCTAGGAGAGCAGTATTTCTCCCATGTTTGGTATAGCATACACTCACAGACATAAAGAGTCAGTGCTTTTTAGCAGGTCAGCTCCCAGCCTGTGCTGGTACTTGGGGTTGTTCCCCGCCAGGTGCAACACTTTACACGTGCCTTTAGTGAACCTATACAGCTTCTCTCTGCCCAGCTCTCCAGTTAAAATCCTTCTGAATGTCAGCACAGCCTTCAGGTGGATCAGCCACTCCCCCCAGTTTTGTATCATCAGCAAACTTGCTGCTGGTGCATTCGATCCCTTCATCCAGGTCATTGACAAACAAGCTGAGTACACCTGGACCCAGTACAGATCCCTGGGGAAGGCCACTGACTACAGGCCTCCACCTGGATTCTACTCTGCTGATTATGATCGTCTGAGCTCTGCCATTCAGCCAGTTTTTGATCCATCTCACTGTCTATTTATTTAACCCACATTTCCTGAGCTTACCTACAAGGATGATGTGGGAGACAATGTCAAAAGCCTTGCTGAAGCTGAGGTAGACAACATCCACTGCTCTCCCTTCATCACCCCATCCTGCCATGCCAGCTCAAAAGAGCTGTAGCAGCTGTAATGCATTCGGTGCAAATATGTATTTAAGAATATTTGAATATTTATTCAGAAAGTATTGGTCTATATTTCTTTAGTCCATCTGTTGTTTTTTGCCCTAAGGTGAGTCAAATCTGTATTTACCGTAGTATGGATGAATATAGATGTGGCAGATTGGCATTTAAGAAAACAAAGAGAAACACCTAAAGAAGTTAAAACTGCTGGAGGCTGACGGGAGTTTTTCTCCCGGCCAACAGCTGGCCATTTCTAAGAACTGACAGCAGTTTTAACCATTGAAAAGTGAGATCAACCTGTGAACACCACCTTAAGACCGAAGCCTGGGAATTTCTTTGTCTCTTTGTTTCCTGGCTGTGAAAGGTAACAGAGCTCCAGCTGGCCTCCCGTTCTCTGCCCCGGCCATGCGGCCCGGGCGGGGGCTGGGCTGGGCCTGCCGCAGCTCCCGGCCGGGAGATGGGGCCTGCGGGGCTTGCTCCGGGCTCTGGCCGGGCCAGGCCGGTCCCTGGCTCGGCTGCAGTTTTTTTGCTGTGACTGAATTCACCAGAGACTGCCGAGTAAAGAAAGAAAAAAAGCTCTTGACCTGCGGCGGGCTGAGATAGTGACCACACTCTCCAGAGCAGCCATGAAGAATCTTCCATCGCAGACAACTCCAGCTGCTGCTCCAGCAGAGGTCACAGAACCATCTACAAAGCCTGGGCAAGATTTTAACCTTTTCATTACCCAGATGAGACTTGCAGATTAATCCTTTATTTCTAGAGAGAGAAAAAGAGAGTAATCAACATGTAAAGAGACTTTATAAACTATTAGGGATGGTAAAGAAAAGAATTAAGCTTCAGAAGAGGTAGAGAATAAGGAGATGCTTTATAAGCTGAAATATTTTTCTGTAAAGTTATGGAGATGGACAATAGTGTTCTGAAAAAACTCCTTTAATTCATGACAGAGTATATTGGGAAGAATAGAGTAGTTCAAAGTGTGGATTTTGAACAAAAAATAAAGTTATTGGGATACAGTGAGGTGCTGGAACAGAGAGGGAGAAGTAATAGTTGAAGATTTGTAGCTTTGTAGAGGCAAAGAGAAAACTTCTGTTTCCAGGGAGGCTCACAGAGACAAATGAAGAGAACTTTTGCCTTTGAATAACTCATCCTTAAAAATGGCATCCCTAGACTCATTTGACCCCTCAGAGTGATGTGAAATGGGAGGAGTGAATTCTGATGATAGGATTTCCGGTCACCTGGCATCAGAGAAATAGAAAGCTATAACAGAAATAGCTTTCTTGTGAAGAACTCCATAGATTAGCAAAAGAAGACAAGAAGTGTGTTTCTCTACAAAGACTGACGGAAAGACTATAGCAAGAATTGGGACTGTTGTAAACACCAAAGTTTTTTTGTCTCTATGTGATCATGTGAACAAGAGAATGGTTGGGTAGTGGGGAAAAAAAGGGTTTTCTGGAAGTTTTATCCTGCTTTTCTTATTCTTATAGTTCTGTTAATAAGCTTTCTTTATTCCTTTTAAGTTTTAAGCCTCTTTTGCTCTTGTTCTAATCCATATCTCACAGCAAGAAATAAGTAAGTTTTCTAGTGAATTTTTAGTTGCTGCTTTAAAACCACAACAATAGACAAAGTTCAAATGTGGTCCTATAGGAGGTATTTAAAAGGATAATGAAAATTGTCAGAAACAGAATTCAAAAATTATTTATTTTTAAAAAAATGTTTTAATGATGCAGTGGGATTGATTGGCACTTTGCCATATGCAGAAGTTCATTTTATGCCAGGAGGAACAGTTTAGTGGTCTTGTAACTGAAATATGTAGACTTTCTATAACAGATCTGACTTTTCCCAGGACTGACTGCTCTTCATAGTTTTTAAACCTCTGAAGGAAAGCTGAATACCTTGTGGTTTACTTAAGTTATCTAATGTTAAGTCCCCATTTGGACAGGAATCCCATAACAATTTTTATATAAAAATGTGGCTTATGTTCACCTGCTGATGACCAGCACCCCCAGGTCCTTTTCCTCTATGTATCTCTCCAGCCACTCTTCTCCAACTCCTGCATGAGGTTGTTGTGGCCCAAGGAGCCAGCACCTCACCTTGTTGAATCTCACCCAATTGGCTGTGGCCCATCAATCCATCATGTGCAGATCCCTCTGCAGAGCTTTCCTACCTTCCAGAAAATCAGTGCTTCCACCCAACTCAGTGTCATCTCAGAGCTGACTGAGGAGGCACACAAACCTGTTATTTAACAGGACTGGCCCCAACACTGCGCCATGGGAAACAATACTGCTGCCCAGCCTCCAGCTAGATGTAATTCCATTCACTCTCTGGACCTGGCCATCCAGACAGATTCTAACCCAGGGCCAGTTGCCCCTGTCCAAGCCATGAGCAGTCAGTTTCTCCAGGAGAGTGCTGTGGGGAACAGTGTCAAAGGCTTTACTGAAGTATAGGTATAGACATCCATAGTCTTATCCTTTAGGCAGGGTTATCCTGTCACAAAGGAAGATCAAGTTAGTCAAGCAGGACCTGCCTTTCCTAAACACAGACTGGCTGTGCCTGATCCCCTAGCTGCCCCCCTACATGCCAAGTGAGAGCACATGCTTCATGACCCTCTCTGGCACTGAGGCCAGACTGACAGGTCTAGAATTCCCTGAATCCTCCTTCTAACCTTTCCTGTAGATTGGCAAAATATTTGCTAACCTGCTGTCATCTGGGACCTCATTAGTTATTCAGGACTGCTGGTACATGATGATAAGTAGTTTGGTGAGCTTTGCTGAGTTCCCTCAGTAACTTTCAGTGGATCCTAGCCAGCCCCATGAACTTGTGTTTGTCAAAGTGGTGTAACAGGCCAGTGGTCATTGCCCTCTTTAATATGCAGGCTTCATTCTGATCCCCATCCCTGTGGACATGATTTTTTTGAGTCTGAGAGAGTTTTCAGCCTGTCAGTGGCTGATCTGTTCCCAAGGGAAAGGCTTTTGGGAACATTTCTCTCTCAAGGACTGTTTTTGTAAATAGGTTTTTGGTTCCCAAAACAATATTGTACAGATGTCTTGAGTGTTTCCTCTTGTCTCACCAACGGGTCAAGAGAGGTCCTCTTTACCAATCAGGTTAAACTTGTATTGGAGCACTTCACAAAAGGGGCTGAAAAAAACTGAAATAAAGCCTTCTTCTGCCTGCTGTAATTGAATCCATGCTCCTATTTTGTGTCCACTAGAGACACATCCCTGTCTTCCAGATCATGAGGCTGGATATCCAAACAAAAATCTGTCTTGCTATTAAAGACAGAGGCAAAGATGGCACTAAGTACCTCTGCTTTTTCCTCATCTTTTGTCATAATGCATCTCCAAACATTTTTCCATGTATTTATGAAAACATTTGTTGAATTCATAAAAACATTTATGTTGTCTTTTACAGCAGTAGCCAGATTAATTTCTGGGCTTTGTCCCTTCTATTTCTTTTTCTGCATAACCTCACCACATTCTTGTGGTCCTCCTAAATTGCCTTCCCCTTCTTCCAAAGGTGATATATTTTCTTTACCCAGCCAAAGCTCTCTGTTCATCTATAATGGCCTTCTTCCATATCAACTTGTCTTTTGGCACCTGAGGACAGGCTGCACCTTGAAGACTTCCTTCTTGAAAAACCTGGTCTCCTTTGCCATTCAGGACTGCTTCCTAAGTGATTTTGACAGCCAGGCCCCTTGACAGACCTTCCTAAATCCAAGATGGCAGTTATGCTGATCCCCTTGCTTTTTTCTCTGAGAATTGAAAATTCTATCATTTCATGAACGCTGTGCTCAAGATTGCCTCAGACCATCATACCACCCTCTGGTTCTTTTCTTTTCACAAAGAACTGGCTTAACAGGTGCCTCCCCTTGGGTGACTTGCTGTGTCAGAAAATGGTCTTACATATACTCCAGGAACTTCCCTGACTCTTTTTCCCTCTCTGCTATATTGTATCAACAGTAGGCATCTGGAAAGCTGAAAACCCCCTTGAGAAGAAGGGCAAGCAATTGTGACTGCTTATAGAATATCTCATCTGCCTCTCCATCCTGGTTGGTGGTCTGCAACAGATTCCTACCAGGATATCTGCCTTGTTGTCCTTCCCTCTGATCCTTGCCCAGAAACACTCAACCCTATTTTTACAATCATTAAGCTTGAGACAACTGAAACTCTTCCTAACATACATGGCTACCTCCCCACCTCTCCTCCCCCACCCATCCCTTCCGAAAAGTTTTCAGCAATCTATCACAGCACTCCATTTGTGCAAGTTGTCCCACCATGTTTCACTGATGGTGACAGTGTCACAGCATTCCCCCTGCACAATGGCTTCCATCTCCTCCAGCTTGTTGCCCATGCCGCCTGCATGATACAAGCTTAAGGTGTCATCAATTGAGAGGAACAAGAAATCTTTCCAAGGTAGCAAGTCAGAAGGAGATTTTGGTGTTAAGACATTCTTGGGATCTGTTCCCAAGTTTCTTGTATTGGGAGATATTTTTGTATTGGAGCAGTAGGTCTTTGTCACAGAGAATGGCCTGTGGTAAGGGAGAAAAGTGGTGCCATATTCAAAGCTGGGAGAGTCTCCTCAAAAACAAACAAGCAGTAGGTCCAAGGAATGATTCCCCTACTAGCAGCATGCTCCTGGAAATCCACTGAAACCATCTGCAGCCTTCTTGCCTTCAAGATCCAGAGGAACCCTCCCTCCTCAGAAAGCAAGTGGATGCCTATCATTAGTGAGAATACCTATTTCATAAGAAGACTGGGTGCAAGTTAGTGTATTTAAAATCTGTCATGTCTTACATGACAAGGAAACTTCTGGAACTAAAGAGATTTTTCTGTCCAGAAGGGAAAATATCCAGTCTGTTTAGCCATATAATTGATGACTGGTGGACATTCAATGTGCCACTATAAAAAAATAGTGCTGACTGAACATGTTGGTTTCAGTTTTTCAGCCTGGGCAGCAAGAAAGAACTGCTGCGAGTTGTTTCCACTCTCCTTTGTTTAATATACAGATGAACGTGAAAAAGAGTGACCCAGTTTCAAAGGACAGTGTTATCTCAAATGGAATGAATGCACCAGGATGAAAAGGCTCTTATGACAAGCCTACACAAAAGAAGGAGCTGTGTCACACATCTGAGTAAATGAACAAGCAGAGAAATTGGCGAAAAACCCCCATTACAAGTAATGCAGTTCAGCTTCTCAGGGTAAGAAAATTATCTTCCCATAACAGTTCAGACACCTTCAATTTTAGAAAGTCAAGGTTTAGAAAGGATTGACTAGGCGCCTTAGCAAGGCTCACAAGGATAAAGAAGAATGAAATACACACTTTTACTTTACGGGAAATGGTAAAGTTTGCTAGGTAGGCAGCAATAAAGAAGCACAAGTACCACTGCCAGGTACTTCACTAGAGACAATTCATAAAACCAAGATTTACTTCAATAAAACATGAAGAAAAAAGGAACAATGTTCAGACACAAAAACTAACAGAACATAATCAGTCAGGGACAAAAAATGGTAGTGCACTGATCACATCCCCAGCTTCAGTCTCAATCGTGTCATAAACCCATTTTCTATTGCAGCGACATTCTGGTCCACATTTGTTTGAATTGCATTTGGGACAAGGATAGAAGCAACCCAGGCAGTCCATTTCCAGGCAATCACATAAATCTATGTCATTACAAAGCAGTCTGCCATGTTTGTCATACTTCTTTGTAAACCTGTGAAAGAGAACAAAAATTGTCAGACAATGCTTCAGCACATTCAGAGACTAAACCAAACACATGTAGAAAATATCTGTACAAGTATTTAGTCTTTAACAAACTCACAGAAAAATTAAATATCAACACTATATCCTAATTGCAACAGCCATTGGTACTAAAAAATTAATGTGTGCCATACTATATCAAAATTCCCTTAAAGTCACACAGAAAAAAATCTTGCTTTTCCAACATGGTTTTCAAGGGTAATTAGAAATCACTCTGCAAAATACAATGCTTTTATTAATTTATTTATATTCAGTGAGCAGCCTACCAGCCATTTTTTAAAGTAAATTGGGTAATAAATTAGAGATCTTACTTGGACTCATACAAAAAATTTTGTTTCATCTGTGACATGCATGCTTTCTTTTTCTGCTGTCTAGTTTCAGGATTGAAGTCAGCTACCTGAGGTCCTGGATTTTGAAAGGTTAAGCATTTTAATTGTTTCTCGAGTTTTTGCTATAAATAAACAACAGAAAGTTTGTAATTAGTACAATTGGAAAATGCATTTATTAGCAGCCAAGTGTCCTCACTGGCTTTTGAATGACATTAAAATTTATATTCCTGATAACTTATAAGATCAAGTTGATAGTTTAAAATATTTGCTTGTCTAACTATTAATCAAGTATTCCTTTTACCGACTGTGTATCCTGACCAGAGATGGGGCAACCATTACTCTGAACACATGACTCTGGTACAGTGGCATGGGGTTTGCAAGTTGCCATGTGAGAGGCAGAATTATGTGTTTTGTCCCTCAGCTTCATCTAAAATGTAAAAACAAATACTATGGTTATAAGCATCTCAAATGTATTCACTCTTATTTTCACTGTTCGCTCAGATGCCTAGAAACTATCTTTGTCCAAACAATCTGAGGACAAGAAAAATGTCTGAAGGAGCAACTAATACAGTAAGGAAGTATTTGCACAAGTGAGAAATATGAGAAAAAAACCTCAACACACAGACAAAAACAAAGCAGCACACACTTTCTGAGAAAGAGGAGGATGCATTTTTCTGCCAATTTTAAAGAATTCATGTTTGCAATTAACTAAAACAGCTGAATACTTTTGGAAGCTAAAACATTATCTCTGTGTATTACTATTCCACATAGTCCATGTATGTCAACAGATATTTCTGAAGTCACTGCAAACAAACATAAGCATCATGTCAAACAATGTCCCTTTGGACAATGACTATGAACTTTCACCATACACTTGTCATTCATTGTGTAAAGGCACAAAAATACATACAAATCTTTTTCTCCTGTTATGTAAATGGAACTGCCTTGCCATCTCTTAGCTTCCCTGGAAGGCGTCATTCCTTTCAGAGTCCACAATGATTTTCCACATACATTTGAGTGCTTTCAGTGTTTCTCAGGGCAAGGCAGTGGTGGTTCAGCCCAGCCTGCTGGTACAGTGATTCAGAAATATCCATGCACTTGATTACACTTTTTTACAAGCTGGTTGATGCTGTGCATCTTCAGCTGCATCCTCCTGAAAATATACAGGGCAATCTCATGTACCTTACTCAGACATGTCTGCTTTGAACTTAGGGGTAGATTTCCAGCATCATCACCATTCATGATCATATATAATGAAATTTTAAGTTGTAAAAGAATAATAAGGTATGATGATAGTCCATCCTCTAAGACTACTATTCTATTTCCCTACTTCCTTAGAATTGCTTTTAGCCCTCTAAATCACTGTACTGCAAACTTAATCCATTTCACTGTTGTTACTGATATTTCTCTCTTGACTCCAGCTCTTTATTTTTGTAATGACTGAAGAAATTGAAGGTAATTGTAAGTATCTTGATAATAAAATAGTATTGGAGAATTCATACCAATTGTTTGTGTCCTATTGAGCAGTCCTCAGCAGGAGACACATTTTTTTCTGCAGAAGTTTCCTGGGAAGCACTGCTTTCCTTGCAGTTTTCTTCCACGACATCACTCATTTGACCACCCTTGTGAAAAATGCTCATATTTGTTAAACATATACAACGATATAAACAGACTTGTAATTTAAAGTTTTAAGACAAGTAGGTGAAATCCACACAAGGCTTTTATAGATCCTTAGCAGCAAATGCAGAACAAAACGTGGCTCAGTAACAGGCTTGATTTTAAAACTGTATTAAAATAATATCACGAGCATATACAAAAGCTGCATGACCGAAACCACTCCCTAATTCGCCAAGCACACGTCGGAAAAGCTCTGATGTTTAAGGGGCACAGAGCTCGGGAGCGCTGCAGCCACGCGTGGCTCCGAGGTGGGCACGCAGTCCCCGCGGCAGCCCGCAGGCGGCGCTGCTGCCCGAGCCGTGTCGCCGACATTCCCTACGGATCCACGGTGTTCTTCCCGGAGATTCCAGCCAACGGAATAAACCTAAGCTCCTGGCCTTTTGATTCTCACTCCTTTGTGAAAGAATTTTTATTATTATTATTATTATTATTATTATTATTATTATTATTATTATTATTATTATTATTATTATTATTATTTAAATTAAATAAAATGTGGACCTTTTAGGTTTAATAGAAAAAAGGGCATCGCTCACTCTGCTAACAAAGTACACAGGGAGGTCTGTGGGTTCTGTGAGTCTATCCTACAAACGCCATCTATCACCTCTCTGCCTCAACATAGGTTTAGGATGAATATTAGCTACCTCTTATGAACCTTGTGCAGATACTTAGTTAAAATTTTTAATGCAATATATACAGTACCAGTGCCTCAGACTTTAACCCCCAACACAACCAGAAAGAATTTAAGATTTCTGGAGTTCCTCCAGCCCTCCCCCCCAAGCACTGTCCAGTCTCTCCCATCACCTCTGAAAGGGAGCACAGTGGCCTCTATCATTTTACCCCTGTACTTCAGGACTCCTGCCCTAACCCTGTCCCAGAGAAGATCTTCATTTCACCACTGCCGAAAGACCAGCCAGACAAGCAGGACTCCAAGCCTTAGGTTTCCTCTCTTGCAGCCACTTCCTGCAGGGTGACAGTCAAAGTGAGAATAGGAACCAGAAGGGAGTGACTTTGTATTACCGGAAGAGGATGTCTTTTAGAGAGGTGAAACAGCTTTCAGCCTGTTTCAGAGGGGGTTTCCTGTTCTCTTCAGTAACCTGAAGAATGACAGGTGTGACACTGTTCACAATGGGAGGCTTGACAGCAACTGTTTTGGCTCTGAGTCTTGAGTATCATTTTAGGGTTAAAAAAGGAATTATATTACCAGACAATTACATTTACTGGTTGGGGGAGCCTATTTTCCTACTGGAAATTTGTTAGGGGTCCACAAACAAATAAAGACAAATAAAGAAGAGCAGCACTATAAGGAAGGTGAATATTGCTCTTCATTTGCACTCAAGTTGGAGTCCTTGTAAGGATTTGCTTCCTACATTTCCGCTTGAGTCCAGCTATACATCTTAACATTGTTAAAGCATTTAATGAATATGCATGATTGTCATCCATGTCTGTTTTTTCACAGTATACCAGGTTCAGGAGCAGAAAAGCCATCAGCAGCTATCAGTGTAAGCATGCAGAGTTTCCATGTGTCCTGGGGTGGTGTAAAAATTTGACTGCTTTGACAACTAAATCCTAAAAGTTATCTAGAACCACATGTACAAAATAAGAGGCCTCATTTTAAATGGTAACACAAAAGAACAAGCATCTTGTTCCACAGTGTTTCAAATGCCCTTGCACCTCAGAAAAATATAGTACACAGAGGATGTAGCAGATTTCTGTCTCCACATACATATACTTTAATATATAATGTTGAATTTTAATTGCCAGGAGAGATAACAAAAAAAATTAATCAGAACGTGACTAGAAAAGTGAGCAGGACTGATTTTCCTCCACAGTGTGTTCTGAGAAGAGATGGAAATGAGGGAGACACAGACATCCACTATGAAGTCTGCAGAACCTAATTATACAAAGGAAAATATTCTTGGTACTAAAACTGATTTTTTTTTTCTTTTACTATTTTTAGTTTGACTATAGTGATAATCCAGGGCAACATATTGAACACTGGTCTTTTCCATAAAAATTTCAGCTCTGAGGATTACCACCAATTGCTCTCTTCCTACACCAAAACCTGGGCTCTCCCATACTTTTTAACACAGCAAGTACTTTTCTGGAGGTGATCACTCACAGCTGAACATCCCATTGTGGCTACAGGGTATGCCTAAGAACTGGCAATTTGAGCACAGAGCCTTGAAACAGTTGACCAGGCTAAAAGCAGAGTAAGGGAGGAAGAAAATCAGAGGCTGTGTTATATTATAACACTCATATATATATAAGTCTTATTTGTGGCACTGATGTTTCTGCTCAGAAGACAGTTTCAGAAGTTGTTGGGATTTGGAAGGAATTACATTTGTTTATTATTCTCATAAAAAACATTTTCCTGTATCTGTTTTTTCAAGAATTTAATATTTCTGTTTATGATCCATGCAGATGACACAGCTAAATGTTTCAGCTGGTGTGAAATGTGGTGACCAGAATTCCAGATACTTCAGCCCATTTGATCTCAGCAGCCTAAAGCTAGTGTCTGCAGGGTTTGACAGAGTGAATCCCCATTGTTTTCAAGTTTTATTTGTTTATTGGAGACATTCTGGCTGAGATACGTGAGCATGTTCATTACCTTCACCAGGGCAAGATGAGATGCTGCCCCTATGGCTTTAATCCCCCTATGCACACACGGATTAGACAGACCTAATGCAATAGTCCCACATTCTTCACAGCCTAGCTCTGCAGAGATATCTGTGGGCTCAGGAACCAGAAGACAATTTTGTGGCACATTCAAGTACACATCTTGGAATTTCTATAGGACATCTGATGCCAGCCAAATTAAGAATGGGAATAAATTAATCTTTCTCAGATCAGCTATGGACTGAACTGTAAAGCTGGGGAAAGACCTCTTGGCGGTCTATTCTGTGCCTTCTCTCGCAGCCACAAATGTGCATGTGTGTTCAGAGGATAATCTTGAAGCCAGGTAGGGAATAGACCAGATGAAGAAATAGATCTCATCTCTTGTAACTTAGCTGGTTTACCAGAACCCTGACAAACATGGTGACAGCGCAATGGCCCATTCTTTAACAGGGGTCTGGAGGAGCAAATAAATCCTTCTCCAAGTAAAATAACACAAAGCCTCATGAGTTCTCCCCCACAAACCCAGACACTTTCTGCTGTATCTGGAAAAGAGGGGTCCTATAGCTGAACTTAAACAGTTAATTATAAAATCATGTGCAACTTCTGGTTGTCATGCAATAGGCAGAAGAGATCTGCCAGGTACTTACCTACCTTCTGAAAACCTGTGGTTCTGAAGGGTGTTCTGAGCAGACAGCAAGAGAGCAAGGAGGGTCTTACCAAAGAGTTGAAGGGAATGGCACAGCCTGGATTTAATGCTGCACAATTCCTCCTGGATAGTGGAAGTATGACATCAGCCCCAGCGAGACTGAAACAGAAGACAAATAATCAAAATAGTGATCCCCAGAGAAACAGGGTGAAGACAGTGCAGGTAACTGTCTTAAAGGACCTCACACTCTGTCTCATTAATTGTGGCTTTTATATAGTACTTAGCACAAAGAGTGGGAATAGAGAATTTGGATAAACTGCATGAGAGTTCTAATTACTCATTTGCCTCTGTGAACAACACAGCATGTATTTCTTAGTTGTTTGGTTTTTGGTTTTTTCTCAAAGGTAATTAAAGAAAAATACCTTGTAAGGAACTACAGTATTTTTTATTTTAAAAATGTTAAAAAGTGATATATTTTTAGGACATGGATGTAGAAAGGAAATATTTTACCATTTTAGACAAAATAATTCTATTCCACTCTATTCTATTAATTCTATTCACTGTTTCCAGAAGACAAAAACAAATATATACCCCAATTACTGAAGTGCAACCTCATGTTTCAGCCTGCTGCTTTTCAAGTTTATTTGTTGCACTAGTGCAGACAACTCAGCCTTCTCCTGATACTTCCAGATGCCAGTTTTCAGCATGCTGTAATCACTGATGGCTTTCATTATTCTTCTCTAGAACACAGCTAAATCCTAGTAAGCATCTGAAACTGTGAAGTCTAATAAATTCTCCTTTTGTGGCTTAGATAAATAGCCCAACATGTTTTTTTTATCTTAATCAGCTGTATCCACCCATTCTCTGAGATGTTTTATAACCCAGAGTCAAGTAGATTTTTTATTTACTGTATTTTTCTTTCCCTCCAAAGATTTTAAACCCAAAAGCTGATGCATCATTCAAGAAGCAGATATTAGCTAGGTGATGCAAATGCTGCTACATGTCTTCATTTTGCTTCAGAGAGGGCTTTTTGGGGGTTTTGTTGTGAAAATAAACCAGAAATCACTCAAGGGAAAAATAACATCAGTCTCCCAGGTACTTATGTAACAACAAGCCCAAACCAAAAAGGTACAACCTGGTTTAGCCTCAAAATTTTTTCCAAGTTTCTTCTTTCTCCGTATTCTACTTGAAGAAAACAGAGATTAACTCTATCAGTATAAAAATTGTAATTAAACCATCTTATGCTTAATGTCTCTTTCCACTTTGCCATATACCTGAACTTTTTCTGAGTTGCTTGTGCACGAGTTGTGTTTGTTTATTATGGCATAAGGGATAACACATAGCCTGCAATCATAAAAACTGCTGGCTGGGTGTCAGGCTACAAGGACGTAAACGTAGGGGGATTAAAATCTTAGGAGACATTTAGAGAGACTGATTTCAGAGGCGAAACTCCTAGGGATTGCTATAGGGACGAGTCTTCCTCACCATGAGCACGGGTGTAAATGCACGTGGGTAGATACAATACAATACCTGGGGGGAGGGAGGTACAGGGGAGCAGATGTGTTACATTTCTCTTAAGCTTCCTGGTTAGGCTAATTGCCCTTCGAACACCCCAACACACTCTGCCTGCAGTGTGCTCAGTAGCACCTATAGTGATACAAATGGGGCAGCTGGAGAGGAAAAAAAGCAAATTTTTCAGTGTAAACAATTTGATGTTCTTGCCCTATTCCAAACAATTCTTTGGATCTCTATTATTTCATTGTTAAGATTTTGACACAGTGCTGTTCCTCCCATTTTATAATTATTTTCTCCCTCTTTTTCCTCCTCCTCCTCCCATTACCCTCATTTTTTTCCAAACAACCAGGTTTATCGGGTCTTTCTGCCTCTTCCTTCAAACCGGCAGCAGTCACTGGGAAGGACGGGGTGGGGTGGAAGGAGCGGAACAGAAGGGGAAGAAGCGCATGAGTGTCTGGGAGACGATTTTAGTGGTCGAGATGGCCAGAAGAGAACGTGCAAGGCTTGTTGGAGGCACAAGGGGAGAGCAAACTCCCCTTGTCCAGGGAAGGCTCCGTCTCCCACGGGCAAACCGACCCACGCAGAGGTGTGACCGTATCGCCTCTGTGCCTCGTCCCCACAGGGCTTCCTCGGCACATTCCCATCTCCCTGAGCCCTGCGGCGCGGGGGGTTCACCGGGAGCTCCCCGCTTGCCCCCTGCTCCCTCCCAGCCCACACTGGCCTTCCTGGCGATGCTCCGTGTGGCCCCGAGCGCTGGCACCCTGCGAGGGCGGCCCCAGCGCCGCTCCCTGCCCGCCGCAGCCCGGCGGGCGGCGGCCCGGGGGCAGCCTGCGGAGGAAAGGGACGGCGAGCACAGCACAGAGGGGAAACCTCGGCGGGAGGAGCCGCGGTGCGAGCGCCGGGGTAAGTGATGCTTGCAGAGGCACCGGGAGAACACCACGGCCGGGCAGGTGGATGATGCTCACTGCAGGAACTGCCGTCTGTAAGAGGGGCCCTGCTCTGGAGCAGAGAAACAGTGAGGAAGAAGGAGGAAAGGTGTGGTTTGGGACTGCTCTCAACCCGCTTTCCTGCTTCCCGCTGGTCTACTGAAGGAGCGGAGGTGAAAGAGTCGGGAACGAAGGCAAGCCTGGGAAAAAGGAAGGGTGGGGGGATGGGTAATTTTGGGGTTTGTTTCTCAATATCGAAGGCTTTTTTAATGGGTGACAAATATTAGGCATCTATTTTAATAGCAACAGATCAAATCCTTTTCCCCAAGTGAAGTCCATTTTGTCCTGTCCTGGCTTCAGCTAGAGCAAGGTTAATTTTTGCAATAACCAGGAGGGGTATTATTAGCCCACATCCCTTTTCACTACCCTATTCTCACACTTCTGGGACTTCCAACAACTCTGAAAGAAGCAGCAGGCTATTCCACCCACCTCATCAAGGTACCATCAGTGCATCCAGATGGCATGGGGTTTGTCCCTTGGCCACCCAGGCCCCGCAACCAGCTGCCTTTTCCACGCTTGTTTGAGAGGTATCTCGTGGTGCCAGGAGGGAAAAGGGGCACATGTGCCAGGAGGTGCAGAGAAGTTGTCTGGTGCTCCTGAACCTTGATTTAAACAGCTCTAAAGCCTCCCTCTCCACTGGGCTTGGCCAACTCACGAGTCTGCTGCCCTGCCGTACGTACTTACAGTATGGGCAGAATAGGTGTAACTTTTTGACTTCCACACTATCAAGGCAGAGAGCAGGACTTAAAGCAAAAATCTGGTCTTATCACATCATATTTATTTTTTTACCTACTCAGGGCCTACTGAATACATCCTATCAATCAATGACACAGCTGTTTTTACTGGAAGTTTCCCCATACGTGCACACCTTCACAATTACATGTCCCATAACACCCACACAATCCACGTAAGTACTATTAAAGCTCATTTCCTGAAGTCTTCATATTCATTTCCAATGAACTTTCTTTCACCCCAATTCTTTCTGCAGTAAAGCAGCTTTCCCTGGATTCCTCCCATGCACCTCTTCTTCCCTTGCTGTAATTCCAAGTTGCCACTCTCCAAACCTCTGTGCTCGGCTTGTACCCAACAGCAGCAAGAGCTGCCACTGATGCATGCCACAAAGTGCAAATGTGTGGATTCTGGAAGTGATTCAGATCAGCTCCTACTCAGGCAGCTACTCAGTCCAGCAATTCAGCCTAGCAATCACCTTCACCGTTCTGCCTCTGCCATGAAAACTACACTGAAGTTCTGGAGGCAGACATTTGTCAGGAGCCTTTATTTGAAAATATCTTATTTTAAATTCTTCTAGGGATTTTAACATATTGGTAGTTCAAATTAAAGTTTTGTTCAGTAGGATGAAGAAAAAAGTGACAAAAGCATGGAAGACTGGTTAGAAAGGCAATTGCTCACGGTCAGAGAGAAATGGTTTAAACCTACTGGGCAAAGGGTGAAGTTATGAGATGTTTCTTGAGTTTTGCTTAACCCACATGATAAGACATACAGTGCCAGTGATTAACTAGTGGAAATCGCAGAAAATGCCGAAGCAAAACAGCTTCAGTACTGGCACAGGTTCCCCAGGAAGGCTGTGGACTTCCCATCCCTGCAGGTGTTCAAGTCCAGGCTGGACAGTGCTTTGAGCAACCCAGTTCAGTGAAAGGTGTCCCATGCCATGGCAGGGGGATTGGAACATCTTTAAGGACACTTCCAAACCATCCTATAGGTTCTATGATAAAACCCCTGTAATTTACCACAGCCTTGACAATTTCCTCTGCTTTCTCAGTCAAGTTGAAGAAGACTTGCAAGAATGCATACAGTTTTCTTTGGTACTATCCTTAACTAGATCAAATGCTAAGAGGTAATAGTTTCCAACACAAACTTCTGTCACCACCTGGTAATTCCCATACAGTAAAGGGCTTCTCAAGTAGTCTAAAAATAGTTTGATTTTTTCTTTTCAGCCATGGAGAGCAGAGGACATTCAGTGCAGTCATCATGACAGTGTTTTTCCCAAATGTATTTAGAGGATGCCAGTGAAAAATCCTTTGTATTAGCATGTCTGGAGTTTATTCTTGTCTTTCCATAGAGCAGTGTTCTAACTTATTTTGTCTCCTGCATTCCCACATAACAGTGTTTCCTGATCCATAGTACGTTAACTGATCACCAGTACTGTAATTTTGTCACAATACTGTTACCCTACAGATAGACTATTTGCATGGGCTGAGGATCCCATGCTTTTTTTTTAAGCTCAAGCTAATATGGTTTGCTAACACTAATGGACTGAATTCTTTCTGTCACCTCCAAAATGAGGTGACAGTGTAAGCAAGAAGATTCACCTTGTATGTACAGCAAGGGAGCTGGACTCTATGATTCTGATGGGTCCCTTCTAATTCAGCATATTCAGTGATTCCATGATCAGCAAGTGCCTCAGTGCAATTAGAGCTGTTATGTTCCAGAATGGCTAGTTTAGAGTAGTTGCACACCAGTGCCATGGACAAAATGACCATCAAATATCACACATCAGGAGCTCATCATCTCCTAGACACATTTTATCCAAAAATAAACCACTTCACACACTCCAAGACCATCCCAGGGGCTGAAACATGCTAAATGGAGATGACCAGTAGGGTCTCTTCAAAAGCAGTTCCTAATCAAACACAAATGCAGACATATTAAGTACAGATTTGCTGAGGAAAAAAAAAAAAAAAGTTTGAATGATAATGCATTAATTTCTTAATTAAAATTAAGAGGATTTGAGGATTCTTTAGTCCTTTCGTCCCTACAAGTCTAAAGTCATTCTGAAGTATATGTTTCACAGAACTGTTCTAAATTATTGTCCTCTTTGCAACTTAAAATAATAGAAGTGGACACAGGTTATAGATTACTGTACAAATGAAACAAAACAGAATATAAACTTTTTCAGCTTCCTCATGTTTTTTTTTGCCACAAACATGCAGCACACCTTTCATTTGGATATTCAGAAGAACACTCCCAAACGATTCAGGATTGTATCTATATGTTAGATTATTATTAGAAATGCATCCCTAAGACCTCATTCAGCAGGAAATTATTTTAGATATAAGATGCAAATATGTTGATAACTTCTTTTCCTAAATCCTTGATTTCCTTGTGAATTATTTTATCCAGACTTTCCATTTGAAAGACAACCACAGGACTCATAAAAATGTGCTTTACCTTTAATTACAGGATATAATGAATACCAATATGATGGTGAATCACATATAATATACTGAAAATTGTTTTCCAAGTCAATCATCTACATTTTTCTCTAACCAGTTGGCAACTTTGATTAGTAGTTTTCTCCTTTCAATATTTTCAAGTTTTGCAGATTCCAGCAGCATAGTAATAGCCTCTCTCTCATCCTCTTCCAAAGTAGCATTATAAAAAACCTGCAGCTGAAGAAATAAACACATGAACTTAGTACACACAAAAGTTCACTTGCAGCAAGCAACTGTGTGCCTGAAAGATGCTTTAGACAGAAATGCTCAGAAAAGGGGCAGATGACAGACTAAAGAGGGGGTGGGGCAAGGTTACTGGTTTACAGTAACGTGGGAAAGCTCCTTACATATCAAGAGTGTGCCCTTTTGCTCTTCCTCTAAAAATCCTTTCAAATGCAGCCAGTTCCACTGGTACTGGTGGTACCACACTGTCTAGGACTAGTTGGGTAGAAGAATCCTCTTGTGCTACAATCACAGAACAAGAAATCTTTCTAATGAGTCTAATAGGCAAAAGACAAGAGAGGAAAGAAGAATAGTAAATAAATATTTGGGGGAAGCAGTGATTGAACAACATGAGAAATTAAACAGATGTCAGCATGACAACCTAACAGGCCAGCAGACCAAATGTTGGTACATTTTCAGTCAATATCATGGCAGAGGTTGTTGTCTGTCTACAGACAGACTTTATAGAGGAAAATGAGACAGTTTAGAAAGAATATGTGTGGATTCTGTTCCAAACATAAAGGTTTAGAAGACATCACCATTATGTTCAACAATTTAAAGAATAGGAGGTTCTATTTACAAAATGGCAATGAAGTTGAGACTAAGTGGTTTACCTCTTGGATCTGTACATCAGTTTTGACAAATCTTCCCATGAGTTTGAGTACATCGTGCAATAATTCATGCCCATATCTGTAAAATTCAAATAGCACAGTAGCAAATACACTGAATTTCATCTCATTTGAAAACACACTATTTAGTGATTATTTACTATGCTGCAAATACCAACTAAGCTGAAGTTTGCAACTATGGGCTGTTTTCCCTCTTTAAAAGAACTATCATTAATATTCAATTGAGATGTTTGAGCTGCACGAAATACAATAATTACGCTTCATTTTCACTTCCCAGTAAGATCTGGTATTTGTATTTTGGTAATGTGAATTCTTTGCATGAAACAGATAATCTCTCTGAGCCCATACAGCCAAACTGAGCTAAAAAGGCTAACCAGTAATGTGTCTAACAAGCTGGTGTTCCTGTTGCTATCTTGAGGGTAGCTTATAAATAATCACTTGCGCTATTCTTTTAGTTTGAAAATTAAGGGGCAATTTTCCAGCAAATTTCTCATCAATTTAGAACACAGAAAAGCTCTGTAAGGGAACAAGTTGATATGACACAAATCTGCTACAACTTGCCTTTTCTAGCATTCACAACTATTTGCACATTTGAACACTAAACTATTGATTTTGGTTATGCTGCCACTAATGGATCACAATGGCCTCCTCAGCCATCAAGAGCAGCTGGAATGTACTCTGTCACAGTCCTGCTGCTTTTCACAATTGCAAAGGAGAGGGGGAGCCTTCAAACAGACATCAAAATACTTGTTTAGCTCAAAATCACCTGCAGTTTACCTACAGCAGTGCAGGGAGGCTGGTGATGGGCTAAGGTTTAAGTTAGGGAATAACACTGGTCCTAGCAGCTCTTGCATGTCTGCATGCTCTAATACCCCATCTCTTCATAGTCTATTTGGAAAAAACAGGTGAGGATCTTACTTCGGCATTCACACCCACTTGTAAAATCCTAGTGGACAAAGCCACTTCTAGAGTCAGAATTCCCAGGACTACTTAAAAGCACAGAAACAGTCATGAACAGACAAATTTTTAAAGCATTCTGTGTTTGATGAGCTATTCTTTGGCATTAACCCTGATCAGAGAATCCTCTGAAAACTCTGTTCTGCATACTTAATTGAATCAATCATTACAAATAACCATCTCTTGAAAGAAAATCTACCCTTGAATTTTACAGCTCAAACATAAAGATAGAAAAGGAAGCCAAAGAGCCACAGAAATTAAAGGAAGCCAAAACTCGTTACTTACCCTTGACTTAAAAGTGGCCAATTTTCCGTAACAAATTCCCAGGCTATACGATACCCAATATCTTTAGTCACTACGTGTGAGATGATGACTGAAGTACAATTGGAAGAAAATAATGTGTCACTAAGTCCATATTGCAAGTATCTGTTAGAAAAGCAGGAAAGAAGTGAACCTGTCACTTGCTATTTTAGAATGGAAATATACAATATTGCAATCCAGACATACAATCCAGTTCACAGAAATTCCTATCTCAACAAATACCAGCATGCAGAAGGTTATACCAAAGGTGGTTTCACTCTGAGCTGTGTATTCAGCTTGGGTTTTAACTTAAACTTGGGTTTTAGCTCAACATTAGTTCCTGCACACTGACCCTTCACCTCTTAAAAAAGTGAGGTAATAGAATATCAAATAGACATAGATGTATTTCTTATCTCTGCACCAGAAAGACAACTGTTCCTACCAGACAAGCTTGTGGAAGGGCAGACTGCTCCCCACCTTCAGGCAATTCACTTCACTGCGACTCCGGTGGAGCCTACAGAGTATGCCAGCAGAGAGACACTTCTACACAAAAACTACCTGTTTGTAGGGTCCCCTATAACAAGACTCAGTAAGATTTTCATGAGGATTAAGACAGGATTTCAGAAATATTTCAAGAAGTGTCTTCAAATTATGTCAGTGGCAGTGAGTGTCTGAACATCTTGAAAAGCAGTTACTCTCTTTGTTGCCCCAGTGTTTTACTTTACATGCTCCTACTTCCAAATGAGCCCTTTTAGAGCTATTTTCTCATAGTGTCTTGCAGGCAGCTGCTTTATGGGTAGAGCAGTAGAGTTGTGTTTCTCCCCTTTGCATGCCACCACTAAACATAATGGACAAAGAATTGTGAGGGCCAGGAAAAGCTAATCTTAACATTCTTCATCCCAAAACTCCCTGCATGGCATTTCAAAAAACAGACTGGCTTATCAGCTACTAAAGTACATGGAGGAAGAAGCTCATCACAACTCCCTGATTTATCAGGGAATGGTGCTAGTTTGTTCCAAGAAAAAGATAATAAAGCATCATAGGTTAAAGGGGAAATTAGTATAACTGGCTGGGCATCTGCAACATTTCTTGTCTCATTCTCAGCCATATTTTTTTGTCTTCCCAATGACCACCACACTAGAGCAAGTGGTTGGAAGGACTAAAATGCTGCTTCCACACCTTTAGACCCATGGAGCTTATGTGAATGTTTAGGTGATAATTCTTCAGCCCATCATCACTGCCAAAATTCCATCCCTTAGCAAATGCTTTAGGTAATACAAACATGACTGATTAGAGAATTCAACATCTTTTTACTGATGAAGATACATATGCTAGTAAAAGAAAATAAGCACAGTGTTCCAAACTATGTTCTGGACACATTTAGACAAGACTCTTTGATATATGTCTTAACTTTTTGGTTGGCCCATGTGGAGTCAGGACTTAAGACCTGATAACCCACATGTTGTATTTGCAGAAGGATTGTTTATTTGTGTTTGTCCCATTTTTCATACTTGCTCCCTAACAAAACTCTTGAAAAGTTTACCAGTGGTTGACAGGACGCATGCTTTTGTGGCAGGCAAACCTCCCCCAGCTTTGTATTAATATTTTTGTTCTAATTATTTACTTCTAGATACATAAAGATCTACTTTGATCAAGGTCACCTGTAAAGTAACCACGACTCTTTGGCACAGCTCATGGCATAGAGCAGCATGTCTTCATCTTCTTCAACAGAGTCAGTATGGTTGTACATTTCCCATGCAAAATTCCATTCTTTATCACTTCCCATTGCAATACCATAGCAGCAGACTGTTTTTCGAATTAAAAGGGGAATTCTGCAAGGCAAAAATACGATTTAAAGGTACAGTGCTGTTGTAGAGGCAAACCCTGTTGTAAATGCTGAATAATGCTGAATAACTGAAACCAAATGTTTATTTATATACACAACAATGCAAATATAAAATAGTAGTGTAAATAAGGATAGGAAATCTGAATGTTTTATTTATGATTTAAGCATTTTAAAAGCATGCAGTTTAATGGAAACCCCAACATTTTTAGAGGAGTTGGACCAGAAAATTTTGTGTAGATACAGTGTCAATGCCACTGTTCCCCATCGCAGGAAATAGATCACACCATTAATGCGTGTACTAATGCATATATGCATCATCCCAGACAAGCCTTTTCTAAGTTTCTTATGAATGCATCCAGTAGGAAGTGCCATTTGCAGCACAGAAGGAAACAGAAAGGACATTTTTCCATGCAAAGGCAGCCTCCTATTACTCCCACCCCAGGGAAGATCCTCAACACAGCAATTAATTTCATAACAGAAACTAAAAGCAAACATCACCAGTACAATGCTCCATAGGCAAAGGCTGAACAGGAAGTTTCTCCTGTAGCAAGGATGTGTCCTCGGCATTAAGACATTGTAAACACTTTCCATTGACAGCAGTGTTCCACTATGCAGGCTATGTGAAAACAGTTTCAACTCATGGTATTTTGGACTAATTCCCTACAGAAGAATGGGTGCCATTGCAACAAGCAAAACATTTGACTTTCCTTTGTCACACTGTTAGCCTGCTTATTACTACATTAAGCCAAGATTGTAAGCAGAGGTGTAAAAATTATCCTCCCTTTGATCAGGGGATACAATTTGAAAAACAGATAAGTTTCTGGTCAGAAAAGCCATTCTTCAGGGCCAAAGCTGGAAACAGCAAATGCAAATTTAAATACAATTTGAGAAAAATTCTTGAGTTTCAGTGGACTGTCCTAGAGAAAGTGAGGATGATGCCAACAGAGCTAGTCAGTCAGAAGGAAGGATATATGACATCAATCTTTAGAGTACAAGGTAGAAAAAAGGAATTTATACATTTTGGAAACAAAGGATTAGTAGGAAAGAGGGAGAGAGTTGGTGTTTTACATGACAGACATCACTTGTTAGTGAAAAGACAAGATGCAGGGATTTTGGTAGTTCTGTTGTAGGTGGGGGATTTCACTGTCATACTAATAGAAAGTGTGGGCTTTATGTTTTCTTAAAAACTTTATGTTTACCTTTTATATTTACTTAAAAAATAGTTTGGGTTCATTTACCTAGATATTTGCTGGGACATAAGGGATTTACCACCAAGAATGACATGTAGGGTAGTTTTGTCAGGCTAAAGTACTGTCCTGTGAGGAATCCTTCTCTGACAGATTGGAGTTAAAGGGTCTAGTAACTTGTTTGATAAGCTTTTCATAATGTTGCAGTAAGAGGTCATGGTAAGCTGATAACAGCATAAAGCTATTTTGGCCAAAGTACAAAGTATTTATTTCGCTACTGAAGCTGTTCCAGTAGTTGCAAGAAAATGTTCATTAATAACTGTAAAGTTGTTGTGTGTGAATAGACAAGTTCTGCACATCATTTGGCTACAGCTCTGATGTTCAACATTTGAGGAAGGCTGGACAGGCAGCCTACTGTGGGGGAACGGTTTGCTGGCTGGTGACATCTATGGTGGCCCTAAAGTGGCTTATGTTGTGTACTTCCCAGAGGGTATCCAGTATGGTTCAGAGGGACTTTGGAGCTTGAGGTTATATTAAGTGAGAAGTGTGACTTATTAATCTTTTTTTTTTTTTTTTTTTTTTTTTTCCCTGGGTGTGGCTATGTGATTTGACATTACTGGCCTGCCAGGATCCCTCATTCCTGGATCTTGGGGAAGATGAAAAAAGCTGCTGGAAAGCAGGGCAGTTTTTTTACACTGTATTTTTGGAACCAATCCAGAAATGACATGGTGATCTCTGAACTTTTGAGGGTAGCAGCAATATATGTGAACCTTTAGTAAAAAAGTATAATGGACAGAAATGCTGTCCCTCCCCCTAGGCCAGTCTCCTTCCTTCAAAAGACAAGCCAGTGACAGCACCTAGGAGAATACATTAATTTAGCAAGCTTCACTACACTCTTACAATGAAAAAAGACTAAAAATGAGGAATTGGCTGAGGATTATAGCTCTAGTTATTTCCACAAAAAAATATAAAAATGCACTGTATTAAGTCCAGTTATGTTCTTCCAGGAAGAATTTGGAAATGTTCAGCTGAAAGTTGATCACCCGATCTGAAACAGAAATGCATTACTTCCTTCCATAGGTGTGAGAATCCTTCTGGGTTCCACCTCTGGCAAAAGAGCTGTAGTGTGCTGTTACAAATTTGTTCTCAGCATGGAGAACATAAGAGCATCTAAAGGGGTCAAAAGTGTATTGTGTCTGTTTCCTTTCCTACCCAGCACATGTAAAGCCTCTTCATTCATGGGAACAGTAATCTGTCACTTGAAACCTAAGAAGTGTCCTATCTTCTATGGGGTTTTCTCCTTAAAACATAATTATTTTTTCACTTCACCATATTCAGAGTTTCATTTTTTCCACACATATATCCCAGTAAAATCCATTTGAACTTTTCTCAGTGCCAAGAAGGACAGCAAAATTAATATTCTTCATCAAATTCAGCTTAAAAAACCCCAATCATCTAATATATTTCACAGACTTTTCAGCTATTCATGTCAAACAAGGTATGTAGTATTCCATCACCTCAAATGTTATTAGTAGGGAAAGATGACTATTTTGAAAGCAGACTGACAATTCAGAACAGCATTATTACCTTTAGTGTGGAATTGCAAGAATATTCTCTCTAGAATGGAACAAAATGTACGTAGGCTATTTAATTCTTTTAGTCTAACTGCAAAACTCAGTTTGGCTTTTATGGGGATGATCACTATGAATTTATTTTAGAAAACTGAAATATAGTAGTACAAGTTCAGTTTACTTAGCCAACTACATGTATCAACATACCTCAAACAAAAACAAAATATTTATCATGACTACAACAAATTTTAAAACAACTTTAAATATTCACTCACCAGTGCCAACACTATTTGACAAGTGCATAGAAAGACATCAAAAGAAAGAGAGAGGAAAAAAGAATAAGAATTTCAATACATTGCAATTTTTTTTTTAATGATGAAATACTTGAATACAGAAAGTCTCTTCCTGGTAGAGTCCAGAGTCCATTCTTACAGCCCAGACCCCTGACCACCAGGCTCCAGTGCCAGAATGAGGATGGGCAGCTGTTCCCAACACCTCTTTATGGGAACACAGAACATGCAAACCACTTGATGGGCTCACCATGGGCAGATGGCTGTATCATGCAAACATCACTTCACTCAGTATTGTTAAGAGAAGCTTAAAAGCTGAGTTGGTGTACATGACAACCCCAAAGCTGTACTACAGCGAGGGGATTGGGCCATGTGGGATATTAGCACTAACAGAAGGTTCACCTTTTACATGGCTAACCAGATTTTGGTCTTCATGGCAAAATCTGCATCCTCCAGCTTGCAAAGTCTATGTAAAAAGCAGAAATTATGAAATCATCATAAAGCTGGGATTTGGGGAAGAGGAGGAGGTTGGGCAGACACAGCTGTCTTAAATTCTGTCATTCTGCTGAGAAACAAGAGCAGTGTACAGAGGCATTTCTCGTTCTGCCTCCCCCTTGTAACAGCCTTTTAACTTTCCACCTCCCTTTGACATGCACACCTCTAAGAGCAGATCACCATTCTTACTTGTACTCAGGGTTGTCCCTCCACTTAGCATACAGTTCAGATGACAGGTCCAAACAGTCCTGGAGGCCCAGCCAGCACGCTGTTGCCAAGAATTTTTCCAAATATACTCTTGAAGGGAAGTTAAAACAGTAAGAATAAAAGATAAGCATACCACATTTGGAGTACTTGAACTGTGCCTGACCACCACAGTTTCAGAACATGATGCTAACCCACAACATCATCTACTAGGAACAATTGAGTTTTAATAAAATAATTAAACAAACAATAATGGTCTCCAGACATTAATATTAGTGAGTATTAATGAGGTGACCAATGTACTGTATTTTTGTAAGTTTTTTGTGTGGTTTACATTCCTCTTGGAAGTTTTAAGGTTCTGATTGCATCTAGTTCAAATCACTCTGATGTTAAAGCCTGTGGCTGCAGTGGCTTTGCAAAATTAAGTATCTCAAAGTTTTAGTAATTGATCCAAAAATCATATTTTAAGTTTATTGCTGTCAGTTTTTCTTCAACTAGCAGAGCAGCCTGTTGAGCCTGTTCTCTGACAAATGAGAGTTACCACTAAGATCCTTAAACTATCGTCCTTTATGGTAGTATCCTGACACTGCAGTTTCACTGGTGGTGTCATCATAAAGAATACACACTTACAGGACAGGAAAATAACAATTCAATTAAACTCGCATTAGTTAGAGAATTTTTCCTGTATCTTGTACTTCAATTTACACAACCAAACTGCAATGTATCAGATCCATTCACACCAGAAGAACTCCTAAAAAAAGCAGAATACTTACTGAGCAAAATAGTCATCTTCCAAAGCATCAGCATTTTGACGAATAAAACCTGCATAATAATGGTATATTGGCAACATTCTCTTTAAAAGGTATTTCTTTTAAAAGAAGGGAAAGAAAAATTACTTTCATTTAGATACAAGTTTTGATATTCCTTATTTTCTCAGATTTATCCTAAAAAATTACCACTATTAATGTCTTGAAACACAGGACATTAAATAAAATAGAAATTGGGTCTAAAATGCAATATACCTGTACTTCAATTCAAACTGGCACATTATCCTTTCACATCACTAGGACCTTTGAACTTATTATGAAAGACAACAAATTCTCAGAGAAACAGGAAAAACCCCTTCTCAATAGGAAATACTTTGTTCTTCTCGCTTATTTTAACACACCTTTATTTTTTAGTATTTAAGAGAACTTTAAGAGAACTGTGGGATTGTACCTCAAACATAAGTGAAATCTTCAAATGGAAGTCAAGGGAAAAAAGTGTGAAAACAGTATCTCAGATAAGTGAAATATGGGAGAATAATTTCATTTAGTATCTGAACACATTCCTTCTTTCACTCCATGAAGGTGAATGGAAAGCAGTGTATGAAGCACAGAGCACAAATGTGCTTTATGCCTTCTATACATACATAGTGTTGGTCTTTTCACCTACTACTGATTGATAGTTCTATTTTCCAGATTCACAGTTTCAAAAAAACAAGGATGAAGCTTAATTTAAAGAATGTGAATGTATTTCTGCTTTCAATAAGGATCAACACAAGATTCAACAAGACTTATCATTGACTAATATTTATAATTAAGTACCTCCTCCTATTTAAAAAAAATCGACTTGATAAAGTCATGCAAAAGGAATCACAAGCCCTCTGATTCATCATAGTCACCACTACATCCTTGAGAATCTAAAAAGCATTTGTTTTAGACTAATGTATTTGCATGGTCTAATATCTTTGGTAACTAACAAAATGGTCATACCTTTAAAAGTGGATATACCTCATGGTTCTTCAGTGTACTTTCCAAATGATCAGGTATTAGGTTTAACAATACCATATTCCATACGAAGAGTTCATCCTCTCTGGCAAGGTATTTTGTTAGTTCAAGGGCTGTTTCAATTGGAACATATCCGAAGCTATGTAAAAAAACCCAACAAAACAAAACAAGAAAGCCTACACATTTTAGCATACTTATTCACATTAATTACCTACCACACATATCTGCTTATTTATGAAACGGGCAATAAAACATCAGGATACTGTGTGGGAAGTGACCTAGAAAAGGCACTGGAAAAAATAAAGGAAATATAAACAAATGGTGATTTTAGGAGCTGAACTCTCAAAGCATCCACTAAGGAGCACTGTGCCACTATCAAAGCAATAGGCCCATCATGGCAGTGAACATGGCAGCAGGCACACTGTAACTGCTTGTGTCTGCAGGATGTGCTACAAACACATTGACAGCGTGTGTCTGTCCCACTGGAAAAAAAAATAAAATCAAAAACCCACTGTTTTCGCTATAATACAGCTTTATTTTTATTGTGAAACAACTTTTTTTCATTGTATGTTCGTTTGTGTAATATTGTAAAAATCAGAACATTTCATTCACAGGCACACTATTTGTGGAATTAACTACTTCAGCATGGCATTTCTGTCCCTCAGTGTGGAATAAGCATGGAATTCATTTTTTCACAACAAAATTACAATTCAAGCCCCTGTCCTTCAGAAAAAAAAAATTTAAAATGTACTTATATAGCAGCACAGTTCTGTACTTCAGAGTTACATTCCTTCTTGGCTACTAGTTTTGAGCCCTCTTATGAAAAAAGACATTTTTATGGGAGCAGGAATAAGAATTTTTACTTCCTCCTCTCAGAGGTGCTTCCACAGGCCCTGAAGCAGGGCAGTGCACTTTGGCCACCTCCTCCCTGAGGTCCCTCGTCATAGGGACACCCTCATCACAGGTGTCTGATGCTTCTGGTACCTCTGGTATGTGTGAGGCACAGACACACTCAATGCTTCTCAGCTCCCTGCAACACCGCTGACCTCTTCAGCACCACAGACCTGAGCAACCAAGTCATGACGCAGCTACAGAAATTGAAGAGGTTTTCAGTGATGCAGTACAGCACAGCTGAGATAGCCCACAATAAACGAAGGAAGATTTAGAATCTTCATTTGGAATATTTTTTTCTGTTAAATACAGGTCAATTCCTGAAGAACTCATGGCAGTGCCACTATTTAAAATAATTTCCTTGGAGCTGTAACAGAAGAAATTTTGAAGTAAATCTCTCAGTACTGGCAGAAGAAGGGATTAAATAACTACCCCACCATTTTGTCAAAGCAGTAATTCTTAGGAGGCACACATGGGTAGGAATGAAGAAAGCAGAAGTACAGATCTTGAGTGCAATCATATTGTTTAGTCAATTTCTGTAACATATTGGAAACATACTTACTCTGTCAATGCAAAAACATCGTCTATGAGCTGGAACCTGCTGACAGCGGGAATAGCCTGCAGAAAGTATTTGTGTTGTGTTAGCAGATTTCAACATATCATTAAGAGTTTGCAAAAAGCTTTACAGTGTTTCAGAAGGATCCCCAACAGGTTTTCTAATTCAGAACAGCCTACAAACATTGTGAAACCAATCCTGAATTTTAAACGGAAATTTTAAAAAAAGAGGAAAAAAAAGAGTTTTTTTTAAATATATCTATATCTATCTATGTAGATACAGATATATTTTAATATATCTATACACAGAGCTGCATATATAGCTCTGCTATAGCCCTTGTTATATATTATGTTGTATATAAACATATAACTGCAGTACATTAACCAGAGAATTTCAAGACCCCTCTTATGCGCATGCTGTAAATAAAATGCAAACATGGAAATGCCACATTCCCTAAAAATATCCTAGTTACACAATTTTGGCAATTTTTTTCCTTTTGCAGTTTAAATGCAGAATCTATACTCAGTGCATAGCAGAGTGTCTAACACTACCATGAAATCAGTGACCAAGGCACAGCCATGGGTCTATCTCTGCCTACAGCTTGTGGCAGAACTGCTGTCCTCCTCCTCATCGCCTCCTTGTTCCACACCAAGTTTGGTCACTGCTTGAGCAAACATTCCCTCTGACAGCCAGAAGAATAAAACAGGGCAAAGCTCAACACAGATGATGAAAGCAGACAGAGGTCAGGTGGCTTGGGCTGACACACACCAGGGAGGAATGCGGAACTGGGCAGAAGCTGCTTATTCTTGTTCCACCCCTTGATACCAAGAAATATTACAAACAGTGTGACCACAAGGAACAGATGGTTTTGCACAGCTGCTACCAAGAACACTTCCTACCAGGAAGCATTACAGCAAAGAACAGGTTTGACCACAATCTCCCGATGATGTAGATTTACCATGAAACAAAGGAGCCTAGAAGAAGTGAAGCCCCTTTGCCTTAAGAAAGTTTAATGTGCTTTGCCTTGTGTCCAGACTTCATAAAGATTGCACTCATTACTATTAGGTCAAAAGGTTAAATTTTCTCACTTTTGTTACCAAAACCAATGAGTTGACACTATCACTACAGCCTCTGGCTCACTGTAGGATTAGGAAACACTGAAATCATGCAATCCCATATAGAGCCACATTTGTTCTGTACCACTTTCACCTTCAGTTCAGGCTGTGGCAAGTCAAAGGTGGCATGAAATCTGTTCTAAGTCAGTGTCTACAGAGGACTGAAAGAGCTCAAATATAATTGATTGGAACTTCTAGGAAAACTATCTACAAAAATCCAAAACCAAAAAAAATACCCCAGACAAACAGAAAAAAAATCCACAAAACCACAAACAAGCAAGCAAACAAACAAACAAACAAAAACCCACCAAAAAAAAAGGTTGGTTTTTTTTTTTAATTCCACAGGCAGAAACTTTGTGGTTTGACAAAACATGGAAATAAAAAACTTTCTCACGATTTTGAGAATGAAGGAGGATGAAAGCTCCTTGAGCTAGATTTAAAGAGAGCAGAAGAACCACAAGCTATTAACACAAATTTGAAGACAAAATGTCATGTAAAGTTGTTTTTCACGCTTATGTGAAAATGTTCAGGCCTGTCATCTGCCACTACAAAAAGCCAGTGACTTTAGTGGTGCAATGGCAAGTTTCTTGTTATTCCAGGTTTTCATCAATGTTATTCCAGGTAAAAAATGCATGAAAAGATACATGGAAAGAGTCTGCCCATAAGCTTGAGAAAACAAACTCGATCTTACCTTCGGATCATTTTCAAGCAAGCGTGTTAATTTCTTCAAGTTTAATTCGTCATAGTTCACTCTGTAGTATCCACTTAAATTTACATTTAGCAAGATCCAGTCATATTCTGACTCTGATACTTGCATTTCAGGAAACATTTCTGTAAAGTGACATTATAATGTATCATTTTGCTTTCCATACAAAGCTTCTTTTGCATTTACAAACAATGGACTTGGTGGTCCTCTGAGATATGAGACACAAGTTTGAGACTCTGCTCTGCACAGCAGAATGACTTCAACAAGTCAATGATTCCTCAGGTACTGAGGAACACCTGAGGAACACTTGGGATTCTAAGGCTGAAGACCCACTCCAGCCCTTTAGCTCAACGTTAGCTGTTGAGAGTTCAACAAGTTTACCCAAGAACAGACTCTCAGGATGAGGGGCAATACCCTCCCATGCCGGTTGTAGGGCATGGACCCATTTTTATCTCCACAGCACACCTGCTGCTCCCAGCTCCAAAACACAGTGCTCAGCACCTCACCGAACAACCAGCCACCTACCAGTATTCAGATAAATGCAGAGCAAGAAAAAAATTAAAAATTCTAAGTTTGACCAAGAGACAAGAATTCAAAAATGCTTATCTTAAAGAAGATAGTCCCATAGTCCTTTTGAGCTATATCACTCACTGACAGCTTCCTCCTCCAGTTCATCTTATTTATTCATATGTTCTTGCCTGATTGACTGCTCCTGAGAGGCTCTTGTGCATTGAAGGAGCCAATGCAGCCTTGAAGGCTCTAAGCTGCCTCATCAGAAGAGAATTCTGTTTTCACATCCTGATTTGAGAAGGCAACCTTTGTTAAGACAGTAAGTCAATACTGGTGAGCAGTCTACACCCATCAGTGCTTTACTCTGAACAGAAGACTGAGACAGTGCAAGCACTGTGAGATTCATCCCATATTCAGAGGCATATACAGGCATTTTTTCTTATTTGCCTGTCTGTATATAGTTGAATTAATGATGACTCAAGCTATCTTACTGCCTGAAAAAGAGAGAAAGTAACTTTCAATCACTGTAAACAAAGAGTGGGGAGCTGCAATATGCACAGCATATTGGAGATTTGCTCTTAAGCATTCCACTGCATTAGTCTCTGCATCTTCTTTTGACTCATCTAAAACCTGATACATGGCTGACTTGCTGAAGCAAAATCATTACCCCTTTCTATTGATTATACTTCTTTCTCAAAAAAACCAAAGTTACTTGAAAGCACTGAGTTGGGAAAGAACATATTTTTTATTTGGTTATAGATGCCCATAAAATCACTTTCTATTGTAGGACTTTAAAAATTATATTATTTTTATAATTTTTAAAATTTAATTTGCATAAACATATTGTGGATGCTGAATGCAAAAAAGCAAGCAGGAACACAGAGCCTGTGTGAAACAAAGTCACACAAGCTTCTCACTCTGGCCTGAGAAAGCATGAAGAAAAATCCAAACAGTCCTTGGAGAAGGACAACAATCTTTGCAGGTGTTGTTTAGGATCCTTGTTGTTTACTTGCAAGAAACAGTCAAGGGGTGGTGTTCCAATTGACCAATGCTGGTGATGTGTTGCTATAATGACCAATGAGAGTTTTACCTCTCAGACCTTCTTGAACCTGTCTATAAAAGAGGATCAAGAATAATAAACTTTACTCTCTTAGACAACACAGCTGAGAGTTCGTCATACTTCTCACCATTCCTAATATAGTGCGACAACATATCAAATTAAATTAAATGCTGTTGAAAATATTCATTTTCTGTTGTTACAGATATTAATGTGTAACAACAGCTGGGTCACTTCCCACAGCCAGTGTTAATTATTTTAGTCTTCTATCTACTACTTGAGCTGATAAATTTTCTGGTATTTCACAGCTGAGATCCTGTCTATACTCAAAAGCTGACATTAACCTCAATAAGATCTGTTGGGGGGAGAATATTACAGAAGCATGAGGACCTAAAAGTTTGGATTTGTGTAAAAAATTATAAAATCAAAATTTCTGTGGAAATCTCTACTCATAATGTGTGTTGTACCACATTATTAAAAACTCAAGCTTACACTGAAACTTGATGCAACATAGAAAAGATATTGACCTAATTGAAAATCCACCTAAAAATCTATCTAACACAAAAACATTACAATGGATAAACAGAGACATTTCTGTATTAAAGTTTTATCTCTCTATTCAATTCAAATATATCAGCTCCTTTTAAAAGACTTTGGAGTGTTCCCATCAGTTTGGTTTTAGAATGTGCAAACAAATACATTACTTACTGCTGCTTTTATCTAGCCAGGTTAAGGGTTGTGATGATCCATTTCTCATCCAAGAAATAGGAATAATCCAGGTATTACTTAACAAATAAAAGAATATTATTAAAATACTTTTATTTAAAAATCCCTCTTAGCTGATGCTAAACTACAGTGCAGATTAGTTCCGTCTTAAAAAAATATCCATCTACCTTCTGTTCTCTCTGATGCATGCAACTTCATCAGATAATAGTACTTCTGCTGGATCAGCATTTACCTTCTCCAAAAGGGAGTTTTAGCAAGGCTTTAAAAAGGCATTCATATCAAGAGTATTGCTCAGTTCTAGGTATTTCAATACCATTGTCTTTCTGTATTGTCTTTCCTTCTCCAGGCAGAGATTTTATTCTCTGTTATTACACTTCATCCTGTTTCTGGGAACCTTACAGCTACTTTTCAGAAGCACATCTACCAAAAAAGGGTTCCAAGAAAGCAATACAACATTCCCACAACTGTAATTTGTTTTCTGAGGGAATGTAAAACTCCTTTCTGATAGAAGGGCCAAAAGATTCAAATGCCTGGAAAATTCTGTAATACGTGTTCTGGGCTTTCTTACATTCACATGGTAATTTGTGCTTTCTAACTGTAAAGGACTTCACACTTGTGACTTGGAATTCCTCATCTGAGCTAACCAAGAATATTGAATGAATAATGCTTTGTTGTTCCTGGAGATAGGGAGCAAAGAACCATCCTGTGGTTCTTGTCAAAATTCTTTTTGTCTGTTTGTATTAATAATTTCCAAGAAGAAACTGCTTTGGATTTTGCTTCCCTTTACACTTTTTTCCTCATATGACAACCCATCTCATGGGCTCCATCCATGCATACCTCATATCAGCTCATATCAACTGCTTCTTCATAAATGTTCAAACCCTAACCAGGAGTTTCCAAAGTGGGTGACAAAAGGCAGCTTTTTCAGACATCTAAATAAATTTTCAAAAGCCCTGAGCACTTAGCAATGCTCAATGAGAAGAACTTAAAACTGTTGCTCAGGTGTCATCACTTTCTGAGAAAGGGTGTCATCTATTTAACTATTTAAATGCAACCCCTTCATCCTTGTCAGGCAGAAAGACTGGGAATATGTGCACAGGAAATAAGTTAAGCATGGTTCATCCAGGCCCCCAGTCTGTAGACCTGAGGGATGAGGAAAGAAGAAAATGCCAGGCAAAAATCCTCCCTGCAACACACTCACTGCCTACATCTGTCTTTATTATTATGTGGCTGGAAAACTCACTATTCCAGAGGAAAGCAACTTCTTGGCAAAACAACCAGAATTTGCAGAACTATTGCAAACTCCAGCAAAATCTCAAACAGATTTTACTTGACTGCTTGTCACAAGAAAAAAAACACAAGTTAAAAAATCAGATGGTCAAAACACGTTGTTGTAACTGAAGCATTTCCTGTAAAAAACAGCATATAAACATACAATAAAAACACAAGCTAAACATACTTGTAAGAATCAGTACTCTTTCTATTGTTTTTATTAAAAAACTGTTCCTGTCTGATTGTTCCAGTGGTTAGATTTACTGTTAAAACTGGAAACCCATTTTGGCATGTCCAGGAATCCATTATTTGTTTTACAGGTGCTGGCAACTGAACTTCATCCTGTGCATCTATGACCTGAAAGAGAAAGAGAAATTAGAAATACTTATGATGAACAGGCACTTACTGAAATTGCTTCAGTGGATCTCTGGGAGTGTTTCCAAGGTAGTAGAGACAATAATTCTTAGCAGCTTGCTGGTCTTTGACTCATGCAAAAAATCTATGTAGTCCAAGGGAACTTTCTGACATTCTAATAAAGACATAATACAGGCATAAGCCTGTATTAATACACTTACATCTCTATGGCTATGACAGACTTGGTTAATTAATTTCATTCAAATAGAACTGATGGAGCACAAATATTTTTAAGTGACGTAATAAGAAAACTGAATTAGTGAAGACAAATTGAAAAAGACATTAAGCTGGAGTCCCAGCTACTGTCAATTGGTACAGTCTTCACGGGCTTAAAACATGTGACAGCTTTGCATATCTGAAATTCTAGCACTCCCATTCTTAAGACAGAGTCTGCGAAACAACAGGAGCCTTCTTTAGAGGACCAGGAAGGTGAATTTTTAAAAAAATTACCTAATATTAGCATTTGTTTTCTTAGTCAGATCTCTGCCAAAACCACTGAAGGGTGAAATGCTGAGCTACTGCCCTGGGTATGGACTTTGCTGGATCTGTGACACACCAGCATCTTTGATCTTCAAGCCCAAGGCATCAGACACTCTTATCTAGCAAAACCTAAGCTCCAGAACAATAGGCTATGCAATTTCATGTAGGTTTATGTAATTACCATGAAACCCAAGACTTTGTCTGGTCCTGATTTCCTATCTCATCTCTACTCCTTGTACTCAGTCCCACTGATCTCAGCTTCAGCAAAGCAGCCAAATAAACACTTGAGAAGACATTAGCTGAAAGAACCAGCAAACCAAATTTTATGCAGGAAAAAGACTGCATTACAGATAGCAACATTCCAATGCAGTCTTCTACAAATAGTTTATGCCTTAAATTTGGACTGTGCCAAACATCAGAGAAAGAATACTAGAGGCATAAAATGAGTACCATCTGGATGTGGGTCCAGAGATCATCTTGATTAGCATTTGAGAAGGAAAATTCTTTCAGATATGACTGTGAAGAAACAAAGAGAAGCATCAGAATTTGTGGAGGTAAGCAATTTGTACAACTGACATTTTCAAGCTTATAAATCAAGATGAATGGGGCTGTTTTTCAAACTTACAGTAAGTGCTCTGATGAACAACTTTTCAGTCAGGAAACCAGAAAGCATCCAGGTTACAGAAGCCCCCTGGAATACAAAAAAAAAATATGAGAAAAAATGAATTATTATTGCAATTATTGTTGAAATATTTTTTTTTCAAATATTCCAGAGATGCTAGTTGGCCTACACGCACACTTCATATTTCACAGAGGTTAAAAACATTTTCACTACTTCCTTCATAGCCAAGTAGATTTGCAACACCCAATAAATTTGTGCATGCAGCAGAATCGTGTTTCAAATGACAAAACAGTTTTGTTCAACAGTCCCTCCCAAACCTGCCTTCTACCATTAGCTTAGAATCTGCGAGAAATGGGAAGAATTTTCTGGTTTTTTACCTTGCTGTATGTGATGTTGTCAAATAGAGACATTAAGGAAAATGACCCTTTGATCTTGTCCTCACTCTGTGACAGTGATCGAGCTGTTCCACTGTCTTCCCTTAAGATAGGTTGTACAATATGAGCATAAAAGATTTTATCCTGCAAGAAGGAGACAAAAATAAGTGCGCTGAAGAGAAGATACTAATTTTCTCGAGAGAAGGAGGTGTATGAAATTAGCACTATTATGAATCAGTTTTCTATAAACAAACTCCCCCACTCCCTAACTTTCTCATGGACTACAAGGGACCATATACCTGATCCTAACATTTTCTACATGCAGCATCAGTGACCAGTGAAAATTTTACATCTTCAAAGTACTGTGGGCTTGGGCCCGACAGCCAGTTACAGTGTAATCCTCAGGCAAAAACAAGTCAACTGTATTAAGTAGCAAATGAACAAACACTGAAAACTAAAAGCCTGTATTTCATTTACTTCTATCATGAATATGGCAACATTCTCCTCCTAGATTCCCCATTTCTTCTGCAGCAACCCTGAGCAATAATCAAAAGCCTAAGCCACTGAAGGTCCCAGGGTTTAGCAATGTGGCATTGCTGCTGTCACCCAGTGAGAAATACAGAAGGAAAATGTCTCCTCAGAAAATGTCTCCTGAGTAAATATCACCTACCGTGATCAAGAGCTCAGAGAAGGGACTGGAGCACCTCTCATGTAAGAATAGGATAAGAGAGCTGGAACTGCTCATCCTGGGAAGAGAGGGCTCAGAGGGATCTCATCAGTGTACATACTCGAGGACAGAGCTGGACTTTTCCGGTGGTGCCCAGCGACAGGACCAGAGGCAACGGGCACACACTGAAACATGGGAGGTTCTCTCTGAACACCAGGAAAAACTTTTTACTGTGAAGGTGACTGAGCATTTCCACAGGTTGCCCCAAGAGCTTATGGAACCTCCATCCTTGGAGACATTCAAAAGCTGTCTGGGCACAATCTTGGGCAATTGGCTCTTGTGTGGCCCTGCTTGTGCAGGGAGGCTGGACAAGATGACCTCCACATGTGCCTTCTAACCTCTGCCATTCTGTGACTCTGAACATTTATGACCCACAAAACTGTGCAAGAAAGACCTATATTTTTACACCTATGTGATTAATTCTGCATTCCCAAGGCACATTACCTAACTGAAATGTATCAAACAGAATTATTGCCCAGTATTAAAATTTACTTTATGGACACAAATGATAACTGCTGATTTTCAGAAAGGCAAGCTTCTAAATTAAATGTTTAAATTTAAAAGAAGTTAAGATTTTACTTCCAATTTAAAATTTGGAGGCCTTTACACTTCTCAGTGGTATTAAGACACTGCATTGCAGAGAATAAAGTGAGCTGTTGCTGAAGTTCAAAGAAGAAGGTAAGCATATCCCATGACCTAGAAATCCTCTTGACAGAATTTGTTTGGCATGCCTTTACTAGTTTCCAATCAAACATGTAATTAAGAGCTTTGGTGAATGCAAAAAGGAAACCGACAAATGGTGTTTCAACCATTAAATAGTTAGCCAAATAAAAAGCACTCTGGAGTAACTGCCCAGATTTAAGGCTCTTTCTTCCTTCAGAAGCTGATGGCAACACATACAGACATTTAAGATTGCACAGGTAAGTGCAGATCATCTCATAGCTGCAATTAGCAGCCCCTATCACCTGTCTCTAAGTTTAACAATGAATGAGGTCTTGTAATATGCTAAGGGAGTTACGTTTATTCCCATCTGGGCAGAATAGGAAGGAATTTTACCCTGCTGTTGGATTAGCTATGTGCATTATATTTGTCTTATCTACAAACAGGTATCCAGGGACCCAGTGGGATAAGCAGACTCAAAAATGACCCAGCCTAATCTCTGCCTGGGAGAGACAATCCCTGAGGACTGCGATAACTAGAAGAGTTTGGCAGGTGAGGAGGAAAACCATCAGCTACAACAGGACCCAGGAGAGAAATCTGGGTTTGCTACATGGCAGACCTAGTGCAAAACACCCACTCTTTGCCACTGCAGAATCCCAGCTGTACACCTGTTCTCTGCAGTAGCTGCAGAGAGCTGGATATGATCACAGTGCCCCCAGAGACGGAGACCTACAAGGAAAGAATCAAGACCTACTGGTCTTTCTCCCAGGAGTGAAGTTTATAATAGTACCATTGAATTAACTCCCACCTCCAGCACCTTCCTTTCCTTTGTACATGATGAAACTTTGCTAGTAAGCATTGGTACTTACCAGTGAAAGCTTGGGTTCAACAAAGGTAGCTCCCAGGTACTCAAAGTAAGATGTCAGGCCCTCATTAAGCCACAGGTCATTCCACCAGTTCATTGTAACCAGATTTCCAAACCACTTAAATTGAAAGAAAAAATATCTCTAAATCTCCTTGGAGTGTTGTTTTCACAGTTTTTGCAGGTTAAACACACATATATAGGCTGAAGTAACTTTATTTAATGTCCACGTATAAATTGAATAAAATGCTGAATGTTCCTTCAGATAGAGAAAATTCAGTAGAAAAGGATGTACTTTAGAAAAAGTCAGAGGTTCAGAGCAGTTATGTTTAAATTGTTTCATATACAATTTCATACCATGAGTGTCAATCACAGTGCATTATGTCATTCTTATAAAATATTTAATTTTAAATACTTCTCAATATAAGTTGAACTTCTAAAATATTATATCAGGTTATGATTAAAAGCAGGACATTTATCAAGCAATTACAAAATCATCTTTCTGTGTTCCTAACAAAGTGAAATTGTCAGAGGAATGATACACTAAACTGGGGAAATAACCATTTCCAAAACCAGCAAATCGCCCTCATGGCAAGTACAAAACTTCCAAAACAGCTGTTGTGCAATCATATCTGGCATTTAATACTTAACAAAAACCTGATCATTTCTGAATTTATATTTTATTTCCTAATTCTTAAAAACCAGAAGTACAAGTTTTTTGTGAAATATATTTTAGTTAAGCACTGACATTTATTTCATTGGCCTACAGTAAAAACACTCTGCTCATCTGAAAGCCTGCAAAGTTGCAGACCTTTTCAGAATGGCATAAAAGTGCACTAGCCAAGTCAACCTTTTTTTGCTAATTTTATTGACTTTATGAAAATAGTTGTGCTTTTTTCTGGCAAATAACAGGAAATCAAACATTGCCAATAAGGAAGTGTAACTGTTTTATCATTCCAAATCAAGTAAGAAAGAATTCAGAAATCTCTATGAGAGCTGGGCAAAGATGCAGTGCAAAGTATGTTCACATTAATTTAGTTCTATTGTGCTATGGGCTGTGCCTTGCAGAAAAACAAATACCTTTTGCAGTATCTACATGCACTGCCACTACAAAAGGTTACTGATGAACTCAGTTTGAGTGTCCTAGCAAAGTAATAAGTTTATTGCATGGAGAGTACCATCATCCCTACATCCCTAGAGTAAATTCTCCCATTCAAGCACTGAGTAAGAAAAAAAAGTAAGAAAAAAAAGTAAGAAAAAAAAACAAGTACCCCATTAAACAGTTTTGTACTAATGAGTCCTGTACAAATCAGCTCTGTAAGCTCTTACAGATACTTACTCTGTAAGTATCTGTAAGATGATAGAACCTACTTTTAGCATTGCTTTATCAGCAGAACGTATGATCAAACAGACTTTCAGTGCTCTAGTGCTCACACCCTCTACTGTTAAGTGATTATTTTACTTCTAGTAATCAGTAACTGCATCACCAGCAATTGTGAGGAAACAATATCATAGGCAAATACATGCACAGAATTTTTTACCACATGCCTGGTGTGCTAGCTCATGTGACACAATTAAGGCAATCATTGCCTTCCTGCTTGTGAAGTCATCACTTGGGACATTCATCAATGATGTTTCTTGGAAAATCAGTAGCCCCCAGTTTTCCATACCAGCTGCTCCAAAATCAGGCAGTGCGACCAGATCTAGATTGATTCAAACAGACACACGCACACAAAAAATTGTTATCTTAAACATTTTCATAAACAAAATGCTCACATGATTTTAATGTTCACACTGGCTCAGCACCCCATTGTAGTGCTTCTTTGTGGTATTACAGCAACACTTGCAAATTATCTCTGAAATTTCTTCTTGTCATGCTTTTCACCTATGATGCCATTCTTTCAGGAAGCCAAGTTAATTCCCACAAAGCCTAAATCTGTACTGTAACTTCTACGTAAAGATTTTCTGAATGAAACGGAAGTTAGGAGACAATATATTCACTGCTGACAGTCAGAAAACTTTCTCTGTGAGTTTCTCCTGTGTTTGAGTAAGATAATTATTACCTTTTTCTGCAGCCTAGCAAGTGATAAAAAAGAAGTCTTGCTCTTTCAGCTGCATGAGTAGAGGTATCTTTCCCACTCCCGTTTGGAAGGTGCTTTAGAAACATCATCTCTTCATCTGCACGGTAAGACTGTCAACTCTGTACTGCCCCTTTTGCCTTATGCACAGGCATTAGTTTTCCAGTTCAAATGTGAGAGCCAGACAAAGCATCAGGGTCTCAAGGAAAGACATACCGTTTAAACTCAGCAGCAAAGATCAAAATTTGGAAAAGGTATGCAGAATGTTTAGAATGTTTAGAAGCACTGACCACAAGAAAGCTACAGTCCAAAAAGCAAGGCAATTAATGCAAGCATGGTGCTTAATCCCATCACAGGTAGGCAGCATCTCAACTGGGATTATTGCCTCCATTTTACAGCAAAGGTATTTCACTTCTGGTGAGGCAGCTGTTATCCAGCCTTGGGGCAAGAGACCTCACTTACAACTGCACTAAAATCAGGTGTAGAAAAACTCTTAAGGTCCCTAGGTTTAAATGTGTTTATTCTGATTTTCACATTTTGAGTTTGCAATAGAAATCTCTTGTATTTACAAGGAGATTTACAAGGTTGGTCTAATTTTACTATTTTTTAAGTGAAACTTTGAAAAGGGAGACACTGGGAAATCCAGAGGATGTCCCACGGCATTACAGTGGGGATTGTAATATAATTACAACCCTCTCTGAAATTGAAATCCGACCCAACAGGAAGTCTACAACACCATTCCTCTACTTCTGTTGTGTAGTTGTTTTATGTTAATGAATGAATGTATCGACATTTCTGCTGAACACATGAACACAAGCATGAAACAGAATAATATACAGCCCTTGACTAGCTTGCAAGATTACTAAGACAAGAAAATTTAAAGAGTGAAGACTGCATATACTGCATTTTCCAAAAAAAGTGTAGTGAGTAATTCTGCAAGTTATTAAAAATAAACTGGGCAATAATAACTTTACATAGATTAACATTTATTTCTGTCAAATGCCAAAATACAGATTTGACACACCATCAAATTATTTAGTCCAGAAAGAGGGAAATTCCTTTCCCCCAGTCCTGCAATCTTCAAAAATCATTGGCAGGTCCAAAATTAATTTTAGATAAGAACTGCTTTCTGTCTTCTCAATATTCTCCCCATTTTCCTGTAATATTCATGCTGAAACCCTTGGGAATCCAAGTACAAGTAACAAACAAACTGTACAGTGAAACTACGCAATGTCATTATTTTTCTTGACTGAGGTTTGACTGAACCAACTTACCTAATGTCCATTTGAAGCAGAAACAATGTTTTCCTGCAGGGCAATCCTCCCTGTTTTTCTAGGGAGGAAGGTGCAGGAACACACACACCCAAGGCAAGACAGGGAGGTACTGATGAAAGCAAGGAATGCTTTGCAGGGACACAGGCTACAAACGGGCAGCATGGATTTACCAGGAGAACATAGGAACTACAATATCCTTGCACGTTGTGGTCTATGGTCCCAAAGACAGCCACATGACTGAACTACTCGTTTCCACCCACTTTGTTGTCTCACCTGACCCTTTTATTAGGAAAACAGGCTTTAAAAGAATGAGTGGAATTTGAAGGTGAGAGTGGTGAGTTGCAGGTTAATAAAAGCCATGAGACAGAAAGGAGAATTCAGTGATTTAAAGTTCAGGGGGTTTATTCCATGAACGTGGTAAGCAGTAAAAGGAGAATCACGGAAAAAAGCCCCATACCTTCTATGAACATTACACCATCAGCAGCCTTTTCTGATCCATTTCAGAAAATAATTCATCTCACCTGTCTTTGGCAGAGGGTAGCTGACATTAAGTATATCTTCCAGAAATGAAAATATTGGGCCTGTGATATTTAAAGCATAGTCAACATATCCATTTTTAATTGCTTCCTTCCGGGCCCAAATACGTATCTGCAATATAACAAGGAAGAGTTATTTTAAAAACCCTCACATTTCATTTTCTTTGCTTCTCTTCTGTGAGTCATTGTTGGAAAAATGCTGTCTGTCCACACCAGACCATGCAATGAAGCTTCTAATTTAAAAAAATCCAACTGAAGATTTACTGGACCTAACAAAATGCAGCACAGACCCTGATCCTGCTAAAATCTAGGAGAGTTCCAGTTCTTCAAAAGGACAAAGATTTGAATGCAACTGTATGTTGCAGGAACAAATGAACTCATAGCTCTTATTTTCTTAAGTGGTAAACATTGTAAAACTATTTAGAATTACACATCTTAAACCAATGTATTCTAGTGAGTGTGTCTGGGTGGCAAGCTTGAGTTTAGGCCACCTGAAGAGAGAGAAATAGATGTCGAGAGAGAGTTTTCAGTCTTAACATGCACATCTTTTCTTCTGAACTTTCTCCTAGACCACTGGCCTCCCCTTTGCTGGAGAGGGCAGGTGACACCTGAGCAGATTACATTTATACCTCTGAGTAATGAAGACCACAGCAGCAAGAAATCTTTCCTCTCCTGTGCCCATTAACTTTATCCTGCTACTGAAAAGAGCAGTTGCTTGCCCAGAAGTGATGGAGTACCCTGAGAAAAAGTTTATATCTCCATCATGTATCTGAACAAGACACTCCCTGCCAGGTGCCCAGCAGCTCAAAACCTTCACATTTCTTGCATCTAAATGCAATGCATGATCTCACAAGGAGCTGCACAGCCAAACTCTAAGAGCATGATTGGGAAACATCAGGATTTAATTCACAACGAAAAAAAAAAATCAAGCACATTCAGTCAAGAGGCCCTCTTTTCAGCCAAGGCTTCAAAAGAGATTCAAAGACCCAATCACTTCATTTTGCAAAATCTAAACACAACTAGCATCTTAAAATCCTCATCCTAGTATAAGCTTTGAGTGTTTCAAACATCAAAACAGGCACAATAAACACGTTCCTCACTGTGGAGGCATAAGCTGAACATCTCTGTCCAAAACCAAGGGATGAAATAGCTTCTCAATCTCACATAACACAGGTGGTCCCTTTTCCCTCTGTAAACAGGTCATTTGAATACTCTGCTCTGCTGAGTCCTGTCAGTCCAGGAACTGGGCCCAAGAAAAAGCCACCACAGCCATAGCTTTAAGTATCCAATAAGTTCAACACAGGAGATGGCAGGTCCAACACACCAAATCCAATCTTCCCTTTAAAAAAGAGCCAACACTGTGCTTGTTAGACAACCTCTGCACTCTCCACTTACATTGTCCCACCTTTCCCCAGTAGGATGAGACTGAACTAACCATGAAGTGCCCTCATTTAATAAGGAGATAAAGTAAATTCTGTTTTTATTAGACTTATGTTTGAACTTACTATTTCTTTTGGAAAAACTCAATGCATCTTTTCCCTGTTGACTTTGAGCGAAAGAAAGAAAGTGAAGCAACTGCTGCCCATGCAGTACATTTGTTTACATCTTCTCTCAACAAGCCTTGGCCTTTCAGTCTAAGACCAAAACTGAATACTCACAGATGAAGAAACTTCAAAACCAAAAGGCTCACTTTTGGTGGTTAAAAAATGTGCACACTGTGGAATAGAAGGTTAATCTACTAGTACACAAAATGCTCGGAGCACAAATGATGGAGCATTACTGATGCCACCCCGTGGCTCCTCAGGGGAACTTGAGGAACAAGGCACTGAACATCAGTGGTTTGTCACAGCAGTGGAAATGGGTATGTTTTCCAAATAGGACACCTAAGAAAGCATGAAGATCTTGAATTATAACCACTACTTTCTGCAGAGTAGCTGCTCCTAGATTTTAACATACATAGGCCATACCTACTTGTGCAGTTGAGTGAGATGAACAGGACAAGACAATAAACTAACTGTCTCAAAGGAAAGCTTTGCAGAAATATCTATGGGACAAATGTTAGCAGTTTTGCAACACAAGCAGATAGTTTGGGAACGGTATTTAGCACAGTTAACATCTGTGATGTCTTCAAACCACAGGATGCATCAGAGGGCCAGCTTCTGTTGTAAATTTCTACAATGTTAGGCAGCCTCATATCTACCTCATTTCCCCGCTCAGTTCTGGTGACATAATCGAAATCACAAATCACAAAAGCAGTCAAGTAAGTTGACATTTTCAGTGAAGTGTTAAATGTGGTAACTGTCCACAGGCTTCCATTTTCATCCTTCACTTCAGATACATCTAGGAAAAAAAGTTAAAGAAATATTCAAACCTAAGTTCTTCCATAAAAAACAAGGACTTTTGTGTTTTCTGCATGGTTTTTTTTTTCACCACTTTCTTCAATATGGTGTATTCCTGCACTAACTCATATGTTCCTGGTAGAAGGAGAGCAGCCAGACTCCATCAATTTTAAATTGTGGGTGAGCTGGGGATAATTAATCTCATTCTACCTATCTAAAACATACAACCTGTTATGATCAAAATATTGGACAGGGCTGCCTAAGAATTACTAAATACTTAATCTTCCTTCCTTCCAAGTAAGGAGGATATAGGCAAGATTCTTTGGGGTAAAAAATGCTTCCAGTGATTCTCACAGCAATCCCACCTATTCCTAAGTTTCAATGCAAACGTCATAAAACTTACTTTTATGGCTGAAATTTATTTCGTTGAAAAATAAAGATTCATGGCATTGAAATGCAAAAAGAGTGTTTTTAAGAAAGAGGCAAGTGACTCAATGGATTTATCTAGGAATACTAATTTAGGGAATTTATTTGGAATCTTATACCCCACAGACATCTCACATGAGATCCCAGTAAGGGACAGAACAAGAGCCTTTTAGTGCTCTAGTTCTTGTTCTGTACTTACACAGGAGGCTAGAATGCGCCTGGAAAATTTTTTTTTGTTTGCTATAAATATCTTAGCATCTATTGAGAATTAAAGGAATCCCTTGATGTCACAAATACAGGCTTTGCATTCCCAGGGCTGCCATTTTCCTTTAAAATGATGCCACACAGTAAGACAAAACACACTAACTAAGCGGTAAATGCCAGAAATCAAACTCTGTGCAGCCTCCAGCAGGCAGAGGAGAGCACACCACAACTGATAAAATGGTTTGGCAGAATTGTTAGCATCAGAGACATTAATTATGAATAATGGTGCCCAAATTTTTAAGTTCATAGACACAGATTTTCTGTGCCTTTTGAAGACATCAGCAAACAGACAACAGAACATTTTTTGGATGATGTAAACTTCTCAGATGAATTGCACCCTTTTTTAGAAGTAATGTAGGAGGAGAAAAAAAACATACATCAACTTGTTGTTTACCTACCAATAGCAGGCATGTTGGAAAGAGCCACATAGCTTGGGTCATGGATAATTCTGATATTAAATGTGGCCTTCATGGCAGGTTCATCAAAACATGGGTAAACTCTCCTGGCATATGTTGGTTCCATTTGGGATGCAATGAGTATACTGTATTAAAAAATACAAATAAAATTAATCCAGCATGCTACAGCCGATTAAAATCACATAGAGACAACAAACTGGAAAAAAGCAGCAAGTGAAGCATGTAGATACTCAGATTTGGAAAAGATTTGGCTATTATTTAAAGTCATGACTAAATCCACATACCAAACAGCCAGCTCTGTTTAGATGTTTGCAGAGAAAAGCAGTCCTTTTAAATTGCATTTGTTTTTTTTCCTCACAGCCTTTTCCAGATTAAATATTTGAGCATTTCTATTTTGTTTGCAAAAACAGAGTCAATTAAAGTTTTGCGTACAGCAAACCATATCTCTCTACACCTGCTCTTCTCCCTAATGCATGCACTCTTATTAATTAATCATACATTTTAATAAAATATTGTGGTAACTGTTAATGCATATGCTTGCACTTGCACAACTCTGACAAATGCCACAGAGAAGCACCCCTGGAAATACAGCACCAGTGCTGTCCCAGTGCACTGGCAAGCCCAGAACAATACCCAAAAAGATCCTTTATGCCAAGGAGCTATGCCTCACTTGAGGCAGATCTCTGTGGCACATTGTGTTGGATGCACTCTTCCTATTTCAACCAAGTGAGCTTTGCTCCACTCAGATGCTTAGCAAGTAGTTCTAATCAAGGTTAATCCTCTTGTGTCAGTGAGAATTCAGCAGAAAAAAAGCAAAACTGGTGACTGGGCTGGACTGGTAAACGGCAGGAATTGCATTAATAGCAGAAAAATTGACTACAAATCAATCATTTACACTGCAATATCTGTTGAGCTGTCCCTCCACAGCACCTGGCTGCAGGGCAGTGATCTCCCCTCAAGGAGGTACACCTCTCAAGGTTACTCTTGAAGCTGTAAGACCTTTTACCTGGCACCAGACATGGATGAGCTGGTGATATTTTTTACCTGCATGCAACACTGAAGATTATTTTATAAGAAACTTCCTCAATAACCTTTCTATTCAATCACAACTTTAAGTGTAGAGCATTGACTTCTAATCCACCTGTACTTAGTAAATACTAAAATACCTATTTGTACTTAATACTTATTTGCTGTTAAATATTAAAACCTTAATTTACCATTGGACTGATCTCTGACTCTTCTTCTGCAACGCATGCTTGCTGAAAGCAGAATGTAAATCAATGCCTTGTGGCAGAACTCTCAACAACCTGTATGTCTGACCTGTTCACATGAGGGCATCTGTGCCAAGAATCAGAAAAAATACAAATGCAATGGTCCTCAAATCTCCATACCTGTCAGCTAAGCAGTTCCAGCAGCTGGGCACACAAGAATGGCATAATCTCCTGCTTCTGTGACCTCACTGCTACAGGGAAAATATTTTTCTGTTGTAGTTGAGGTGTTCCCCATAAGTTTATATACCAGGGTCAGAAACGCTTATTCTTAGCAGTGAGCCATCCCAAAGAAGGCAGGAGCCATCAGGACAGCAGCCATACCTTCAGCATGGAATGTGTCAGGTCTGTGCTACACTGTAGTAATTGGTGCAGAAGCAGCTAACAAAATCAGTGCAAATACTGTGCCCAGTTACATTTTGGCATGCCTGTTCCACCCTATCCTGTCAAGTGTTTTATGCACAGGACATGTGCAGAGAGGCTTTCAAACAAAATTCTGAAAGTATTTTTAAATATTTATGTGAACAGTGACATGCATAAAGCCTGCACATCATAGTACAGCCTATGGGATCCTCTAACTCCAAAGCAGCATACATGAGCTCATTCATGGCAGTGCAAGAAGATGTCTGTGCAGAATGATGGACCCCTGCACTGTGTATGTTTGAGCCAGAAGAGCTAGAGAAGAAGAGAAAAACTGGTTTCTGTATCTTCCTGCCTACCCAGGCCCTGGTATGGACTACCACAGCTACATACAGAATACTGATTCCCCATTTCAAGAGGAAACCCTTCAGACACGTAAAGCTAGAGTAGTGTGAGCTTCTTCCCTCTTCATCTTCTTTGCTCCTGCAAGCACTGCAGATATGGGGTATCCTTTATCCATAACAAGTACTCCCATTTTTCAGCGTTTTCTTTTGCATGTAAGACATGATCAGGTGGATAGTACAAATTGTCAGCAACAGTAAAAACACATAGAGACATCAATGGTCAAACTGACAACAAAAAATTTCCCTGTTGGATATTCAGTGAAGTTGGAGCTTTGGTTTATTCTTTTTTCAAAGAGGTGAGGTTAAGACTTCTGAAAATAGCTGTCTCTCTGAACAGCTTTCTGACCTCACACAACAGCAGTGGGGTTAGCTGACCAATATGACCAATAAAAAAGAAAGTTCAGATGGAACAAACATTTCAGTCACTTCTCAAAGCTTGCCTTGCTCAGACTTTTCTGAGATGAGAGGTCTCTGGCAGTTCCTCAAGGAGAAATCACTAAAACCACTAAGGGTTCTAGCGTGTGCAAGAAATACAGGACTGTGTGGCTGTAGGCAGATGTCACATTGTCTATTACAGCTGCTGGTTTCAGCCAGGTGCTGAGGTCAGAAAGCCTCTGCAGGAAACTGACCCCAGGGTCTGCTGAAAACTGGTACGAGACACTTTAGAAAAATTACAGGACAGACTGCTGGAGGTGGAAGTTTCCTTGCAGAACAGTAATTGGCTTTTTACTGACAGCTGAAGGGCACTGAAAGTTTTTACGTCACTCCTCATCTATGTAATTCATAAGAATCCAACTTCCTCCATTATTAATACCTGGACAGATCTTACAAATCACTCAAAATGTATCTCCTCCAAAAAAAAAAAAAAAAAAAGAATGCAAACCCCTTCAGTGTTATTGGAAACCATCAGGTTAGGAAAGGTTAGCTGGTAAAGTGATGACCTAAATCTTAGTGAAGTGAAAATAACAAGATATTATCACATAGCCTTGATTCAGAAAAAAACCTTTTTTAAAGCACGAAAAATATGCTAAATAATTCACTAATATCAGTTATGTGTGCAGGAACAAATAAGAAAATAATACATTGCATCTACACTCAGTAGATTTTTTTATCTGTTCCAATGTCTGAATATACAAAATGTCATCTTTTTAACCAGACTGCCATCTCATTTCATTAGTGCTTTGTAATGAGCTAATAATGAAAAGGAACATTTGTCATAAACCCTCTAAACAACCGGAAATTTAATTATACATATTATTTGAATGATTTAAAAACTTTTTTTTTTTCTTATTTTCTACTGTTGCAGCAAGGCTGACAACAACTTTTTTCTTTTTTTTCCTGGCACTCTGAATTTTATACAGCCTGAATCAAAAAAAAAAAAAAAATCACCATCTAATTCAGTGTTTCTTATGCTGCCTGGTATCAAAAGATGAAAACCCCTTGCAACAGTAAGGTAAAGATAAATGTAAAGGTAAAGTAAAGATAAAAAGTAAGGTAAAGTAAAATGGTAAGATAAAAAAGCAGTCCTTTATTGGAAGCTTCCAGGTGCCTCCACAGATATGGGCTGGGGGCACACCAGTATTGGATTTCTATGATTTTTTTAAGTTTAACAAATTATCATCTCTAACAAACATTGCCCAATTAGAAGAGCAGTTGCTTAGGTAACTCTTCCCCTGCATACTCTCCCATTGGAGCTGGTCCTGGGCTTCTTTGCCCCACTTATGATTATGTCTTCTCAGATTCTGATTGGAAAAAATATTCTGCTTCTAGGTGCTCTACTTAAAAATAAGACTAAACAGTATTTCAGGAATGTATTAGATTAGCTTATTCCTCTAAAATATACGATAAAGGGTAGCAAAAAGAGCAGGATCTGTATAACCACATATAAATGATCTAAAAAGCTACAAAAATATGAAAAACACTTAAAAAGCAAAAATCTTTAGACATCACTTAGATAGGACTTAATTGAATTAATACCGTGTCAGAAAGCACACTGACACAGAATTAAGTAATTAATTACTTGATCCTTTCTAATCTGGATTTTTATAAAACTATATAAATAAAAGGTTCTAGATTTTTCTTACCTTAAATTGCACAAATACTCCTGTGAAAAACAATCAGTGAATGAAGAAATAGCAATTAAACAAAAACAGAACGTGCTTCCTAAAATACTTATTGTCATACTGCACTTTTCTCTAAGGTTTACCAAATTACCACCTCTTTCTTAAAAAAAATAAATAAATGTATAAGTTGCATTTTTCCAGATGTGGAAGACAATGGTATCAATATTCACACAAGCATCTGAAAAGCCAGCTTGTTGAGAAGAGCCACCCAGTCCTCCCCCCATCTCAACTAAAACTATTGCCTTCATTTAGTGATTTCATCTTACTGCTAGTGCTCTACAGGGGCTTGAATGTATGGATCTTGTGACTGCATTTTACCTGCTCAAACAAGAAGCCGATGAACTGCTAAGATAGAATTTGTTTAGTGGACTCATTGATAGACAAGTGCCAAGAATACTCTAATCTTAACTCCAGGTTTCCTTTTGACTCGGTGTTTGCTCAGCAAATCACAACATCTTTGATTATTAAAAATAAAAGCTTCAAAGCAAGCAATTCATCTGCTACTTCTTTAAACTCCTATTTTGAGAAACTTGTCTTCCAGTGGAAGTACTTAAATTCTAATCTTAAAATTAACTTATCTTCAGCAAGTTTCACATCCAGAAATTTAAAAGAAAAAAAAATAAAAAGATTATTTTGAGGGTGAAAATGTTTTAGATGATTGACTACTTGATAAGCTCACACTGCCCCAGCACTGATTTTGCTGTTCAAAAGAGAAGGAAAGCATCCAAATAACATCCACAACGCAAACCACGGGTTGTCTGGTGGCGGCTGAACAAGTCCAGGTGCAATAGCACCTACAAAAAAAAGGTTTAAAGCTGTTTAAAGCAGACACCCATCCTACTCCACCATGCTTCTGAAATTGCATGTGGTCAGCGTCTCTAAACTCAAATACGCAGCCAGAATCCCGGGTTCTTGGTAAAGACATGCTCCCTACAGACGCAGGTTGAGCAGATGGGGAGTTGTCAGCGCTACACGGACATGTGTGGGGCCGGGATGAAGGTTCTGAGACGGGCTCCATCTCCCAGGCACTGGGCACAGGTACTGCCCGACCCCCTCGCTGCAGCCAAAGGCACTGAGATACCACAAGATGTCCAGCCGGAGCTGCAGGTGAAGTCACCTGCCGACGGAGAGCCAGGGCAGCCGATGCCTCTCCTGAGAGCAGAGCAGCCGGCCTGGGCACAGCCCAGAGTCTGCGGCTCGCCCCCTCTGGAGCCACCCTGGGAGGTGCTGAGGCCATGCGGAGCAGCCCTCTCTCCCGGCCCGGGCAGCGAGCGGCTCCGCCCGGCGTGCTACCAGCTCCCGCAGCCCCCAGGGCACGGGACACCCCGACCCGAGGCCGCGGCACCCCCGCTGCCGTCGGCTCAAGGGCTCGGGGTTCCCGCAGCGGCCGCCGCCGCCTACCTGCTCTGCCCCCGGTCGGTGTAGCGAGTGAGGAAGAGCCCGTCGAGGTCCTCCTTCAGCGGGCCCTGGAAGCCCAGCTGCAGCACGTAGCGGCGCCCGGCCCGGAGCCGGCCGCGGAGCTCCAGCACCGCCACCTCGGCGGCCCCGTCCTGCCGCAGCCCCGCCACCTCCACGGCGGCGCCCGGCCCGGCCAGGGGCCCGCGCACGGCGGCGCCGCGGCTCCGCAGCCCAGAGCTGTGCAGTACCGCCGCGTCCGTGTCCTGCAGGCAGCGCACCGTGATGGTCACCTGCCCGCTGAAGGCGAAGGGCCCCTCCTGGCCCGGCCGCACCCGCGGCCACAGCTCCAGGTCGTAGTGGAGCGGCAGGAGGTGGCGGGGCAGGCGGCGAAGGGAGCCGGCAGCAGCAGGAGCGGGCGGCGGAGGGGCGGCGGGGCCGGGGGCGCGGGGCGAGGGCGGCGGCGCCGCCTCCTGCCGGTGCCGGCAGCGCCCGTAGAGAGCGGGGAGCGCCAGCAGCGCGACCAGCAGCGTTACCAGCAGCGCGGCCCCCGCCGCCGCCGCCCTCCGCCCCACGTAGAGCCCCCCGGAGCGGGTCCCCATCCCCGCCGCTCTGCGCCCCGACGGCCGCGGCCGCCGCTACTTACGGGGCGGGGGAGTGGGCGCGCCCGAGGGCGGGACGAGCCGGGCCAGGGGAGTCGGGTTCGCCCCCGTCCCGGGGAAAGCTCTCCGCCAAGGGCTGCTCCGGCGGGGCGGGCGGGCCGGGGACACCGGCCCCGTGCGGGGCGCGGGGCGCGGTAGCCTTAGCCGGGGGAAGCTGCCGGCTGCCCCCGTCCCGTCTGCCTCAGCAGCCTGCGGGGCAAACGCCACGGTGGGCAGCCGAGCAGCCGCTCCTTATGTCCGCTCCGGCGGAGGGGTGGGCCGGAGATGCTTGATGCCGAGGTCCCCCCGAGAATGAGGGATAACGATGCTGCCCGGACAGACGGAACGGGCCCCCGGTGGTCCCGGCCGTGTCTCAGTGCAGGGCAGCGTCTCCGGGCTCTGGAGCTCTGTCTCTCTCAGAAAGCTCTGGTACCAGAGAAGACCGTCGGGCCGGTGGTGGGGGCTCCCCACGCAAAAAAAAAAAAACCCAACAAAACCAAAAATGCACAAATATTTCTATGTCTTTTACCACTGCGTCAGGAGAAAAGATGAGAAAATGGCGGGGTCGCTGAGGAGCGCAAGTGTTGCGGTAAGGGCATTATCTGTTCTCAAGGGAAATCTACAATGCTAGATGATCGAGTCTGAAAAGTCTTTGGTACATAAAGGCACGACCAAAGTGAGTTTTTAATAAATAGTTTAGAGTCTCGTTTCCTGCATTGTTCAGTTGAGGCTATAAACATCACTGTCCTGTTCATATGTAGTTCACCCCATTAAAATCAATAGGATTACTCCCGTGTTCCCATTTAAACACATACTCAAAGGGTTTGCCAGTGGGGGCCGAATTGCCAGCAAGATTGAAAAATGAAACCTTGTAAAATTTCCTGGTGTTTTTTCTCAGTTGCAGCTCCTTTTTAAAATCAAGATGAGCCATGCATTAACAGGAGCAGAAGCCAGGAACAGAGGCTCTTGGGTGCCACTGCCTCAGACACTTTGTAAACAGGATTACAAACTGGGTTTCTCTCTCCTTTTTTCCCCCCTTTTTTTTCCCCTTTTTTTCCTTTTAATTTACTGAATTTACTTCCAACCAACACACACCCCCCACATTGTCTTGAACCCAAGATAATTTCCTGGGGCTTGCAGTCTGCACAAGAGCCACCTTCAACACCAAACATCTCTGCTTGCAATACTGAGGCATTGGATTAGGTATTACAGTCTGCTGTGTCACCAGAGGAAAAGCAAATTCTCTTCAATGATCTCACTCCAAAGGTTGTATCTCCTTCTAAGTTAGTTGTTAATTGAGAGAAATAACTTTTCCTGTTGTCCTATACAGAACACAGGTATTGTTTCCTTATGCTGGGTACAGCTGGGCTGGCTGTTCCAGGTGTAGGGAACAGCTCTAAGCCACTGCACTGTGAAAATTTCATGTTCCAGCAGAAGATTATAATCTGTTTTCCTGTCACTTGAGGGATGGGGGAATACCCTCTGACAGCCTGTTCCACAGATTGTACCTCTCCCACTCTTCTTGCCTCACCTTGTCCCAGTGCCTTTGCTGACGTTGCCCATTAGGTTCACAACACGTTGTCTTCTGGTGCTGGCTCACCTGCCTTTTCTTTTTTCACACAGCTTGACTTGCATGTTTCTGTTTCCATGCTTCTTTTCTCAACTGGTTTTCATTTACCCAAGTCCTCCCATCCCACAGAGACTTTTTCTGTTTCCCTGGTTCAGACCTTTACACTCTGTCCATTTAACCCAACATCCTTGCACATGCCTCATAAATTTTACTCTTCATCTTGCACATCATCAGCCTCCTCCTTTTCTCCTAGCATATTTTGCCACATCCATCAAATTTCTCTCCTATTAAGACTTTATAATAATCTCCAGACAACTCCTTGGAGGTTGCCAGACGTGCAGCCCTGAGCTTACTGCCCTCCAAAAAGTATGACCTGCTGCATGTCACTTAAATATTTCACAGAAAATATATTCAAATGTTTAGGAAAATATCTCTTCCTTTTGTTGACACTGTACACTTGGGAAACAGTTTGTTGTGCCAGTCCAAAAAGCTGGTCCATCCCATAGAAGAAGCAGTGACACATGAGGGAGACTATGTAAGAAGAATGTGCTCCCAGGAAGACCAGCATAGAAAAGACAGCACTGCAGAGAAGGACATGATGGGAAGAAGAGCACAGATACTGTAGAAAATTAAGGAGGATTTCCATGTCCCATTTGCCAATATTTTTTTTTTTTTAAATTCATCCTCAACACTGTTCAGTAAAGCCATTCTCATCCACTGAACTCCTCAAAACAATGCACAGGTAAAATTAAAACTGAGGCATTTCATTCCACATCTGTGAAAAGAAGCAGAACTTTTCAGTGATAAGTAGTGCAGACCCCATGGGAAGGTTGCCCTTATTAAAAGTGTGGGATATGTTTCAAAGTTTACAGTTCACGTCTGTAAAACACACTTTATTTTCTCTAGTTTTCAGTGGAGAATTCAAACCTGCTACTTTCCTCCATTAACACATAATAAACCCACAATAGTTATGACTTGCACTAAATGTTTTTAAAAGTGTTGTTTAACTACCTTTTCCTCTCAAATAATTTATAATCTCACAAAGTGACTGATGGGTCATTTCCTTCCTGGTGGGAACATTTATACCAGGGAATGCTAGAAGTGGGAAAATAGTTTGCATGCAGTACAAAACATGTGAGGAGCTTCTGGTGCAAATATTACAGTTCATCCCATCTGCTGAACTTTGCAAAGTTAAGACATCTGAATTATTATGAATAATAATTCATAATGAATCTGAATTATTCAGCTCCTGGAGCTGAAGATGCAGGAGATCCTAGACACACTGACCCAGGCACTCTGACCATGGCAAGCGAGGCAGAGCTTTTTATTCGGGTCATAGCACAGATCAAATCCTGGCCTTGGACAGAAACTGGAGGCTTATATTTAAGTCAGAAGAAGCTTTTAATACATATCTGAAGGTAGAAACAAACCACCTGGTATAATAGAAGTCAGACGTGTTGCTTTGCAGAGCACTAAAACATCTGACAAACTTTACTATCTTGTTTCAGATGATGGGGTCTGTGCCATCCTAACCAGCTGTTCAAAGTACTATTGGTGTCCCCTAAATTTTGAACAACAGAGAAAGGTCACATCTGACAGCATGGCATCTACTGTCTATTAAGGTGCAGTAAGGTAAACACTTCCACCACCTGTGGCAGCTGGCCAAGAAATCTGACACATTTCAAGTAGCAAAATGTTACAGTGACCCTAAAGTTTTTCAATATTTTAAGGCTAATAGTATTGCTTTCATAAAAAGTATTGTAATGTCATCATAAATCATATCTACTGAATGCCAAAAAAAAAAGGATAATCACATGTTTAAGCAATGTGAAATGATTTTTATGCTGAAAGATGATCCCCTCAATCACATTCTTAGTGGTTTGTTCATTCTAATATGAGAATGAGTGATGACTTATATGGCAATTCCAGCTTTCAGTCGAGGGTGATCAGCACTCCTGAAATTTTGTTTTTAATAGAACTGATCTTGTTTCTTCTTCATATTTTGGGAAAGTGCCTGATTTCTTCTGCATTTACATGATCAGAACTTCTAGGCATGAGGAATCCATGTGTACAGTAAAATCCAGCCCCAACACTCTCCCCCCCCCCCCCGTTTTTAAAAAAAAACTTGGTTTGCTCATTTCACAAAGCCTAATTTGTTCTGCATAATTTATTCTCTTTCTTTAACAATAATGTATCAGAGCCAAAAATGCTGTAGTGCCTGGGAGCATCTGTGGCAGGAGCTACTCCATGGAAGACGCTGAAGATCAAACTTTCACCATTGCTCTGAAGGTTCAAATTCAGGATGTTTCACAGCCATCTGAAGTAGGAAGTGTGAGCTACAGGTGACCATGCACAGTTAGCGTAGCTGCAAATAAGTTTATACAGATTAACAAAGCATGAGCTTTACAGGATGAATACTTTATGTCATTCTTTATGGAGTATGTATCTTCAGTATCAAACTCAACACTCCTGATACTTGTTACCAAGTAACTAGAGCCAGACTTGAAAGAAGTACTTGCTTCTCTCCCTAATAAGAAAAAAAACATCAACAAGCCTAAAGAAGTCAACAAAAACACAAAGCAAACAAACAGGCAACCCAAACAAAAAAGCAGAAGCCAAACCCACCATCAGACTGTGTTCCACTGTTTCTGCCCTCAAGAGACTTTGTTCATTCCTGGTACAGAGCTGTGAGTGGATATACAGTTTAAAAATTGTCACAGTAGCAACTGAACATAGATCTGTATTTGTGTCAACAAGACTATCTTAATTGGCCCATACAGTGCGACACAGAAAGGCAATGTGGAGAAGATTTCAAATTCACAAGGGTCACATTTGACCAAGCATTTCAATGTCATCAAAAAACATGAAATTGAAAATTCAGCTTAATGGTTTTGAGTGAAGTGTCATTTTGTGGTGGTCACTGTATGAGCAGATCAAGTCCTTTCACCACAAGTTATACATCTATTTAAAAAGTTTTATGCAGGGAAGCATGCTTGAAATACTACCATTATTGCTAATGATCTGTGATCTATATATAACTGGAGGGGTTTTTTAACCCATGCTTTAATTAAAATATATTCCTTGGTGTTTCAGACTGACAGGCCACCTCTGTCTGGCAGACAACAAAACCATGCAAAAATTTGTAAATTCTGTTCTCATTTGATGGGCCAGCTGTGAGCTGTTTACCAGGGCCTTGCTGACTGCCTCTGTAGATCTATGTACTACTGGGATGGTTTGGATCTGCAGAGCAAAAGCTGTGTAGGAGCAACAGCTCTCACCAATGGAGAAAGAATAGCCACTGGAGCAAACCATATTTCTTTGGGTACTTCTGCTTGTGGAGGACAACAGAGTAGTCCCTAAATGGTGTGGGTAAAATAGGATAAAGATGAATTTGTGAGCAGAGTCACAGTGCTGAAGATTCCCTCCACAGAACTGAGTGTGCTCAAAGAAGCCAGCCAGACCTGCAGCCCTGTTTGAAGGTAGGAAACATGGGAAAAGCACCTCCTCCTCCTCAGGGAGGGACAGGAAGCATTTCAAGGAAACATGAAGAGGTCCACAGAACAGTATGGAACACAACAAAGAAGTACACACAGCTGACATGAAAGCCACTAACCAGAATATGAGCAGAAGATGACAATTAAGGAGGCTGCATTTTTATAAGTTTGTTGGTTTGGTTTTTTTATAGCTGGTGAATACTATCAGTTGGGTTTGAAGTTTTGGCAGGCAGTCTATAGAACTGATAAACCAAGTCTTGCAACTGAGATTATATGGCAAGGAAACATCACATTTTCATCAGTCTGCTTAGCAAGAGAAAAACCCATTGGAACAATGCACTCTGGAATGAAGTTTTGAAAGAGAATTGTTGCAGTTTTAATTAAAAAAAGGATGAGTGTATCCATGAAACTTTGTTCCAGAAACCATTTAACTTCTTCTTTTGTGAAGTTTAATGTTTTCTGATTATTACTGTACTTAAAAACAACTTGTAGAGGTATCAGCTTTTCTCCAAATATGCCAACATTTTCAGGCTTGCGTCCCACCTGACTGCATGGAAGTGGTTAGTAGATTGATATTGCTTAACATGATGAATGGTGTAATTTTAAAAATCGTTGGCTCTTTTTATTATATATTTTACAACCTTTTAGATGCCCATTATTTTTCTGGGAGCTTCACTGAATTTAACCAGGAATGCAGTACTTGTCCCCCGAGTGCTTGTCATACTGAAATTTATCAGCTCTCTAGGAGGAATATCAAGTAAAACTTGAAAAATTGATGTATTGGGATACTGTAAACTTTTTCTCACCCATGGAGCTGGACCAAGGGATTTGGATCAAGGACCCGTGTGTCTCTTCTCATTTCATCTGCTTTGGCTGCAAGGAGGGCTCTTGGATGGTATGCAAGCCCAAGACTGAAACAGCCAAGTACAGGAAATGCTTCACAAAGCTTTCTTCAGCCCTAGAGCTGCAGAGGGAGCTGAAAGGGAAATAAGCAGAACCGTAGTGCATCTGGCTTCCTTTCCTGTTAGGATAGGAGGATAGCAGAAGAGAAAGCCATGGCTGTTCCTGCTGGAAATAACCTCTTCATCTGCAGTAGGCTGGTGCCAGCCAGTCCAGCTGTCCAGAAGAGTGGGGCATGCCCAGTCTTTGTCAGGACTTTTGAAGCCTCTCTCCTGGGGCACATTGTGCACACCAGACACTGATGGGCATTCAGTCCAGGACACAGAAGAGAGAGGTCCAGGACATCACAACTGATCCAAAGTTAACTCCCTGGAAATACACATGCTTTGGGGACTGGGTCCTCTGTACTGACAGCTTTGCTTCTTTAGGGTTACCATATCTGTAAATGTCAGCTTAATCTTTCTTAGCCCATTTTCCTAAGAAATTGCTTAATTTTTCTGTGGTGGGAGTTAGCTTTGAAGAGAGCCCTATTATTGCACATCTACAGCATGCCCTGCTGGCTCATCATCATAAAAAAAACCAACAAAAAAGTATATATATTTCACATTTCAAAATACTGTTTTAAATCTGTCCTCTAAGATTATAAACTGTTTGCCACATTTTGAGATGTGTCAGATTTTCAAAAATTACTGAGAAATTACTACAGTTATTCTTCCACACTCTTCTTCCCATTAAAATCTTCACTAAACCAGTCAGACTTGAAGATTACTGGTGGGAATTCCCACGCTGACAGAGACTTAAACACCCAAGACTCCAACAGATATAAAGCTGACACATCATTTTTATCCCCAGATTCCAGGTATCGTATTTTGAAAGATAGACTTCTTGAAGAAGTTCACAAAACACTCCCTTCTTTATTGGTCCAACAAACCTGTGCTTCACTGCAGAACGTGGCTATGTGTCAACTTGTGATCAAATTGGCCAGAGCTCTGTATATCCCTACAGACCCTAGACAGCCTGTTTTCCAGGGCCTCTTTCTGGCAGGCCTTTGGAGGAAATGTACTAAGGTTTGAGCCTGATTTATAAACAGAATAAGGCAGGTCTCCAGTTTAACCCCTTAGTATGCTCTTCTGGAATCTCAGAGAACCTGCTTAGAATTCTTGCTGTGGTGCACCTTGCAATCCCATTGCAGTTCTTCATTTATTCTTGCTAGGTTTGGTCTGACAAACCTTAAATCTTGCCTTATCTTATCTCCAAATGCTCTGATCCAATGAGACAATTAAAATAAAATCCCTCCTGAAGCCTGTGTGATTGGCTGGCAAGGAGTTACAATATTTTTGGCAAATCTTTACACTTGGTGACACGTGACCTGTCTTGAGAAAACATGCATCATGGAAGAGGCTCAAAATAAATAAATTACAAAATATAACTCATAAATCATTTGTATGGATGTACCTGAGGAGGAAATGCACCCTGAGCTCTTGTACAAATCAGTTTTCTACAAAGAATGTGTCATAAAATAAGATGCAGAATAGGACGTCCCTACTCACAATAGAATATGAATACATTTTTCACTTAAAATTAATGTGTGTAAACTAATAATGTTGCTAACTACGAGACACTGTCTTTGATACAGAGAAGGTCACAACAGAATAAAGGATATGGGTGAGCCTTTGGGTATTTCTTTATATTAAACAAACAAACAAAAAAACCCCCAAGGAAATAACCCAAAACAAAACCCCCAAAAAGCAAACAAAGAAGAACCCTAATACAACACTTCAGTGCTTTTGTCTGTGTTGGAAAAGCTAGAGCTACAAAAGCAGGATTTTCTTTCAGGGCTAATGATATAGTAGATGCCATTGAGAACAACTCAGTAATAATAATAAAGTTGGGAAGTATTTCTGATCTTTGTTTTAGTAGGGTTGTGTGGGACTGCAGGCTGACCCATGCCAGCAACTCCTAAGTGTACTGTGGTGGTTTTTGAGATGATATGGAAAAAGTCTTAGGAGAGCACAGTCAGGATGAACCTCTGAGGAAGATGGCAGTAGTGACATGAAGATCAGTGAGAAGACGACTCCAAGCTGATGGCAAGGTGAGGAGAAATGGTAGAAAGGCACAGGACCTAGAAGGCATCAGGCTACACCACTGGTTCATTCAGGGGATAATTTTTGAATCATGGACCCAAACTGCAGGAATGCTAGCTTTATTATAAAGCCAAGATGAGGAACTTGTACCAGTATGATCAATCTAAACCATGAAGTTATCAAATCTCTATGAGGGATGTGTCACAAAAAGGAGCATCCCACTCTTTGTGTTTGGTACAAGGGTGACAGAAACAGTCTCTGTGCCAAAAAAAACCCAACCCACAACTGAGAATGATTGAAAACTAAGACAAGTTAAACTTGAGAATGTTTGGGTGCATGCAACATACATTATTAGTTTGTTCTGGAAACAGAAAGAATGACATTGATAAAATACAGAATTGGGCTGCTAGCCACATTCTTCACTGAAATTAGCAAATCTAGTAGTGAGGTAAGGGAATAGGGGAGCCTAGCAGGCAGATAAACCAAAACAAATACCATGGAAAAGGCAAGGACATCCTGGAAAAGTATTCAAAGCTTCAGGCCATGAGAAGCTCAGTGCCAACTCTGCAAAAGAGCATGGTTTTGTAGTGCTAGCCACTCAAGAGGGGCCCTAAGATTCTTCCCTTCCCACTGCCTAGAAAGCCTTTGAGATGATCTGCTGCGGTGACTAGACCTCACATGCCAGAATTATTTGTTAAAGGGTTAGCTAGTGACTTCTGGTAGATTTATAATACACTCGGTAACTTGGAGAGAAAAACTCTTGTCATCTTTCTGGTGAACTTTAGTCCTTAATACTCTTACCTCACAGTGGTTCCAAACTGGTTTCATTCACATCTTGAAGGAACTCTTTGGCTCACTGTAATTCCTATACTGCCCTGGTATCATACTGACTTGGAGTCATCTTAAATACCAGCACATCACTAAATCTCATTCGCAGCCATCGTGCACCACCCTTGTCCTCACATCAGTCCGCCTGGTTCTGGAGGGACCACTGCACACATCACAGATCACAGGACATGCACACATTTTCACTTCCTGTCCCTTGCATTATGAATGGATCTTAAATTTCTTTCCCAGAGGGGTCACCTCTGGCAGGAATGAAGGATGTATGATCCCAGCTACTATTTTAATCAGATTTTAAAATGGAACCCCACAAGATCCATGCCCCACCCCCTGAAGTTGACACTTCAGGAGAGATAAACCTCAAAGCCCATGAAAATGTCCAACATAACTATACCACGATTATCATGGGCTCATTTATAAAAGAGAAGTTTTATATAACTTTTTTCTGGGAACTCATGGGAAGCTATTGGAAGATTTTCAAGCAAGTTCAGCTTTTATTACCAAACCCACACCCATTTCATGCACATTTCAAATGATGTCCGGGATGAACAGTCTATTCTTTGTAATGTTTCCTTTTCTGAAGTAACAAACTCTCCTGGTTTTGATTACTCTCCTAAAGCACCTCCTCAATCCGTTGACTCATTTAATATTCCCTTGGTCCCTCATTGCATGACTTCTTCCCTCACCATGTGCACAAAATAATGTATGTGCCAGTAAAATGTGAACTCTGAAGTGTTCCTTTCTTTAACAGAACAAAGTGTTCTCTTTCCCCTTCAGTTGACTACTGTTCCATACTCTGCTTCAGCTGATGGCACCTTAGAGGTTATAAACAGATACTTCACAAGAAAGGTTTTTCCTGCTGTGATTGATAGACAAAGATGAAGCTCAGCATAGAGAGTACACATCAGCAGCAACTACTCATCTCAAGGTAGTTTATAACTACCCTGAACCAAGGTAGTTTATAAATACCCTGAGGGTATTCTTCCATAAATTAAGACAAAATGCAGAAGAAAGAGCAACAAGGAAAGTGAAAGTACTAAAACACAGAATGATTTTGGAAGGAATTGTGAAAGGAAAGAGAATAATTCCAGGGTTGTCAAAAAATGACACCAGCACTGGCCTTCTACTGCAGCAAATTTTTAGAAACCACTGTTCAGAGTAACATTACACATATTTTGCTGATTCCCCTTTCTGAACCTTGGTCAGATCAGAGATAACACATTTCAAAGTAAAGATGACACACAACATGTAACTGGGATACCCCTATATCACACAGATTACATTAAAACATATTCAGCAAAGATTTCCCCCAAGTATTGTGCAGGTGAAGGCTGAGACAAACAGATATCTGTGTGCTGAACAAAGAGATATCTGTGACCAGTTTCTTAAAGCTGGATACAAACAAGAATACATTAGAACCCAAACCTTTACAATAATTTGTCCAACTTTATTTCAAAATACATGGAAATCTCAAATGTTGACCCCTATCATCTTGACTGCATTTAGACTTAGGAAGCACAAAGGGAAAATGCAGATCTCATCTCAACATCTTTCTGCAATTCTCTGGATCATAATCCCTGGCCAATGCTGTCATAGAAATAAAAAAGAGAGTGGGTGGCTCCTAGTCCAGAAATTATATAGACAGCAATGCAATTAATTTGTATCATATGGGTGCAGAGTATTTAACCACTACTTCTCTGGGCCAGGAAGACATTGTTAAGTGTAAAAAGCAATATAGAGCACAGTGGACAATCCACCTTACAAAGAAAGAGCACTGCCCCTTCCATTACCTCTTCAGTAGCTGCTTCTCCTGGTACAAGTCTTCTTTTCCCTTGGTAATTAACTTTCCCTTAAATAATTCTGTTTGAATGGTAATGCACACCAAGTTACTGTCACCATAATGGCTCACGCCATTCTCAGTCTCTTTATTTCCCTCTGATCACATTCTGTATATTATGGGGTTAATCCCCTTGCTAGACAATCTTATACAACAAGAAGTAGTTTTTCAAAAGAATATTAGGGGAAATACCCCAAACAAACTTTTTGAACCAAAGGCAGCTATTCAGGACTCCACCTCAAAATGAGAACTACTGCATACAGTCACTTTCTGTGGATTTTATGTGTCAAACTGACAATATTTTCTAAGAAAATATTTCAAAGTTTAGTTAACACAGTTATATTTATAAAAAGTGCAAGTGAGCCAAAGCCCTGGCAGTATGCCACTTTTGTTACACTGCTTAATCATTCTTTTCCTTCTCTCACATAATAGACACTTCAGTTGCATAAACATACTTTATTGTATCATAAAATGGCAGTCAGGGATTGCTTCAAAAATCTTAATGATTCCTTGCTGTGGGTATGTAGCAGAAATAATGAAGCTTGGAGTGTATCCCAAGAATTATCTCAGTACTCTTCCCAAATTCATTGTGTCAACCCTAAAACAAAGTGATGTGATCATAGTAGGCAAGAGCTAAAGACTTTACCATGGGGAATGGTAACTTCATTTTAACATCATGACTGTCCTCATAAAGCTGCAAACAAGCTCTTTTGCCTAACAACTGTGTTTATTGATATCTCTGTTGCCATGCTGTATCTCTAAGTAACATCAGAGAGGGTCACTTCAGGAAGGTTCCCCACTACCCCAGAAGCTCAGGGCTCAATGAGACAATGAACCACTGTATAGGGAAGATAGGGCCAAGCTGAAAGTTCTCCTAGGAGAGACATCTTCCACTTCTGCATCCATTAGTTTTCCTTGCCTGAAATCTCATTAGAGTGGTGCTTATATATCCAGTACTGTAGAGGAACTCACAATTTTTATCATCCACGTTGTGAAATACTACTTACCATCAGTCTGAAGAAAATGGGTCACAGACACCAAAAGGAGCCTATTGCCTCACGTACCACCTAACCTGCCAGGTATGAATGCCTCACATGCAGAAATCTGAGGGCACTGCTCATGACCAGTGTAGTGGTTTGTCACACCAACACTTGCCATTGCCATGACTGCTGTGCCAAAAAAGGGCTTTCCTGAATTTGCAGAAGGGGAAAGAGGTCATGTGGTGGGAACTAAGTGACAGATTTGGAACTGGAAAGAAGTGTGATATGAAGGCATGTAGAAGTATGAATGTTACAGGTAAAAGGAAGGTGTCCATGTGTCTCTAACATATATATGGCCAGCTAAAGGAGCATACATTTCTCATAATCCCTGTTTAAAAGTTTGGCATCATGCTGCTCTGAGTATATCCACATTATTACTTTTCTGCTATCTGACACTGAACTAGATCTCAGGATACCTTCACAAAATGCCACAACTTATGCACATGCTTTTTTTCAAAAGAAAACACTGAATGTGAACATACACAGTTGGTTAGGACAGTTAGAGATTCTTTTATTCTGTATTGTAAATTCTGTCAGCAAAGTTATTTAATTTGCAATTATGAAAAAAGATGCAGACAAGCTGCACAACAACATTTCTGGAATTTTTAAATTAAAAGCAAGAATTCCAGGAATGGTCCAAATAATCAGAGAACTGGAACAATAGTGTTCCAAAAGAAGGGGTGGAAAAAAAGAAGGGAAATTCTGAATGACTGATCCCTTATTTGCATTACATGATTTAATGTTTGTAGAAAGATTGTTGCCTCAAAACCAAAAAATAAACTATTAGAGGTCGAATGTTACAACTTTTACACTGAATGCTTCATGCAAACATACTTCTCTCTAGTTAACCTAAAAAGTTTTTGTGGTTGTTTCCAAAAGAATCTAACCTCTTCTATGTAAAATTGATTACCACAGCAAAATGACTGCAGTATCAGAAAATGGGTAGAGCTAAGTAAGCATCTTACCACAGAGAAAGGACCAGTCCCTCTAATAGCCCCAGGAATCAGATCTTGACCATAAAATTCACTGGAACCATCTGGTGAAATGAAGAAAAGCTGTGCAAGTGCTCAGCTTGCTGAGGTCCACAAAAACAGCTAAGCACCAAATAATCAGTAACAGAGACTTAAGTACCAAAATAATACTAGGGGTTTGCATCCAGCATGCTGATATCACAGGTTTTTTTCTTCTCCTCTGAGTTTTTTTTTTATTCTGTTGTTTCTTTACTTACTCTTCAAAAGCCTGTCACAACTGAGGTGGCATGCTCAAGGCTGCATCCTTTGCTTTACTCTTGCCCACTGCAGACAGAAGTTCACAGGTACAGCTATTATCTAGAACACCTACCCAGGCAAATAATGCTACATGGCAGAGGTAGAATATGTGTGTATCTTGAGCAAAACACAGGAAACACTAATTTTGGTAAGAAATATTAAAGTGATACTTCTGATTTAATGTAGAGCAAAACACTTCAAAAGTTAAAAAAAATTATAAAAAAATTCAAGACTCTAATTTTCAGGTTGTTTAAATTTTGAAATGTGTTTTAAATTGTTCACGTCTTAATTCTATATAGTCATATTATCATTTTTAATATGAATTAAAATATAAATATGAAATAATACTATGAAATGGTGAACAATTGAATAATGACTACCACTTCTTACCCTCCGTAATTAATTTACTGAATAAAGTTTAATATACTTATTTGTAAAATATCTACAGTACTTCTAATAAAATCATTTTTAACAGATATATAATAAAATGATACTTAATGAAACTTAAATTAAATGAAACTTAAAATATATCTAAACCACTACAACTATTTTTAAAAGGCACAAAAAATCTACAAAGCTCTGAATTTGGAGTGAAGCATTTAGAATTCAGCAAAGACCCTTCAACTAAAGTGAAAAGAAGAATATATAGAAATGCTGGAACTTTTTCACCAGTTGGATTTTTTGCTGCAGCCAGCTCTGTGCTTTCTGGCCATGCACATACACAGAATATATGCACATACACAGAATGTCTCTGTGAGAGTTCTGGTATGTCAGCAAATCTTCAGCTCTGTGGAAGGTGCAATTTCATCTTACACGTCTCTAGTGACAGCACTGGTTTTAAAACTTCCTGTCCTTCTTCAGTCTTGACTGTTTATTCCTGCCTTCATGCAGCTGTTCACCCCCTCCTGTGCTGAGCCAATGTTATGGTCTGTGAGAGCAAAGGAAAAGAATATAAACCATCCCCCGGCCCCCAGCCCCCCAGCCCCAACCCCTTGAAGAAGAACTAGAGTGGAAAAAGAGAAGCAATGACAAAATGATAATTTCCTCCTTTCCATCCATATTTAGTGAATTATTTGCATCTCTAACTTCCATGTAAAGATTGTCAATGCCTGTGCAGTATCATTTTCTGAGTGATAATCTAGCATGAAACTCTTCCCAGTTAAAATCTAGATCTTCAAGGGCTGGCAAGGACCAAACTCTGGGTTAGCATAACGAAACTGTTTCTTATAATGATTACCGGGATAAAGCCAAATTACTGCAAGTGATGTGACTTTGCCTTCTAAACTTTGTGTTTAGACTGCTGAATTAATGAACTAATAACTTGCATGGGGCCTACACCCTCCTCTTGTCAGCACTAGCTGAAGGCACTCATCTTGTTATAGCATAAAAACAAAGAAAGCACTTTGGGAGGAGCAAATGGGAATAATCTTTTTCTGAGCCACATCAATATTACAATTTCTTCTGAGCCCGGGAAAATCACGAGAAAATACTATCTTCCACCTCTGAGGTTTTTGACTAGAAAGTGCAGAAGGAATCCCACATAATTTATTGATTCTTAACTCTTACAGAGCCTCCAATGAATACTTCATGTCAAAGAGGTTTACAAAGTCCTAAGATTTCTAAGGCAAAGGTAATAAACTTAGAACTGAGTTCTCCTCAGACTCTTTCTCAAATGAAGAAATGTGGCATAATGGTGTAATGGTATGTGTAATGGATGGGTCCTTAATTTTCAATTCAAGTCACTGTAAGATAAAAAACTTTATCCAATGCAGACATAAGAGAGAATAGAAAATGTAAACCATCTGCATGTGAAAAAAAGGTAAAGGATTTATGGAATGGTTGGGAAGGCTTCTGCACAATGTACAGTCCATAGCAAGCTTTTGTTTTTGACTGAGAACAGGATATACTGAAAGAGCCACAGACTCCTTGCCAGTACATGGTAAGAAAAACAGAGTAGCTGGCAGAGGCACAATGCTGACTTTACCACATGTTTAGAGACACTTGATCCAAAAAAAAAAAAAAATTCATTTTAGCATTTTACCACTTTAGCATTTATCATGTTAAAATGTTTAACAGAGAAACCTTTACTCTAGTGTTTGTTCCCTTTAAATAAACTGGCTGCATGCCCAAACTTCTCAGAAATATTATACAGTATATACTGCCTAGGAGCATCCAAAAAGACCTGTCATTTGACTCTCTACATATTAAATGGTTGTTGCTTACAATGGACAGCACAGGGTAGATGAAGATTTAGAAGACATCTGAAAACTGGTCCAGTAAAATGCCTGATGTACTCATCAGGTTAATTCAGCTGTAATACCAGGAAAGACATGAGATCTCTTTGGGTTCAGGGATCCTGTGGTTAATTTATCTGAGTTAGAAAGTGAGAGTAAGACCACGATCTTGACCATGCAGACAGGGAATCTTGGGAATAGAGAGCTTTGGGGAGAAAGCACAGACCAAGATTTACATTCTGTTGTCATTATTCAGTAACCAACAAAGCCAAACCCATCAAAACACAGCTAAGCTACACAGCTGTAGAGCACAGCCAGTTTCACTGGCCAGCAACCCTTTTGTATGCTCAGAGGTCAGGGAAAGGCAGAGATACTGTTTGAGGATGTACTGGCATGCTCCAGGTCCTATAAAAAACTGAGAAGCAGCACAAGGTTGTCTTGAATTACACTTTCACACTTTCTACACTGCATCTGTCTCTGCAACTCATCTCAGGAGCCCCTTTTCACTTCTGCTTTGTCTTGGGGCTTATCTGTCATAGCCTTGCACTTTTCAAGGATTGCTAAGGCTGAGTCCTCCCAAGACAGGAGAAGAGAGGCAGAAGACTGGCACAAGCAGCCAACACAGAATCTCAGTTTGATGAGCAATCTGCAATCCATCATGCATGAATGACGGGACCTAGCAGGAGACTTTATAAAGGAGTGATGTCATGTGTGATAAAATTTATCCAGCTCTGAAGAACTTTTTGTGACTTTTTGAGACAGAGCCCTTCTCCAGGCAGGTAAGGCCTGGTAATAATGAGTAGGAACAATAACTAAAGGCTACAAAATATTCTGAAAAATAATGACTAGAAGCAACAGCTAGAGGCTACTAAAACTGCAAAGTATTACAGGCTTTTAAAAAGGCACAATAGACATACACAATACACAATGGATGATTCATTAATTTGCTAAAGACAAATGGACCTTTTGTATTCCATACTAGAAGAAAGAGAATAAAACAGAGGAGTTGAAGAATAGAAAAAAAAAATCAGAATTTTTCACCTGCACAAAGTAGTAAACTTTGCTGTAGGCATTCATAAAGTGAATCAAGCATCTCAGCTGAAACAGATAGATGCTCAATTCTCTTTACAATAAATAGGTAGACAGGTACATAATTCTTCAGAATTTTTAATCTCTTTGAAAACAAAGGTATGCCTATTAAGTAACTTTGTCATCCAAAAAAAGTAAGCAAATGAATCAGAAACATATTTTATTTGTAACAATTGTACCAGCAATTAGTAAAAGTTATTCTGTGAGCTGCAAGAAAAGCATATACAATTTTGGATCTTTCAAGTTAGTTATTTTTATGGTTCCATTACATGGCATTTACATGTATGGAATAGCTTATACTTTCAGATCCAGTTAAAACAGACACTTTCCAAAGCATACAGTCTTGGTTCTTTAGACTTTAATATAATTGCCCTAGGCACATGAAGAAAGCTATCCCAATGTGATCAAGATGAAAAGACCTCTGGAGAGAAACTAAATTACAGCACTTACAGTGATACGTATTACATAAGATGTAACGAGTCAAGGTTTAAATCTGAGTAAGAAATATTGGAAAGGACTTAAAATAAACCACTGCCTTATGTGAGGATACATAGTGAAAGAAAAATTACATATAATGGAAGGAAATAAATTCATAAAAGAAGCTGGATTAGTATTTGTGTAAGGGTTAAAGCACACTTTTTCCTAGATGTGTTCATAATATATGCAATGTGCTTATGACATGGTAACTCCTATAAACATTATGTATTAGAATATTTTTAAAAACTACTCCATGTACCTGTGTTTATTTGTTAAAATACAGTTCACATGGCTGGGTGAAGGAAACAAATATAACTTTTCAAACCCTAAACACATTTATCCAATTCTAAATAATATGTCTTTTGGAAAGTCAGATAGATCTCGTTGCTCTATTAAACAGAGCAAAAGCTTAAAGAAGAGAACCTGTAGAGCTCAACTTTTGTTCTTTATACATCACATCATTAAGACTAAGGAAATAAGAGCAGACACTGCATCCATTTACTAACTTATAGATGAACCCTCCACCCCTACAACATGAGAGGGCAGCCGGGTGGTATTCATGCTAAACTTCATATCCACTGAATTACCCAATTGTATTGTAAACTAATTGTTTACTTATATATCTGAGTTGCCTTACTACAATCATTACATGTCATCCAGATGTCTCAAATAGCTAAAGCCATGCCTACCAATGCTAAATGGCAGATACACTAAAATTATCAGTGTATCTAAGAAAGCTTTTCCAGTTTCTCCTTCTCACCTTTGAATCTGTTGATCCATTTCAGTCTGTGTGATAAAACCAGACATCTCAAAGACATTTATCTATCCAGGTTCTGTATCTACATAGAAAGAAAATGAAATCCAGTATTCCTGCTGAGAGAACTGCTCTACACCATTCCCTATGGCATGGTGTGGCAGGCCATCCATCCCATGTGCTTTTGGCTGTCCCCTGGGCACCTGGCATTGCCTGGCTCATTAATGTGTTCTCAACTGTAGCCAGTGTTTGTCCCTTCAGGGTGAACACAGAGGGTGGGAAAAGAGACAAGAATATAGAGGCAAGTGGCGAACTGGAAGCACTGCAAGCACAGAAAGATCTCAAGTTACTGAGATGCACATCTCCTGGGATACTGGAAGGGAAACTGGTTTGGTGTTGGGTGTCAGGGTGCATGGTTTTGGAGGAAATCAGGCTTCACTAGTCCTTCTGCTCATGGAATAGCTTGTCTTTCCTGCTGGTTTACTTACCATGTCTCAGCAAGCACACGGAACATTGCTATTCTAATAGCAATTTCAGATCTTTTAGGAACTGCATTCTCATACAGGTTCTCTATTTCCTGAGATTAAATTGTCATGGGATATTGCTGCTTGAAAGTAATGCTTAACTAAAGCTGGCTGGATAAGAATGGGTGATATTCCAGTTCCAGGAAACAATACATGTGTCCTGCTGTGTTGGAAAGTAGGAGCAAAATACATTTTAAAAATCCAAATAAAGAAGGTTTCAACTGAAAAAAGTCCCTACATGGCAAAATGTAGCAGCCTTCCCACTCTTAAAAATCCCCAGAGATATTATTCTCCCTTTTGCAGACATTCACTTATTTCTATTTAACAGGAAAACTGAGAATATCATGCACTTGGTCTGCATTTCTTTTTCAACTGGAATAATTTGTTTTAGATTTATTCCTATTAATTTTGGGCTAGAAATATTAGTACACCTTTACGCTTCTCAAAATATAATGTACTATTCATATGACACTCCTACTAATCTGTTTTGTTTGCCTTTGCAACTGTCAATTGACTTGACGAGGGACCAAACCCCAGGCTAGGATGCTTACTGAACCCTAAAAGCCCCAGGCCAGTAGGAGCTTCAGAGTATGCAGAACCTTTAGGAGTCACCTGTCCTGGTGACATATATGTTGCCACCTTTCCACTGAGTGGTTAACAAGGTTAACTGGACGTCATTATGTGCTCAGGAAGACACATCCACCCAGACACTGATTGTTGTGCTTTTTTTTAACACTTAATCCTTGTTTCTTTTCTCAGCACCCCCTAGTGATTCCATGCATTCCATGATACCATCCTTTCCATGTCTTGCGTTGCTTGGGTGGATAGATTCTCAGAAGCCTAGCTCTTTAAATCCACTGGAGAAGAAGCTGGGCCATGAAATCCAGGTGGCAGAAAGACACTCCAATCCCCTTTTACTAAATCTTGTTTGACTATTTCTTTCTGACATCTTGAAGGCAATCCAAATAAGCAGGCAGATGGAGAGCTGCAATTCCTTAAGACAGAGCCTATATCATTAGTTCATTAATCTACAGCTGGGCAGATTACAGGCAGGGATTTTTATCTATGTAAAGAAAGAACTTTAATTTAGATTGCTTCTAAGAACTTTTCTGTTTGCAAACAAATTTCTAACTAAAAAAAAGAACACCATAAGCAGAGGTCCAAAGTGATTTCATGAACCTTGGTTTAGGACAGTAGTAGTTAGGTGTTTTAAACATGGTCTAGTGGACCTTCTTGTCTTTGCAAACACAGCCATATTTTGAATCATTTAGGAATGTTAGGATTTTGTGGTTTGATATGGTATGTGGTTTCAAAATGATGCTGAGCTTGTCATTGAGGTTGACCCTGGAGAACAGACTTGTTTAGATCACTCTCTGCCAGTCCTTGCTAATTTTTGCACTCTTTAGAGGAGTTTGTGCAAACTGTAGTATCAAAGAGGCTTCCAGAATTAGAGGTCCCAAAAGAATACAAAAGAGTACAAAAATGCATGGAGCAACGCTGGCAAATTTGATCACAGGGTTCAGCCCCTCATCTTACTTTCAGGACATTTTATGAAACTTGCTTAAACCTTTAGTCCCATTAAAAAATACTCAGTTAAATAAAGCTGCCCTGTCTTCAAAGCAAGATCTAGCTTCAGTTTCCATTGTTCTGGTCACAGTTCTATGCATAGAGGTACAAGGGCGTCAAGGAAGCTGGTTTGATCAGTACTGCTTGGTCTCAGAAATGCAAATATTGGTTTCTTTCCCAGTGTGCAGCTATACACACTGATTGTTTCCACTAATTCTGAGTACAGTCCCAAACAAAAAGTTCAACTCTGTTAAAACTAGCGTGACTTTTTTTGAAAAACACATTCTCTATGGTAAGAGCTCTGGATTTCCTGATCCTGTTTCCTGGTGCTTAAGACTAAGGAAAAAAAAACTCCAGATGCTATAAGCCTGGCTTCTAACCTCTCCCTACAACCTTCATAACTTAAATTAAATGGGAGGTAAATGAAGAATTATATAAAGATAAAATGTTTCTTATAAACAAATAATGGCATCTATAAACACAGGCATATTTCTCCCATATAACATTAAGTGCCACTTAAAACAAAGAATTTTCTCTACCTTCTGAAAATATTAGATTTTTGTTATTGCACCATACAGTAAACTAAAATGTCCATCTTCTATTACTTTGAGATATCACATATTGAGGGAAAAAAAAATCATCTGTTAAAGTGGTTTTGATATAAAGTAGATGAATGTGTTGGATATTGCATGTTTTCAGACAGAAAAAAACTAAGCAAATAAGGTCAAATTTTTTGTGGTTGAACCCATGAAGTAAATACAGAACATATTTTGTTTGTTTGGGTCTTGAGGGAACAAGCTGTTTTTATGTAGTCATATTAAAATAAAACAAGCACTGTAATGTATTGCATTTCAAAATCACATATTTATATAATGGGGAATGTACTCACATCCAACATGATCAGTCTCAATTACAGAAACTGGAAACAATTCTGAAAAGTGAAAACTTGTACAAACACACCTTTGTTTTCTATCAGCTGACATACAAAGAAGGAAAAAAACCTGCACTATAGGCCTGAAGTAAACCTCCATATCATTAGGATTCAATTGTGAAAAGCTGTTTACCATACAGAACTTTCTTACGCAAGTCTGATTCAATGTGGCTACCTTTGAAACGTCTTGCTAAACTCCACGAACCTCCTCACAATCTAGGTCTTCATGGTGCTTCATTTTACCTGAATTCCCACACTTGTGTTTCACTAGGGAAATGTCTGATAAAAATAAATACTACAATTCATCTTTAGTGAATAGGACTTGACAGGTATTTTTCAAATTTAACTAGTAAGGAAGATGGTGTCTTAAGACAGTTTAGATGAGGTTAGGAGGAGTGCCTGGAAACTTACCCACTTTGAAAATTATTCCTGTGCCATTTAGGGAGAAACCCAAGATTTTTCAAGATTTCCTGCAAAGAAACTGGAAGTGAGAAGTTCAGAGTAGATAATGACATTTTGTTAATTTGGAACTACTGTTGTACTTCTGGGCTTTAGCTGTCCATGCACCAGTGCTGCCAGTGCTACCAGTACTTCCTTTGGTTTTAAGCAAAAATTGCATGCAGTGAAAACTGTCATTAAAAATTCCTGTCAGCTCAGATTCACTCGTCAACTGCTATAGTCACAACCAAACACCTTATACAGAACTCTAATTTTGCAAAATTCATAATCTGCTGAATTGATGCCCCTCTCCCCAGATAAAAAAGCTGCTCTGTATTGATTTACAAGTGATTGCATTTGGGAATTGCTATGTGGTAGAGAATTGTGACATTTCTAAATAAACAATGATGCTGAGCACAAAAATGCTAGCCTCTGTTTGTTATCCATTGAAACACAAGATGGATCTCAATATTCCTAGAGGAGGAATAAGTTTAGCTGATTAGTTTTAGGGATACAAATAAACATGGTGTGTTTCTAATTAATACAGTGAGTCACAATAGAGTAATTTTGTGCCCAAAGTTCTACAACCTCTTCAAAAAACAGTGTGCTTATCCTTCATTTCCCCAAGCACAGCCTCCTTCTTAGCAGCACTAATTAATCATCACAGCTGAAACAGTTTAGGTCACAATCCTCAATCTCCTTTAAGTGAGGATGTTTATGCTGTCACTACAAAGCTCTACAATAGGAAGTAACACTGCCTTGTTGTTACAAGTGGTATGACTGCTTGAGTGTGGCAGAGCTCAACAAGTGTTCTACTACACTAACAGACCTGAAAACATCCCAGTCACAACTGCTCAGACCACCTCAAACTCAAAAACATTTGAAGATCTACTTTTCAAGATTATTCTCATACTCAAAGTGGCAGTTAAGAACATATTCAAGCACAACCCAAACTTCAAACACAAAATCCAGGAATATAAGTATCTCGGTTCTCACAACCTCTCGTGGATTTTTTTTTGTTTGTTTGTTTGTTTTCTTTTTTGTTTGTTCTTTTTTGTATCCTATTAATTGTTAATTAGGGGCATGTGATTTTTCAGACCGGAAGTGCACTTTAGACAGCTACAACTCCAATTTCCTGACTGCTTTACTTTTGTATGACTCTGTCCAACAGAAACCAGAGGAAGGTGAAGAATGGCTGCCTAAAATGGAAATTTTGTGTGGGTACTGTTTTTCAGGGTTTTTTTTTGTAGGAGGTTTGTTTTAAACTGCAAAGAAACCATGATAAATTAAGTTTAATTATGACAATTGTGCTTATTTCTTGGTCACTGTGTCCACTGCAGAGTCATTTTGACAAAACTGCCATGTAAGTAAGGCCATGTAAGTAAGGCTATGATTTATTCATCTAGGACAAGGTGCCTTTCACAGTTATGAGTTCCAAAAAGTAACAGAATAATAAATGACTGTACTTTTATCTGTGTTTCTCTCTATTTACCCATCTATCTCATTTTCCCCCTAAGCCCTGTCCCACACACAACTCCCACAAAACTTTGAAATGTCACATTAATGAATTTCCATATATATATCAGATCCCATTTTCCTCCAGAAGCATCAGCAATAACTCCTACAGCCCTACCTTGATTCACATTTGTCTCTCTACCAGTCCCTCCACCCAAACAATTCCATAACCAGAAAGTGACATGCAGTACCATTTAACTCTAAGTTTATACTAAAACAATGCACTAATAAAAACACAACTTTTATGTGCTCACTCCAAGCCTAAGCAGCTGTATAGCTTTCATTTGGACCTGTATACTTTAGCAAATATATATTTAATAATTTAAAATTATATATAATTTTAAATGTATATTTATAATTATATCTACAATTATATACAAATAATACTTATATATAATTAATAATTTAATATTATATATTTAGCATAATTCATGCAAATTCTCTATCATGAAAAAAATTGATTATATATATATGTATGTACATATGTATGTATGTATTTTATATTTCTGTGTTCACAAAATCAAATCAATGTGAGTTTGGTATTAAGATTTCATTTATGATGGAAAGTCTGTCCACCTGCAGAAGACATTTCAGAGCCATCTAAACAGAGAACCCACATTTCTCCCACAGGCTTAAGGGAATTCATATTGTTCATTCAGTCAAATGGCTCTGCAGCAAGGCCACAGCCCCTGCTGATTTTCTCATCCAGCAATTCTCTAACTTCACCTTATGCCAAAGTCTTCCAGTAGCATCTTGATTCCTACCCTCCCATCCTACATTTGTGAGTCATTTTCAGAAATTTCTACATATGGCTTCTGTGTGCCTCCCTCCTTCCCGTGACTTTTTCCATCACCTCTCTCTCAAATTGCTTTTTCCAAACTTTGTTCAACTCCTTTTCTCTTCTTGCCAAGAAATGCCCTTTTTCAGTTTCTATTCACATTCCCAGGCTTTCTATTTCTTTCATTTGAATCCATTAAATCATTGGATTTGTCAAAACCACTCTTGCCTGACGTCAAGCAAGGAAGTTTAGTGGTCTCTTGCACAGAAACACTGGAGTTGCAGTTCCTTCTCCAGCTAAAGTGAGGGGTCTGCAGCTCCCCATGCGTACTGTAACCAAGTGAATTACAAGGTCTTCCCACACATAAAGCTGTGAACCCGAGCTGTCCATCAGATTACGTGTAAACCAGCGCTCCGCTGAAACTGCCTCCCCAAACCCCTCATCTGCTAAATCAAAAAGAGTAATAATGATAATGATGATGATGACGATGATGATGATGATGATAACCTTACCTCTACAAAAACTCCAAGTGAGCCTTTTTTTAATACTGAAACTCAGAAGCTAGGGAGGGGAAAAGAGAACAATTTTGCTAAGGAAAAGAAAACATATGGTTAATAATTAACTTGGGAACAGAAAATAATTGTAATATATTTGCACTGGCCCTGTGCTGAAACTCTATGTTCTAAACAGGTCTTCAGCCATTAAATGTCACTGGAACTCCCAAACCTTTGGCACAGTATTTATATGTAACAAAAAGACTAAGTGAAAAGCCACTAGCATGTCTTCTGGCAATGGACTATCTCTATTTTCTTCTGGAAAGTTCACCAGTGCCCTGTCCACTCAGCCAGGTCACCTGGAACAGTGGGGTCTATGACCACCAGGGACCATCAGAGAGACCCCCCAGGACAGAAGAACACATACATAAAGGGGAAGGGAAACACATTAATCATTCTGGGGAAACATTTTAGGGAAATGACTATCATGTTTTTTTCTGGGACAATCAATATGTGTGTAAAATGCAGCATAAAACCAGAAACATTCCTGTACCCAGCATACACAGATCTTGGAGGAGCTATGCCCCTGTGTATCCATCCAAATAAGGAATGCCTGATTCTTTATACTACTTGTGTTAAGGAGTTTTTTATTTTACCACATTTTTGGTAACAAAGGTAAAACTTAGAGGATCAGCTTGGGAGAAAGTGAGTGAAGCACCTTCATTTTTAAAATTCACTCAAAAGCCCTGTCATGTCCATTAACAATTCTAGCCCTCCCACCATATTCAAACTTTTATTTGGAATCATTTGGCTAAAAAATGGTGAGAAAGGAGTGATGAGTGGGAGGAACAAGGAGAGACATTTGAAATTCCAGAAGTGTGTCCTCCTATGAACAGGTATGATTGTCAGAGTGCACCCTGAATGCAAGTGGATGATAGACACCATTACAGTCAGAGAAGAATTTTTAAATACAACTCTGAAGTGTGAAACAAACTGTTATTTTCACTCTTGATTTTGATCAGGAGGCTTTGTGTTATACTCTTACAAACTGAAATTTTACATGATACTATTACATGTTACTATTACAGTAGTACAGTTATTATACATTATAACTAGCTATTAATGACACTGTTATTTGCACTACATTTCTCAATTCTGTCACACTTTTATTCCCCGAGTATAAAATGACCCGTTCAACTCCTTCTTCTTTTACAACCTTAACTACACTTGTTTTTCTTACGGCTTTTGGGCAGCATCCTTTCTAAGCTGCTCTGCAAACTACCAATTTCTTTTTGCCCAAGCCCTCTCTTTGGTATTTACCTCCTGGGAAACTTAAGTGAGATTTAGCAGGAAGCCTTTCACCATACACATTTATGAAAGAATAAATTTTAAAAAAATTACTTCATGCACAATGCAACATCTTATTGAGTTACTACCCTATCACATCATCTTCCCTCATCCTACTATCTCTCTTACTATTCCCTTGGAATTGGTTTGGACAGATTTAATTTTCTTCATAGCAGCATGTATGGTGCTGTATTTTGGATTTGTAACCAACCAGCATAGATAGCACGCCCATTTCAGGTACTGCAGTGTCAAGCAAGGCCTTTTCTGACACCACCCCACTCCAAGCAGGCTGGGAGGGGACACAGCTGGGACAGGTTGTAACTTGTGTTGTGCCAACTCAAAATGGTTGGATAAGTATTTCTGGATAAGTATATTTGCTAAGTATATTACTAAGTATTTTAGAAAAGTGCAACCAAACTAAAGAGATACTATAGTGGAACTAAACTACTTAAATGGGCTGTAAAATTCGTAAGAACTGAAATTTCCAAGGCCATGGAGTCCCATTTAATAGGGTAATACTTGCAAGCTTTTGCAATCTGTTACACTGATGCCACGAGGGAAAGGATGAGCACTATTTCTTATTTATTCTTATTATTTCCTTCCTTCTGATTTCCTGCTTGACTTTGAAGTGTAAAATGCTCTCTCTGCTCCTATCTGCCAATTTTTTTCCTGAAGATCATCTCCATGATAGCATCTCTTGCTGAAGACCTGGATTAGGCCTTTTGTGTAGCCTCATACTCCCTAGGACAATTGTTAACACCTCATGAGGCTTCCACAGACCATCAGTTTTATACTACAGTCTCAAGTTACCCTCTGGTAAGAGGCTTTCATACCAACTTTCATTCTCCCTCCTTTGCCTGCACTATAGTTCCAGCATGGAGGTCGACAGAAGGGCTTGTCTCTAACCAACCTTTACCTGTCCTTGATTTAAAAGATTTTAGAGAAAGGGAAACCTCAGCCAGGATGCAGTTGCCTGTGTTAACGTAATTCTATATACAAACATATTCATAGAATCACTGAATGTCTGGGATTGAACACTAAATGTTCAATTATAGTTCCAACCCCCCTGCCATGGAGAGGGACAAATTTCACTAAACCAGGTTGCTCAGAGCTCTTTCCATCTTGGCCTTACACACTTACAGGGGTGGGACATCCACAGCTTCTATAGGCAACCTGTTTTACTGCCTCACCACCCATCCAGTAAAGAATTCTTTCCTAACATAAAATCTCAACTCACTGTCTCTCAGTTTATGTTTTACATGCTGCCAGTCACATCTTGAATGACTGCTCTACACCTTGAGGAGGACCAGCAGCCAGGATGTGCCCTGCTGGATTTTGCAGGAGTACCTCTCCTGAAAATACAGAAAAGACATACAGACAGACAGACACAGACAGCCCTCCCTGTGGAAAGAGATTTTGTATGAGAGGCAGGCAAGCAATGACACATGTCACAGTGTCTCAGGAACAGAAAGGAACTATGAGTTCTGTCCTCTGACCCAAACAGTTCTCACATGAAGTAAAACAGTACCTCACTTGGGAATGGGATGGTTGGTTGAATTGTGAAACATCTTTGCTGTTCTGAAACGTATCAGCAGAGAAAATTATTATAATGACTACTTCAAATGCACAGTCCATTTTAGTTTTGCTTCTCTCTCTTCTGCAGATTGGTCAAACTTGTTCGGATGGGTCTTTAGAGGGGAAGATGTGGGTGCCACACACTGTGGCTACACCAGTGAAGTTTCTCAGGTGCACAAGAAGAGTGCTGATCACACAGGTATCCTACCATGCACACGGGTCATGCAGTAACCCAGCACACTCCCAAACTGTGACACTCAACTCACGTCCCACACCAGCTCTGCTGGCTGAGTCCTAACAATCTCATGAGAAGAAGAATCCTGTGAAAGCTAACAATAAACAAGGAGACTACAGAGAAGTGTGTATCCAAGCAGCCCACAGCTGTCGTTAACAGGCCTGTGTCTATACACAGCTCTGGTAACAAGCTCATAGTTCTCTGCTCAGAAAGAATCTGGAGAGGGCTTTGCTCCACTCCTCCAGCAGCTCTTCTGGCTGGTTGTACAGCAGAGCCAGCATAGACAGGGACACCAGAAGTCTGTGTGTGCTGCTGAGTCTCAGAAAAGCCCAGCTGGGCAGGAAAGCCGTGGAATATGTCACAAGTGTGCCTGTCAGTCTGCCTCATGGGATGGATGCTGGATCAACTCCAATGTCCCTAGGATTCCAGTCATGGGCATATTTGCTCTGTGCAAAGAGAGGACATCTTGACCTGTGGCTGCTCCCAGGTCAGACTGCACTCCTACTGTGCCACGAGACCAAAACCAGCACACAAGAGACCTGGCTGACCAACTAACATTGCAGAGTGACTACCTTTGTGCTTTTGCCCATGGAATGAAAGCACTGACTGAGTATTTTGGGGTAATCACTGAACACCAAAAATTGCAAGGACAGATCATTTCCCTCAGTGGAAAAAGATTTATAATTTGTTACAGTAATTGTTACCAGCAAATAACAAAACAGTACTTTTTGTGAAATTAATTATTTACCTTTATTCAGGTTTTGGCAGCACTTGGTCACTTTCTTTGTTCCTCCTAAAAATTATGAATATTCTGTGAAAAATTTGAGAAATGTATTTTCTGCAAGACCTAGGCTCTGTTTTCCTGTAACAGTTATAAGCAGACAATTCCTTCAGTATGCCCCACATGTGCTGTAATTCTGTATCATGGAGTTTCATGAGGTAACCCTTAGAACTTTAGCAAGTTCTCATTTGACTATCATAGACCTAAGTAAAACTCAGGGCTAATTTTAGCATTTATTGGAATGCGCTGCTGGAAAGAAAAGGTCAAATGTGCACACAGGAAGGCAGCACCAATTTGAATTTTTAGGTTGAACCTGTTTCTCCTTGCAACAAATGATACTTTCCTCCACCTACCCACGCTAAGCAGAATGAATCACAGCAGCAGCAGCTGTTTAATAAGAGGAGGAATTCTGAAAACACTTGTAATGTAAAATTTTCCCTTTTCCCCATAATATATTCAAAAGAGTGGTGTCCAGGGAGGAGAGAGGAACACAATGGCACAGCACATGTACTGTCTGTGCTGCCGGTATCTCATACAGCATTCTCTGCCAACATGAGATACTTACCTTCTAACAAAAAAAGAGCCAAAATGCTTTTTCAGCAGTACTTACTGCCCCTGCCCCAGTAAGAAAACTAGTTGCTCTGTTCCAAGTCTATGGAGGCAGATGATAATGTCCATTCACCCTACTGAAATATCATCCTTTCTGCACTTCTATTTGTTTAGAAGAATCCATCTTCCAGTTCTAAGAGAGGCCTGGAGTTAGGAAAAATGTCTTTCAGTGATTCCTTTATACATGGTACCTGTACCCTTAAGAACACCACTTAAAAGGCAGACCCTATGGATTTGGAGAATGGCAAATTAGTTGCCTGTCTTTTGCAGCTGACAGATGACTCAAGAGGACCTTCTCCCCTTTTTAACAACCTGCAAAAGACTGATATTATATATATTTATATATCTACACACACACACACATATATGTAAAATATATTTATATATTTATACATGCATAAACATACAAATACCCACACACGAACACCTATATCTTCTCACCTGTATCTGCTAAGGGTGGGGTTTTTTCTGTTATAAAAGCATTAAAAACATTTAAATTCACAATCAAGAGTTTAATCATCTAGAACCCACATTTTGCTTCCATTTTAAATTGTAAGCAGCAGCTGAGAGCAAACTGATGAAATAAGAGAAAGAATTCAAAAGGCACATCATTCTCATGAAGGTGAAGAACAAAAGCAGATAAATATTGTGGCAAGCCCATGAATATCTGAATGTAGCACAAGGCAAGCCTTAGATGGTAAAGGAAAAGGATACTACCTCCATAATTTCTACTAAGCAAGTATCCCCTTTCCCAGCAGTACAGTACCTCCCCAGGCAAAGTAAAGATACTCCTCTGGCAAAGGGGTGGCATGCAGACAGGTTCAGCTACCCTGAGGAAGCTGACATGGTCACAGCATCTGTGTGTACTTAAGGGGAAAGTGCTACCTACCATTGAGGCCTTTCTATGGATAAGAATTTCTCTTTGAAAGGAGTGTGAAAAATCTGATAAAGCATTTCTTCTTATCTGAAGATTTCCTGAGTAAGAGAGCACCAGCTCTGAGCTACAGCCTCACATTAAATTTTTGCTGGCTAGTCACAGAGAAGCTTCATGAAAAGCCTGGTATCTAAAGGAGAGCTGTCCAAAGAAAAAGCCTTTTGGAAGAAGACACATCAAGTCAGAGAAAATCAGCACAGACAACATTATTAAAACCGCTTAAACTAAAACAAAAGAGTTTAAAATAGCCATATAATTGTTAAAAGTGAAGACCTAGCTCACTAAAACAAAAGACAGGCTGGCTATTGGCAGGTGAGAAGGTAATCCCAAGTATGTTTCATGTCAAGATGCATCTCAGATACACTTTCTTTTGGGTATTTCATCCAAATAAATACAGAAAATATTTATCAGCAAGGAATGAAAAATGTTTTAACTACATAAGCTTACAAATCTGAATAAGAACTAGAGAGAAGAAAGAGACAAAAATAGAGGACTCAGAAGAATTTCTGAAATTTTGAGTTGCTTTAACAAATAGCTAAAAGAACATTCTGCAGGTCAGAGTACCAAATGTTTCAAAATGTCCTATTCCTCCTTTGGCAGGACAACTAACCATATCATCACAGGGGCAATAATGAAAAAGCTTTCATCATCTTTACTTTGAATGTCGCATGTGCCAAGCATTAAGAAGATAAACAAAAGTAGGCAGGTGAAATGATAAGTTTCAGTTTTGTACTAGCTAAGGTGTCCAATTTGGGAATACTAAGGAATACCTCACAGGGAGAAAACAAAAATGGCTGGCATGTTTTACTCTCTCAATTTCTTTGGTCCAAATGATAAAGAGGCAGTTAATTACTTAAATGGCACCTGAAATTTTTTGAAGCCTCAAACTAAGAAAGTTGATTTGGAAGAATAAATATTCTTTTTGAGAGGTTTGGAGAGAGCAACTCTGTTTTCAAAAGCATTTTTTAAATGTTTAATGTTTATTAAATGTAATACAAAGAATATACATGAAGTAGTTATTCTCCGCTTAAGAAATACATTAAAATTCCTTGGATTGTATCAGATTTTCCACCTCAAAAGTAATTTCTCTTTCTCCTTTTCTCTCTCAAATGCTCCCAAAATATGTTAGTTACTGTTGATCAAACAGAAAACGTGACGTGCTTCAAAGCTTATCCTATAGACTATGTCTTAACATTCAACTAAAGGAAAAGAACATTCAGTTTACATCAAATCCAAATCCCTGAAGTAGTGCAGTCCCTCTCAGACTCGTCCTGAAATCTGTTGTTCTTGATATTATTGCATTTTCATATACAGTATTGACTAAGTAGTTTTTTGGAGAAAAAAAAGGCTTTGAAGGTATTCTTAAATATCCCAATGATGTTTTTATTATTTATTTAAACATACTTGTACATCACACAGAGCTTAACAGCATGATTATAAAAAACAATCACTATCCCCCTTTTATGTTTTTTAAATCACAGAAGAGTTTAAGAGCTGAGCAACTTACGCAGAGGTGATAGCACTTAGATTTCTCTGAGGTCCTGACAATTCTATATGTCTCTCAAATCCAATTCAATGCAGAGAATCACAAATGTCACCAGGCACAGAGGCCCTATTAAAGTATCCCCATTTATCTTTCCAGAGTGCTTTTCTTTATCACATTATTTGATAGACTTTCATGTACAGGTTTGAACTGCCCAAATATAATCTCCTCAGCCCATTTTGTGCTTCTCACAACACAGAGCAATCACAGGGCCCATTTTTCCCCAAAACAAAGTCAGACCATCAGCAAAAGTCTATCAGATTGTGTAAGTATCAACATGTATATGTAAACAAAAGTCATCAGATCTTCGGTAAAGGCAGTTTTTTCCTTTAGTATAATAATGATCAGCTTTTGTGTGAAATGTAAAGAGCCAACATGTTCAGCACAATACCCCTGTGTAAGCCCTTCAGAGATTAAACTACAACATCAATGTCTGCTACAACAGTACTTATATATAGTCAATTGGCTCCATGATTAGGAAATAACATGGTTTATTGCAAACAGTAGACTTCAAAAAACAGGTGTTTCGAAGTCCAGTTTGTTATGATTTTATTTAAACAAAACATGAGTTAAATGTTTTCATGCAACATCTGCACTTAAGTATTAAATAATCATCACAAACAGAAGTAAAGAACGCACTAATTAGAGACTTTGGTGAATATACAAAAAACCTCAGCATTATAGTTTATACAAAGTAAAGAATATCTTCAATACTTCCCCAAAATACTGCAGCAGCTGAGACACAGTGATATGCCTTGCAAGGGCATAGGAATGTAATTTAGAAATCACGTGGGAACTACCCCTTTCCTTTAATTTCACAAACAAGACAAAAGCAACATTCAACTCCACACACTGATTTTTCAGGTTATGTCTATGCAGTACCTTGAGTTTTATCTGAACAGTAAAAGTTAGACATGTTTATTTAGTAAACAATTATGCAGTAAATCTCTATTACATTTCTTCCTTGGTATTACCTGGAGTAGCCATGTTATTTAAAAGTGGGTAGGTTTGGTACTTTTATACTGATGTCACCAATATTAATATTTCTTGGGATCTCTGGCAGATTCATATTCTTTACAGCTGAAACAGCCCGGGCTGGAGCTCCTGCTAAACCAGCCTGCATATAAAGTGAGGAAAAATGCAAGTCAGGCAAAGTTTGTCACAAGAAGATTCACCAGCAATATACACAACTAATTTTTCAAGTATTTCCATGGTTACACAATTAGAAAAACCACATGGTAATTGTGTTTGGAATGAAATGGGTTACTTGGAAATATTAAACCAGAAAGAGAAAACAGTTCACATACTCCTTTTTATATGGTAAAACATGTAATGTCAAATGGATGGAAAAGTATGAGAGGAAGGAACAGGAGGCTTATCTGAGCACATGTAATGTGCATGTTATAGAACTGACAGTCTTGAGGTGTTGAGTGTCCTATGTGCTGCCTTTGCCTCTTACCTATTCTAAAAGTTCACATGGTTCACACTTGACTAACATTGGTTACAGATTCAGAAGAAGTAGCCTCAAAGTAACAAGGCGCTGAATGTCAGTCAAATCAATGGACACACACACGTGTGTATCTATATGCACATACAAATATACATATATATATATATACACACATGTATTTCAAGGTGGCTTAGACTAAGATGAAAAGGATAAACACCCTGCATTTGTGGGTGATAAAGAGCAGGCAGACAGATAATTTCTATGGAAAAACTAGAATAATCTGTTGTTCCACAGTAACTAACATATCTGCATCCCCTTGAGCATTACATAACAAAATTATGCCAAATTAAACTATAAAATTAAATAGCACCTATTTTTCATTAAAGCCCTCTACTGCAGTCTCTTTGCACACAAAACTAGAGCGTTTCTGTATAAACATGCAAGTTTTACAATAGAGAATTACTGACTTGTGTTTAGTTGTGCTTTTAGATAAAGTAGCTGCCAAGTTTACACATACACTGAGGTATATTATGGAATGCTAACCATTTACAGCTGAGAGGCCTGAAGACATACCAAAATTCATCTTTCCATATTGCTTCTGAAAACACCTATTCAAAACCTTGTTATTTTAAGAACTATTAAAACAAGACTAGTAAGTGTTACTACTATAACTGATGTTGTGAAAAAAGCATGCTATTCACTTTAGGTACAGAAATGTTCCTCCTAAAAGTTCAGATTCTCTATGTAGATTTAGAATTTGAACTGTGGTTTTACTTCAGGCTTGCCACAAGAGTAAAAATAATTTTTATTTTTGCAAGGGAAAAAAAAAAGGCACAGAAGATTTTCAAAAGAAGAGCACTTATTAGGAAAAAAAGACATCATATTCCAAATCCTCTGAGTATGTAAAAATAATTAACTTTTATTTTGATGATTTAAAAGTAAGATCAAAAACATTCAAAATCAATAAAAATCACCATGTGAGTTCCACAACTACTAGTTTGAGTGTGGCGTCTTGCAGGTCCAGTAAAAAGGAGCAATCTATGAGAAACAAAGCAAGATGCTAGGAATTGTTTTTTTAAAAAGACTAAACCTGTAGAAATGGAAGGTCTTTAGGTTTGTCAAAGACTGAAAAAACCAGCCTATTTGCACATAAAGTATTTCTGAACAAGAAATACAGCAAATGAAGGAAGAAAAACTTTGAGAAGTTTGTGTCATATTTGATTATTAAAAAGTGTTGGTATGTATATACCACTCCAAGTATAACCTTGGTTTTCACTGAGATCCATTACAAGTGTAGGGCAAAACTATTGAGGAGTATATCTGACTTCCACAGTGTCCATCTGGTCTACTACACAAAAGGAGAGAGACACCCCACACACAACCATAGAGCTGTATCTAGAGATACCAACTCTCCTTCTGGAAGGATATGAAAAAAAATATTTTCTCCCTTTTACTGCTCTCTTATAAGAAATAAACATGAAGTCAAGTTAATGTAAGATCTTTCACTTAAAATCCTACCTACTGTTCTTTCTCTCTTCAGAAAAATAACCCAAGCCAAAATAAACAGATTAAAGTTTCTGATTTTGAACTAACCATCTATGTGGAAAGGCTAAAGCATCTCAAATCCCTATATTTTAGTCATGGGATGATTCCCAGAAGAAGAAACAGAGACCAGAAAACTGAGTCATCTATTAACAGTATCTTCCCTGTCAAACCCTCCTCTGTGAGACATGCCAAAGTTGGGAAAAGAATGTGGGGGCAGAGAAAAAAGCTCAGAAAACTGAATCTCTAATGTAACCAGATTTGCTCTCACTTTCGTCCTGACATAACCCAAATCATCAGTTCTCAGAAGTACAGACTAACTAAAACTCAAAAGGTGCAAAGAAGTATTTTTAAACCCTCTTTTTCCTTCATTTCCTTTAACATCACCAAGTCTATCAGGTCATTCAGTTCAGAGGCTTTTTCAATAGCAGTATATTCTTAAAGGGGAAAACCTGGACCTAACACTAGCAATATTAAGAAATGCAAGTATCCAAAATCTGCATCCTTGAATCTGCAATAAATTAAAGGAGCAGTATTAGACTTTGCAATTTCTTTCTATTTATTAAAAAAACAGCATACATGGCATGAAGATGCCCAACACTGTCCTTTTACATCTAAGAACTTGGAAATACTAATTTTAAATCAAGAGGTAACTACCAGCAAAGTCATATTGGATAAAACAAAAAATGCTTTTAATCCTTTAAATTCTATTTGCAGCAATGGAATAAAAATTCACTAAGCAAAATGGGGCAATGTAAACTGTCTTCCATTGAGATGAAAATACTAATTAAAAGCAATGAATTATACAATTTACAACTGAAAGGGAAATCAGAAAAATATAGTAAGTAATGACATGGTAGCACATGCTTGGCAATTCAAAGGAGAGGCGTCTTCTGGGTGATTTGGATGGAGATTCTTTACATTAATTTAAGGGAAGTTATTTATTCTTAATGGAAAAATAACATTTTTAGTATAACTGGTCATTATTTTTACCTACCTGCTACTATCCTCTTTATACAGACCTACAGTCCCTGCCTCCCGCCCCAATGGCATAGGATACAATGGAGACACAATTGAGAATTATTAAAAATACCACAATTGACATGACCACTGCCCTTCCACCCCACTACACAGTCACAGCTCCCAGCTTGGAGTCATGTTTCATGAGGACCATTCTGGATCAAAATCAGTGAAGATCCCTGACAAAACTGCTGTGATTATCAGATTACCTATTTTTTTTACAGACATTATCTTTCACTATCAGATGCAGGAGTAGAGATTTTCAAATTATTACATTCTCTTCTCCTGTAATCCTCTGTATTAAGCAGGTTTGTAGAATAGTGGATACATAAAATGCATAGCAGGATGTTATTTAGCACAATTAATGTCCACCCTACCAAGCACAATACAGTTACACAGCATTTCTAAGAGAGCAAACAGTTCATAAAAAATTGTCTAATAGATAAAGTGACTGAAAAGCACATTAACTCCAAAGCTGGATAACTAATTAGCATGTTAGGCAGTGAACTAGTAGGCAGTCCTTCCATTTCTTTTCCTGGAAGTGAACTGTATTTACAAACACAAAAAGTACAGCAAGTAAATACTATCAGCCCCATGTGCTTTCGAGGCATTTTCTAGAGGCACCAGATTAATACTGCTTTCACTGTAATACTCAACAAGTTACACCTGCCTTATTTATCATATATTTCAGCAGGTAAATTGGTGATGTGCAAAGAAAAAACTGTTCCACTTGAAAAAACAAAACATGTAGCAAGCTTTAAACATGCAGTGAATGATGAATTGTCTATCACAGCAAGCAAATGACTGAAGCAAAGTGAAACTAAAACTTCTTAAGACATAATAAATGCAATTTCAGAAAGACAATATGAATTGCATACAGTTGGTATAACAATAAGCCAATACAACACAGTTTTGCTGCAGCTCCTTTGTACTCTCAAATTTCATTTCTTGTTGAAGGATGTGCTTTAATGTTGAAATACTGCATATTAAAATTTTAGGTTCCATTATTGCAAAAAATGCTTGTAAACATGTTCATATACTTCTAAAGAGCAATACTATATATGCAAAAAAGACACGATTTCATAGATTGAAATGGACACATTTAATAAAAGGACTTTTACTCTCCTGGTCCTAATCTATCATGTGAGAAACATAAGCTGTCATTAATTTACTTTGGTCATAATTAATCACTATAGAAATCTATTTTCTTTGTTCTTATCATCACCCTTTCTTAGAAAGCCCAACTGGTAACTTCATTTCAAAGTGATCCCAGCAACCTTGTTTCACTCTTTGAAAAGAAATGCAGATTATTCGGGAAAAGTCTTGCACATCACACAAACTGTTAATATGCATATACAAATAAAAATGTTCCAACTGTCATCCCAAATAACTACACAGAGCTAGCTAGCACTAAAATAAATATATAGAAAAAACACAGCCTACTGGAAAACAAAATAATGAAGGCTAACACTGCAAAATAAGCCACCCTTTTCCAGATACTTCAGAGGTATTAGGACCTCTCTGCTGCTGATATTTCACAGCAATGCTTTTTTTCAGAACAAGTATGACTTCAAAGCAGCAGGGATATGAAATCATGAAAGGATGCAATACATAATATAAAGGAATGATCATGTCCCCTGCTCATGAGGTTAAATAAATGAACATAATTAGAGAAAAACCAAAATGAAGTCTGCAAGTATATCAAAATGAGGCCAAACAGATAAGAAGACTTAAGACATACTCTTAGAAATTTTAAGCACTTGAATCACAAAAGGAGTAATGGATGGGAATGATTAATTATTACTTTGTTTGTTTTTCATTGCCAGACCCAAAAATAAAAACAATATGTGTGAGCAGAACACAGAAAAAGAAAAGTAGCTTTGGACAAAAAGAAAAAGAAAAACAAAAAACCAAAACAAACCAAAAATCTGAGCTCAAGCTCCCTAGTGTTACCAATGAAACACAGACTATATGTTACAAGTGTTAGTTAACATACTAGGCAGAGGAAGGCCACGTCCTTGATGTTCTTCATGCGCTGTAGCATACCTCAAATTTAGGTTAAAATGTTGCATGTTACCAAAAAACTATTTCTAGCTAATGCTTTTACAACTCAGTGTTACTAAATCCAATTGCGGAGTTATAGTTAAATCTTAATGGTATTGCAGTACACTATATCCTAGGAAGATCACATGAAATGTAAAGAGCAAAGCTACTCATAAATTAAATAAGTTTCAACTGCTTAAGATTCCACCTGTTTAAAATACCTGCAATTTGAGTACACAGACTTAAAACAAGTGGAAATTAATTTTGAAGAATTGCCATTAACACTGACTGACATTCAAACTATTGAGCTAAACTAAATGTTTCAAACAACAAATGCCAGGTGACATTGACCATAAACTGAATTTCAAACATACAATTTCCTTCTCCTTTTTCTGTTCTTTGTTAACATTCATGTTCGGGGACTGCAGTTACCAGGATATCTTAGAGCAAAATCCAAACATTCAGATTATACTGACAGCAAATGTACATCTGAAGTTGAGTACATGCTGACAGTCCTTCTCATTCTATGTTCAACATACTTAAGGCTGGATGATCAACTTCAGAATTTCTACATCATCTTTACAAATTGCACTGATAATTTCATTCTCTCTATACAGAACTATTTCAGTTGGTTTTGGTGGTGGGATTTTTAATGTTTCATTAAGTTTATTTTGGAACTTCTCTTTGCAAGCAGGTAAAATCACTTTTATCAGGAAATACTAAATGGTGAAGCAAAAGAGTTCACATTTTACATTTCACATATTTTAGATTATCAGGGACAAAATTCTTCCAACAAAGAAGTTATTTGTATAATATCATCAGATCTTGTTATCTGTGTGTTCATATTTTATTGACAATAATTTAGCAGGGTTTTTGGCTAATATTCATGCAAGTTCATACTCCCTTACTTGTTAACAATGAATCAAAGAAAAGTTAAATTCTAAAATGCAGGAAGAGAAATAAAATAAAAAATATGATGTCAATGAAAAGCTAGTAAAATACACTATAGCCAATAAAAAGATGAGGGAACTACAAGAAACTAGCACAAAAAGTAGGCTACAAGGACTAGTATGGGTATTTTTACACATAATTTTTGAGTCTGGCCTACATAATTTATTGCCTTTGACATCATTTTGCTTTCCCTTTTTGTTAAAAGTACATTTTTTTCTAAAAGTCAGCAATACCTTTGTCTACCTGTCCTGTCTGGGAGACTGAAAGATAAAGGTCTGTAAGAGAGAAGAATGGAAAGAGCCAGAAAAGATCAGGAGGTTCAGAAAAAAATGAGGCCCAACTTAAAAGTCTAAATCACACGCAGTTGAACACTCCAAATAGAGAAGAGGTAGCCCAGGTTTACCTATAATACTTCCAGAAGCTCTGAATAAAACCCCCATGACCCCTCTCCCAAAGAATTCCCTCCCTTTATCACCATAATTCTTTGGTTTTAGGATTGACCAGAAACCCACAGAATAACACTAAACTGAAAGGCAGGGAAATAAGGCATACAAGACAACATTGCTCAGGGTACAAATAGTTTCCTTTGCAGCCCATCCAAACAATATTAGCTGAATCACAAATCAAAGCTAGGGACTCCCTTATACTGGTTTAATTAATCTCTGTTGAAAATATGAACAAATTCCTTGAGCTGATAACTTTGCTCAAATATATGTGAACTTAATAAATACATTCAGTCTTTTTCACTAAATTCTAACAGAAAGCCTGTTTAGAAACCTAGTGCAAAGCTGAACAAATACCTGATACTAAATAGCTACATTTTTGTATATTACTGAAAGCCAGATAGGCAAAATACAAACTGAAGTATTTCTGAAAATATAACCCAGTTACAGCTTTATTTGCTTCATTGTTTCAGCTATAAAAGAAAAGGAAATTTAACCTTAAGATAGTTGCTTTGTAAATGCAAGAGGTATGATAGTGGTCTAAAAGCCAAAGGGACTAAAGCTTTAAAACACAACAGTGTTGTGGGCACAGGTGGCACTCCTATAAACTAGGGACTACATCAATAATAATTTCTATTTTTTTTTTTTAAATTAAAGGAAACTAAGAAGATCCAATAGTTTTGATTTCTCAGTGACCAGAATTCAAAATTTATTAAGCTATTACTTATTTTGATTTACATGGATTTGCTTGTGTCTTGAAAATATGTGTTCAGGAAAGACATACTGAAAGATTTACAATCTTTATCAAAGAAGACAAAAGAAAAAGAAATAGCAATCAGGAAATCTCTGTGGATATACATGAAACGAATTATTAATCATGTAAGGAAATAACTACCAGGTATTGTGATGCATCTCAGCATTACAGTAACTGTTAAATTTGAAAACAGTCACTGAACTAAGGAAAAAGAAAGTGTTTATGGTGAGCAGACTGTGAAATGTTCTGCTTCATCCCAGTCACCAAGTGTTTTAATTTATCACTGCTACTTCTTTATCTTCTATAATTCACTGCTGAATGTAAAGGAACAAGTTTCTATTTGCTTTGCATATACTTCAAGTTCTATGTGTTTTTTTCAGATCATCTACCATCTACTTTTATACTAAAAGCTCTTAACAGAAAGAATGACTTACTGATGAACAATGGAAGACAGCGAGTATTGCTGCTGGGTGCACTGAATTGATGTGTTTCAGAAGACTAGTCAGAGATTAGTCCAAAGTTGATTTGGTAACAGAATTTACATAATTAAATGCTTTCAGATTAAGCCAATACATACACAATACATGGTAGAACACAGCTGCTCAGGAAGTTCACTTTTTGGGAACACGGCTGCTTTTCTATCAAATAAGGAAAAATGTATGTATACAGAAGTTATTCAAACATAGTAAAAATTTATGAGAATAACTCCAAATATTCATCTCTGTGATCAGTGCTTCATTCTGAGTGTGAGAAAAACATTAAAATTAACACTTTGGACATCTTCAAAGTCTGCACAGAATCCTTTCAGATGTATATTGCTATGTACTGTGTAATATCATACCTAGCTTTTTCTTGTTTTTCACATATTGTTGTCCTATTCTTAGATATTGTTTGGGAGTTGTGCAAAACAATTAAATGTATTTAAATAATGGAGGTGGCACAGCTTGAGACTGCAGAATCAGAAGAATAGTACACGCTGTACCACAAAAAAAAAAAACCCTGAAAAATTAATTTCTCTCTTTATTGCACTTCAGTTAGAATGAAGAAGTTCTCTAGGTCCTCTCCTAAAATGCCGTTTAGCTCATATTTATGCCACCTGGAAGATTTCAGTCTACTCAGCTGACCTCACCTTAAGAAAGTCTCCAATTCAAGCAAAGGCTTGTTCAGAAACTTGGATACTACTGTTTGATGTACTCTGTGGAATTACTCTCATCATTTAGAATCCAGCACAGACTTAGCTAACATTTATTAGCAGCGTTTTGGCTTACAAGGCACATATGGTGACATTAAAGGGACAGTAATATTCTGTATCAAATATAAAGTAGCTCTAAGATCCTTTCTTGATCTAAATGTCTTTACTAAACACAAATTCAATAACCGTTGAATTGAAAAAGGATTCCCACAACTCATGTGTGATCCCTCACTCAGCCTGTTATGGGCAAATACACAATATCATTTTCTCACTCACTAAAGACCAAAGGCTCAGATTATCAAAATTTCTTAATTCATATTTACTTTGAAATGTTTAAAACTGGGCTTTAAATTCTATCTAGTTCATTTCAGTCCAATTTATTTTCTTGTATTGCAGTATTACTGCTGCTATTTATTTCAGGTGCTTATAAGCATACTATCAGATAGAAGTATGTAGTCTTTGAAGACACACTTTGTTTCTTTATCTAATTTTATCTAACTGATGAAGTCACTAGCCCAGCATAACCAGTAGGCTGGAAATAAAAGGTTTTCTACAAGAGAAACTTAGAGAACTACAGAAGTATCTTAATAGCAATGGTGCACAATGCTATTAGATACAAAATGCAAAATCTCATCAGCAGCGACTAAGCAGTTATTACTTATGATGAGAGGTACAACACCCTCAGATACACTGCAAATTTTTGGCACTATAAGCAGGCAGCTTACACTATTTATTTTGCTATATCGGACTAAGAGTGTTATATAGCATGCATTTACTACAACCCTTTTTTCAGTTTAGAAACTACACACTGCATCACTCTTACCTCAGATTTCTCCAGTTTATTTTGAGCATCAATCTGAGTGACAATTTCATTCATATTGGTCTCCAAAACCATTCCACCCATGACCATTTCAGCCAATATATTATGGACCTAAAAGAGACCAAAAGAGAATTCAAAAATGCAAAATATCCTCCATACAATCTGGAAAGATAGTCTAGGTACCTCAATACAGGGAAACATGTATGCTGTAAGTCAGTTAATGTTAGCATTTAATCTAAAGCCAGTTGGGAACAAAGCTCATAATTTCATGTTTCTCTCTCCGGTACCTTCTTTGCTCACAGCTCTGTTACAAACTCATCTGCTCTACCACTCATCAATACTAAGCAACTTCCACATTCCTCTTTCTTTGTTCCCATTTTCCATCCAATTTTTAAAGTTCGAAGTAGCATCAACAGCAGTAACACCTCTAGGAAACAGGTCCTGCAAGACTAAACAAATTGCTCACAAGTAGATGTCTAAACGCTACTTTGGACTACAACTGAGAAGAAAGAGATTCTGATGCTCACCCAGCACAGATCCCAAGATTTGGCTCAGAAGTAAAATTGACATTTGTGTGATACCTGATAAATATGGAGTCTTCAGCATCTACAGCTAAGACCGACAGCTAGGACTCAAACTGCAGGAGCACATAAACCAGCTGAGGACATCACTGAAATGGGTATGTTTAAATATCCCTCTTCCCTGAAGCCCTGACTTGAGGATGTCTCTTCCCTTGAAAGCCCTGGTTCATGAACCACTGCTTCAGAGTCTGCATTCAAAGCGTATTAAAGACTTGTTTTGGTTTTCTTTTCTTTTTTAAAAGGCATTCGTCTGCACACTTACTAGTAAAAGTCCAGAGTTACTATGCAATGTATAATATTTTAATCCCATATTACTATTTAAATCTGAAGACAAGGAGCATTTTTCTGCTTTTCAGAAATAAACATGTGGAATCTGGTATCTCAAAATGTAATTCTAACTACTAGTTTGGACATTGTCCCAGTTTCCCTGTGGATCAAGGATAGAAGTAAATCTCAAATAACCCAGAGGTAGTACATCAAAATCCAACAGAGTTCTTGGTTTTGTGCCATACCTCAAAAACAAAGTTGAATTTGTTTCCCTGATAAATTTTAAGTGCATTTCTGTACAAATATTAAATTAATGAATCTAGAAAGGCTGAAAACAGCTCTTCTTCAGGCCCCTTTGGGCTCTTCCAAAACCTTTCTTTCTATATACTTCTTACTCCTTTGCCTCTCTAGAATATTGAACTTCTTCCTTTAGCTATACCTTGGGTCATGCTTCTTACCTTTCTCTGAATATTTTTGTACTTTCAGGATGCAATAATGAAGTCCAACACACAGTATTTAAAAATGTTCAAAGTACAGATGGCTTTAAAGAAACTTGACTATTCTGTGTTGCCCCACTTTTCCTCTAAAGGGCATGGTTTTCTTAATAACAGCATATCATTAACTTTAATTGGTAATCTGCATATGAAAGGAAATCACTGCTTTGACTAAGTAAGTTATGCAACTATTGTAATCCATTGATTCCCTCCTCTTAAATATATATTTGCTTGTATGCAAGCAGCAGCAAGACAAAAATAAACAGTAACTGTTTTTCTTTTCAAATTGCAAATTCACTGCAAATATATATATTAAAAGTACAAATACACATTACTGTCTCTATCTTTTCTTATTTAAAAAAATCACTGATTATTTTCCTAATGAAACAACAACAAAAGCATCTTAAATAAAAACACATTAAGTAGCAATGAAGTGCAAAAGACACGCCAATAGTGTATTCAAAATAGTACTTAAGTGAAGGACTGAAGGCACAACAAATGGACATCTTATATTCCAAAAGGGATCTGACTGCTGAGAACACCAACTTTTTAAAAAACCTGAAACTGCTGTTTTGCAGTAACAATTCTGAAGTGTTTTTACAAAAATCAAGAGTGTTTCCTATTTATGTTTGATGCACTCTCTAAAACCATGAAGAAGAATGTCTCAAGGAAGGAATGTATCAAGGAAAAATTCTCTCAAGAAAATTTGTCAAACACATTTTCTTGTCTTCAAGAAATTTGATTCTGGATAGTTCACTGTTCTGGTTAGATAATAAACTCTTGCAAGAGATCATGATACTCCCAGAGCTATTCCAATAGGTGCCAAAAACTCATGAAAAAACACAAAAGTATTCCCTTACATCCCTAGCTGAATGCATTCTATTATTTTAGTTGTATAATAGCTTTCAGTGATGCCTTTTCCATCAGAAAGCATTAGACTCTTGGATTCAGTGTGGGAACCAGTGCAAGACTAAAACAAACCTGCACCTCCTCCTCACAAGACATGTAAAAATGTCCTGCTCCAGCTACATCAAGTTTTTTGTCTGCTTGTAGTACAGATGATCTTTTAAAGGAGAAGTTAAATTCTCTCCTGTACAAACTACACTCCAATGACACCCCAAGTCCTCATCTGCTACAGCATATTAGGAACACTCATTCCCATCTATATTCTACTCTCCAAAGGAATTTATCATACTGTATCAATATTCTTGAATAAGCATCTGTCTTGGCTCCAGGTTACTATAGTCACTGCTGAGTCCTGCATGATTATAAATACCTGATGAACATAAATATTTCCTTACAGAAATACCACATAAAATGTTACTAAGGAGGCAACAGCTGTTGAGATTACATAGGTTAACTATTCTACATTTCACATCATCTTTTTACAAGAAAAAAATGTTTAGGCAGCTCTCACAAAAGAATTGCAAGAAAGCAACCTCCCACAGCTCCACCAAGAAGTGAAGACACAAAACAGCTCTCATTCAAATAACTTAGCCAATCCTCACTTTTCTCAATACCAGACCAGACAAAATACAAATATTTCAAAGGTTTCACTCCAAACAGCACACACAAATAAGCACCCAATATAACTGTCAAGATCAAACAGGAGCAGTTGTTGTTTTTCCCTTTTGCACACTTGCAATATATTAACAAGCCAGGCCACAAATATCTGGCAAGAGAAAGTTCATACATTAACTGTGAAGGCTCAGTGCATTATGCTTCTTGACAAGGTTACCTTATCAGCAGTTTAAAGACAATTTAGCAGTCTAAATTCTCACAGATGCATCTTCCTATTTTGTACTCAGACCTACAATAATACTGATTGAACTTAAACTGGAGGGGGAAAAAAAAAAGGAAGAATGGAGAGGACATCAAATTAGTCACAGCTGCACAACTAATACTACTGTACAGCTGGTGGCAGCCTTGCATTACTACAGAAGTTCATGTCTTTATATTGAATTATTTTGTTCATTTACACTCAAGTTAAAAATCACTGTACTGGTTAATGTCACATTCCAAGTTTTTTAACTCAAGGTTTCACTGACTTCTGTTGTGAAAATGGATTTTTACTAAACTATCTAATTAGTATTTACAGTTCCCATTCTCCTCAGAGTTTAAATATTCTAGTCATTTAATAATTTAATGGGATTCTCAGCAGATTTTTAGATTTTTAGTAGAACAAATGAAACAGTTAACTTCTAATGTCCATTTGATATGTAATTTTAAAGGAGGAATATAATCTCGTATCCAATTAAAGTAAAATAGTCTTTGAGAAATTCAACATTTTGAAGCACTTAAGTTCTCCACATATTATTAGAAATATTTTGTCTGTCAAGTTATGTTAAGCAATACTCTTTAATGAAACATGCTACAGAGCAACAGCTTGGAGTACGTATCAGCCAAAGCATTCTTCAGCTAAAGATCAAGCTCCTTCGCACAAAACGACTGCAGTACTTTCGTTCTTTAAGCTCAGAAGCCAATGTATAAACTATTCATAAACTCTTCTGTACTTTAATCTGCTGATTTGGAAACATCCTACATGTTTCACTCATGGAAATTACTAGAAAACCTAATGACTTTTCACGACCCAAGTACTGGTTATACACTCACTCTAGGTAATCTGCATCTCACTCTCTGGTCAAGGTGCAAGTGTTTCTTCCAAAAGAACTTTCTGATTTTGAAACAAACTGAGTCAATCTGAAATAGTTCTTTCAGATACCTGTCTTGGTATTATTTTCAGTCGACTTTTTCTATCTTACTTTTCTTTGGCATCTTTTGCTGCTGATGCAGCAAGATGTTCATAGATGGGGAAAGGTGACTGCGCAGAAAGCAATAGTAGGCACAAAATGCAACTGAAGGAATAAATTCTGTATGTTAAATTCCCAGCATTTTATGTATCGCATCAAAAAACATCAAAGTCCTTTTAAATTAAAGGTGATGTTTATCTAAACTAGATTAATAAGTAAAACACTTGTTTCTTATAGATGGGAATATTCAAACAAGATTATTTCTAAATGCTTGAAAAAAGACAAAGCCTATTTGAGATTTTAAATATAAAGATCTACACAGCATTTAAATTACATGATTATAGCATATGAAAGGCAACTTCCAATCCTAACTGGAAAACAATTAACAGCTTCAGTTCTGAGTTATATAAACCTAACCATGAACAAAATTGAACACATTATTTCTTGAAGCAGTTCCTACTCTAAGAATATTTAGATGTCTTAGGTTTTACAATTTTATGTACAGTATTACTATGGAAATCTCCTGTACTATTTCATTGTTCCTCAGAAAGGCATGCTCCCTAACAGCTTTCAAGTAAAAGAAGAAATATTTTAGGAGAAACAATCTAGATTTCACTGATATCACGGATATAACAGAATCATGGAATCAGTAAGGTTGGAAAACACCTCCAAGATCCTCAAGTCCAACCTTTGACCAAACACCATCATGTCAATTAAGTGACATCACTAAGCCTCCAGTTGTTACTTGAACACTTCTGGTTATGATGCCTCCACCACTCCCCAGGCAGCCCGTTTCAATGCCTGACAACTCTTTCAAGGAAGAAATTCTTCCTGGTATCCAGCTTGAGGCCGTTTCCTCTTGACTGACTGTTTATTTGGGAGAAGCGACCAACCGCCATCCTGTTACAATGTCCTTTCAAGTGGTTGCAGAGGACAGTGCTGCTCCCACTGAGCCTCCTCTCTCCAGCCTGAACACTCCCCAGCTCTCTCAGCCACACCTCACAAGACTTACTCTCTAGACCCTTTATCACTTTGTTACCCTTCTCTGGAAAGTAAGACAGAGCTTAATACCAAGTATCAGCTGAACCAAACATTCACAAAAATATGGACGTCATCACATCCATGAAGGATGTCATCACAGTACCTTGTCTACATGGAAGATTAAATCCAGCTCACAGACATTTTCAAAACATTTGTCAAGTGTTTCCACAAATACCTGCAAAAAGGGAAAAAAAGCACCAAAGGTCAATCTTTAACAAAAACTCTACAGTTCCATTAGGTGTGAGCCTTGAGAAAAACAAATACAGAAATTAAACACTGGTCAGATCTTAAGGCATTAAAGGCATCTACAGAAATTATGAGGTTAACATTATGTCAAAATATGTTATCTATGTAGAGGGCAAAACTGTATGCACAAGCCAATTTAGGTTAAAACTGCTTAAAGGCACACTGTTTTAAAAAACAGATACATCTTGAAAAACCAGTAACATAACCTATACTATAATTTTCTCAGTTGTAATTCAAAGTACTCTTTCCCATTTCATTAGAACTCAATCATGAATAAAAAAAAAATTCAGTTTTTCCCATCACTATTTTTAATAATTACTACATTGTAGACATCTCCTAGTTATCCAGACTGCTAACTCTGCTGTCAGAAGCATCCTTCCAGCAGCAGTACAGCAGCTTTCACCTGACTTAGACACACTGAATAGAGGATGAAAAGGGCATCTGTCTTAAATGTTACACCTCCTGATCCTGTCAGGCATATCACCATACAAAGTTAGAAAAGCCTAGCTCTTTATAAACAGGCAAAGAAGTCCTTTATGAATCCAGAATATAAAAGCATACAGTAGAAAAATCCAAGCAGTGCTGACCTCCAGCCACTGATGCTCCCTGCCAGACACAGCCTGTACATCACCTTGCTCTAGGTGTTTCTGAAACAGATTCTTTGGCATTTATACTTGTAGTTTGGTACACCAAGAGCACCCAATCCAGAATTAGTCCAGATTATGAAATGATGATTGTACTTGCAGTCCTGAAGTTCCTGAATGCCAATCACCATGTGCTTGTGGTGAGTGCTGTCAAAGACTCCAATCTTAGACAGCTGTATGCACAGTTCCTTCTGTCCAATGGATAACTCCTATGGACACAGGTTATGTCAAGACCTCTCTAAGTTAAATGTAAGATTGAGCTTAGGGTCTTCAAAGTTAAAAAGAATTTATGTAAAAATTTATTGATCTTTTATTAATGGCAAGAAAATAAATTGCAGCTTCTTGGAAATTTTAATCAGGTTTATATGTTTCAAGGCCATTTTGTCACAATATCTATTAAATATTATTTATTAAGATATCACTGTATGCAATTTTTTATTCAATTCTAAACTCAAACATCCTAAAGAAGCAATATGGGAGACAAAAAACTCATTTTGATTCTCTGTTCCACATGATTTATGAACCCCATCTTAGTATTTGAGAGGCACCAGATTTCAAACTGCCTAGGCCCAGAAAAATAGGAATGAGAAACCATGTCCTGACACAGATCACAGAATTGTTTAGGTTGGAAACCTAAAGATGGATGAGTCGAACAGGTAAGCTAGCACTGCCAAATCCAGCTCTAACCTATGTCCCTGAGTGCCACATCTAGATGTTTTTAAAACCCTAGGCATGGTGACTCCACCACTTACATGGGCAGCCCATTCCAATGTCTGACAACCCTTTCAGTGAAACTTTTTCTAACAGCCAGTCTAAACCTCCCTTAGCACAAATTAAGGCTCTTTCCTCTTGTCCTATTTCTTCTTTCTTGGGAGAAGAGATTGAAGCATTTCTATAAGCCCCTTTCACATAGCTGTAGAGAAAGATTAGGAACCCGCAGTCCTTTTCTCCAGGTTAACATACGCAGCTCTCCCAGCCACTCCTTGTAAGACTTGTGCCCCTTCACTGGCTCCACTGGCTTTCTCTGGGCTTGCTCCAGCCCCTCAATGTCTTTCTAGTACTGAGGAGCCCAAACTTGGACACAGTATTTGAGGCATGGCCTCACCAGTGCCCAGTACAGAGGGACAGTCACCGGCCTCACTATTGCTGATCTAAGCCAAGATGCCATTGGCCTTCCTGGCTGCCTGAGGATAGCTGGCTCATGTTCAGACACTGTCAACCAGCACCACCAGGTCCTTTTCCACTGGGCAGCTTTCCAGCCACTCTGCCCCAGCCTGTAGCACTGAGGGATTTTTGTGACCCAAGGGCATTTGTCTCTGTCGAACGTCATACAATTTGACCTTGGCCCATCACTCCAGCCTGTCTGATTCCCTCCAGCAGATCAACACTTCTAACCAGCACAAACTCATCTGCAAACTGGATGAAGGAACACTTGAACCCCTCGTCTAGATCACTGATAAAGATATTAAAGAGACCTGGCCCCAATACTGAGCCCTGAGGAACGCCACTGCTGACCAGATGCCACCTGCATGTAACCCCAGTCACCTCCACTCTTTGTGGATTAAAGTCCTGCTTCTACAGACATTTATTTATATCTACAGACCCAGTGAAACAGATACGCATGACATTAGCCATCTCCAACAGTAGCCATTACCAACAAAGATTACTTTTACATCTTAATCGCTGGCCTTCAGATCCTGCTCACACTGTAAAAGAGAGGGCAACCACATCTTGCCTTCACTATTACTACTATTACTGAAGTCTTTAAAATGTTGAAGTCAAACTACAAATTAACTGATGATCCATGAATTTAGAATAAGCACTATTCTTTAATAACAAAATACAAATCTGTCACTTAAACTAGGAACATAGAGCTTATTCAGAGGCAGACTCAAGACAATAAGGTTTGGTGACAAGTTAACTAAGAAAATGAATATTCTCCTGTTAAATTATACTGAAGCTAAGCAAAGCAGGGATCTTTTCTTCAACCAGTTGTTAATTCATTATGATAATAACAGTTTTCTATAAAGAAGAGATGTGAGCAAACAAAAAAACTTGTATGTTAAGCAGAAAAAACTACACATTTGCAGCCATGTGCAGCAAAACAAATCACCAAAGATATTCTCTTACTTTCCTTGCACCTTAGGAGAATGCAGTTACAAGGACAGTGCTGTTTGATATTAGCTGCAAGAAGAAGATTGGAAACAGTGTAAATGCAACCTTTGTCTAATGGTTTTAGTTACAAGAGCGAAGAGTTTGACACTATTCCTCATATAAGTCACCAACTTCACACATGATTCACACACTCCGACATCTGTCTAGTTCCTTGGAAAACAAAGGAACCCATTAAAAACAAAGGCAACTCAAGAATCCTAAAAACATCCCCCCAGATGCATATATTGAGCAGCAGCACACATGCTCACACAACAACAACGCAAAAGTTTAATTTTTGTGACATTCTTCCAGGTAGATTCTATAGCAACATTTGATTCACTGCTGGAGTGGTTACTTTTAAACTTCTCTCTACCACACAGCAACCCCCCTTACACTAAATAAACTCACAAATCTGCTTACAATGCATGACCAGTAATGTGCAATAAACATTTTTTAATCTAAGGGAAATCAGCTGGCCTTGACTATTCCTTCACAGAGATTTTTAACTGACTACAGATCTCCCATAGAAACTTCGGAAATTTCCCACATCTTCCATTCATGATGGTGAGCTCACTTACAATAATGCCAGAAATGACAAGGTCTACATCTATTATAAATGGTCATTTAAAACACTGGTCTGAAAGGTAAACTAGATTTTTTACACTAACATTTCTTGACCTCTTTTAAGATGCCTTCAATAACTAAAATGGTAAATAAAATCAGAGTCACTTCCATCAGAATTTTAATTTAATCATGAACTGCCCACTGTGGCAAGCAGTTCAGATGCTGCAGACCTGTAGATCAATAACCAGAAGAGAAAACACATCAATTGTTTTGGGACACACACACCCTTCACATACATCAGTTCAGATGCATTTTGCGATGTTACTGGAAGAGTAAACATAAATAAATTAGTGAAATAGCAGGAAAATAAGGGTGCATGCACAATTAATTACTAGCTCCCCCTTGTGCTTCATTTTTGAAATTACTATCTTTTACAGTAAAAAGAAAAAAACATGCACAACTCCATGTATATAAACAGAAAATGTGAAAAGAAAAAAAAAGGAAAACCCCTATCCTTTCTTTTGTAAGAAATATGCTTTAATAAAGACAGATGCACACTGGTAGCATAAATTATATGAAACAAAATACTAAATTTTTATTGAATATTTGCAAGCCAGGAGCCCCTTCTACTCAGCCATATGTCAAAACATACAACCATTACAATGAAGGGCTTATTTTTAAAACAAACAAATAAAACAAAAAAGGAATATATCATACATTTGGAGGAAGATAACAAGGGCAGCAGAAAACTCAGAACATCTAACCAATTAAATGTATCTGAGCATGGATAATGTCAAATACTAACAAAAGCAAGTACAAAAGATGAACTAAAAACAAGAGTAATTTATACCAAGATTATCCCCTTCTTCCTTAGCTTACCAAACAGCAATGGTAAAACTGAGGACAGAAGTAATTCAATCTGCCCATGAAGAGCTCTTATCCCCGTCACATGCCTCTCTGTTTTCCATTTCATCAGCACAAAAGCATCTCTGGTCAGGATACTTTATTGTTAAGAACTGAGGAGAACGTGTTACATAAGCTGCACTGCTTCCCACGTGCATCTCACTGAACACCATTACACTGAAAGGCTCTATTGAATTTCCCATAGAAGACTGACCTCACAAACTTCACTGCTTGCTGACTCATGTTTTTGAAGTACAGCAACGGGCCAAGACACTCACAAATTCTTAGAGCTGACACAGGGCTCTTAGGTCCATAGGATAGTTAAAGTACCACTGAAAACACACATTTCTTCTTTATGGCAGTCTGCAGCTAGTTGCGTTTTCCCACGTATTTTCCTTCCATCCACTAAAACCTTCCACCTTATGCTTCACAGGCTAACACGAAGATGCTAAAACAGCATGACAAGAATTTTTTGTATCCAGAAGACTGTAAAACCTAAGCACTGCAGATGCTGATCAATCTCCTAATCCAAGTAAGCAAATATAATAAAAAGAAACTGGTGTTTACATTTAGAAAAAAAAGGGAAGAAAATGGTCAAAAATTAATAATCTGAATTTGTCTTAGGTGTTCAAACAAAGAAACCCAAGCTGAAGATGGTGTCAAACCCCAGGCAGGGTCTAGGATTTGTAATACATATAGCATATTCATTAAGCCTGAGTCAAGACTAACCTGTGAAACAGCTCTGGATCTCATGGGGAGATAAGTAGCATTCATGAAAGTATCCTAAGGATCACAACAAAAACTTTCTGCTGGAAAGAACTGCAGAATGCCATATATAATCTAATCTCCTACATATTTATTCAGTTTGCACGACAAAAATCTCCAAGTTGCTATACTGAGTTCTAGGTTAATTTCACCAGTTTACTTTCCATCATAAACTGGTCCCTTACATATCCACTTGCTTAGACAATTCATTGTATGTATGACTCCTAACAAAGTCCAGATGTCTTACTCCTACCTGTATTATCTCTGAACTACAATAAAAAAAGATGTACAAAAATGGTTCACCACTTTTCAGGAAAAAATAAAGCTTATTTTCTCAATTAAATATGCATGTGAATATATCGTTAGTCTACACTGCATGTGGGACTGACAAGTAATAAACTTTCTGAGAGCCCTCTTTCAGTAAAAGATCCATTTAATTCTGACTGCTACTGCTAAGAAGATTAAACAGATCCTTCTTCTAAGCCTGTCTAGAAATTTAAAATATTTAATTAATATCTATACTTTAAATATTTAATATTAAATATTAATTAATATTGAATATTGAATATTAATCTCTAATACTCTATATTATAATCAAATGGTTGAACTGCAATGATTAAGAAAAATTGGACTCCTCAACAGCTGTAGGTACTGTGGTGAGAATGTATGATTTATAAACAAAATCAGACAGGTCAGAAAACCAAAGTATTTCTACAGATGGAAATAGCATTTTTATTATTTCAGTTTCCTCTAAACAGTTATGTTGACATGTAATTAAATGTAAGGGCATTTTCGGAAAAAATGTGAAATACAAAGACTAGGAGATTAAAATCTATTGAAATATTTTTGGTACAAGAAGCAAAACATTTTAGAGAAACGCTTAAATTCTCTACTTCAAAAACTTTTGGGGGCTGTATAATTATGAGTAGTAGTAAGCTCAAGAAATGTGCTTCAACACCTGAAATTACTATTTAGGTTGCACTGTCTATGTGAATATACTTCTTTCCTCTGTTCATAAATATTTTGGCACTTCCAAGTAAGTAGACACACTATGCAACAGGCAACTAAGCAACCCTGTACAACAAACTGCTATGAACAAGTACAGCTACTGTGTACCTTGTTAATGCTGCACTGTTCAGATATTGCAGAATGTTCCATGACCAAAGATGATGTAAGAATCCAGAACAGAGTTTCCTTCCCTGCTACACACACAGGCACTCTTCTGGATCTACTGTCCAGAAGAGCAGCACTGGAACAACTGTTCTGAACAGCAGGAGGTGTCTGTGGGAAGCTATGCAGCTTCATGAAAGGTCTGCAGGGAATTGTAGGGCTTTAGAGACTCACAGTGCTTCTACAGTGAAATAACTGATACAGTCCCATGTCTCAGGACAGATTTCATTATGCAACAAATCAATTCTCTTGATGTGCAAGCTTTTGAAAGGCCTGACAGTAAGTCATACTTACTGTTTTATAAGTATGTATAAATATACATATATGAGATCCATTTTACAGAATGACATAAATCACTTCACGGTGTGAAACTATTTTCTGTTTGAAAATAATGATCATCAGTGAAATTGCTTATTTGCAAGTTTTAAGTTGAAAAAAATCACTGATTTAGTCAGAGGCCTCTTGACCTAGGAGTGTTCATCTTGCCAGACAAGATATTTGTTACTAGGTTGACAAGGACATATTTAGCAGTTTAAATACTGGTCACAGCACCAAGCCTGTCTGAGTTTAAGAAGCATTTGAAAAATGCTTTAAGGTACATGGCGTGATTCTTGGGGTGTCCTGGGCAAGGTCAGGAGCTGAATTCAATGGTCCTGATGGGTCTCTGTGTTGGAAGGAAATCATACCTGGAAGCCTTGCAGAAGACATTATATTTGAGGAGTCAGTGATCTTGAACAGGCCCTGTCTGCTCTGCTGGGCTGAGCAGCCTGGATCTTCTTAAGATAATCTATAACCTATGATATCCTTGGCAAAAATGAACTGTAGGAATGGATTGTACTGATTCTGACTAAGAGACGGTTGCATGTTTAGGGGTTAGTCATCCACATAACACAACCTAAATAGACACAGAGGTCTGTGCTGTGCTGCAGAAATTCCTCGGCTAAGGGATAAACTCAGCCAGTTCACTGCAACACAGGAGCCAGCAAGCAGCTCCTACATGGTACCAGTGAACATGCCACCTGCACGGCCTAGCCATGACCTCAAATTGCAGCAGGAAGTTCTGAAAATATTCTTTAGCAGAAGTTGTTTTCCTGTGAGGGAATTATATAATAGCTCAAAGAATCAAAAAAAGAAGAGCTTCTCTCCATAGGATCTGCTCTGCCCTGCACACTGTGGGAAAATCCACCTGGTCTCCATTGGGTGTTACATAAAAGTGGCCAGCACCTGAAGGGGTTTAAGATTTACCATCTACATTCATCTTCTTACTCTGCTCTATTAAGCAGTTATCAAACCATTTGTGCTGTTGAGCCTTTCTTACTGAGATAAAGTACCTAGGCTTAAGGATCTTCTCCCTCCTGACCAATCCCCACTCTACTCATCCCAATTTCCCTGGTGCAGAACACATACCTAGGGGAGCATTTGCCCTTCTTTTCTAAGGCATACCTGTCAAAAGATCATAACCCACAAGGAAAATTTAATCCAAAGATGTTTTGGACATATTTATGTATTATACATTTATAGTGAATATATGTATACACACATGCATGCGTGTGTGAGTCTGGGTATATATTAATATACATAAAAATATATATATATATACACATACAGAGCATTGCCTGTCGAAGTTCTCATAATCTACATTTGTACAGCCAATGTTTTAACTGTGCCATTATTACCTGCAGCCAAAAGAGGTCTCGAAAAGCTAAAACAAAAAATAGTTTTTGTTCAGGAGGCTCCAAATAGTTTCCTCACTTTCCTGTCAACTTGATAAATTACTATTTCAAAGACAGCCCAGAAAACTACAAACAATCTGAAAATAATACTCAGCATTTCTCAGTATGTTCACAGTATAAAATCAACCTTCCAAATACTTCCAAAAAAATGCAAGCAAAATATTTAATTTCTAAGATACTTCAAAGTTGAATTACAGTTCTTTAGAATAAAAATAAATAAAAAAACAAAAACAAAACCAAAAAAAAACACAAAGCAGCAAAAATAACTTACTTGTATGAGGTCTAAAATACCAAGCTCACTTTCTGAGGAATCCACACAGAAGACAAAATACAAGGTGGCATAGTGTCGGTAAATTAGTTTGTTATCGGATCCACCTATTAATCTAAAGAGGAAATAAAACATGGAAAACTTAGGTAGCATCTCAGGATAAGCTTAGCAAATCCTCAGTTATTCCAGTTAATAGGAGGCTTATTATTAACAGCTGGAGTTCTCCCAAATCCAACTATATTGCAACTTCTATTTTGTGATATAATTCCAATGGAAAATTAAGTAACAAGACAGACCAATTTACATTTACCACACAAGCACAAGTTATTGTTATCCATATGGGTAAAAATGACATCAACCTGCACAGCTTTTTATTAAAATCTATTCAAACAGATCACAAAAAAGCAGATATTAAATGTACTTCCATTCCACACTAGCAGGAAGGCACTGCACAGGGATTAATCTGCTTTACGGATTAACGGTGTATACCTATGAATCCTTCCCTCACCTTCTCAGAGGAGCATCAGGAGGAAAAAAAACTGTAACGAAGAATGGCATTTGGATTACATAAAAAGCCTTAAATTAGGTTTATGATCCATTTAATAACCAAGAACATGTAACAATCATGCTAACACTCATGATATCTTGAGAAATAGGACCATACTTCAAGCAATAGTTAATGATGCAATGTTACAGTCACAGAAGCAATTATATCTTTATGGACTCACTAATCATCATGGCACTGAATGAGAAGAGTCTAAAGAGGTAGGTTCTTCCACTCTTCTGCTATGGCCTTCCAAAAAACGGCACATAAAGCACAGGAGATCTACATCAGATCACTGACATCTGCTTTGAGTTATAAAACACCTGTTCCTACAGAAATAAAAGTATTTTTTAGGTTGAACCTACATGGACAAGACTATAGCAATTTTCCCTTAATTCTGGACCAGAACTGAATTTGGTGCACTATAACTCATCCCTTTAGTTTCTGTATTTATCACAGGGTAGGAATACACAATTAAAAAAAATAAGTAAATAAAAAAAATAAAAATCTTTTAAGGTCATTTCTGCTTAAGCATTGTGCTCTGCATTAATGCTTGGCAGAGAGCAGGAATGGGGGTAGGGAAGAGCCCTTTGTTTCTGAAGAGTAGGAATTGCATTTATCAGAAAACACTGTAACAAGCAAATAGGACAGTGGAAAGACATAGCAATTAAGGTTTCTTCTTTTGTGATCTATTTATCCAATTCTTTCAAATACTTCATACTTGAAGTACACATAGTTCTACACATAAACTGTTGAGGCCTTTGGATAAAACGCAAACTATAAAGGGAACCCTGTCCTGAAAAAAAAAATACTGAAAAAAATTCCACTGAGTAGTAGGATTGTGTTCTCTGTCTCAGTTTATTCTTGTTAAGCAGCTGTGATTTTTTAAAAAGCTCCAAATGTCTTCTGCCTTTCACTTACAGAATTGAAGCTAGAATGTTCCCAACCTGAGATCATCTCCAAGAACCTAATGATAGAATCACCAGTTCAGGAGTCAGAAAAGAATAATTTAAATTTAAAAAACAGTAATAAAAGGAATCCAGAATCATTTTGATGAGGAAATAAGACATCCTAGCTGATATGGTACAGCTAAGCATTTAATTGACTCTGCACACAGAAAATCTAGCTTTTAGCAGACCAACTTTCACTAACCAGAAATTCCCATAAATATAATATTTAACAGACTGTAACAATCTTTATGTCATAGACTGGAGATCATGAGCTTATTCCATCATTTCCGACCCCTTCTTCTAGAAAGTGGCTTTTTAACTTGATGGCTAATAAATTCTTCAAACACATCTCCATTTCAGAACTTCTTCAGCTAAAGCAATATGATTTTCAAAAACAATGAAGGTGCATCAAAAATATTACTTTGTGTATTACAGAGACACATAAGCCTCACTTTCCCCCTACACTGTTTTTCCTTTATTAATAAAATATTTTGGTCAAAACTGTAATAGCACTTTTAAAACCTATTTTTTTTCTTCCTAGTTCATACAACAAGTGCAAATCCTGATAAAAAGGCTGTCTGCTCAAATTTTAGGAATTCAAGCCAAATAACAGCTCCAAAGTATTTAATTTTCTACTACAGATTTTTCTACAGATTTTTTCTACTGATTTTCTAGAGATTTTTCTCAGTTGGTCACAGCATGGTGGTAAAAACACCAAGGCTGGGCTGTGGATTCCTGAATGGGCCATTCACTTCAGAGACCTTGTGGGTCCCTTCAGAATATTCTGTGATTCAGTGGGTACAGAAAATGCCAATGCCTCTTAAAATGTGACCAGAAATCTTTAGCTTGATTATAGCAAAACAACATCTGCCTGTTCCTTCCCCATCTTTGTATCTGAAACAATCATGGCACAAGATACGGCACTGTGGCCATTTCACATATCTTGTGCCACAAGAATGTAAAAAAAAATAAAAAATTATAGCCTAAGACATTTTGGTACATATAAGCTATGATTCATTAGTGAAGAATATGTACACCTGGTGCAGAATATCATTCCTTGTGTGTCAACAAATCTCAAATGACATGGCATTTACATAATAGCTGTGAAAAATTGTAGTATCAGAAGTACTAATACTTGAAAGTCAGTATTGGGTGTTTATTTCAAACTCGATACTTACAGTCCTCCTTCTAGAAAATTACAGACATTTTCATCACGTTTTGATACTAAATGGAAAGTTTCTCTGATAATTTGTTGCTGCGTGTCTTCACTCTGTGAAAGAAAATACACTTTGTTAAAAAGCATTGACAATGCACAGCACACAAGATTGTAAAACTCTAAGCATATCAGCACTCTCAAACTACCTACTTCTGAAGTCTCAAATCTACCAGTTAACATCTATCACTTGTATCATTTCAACACAAAAGGCCATCATTTACAAGTTGCAGAAGAAGGTATTACTGAGAAATGTGGAAAAGTGATCTTTTAAGGGAACTTCTGTAAAAAAAATTAACCTAAAAATAGTTTTTTTAAAGTAAACCAGAAGTGTTCTCAAGTAGCTTGATTTTTTTTTTATTGCCAATATAGCTTAAACAGCTAGAGGCATGCTTTGAAACTAGTTTTACCCATAAACAATGAGTAAAATGAAGTCCTCAAAGCTTAAAGGTATTAGGGAAGCTACAAATCCCACAATATGTAACACTTCCAAAACCAGCTTAAAATACAAGGGCACCATGAGCAGCAGGTTCTCCTAGGCTATAACCTTAACTCTTGGCAGATCAGAAACACCACTTCTGAGAATAAATTCTTCTGGCGCTTTAGAAACTTAATTTTTAAGTTAATTTTGAAATTATGGCCACACGTCTATATTCTGAAAGACAAAATGATGACATATATTTTAATTGCCATAAATTATTAATTTTCTACCTAACAGCAAAATATTATTAACTTAATTTTATGCAGTTTCCATTCTCATATATATCAGCTAAAAGTCAGACCCATTTTATAAGCATTAGTATTATGAAAGAAATAAGTACCTCTTTCACAGATCTGAAAAAAATTAATCTCTCTAGAAAACAGGACATGCATCCCCTTGAAGAAAAAAGCTGAGAGATTTGCCTCCAGTACTGGTTCAATTGACACTAAAGAATGCATAAGCTTCAAAAGGTCTACAAACAAATTTGTGTTATTGATATCATACATAAAAATACAGTCTATACAAATGCACCTGTTTCTGTGCAGCAGAAAGTTTCTTAGTTTAATTTGCTATTCACATTTTCAAAAGTTCAAAGCATTCTGTTTATATAAACGTGTTACCCTACATTAAGCATTGAGAATTTGTTGTAAGTCCTGTTATGAAACTAGTACATCAGAATGATTTTACAAGAAAAATCTGGTATCCTCTGGCCATTTGATCCTCTCCTTCCCCTTTCAGTCACACATAAGAAGGAGCTGTATCACTTACACTCATCTAATTCAAAACCTGGCCGTGCAAACTAAAGTGTCAGAGTCATCATTTCTGCTCTGAGGTGTGCAAGTAAGGTACATCCCTTCCAATGTGCTCTGAGTCCTGTAATAGCCAGAACTGCAAGAAATGGGATACAAATCCAAATAACTGCACTGCTAAAAAAAGTTATTAGCTTAAATAACTTTAAGAAATACCAATCGTTTCCTCGTATTTTAATGCCCAAGCAGACCCCAGCAGATCTGCTAGGAAATAGACTACGTTCAAAACATTATCTTAAAATCTCTTATCCTTGAACTAAATCACGAGTTTCCACTGCACTTTCCATTCAGACTGAACGCTTCTGCTGCATTCTCAGAGCTGCTTTGCTGCTTGCCTCCTACCATGTAAAAGAATGCTCTTTTCTACTTCGCTACGTTTTCATGTCAACTGCAATTTTATAGCACACTGAGACTTTCCAAAATAAAAGGTTCTACTTAAGAACTCATCTGCCCCACTCTGCCAGCCCTGCCGTAGCACAGACACGCAGCACCGCGCCGGACAGCGGAGCTTAGAGCAACCCGTCCACACGACAACTCGGGAGAGCCAAGCCTGCCGCTGGACAAGTTCCCCTCCCTCCCTCCTTCACCTTTGGAGCTCCTAAAAAGCAAATCCCAGCGAAAACAACATCGGCTTTCTTCGAAGCCTCACGTACACGGTCTCAGCACCATCCCTTTCCCCACGGCGGTGCCCTGGCCCCGGCGCAGCCGGCAGGGCCAGGCCGGGGGGCCTCGCGTACAACCCCGCCGCCCGGCCATCGCACGGCCCCCGCACGCCCCGCCGAGCCCCGGCCCGTCCGTACATAGCGCTGGTAGAACTTGGAGAGCCGCGGCTTGCCGTGATTGTTGAAGATAAGGATGGCTTTGATCATGGTGGGGCGGCGGCAGGGAGTGGAGGCGGCAGCCTGACGAGCTGTGTCCCCGTCCTCTTCCTTTTCCTCTTCTCTTTCCTTCCTCTTCCTCTCCCCCTCCTTTCCTCTGCCCACCCCCGTCCCACTCTCGGGCCGGTGGCGGCCGAGCGCGCGCACCACGTGACCGGCGGGACGGCTCGTGCCGCACGTGACGCTCCTGGGGCGTCACGTGACGGGAAGGCGGTGTCCCACGAGGGACAAAACGCTTCGCGGAGGGGAGGCCGCCCCTCGCGTGGCGTCACTTCCTGCGGCCCGCGCAGAACCGGCATTATGGCGGAGCTCGAGGAGCAGCCGCCGCCCGCCGCGGTGCAGAGCGCCAGCCGGAGCGACGGCGGAGAGGAGACCTCGGAGGGCGGGGCCGCGACGAGCCCCCCCGAACCAGGCCCGCCCCCGGCCGGGTCGCCAGGCACCGAGGAGCCCGCGGGAGACGCTAAAAAGAAAAGTAATGGGATGAGAGGCCTCCGCCGTGGCGGGCGGGGATGGTGACGGGCAGGCGAGGCGGCCAATGGGCGGCGGGGACGGACGGTGTGGGCCAATGAGCGGCGGGGGGCGGGCCCTCTGTGACGCGCAGTTTCCTACAGTTGACGTGCTGCTGAAGGCTGTGGGCGACACCCCCATCATGAGGACCAAGAAATGGGCGGTGGAGCGGACCCGGACCATCCAGGGCCTCGTGGACTTCATCAAGAAGTTCCTCAAGCTGATGGCCTCCGAACAGCTGGTACGGGCGGGCACCGGGCGGGGGGCTGCGGGCTGGGTCCCCGCTGTCAACCCTGCAAAGCTACAGCTGCCTGTATGACACTTGGAGAGAACTATTCCAAGTGGACCTCAGGATGTGATATTGAGCGAGCTGTAGCAGAGCGGTGTGCTTGGCACTGATCTTTGGAATTTTTGCAGGGTCTGTATTTCTTTCTATATTTCTCTGCCAGACAGAGCTGTGGGCACCCTGGACAGCCAAAAGGAAACATTCCTAGCCACTAGGTACCTGGAGGAACTGGATGTGGAGCCCCAGTATTTGCAAAACAGACCAGAATTTTTGGGATCAGCTTTCTGAATCTGAGTGTCTGTTTCCTTTAGAACTCACATCTAAAATAATTTAGTTACTGTCATAGGACTGATTTTACTTTTCAAATGGGTAGTTGGGAAGTGTTTGCCCTTGGGGAGCAGATTGTTGGTGTTATTTATGGGTTCCTTCCTGCGGAAGTGACTAGCCAAAGCGGCCTCGTGATAACACTGGAAGAGCTAGAAATACAACTGCACTGATTTTGTTGCTCTGCAGTGAACTCTCAACATCCATACAGTCCAAAATTTTTTTTTAAGATACACAGTTAAAGCAATACTCATTAAAGCAGTCAACTAAATTGTAGCTGAATCCATTCTGTTCTTGGTTTGGAGGATCATATTTAAGTGTATAGGCATAAATGCACTGGCCTTCTCATTCACCTGGAAATCATGAAGGGTCTGCTTTTCCATGGTTTTATATCTCAAAGAAGATTGGTAAGTAATATTAACTAAGGACATTCTCAACAGTTTGATTTAGTGACTATCATATGATTATCTCTGGACAAAAAAAAAATGGGAGCACAGAGCCTTCCAGTGTGGCTGAAGCCTAAGGCTAGACTTCAAGAACAAAGACCTAGGAATTTTATATCTTTTATTTGCAGATAGCATGTGGTACCTCAGTACCCACTGCTGCCTCACATGGCAGATCCCAAGGACCTCTTTGTCCTTGTGGATTAGATCTTACATGTGTAATTGCATTTTTTGGAGCAAGAAGTGAGGATGGCTTCAAAATAGAACAAGATGTTTCTAATTTCTGTGATGGCCATAATTGAGCAAATCTGGAATAGTGTGAGTGGTTAGGGTGAAATAAGAGCAAGAGCTAAACCAGTGAGTTCACTTTGTGCTGCTGTATGGGAGAATAACGGGTCAGCTTGCAGTAAAAGGAAGTCAGCACGCTTACTTTGGTTTGGTCTGGCTGGCCAGACAGAGTGACAGGTGACTCATGGTCACGTTGCCCCTCCATGCTGAAGTGGAGGTGGTAGTAGCTGGTTGTATTCTGTTATATGCTTAAAGATTATAATAGAACTTTTGACTGCAGAATGTTTCTTCTGTGTTTCCAGTGAGATCAATGTGAGATCTCCATCTCCTTTCTCATTTTCTTGCAGTTCATATATGTTAACCAGTCTTTTGCTCCATCTCCAGACCAAGAAGTGGGGACCCTCTATGAGGTAACTTTCATCTTAAATATCCTTTCCAAATGTATTTAGCAGGATTTTCCAGCACACCTCAGGCACTTGAAATCTGTTACTTCCCCTAGCATTAATAGTTTGCATTTACTGTAGTGTAGTTGATATTCACTGATCTGTATGAATGTGATCCAAAGAGTTCACACAGCCTCTGGAAATGCATCCCTTTGTTTTCAGTGTATTGTCACACCTCTCATTTTAATGGGGAGCTTTCTCATGGCAATATTCCATGACACATTTATCTGATGGGAAGACTTTTTGTTTTGCTTCATGTATATGCTAGCCAATGAATAATTTTAACAGCTTTTGTTTTTTGTTTTTCTTGCAGTGTTTTGGAAGTGATGGCAAGCTTGTACTGCATTATTGCAAAACTCAGGCTTGGGGATGAATGACTGGCAACACAGTTGGTCAGGTGTTCTCAAAAATGGAGAGAGAACTAACTTAAACTCAAGCTATAAACACACAGAAAGAGGAATTTTTGCATTGCTGCCTATGAACATATGATGCAGGTGAATAGCATACACAAAGAGCTGGCTATGCTGTATGATCAGGTTTTTTTTCTGATGTACATTTGGGGTGCAGAAAAAACACCTGTATCTGCCATGCAGGGTAGAGCCAGCACTTTTGCTGCTGACTACTTAATTGCTGTATCTGAAGGGAAACTGTTTCAGTTGTCTGCAGGACTGACTGGACAGCACTGACTATATGCTGTACTGAAGATATGAGAACCTTTTTATTAAAAGTAATGTCTGTTGTACATGTAGCCTGGGATGCCATTTACTTCTGAGGTGTTGTGTGTTCTGTCCTTTTTGAAATTTTCATCTTGAATGTGCATTATCTCATATCATTTCAAGACAGTATTTTGATTTTTTTTTCGTGTAATATATAGGAATTGGTATATAGTCTAATTACCCTTTGCCTTCATTATGTTGGCAATGTGAGTGCCTCGTTTATAGTGGCACAGCATCAGGAGAGGTCTCAGAATACTTCCCTCGTGCACAAATTTTGTAGTGATTTTTTTGAAGGGTCAACACTTAGCAGTTTTTAAGGTGTTTCTTCTGATGCTATTTAATGACTTGCATCTTTAACTGAATGATGCAACTAGCTGTAGCATCTAGAGTTCATGAAGAAGTATATATGAGGTGTTAAAAAGTCTGTATATTCTCTTTCTGACTGTTGTTAATTTTCATGTTTCACTAGCTGTGTAGAATGCAATTTATATTCTTTTGCCAAATCATAGCAGTGAGGATTGAGTTGAGTTTTTTTTCATTATGGAGAGAACTTGGTGCCTTGGCTAGGGTGCTGACCTTTGCTTTTATGTATTGGGAGTTTGGGTGTGAGGGATGGAGATTTTTAGTGGAGTTATTTGAAATGTCTGTTGTACAGTCTTCTATGTTTGTTTAAGATGAAACAAATTAAACATTAGTTGTGTGCTTGCAGAATGTTCTTAAGCTGGATGACAGTTTTTCTCTCTGACATAATCCAGTTTAGCACATACAGCCAAAACAGCCAGTTCTAGTTTAAAGCAGGTTTTTTCAATAATATTGAACTGCCATTCCATACAGAAATGGCTCTTAGGTAGTGTCTGCAACCTGTGTATTGGATTTTTTCCCCACCTCAGAGGACTTCTGGAAGAGTAATACCCAGCTTAATTTACTGACGTTGCTGCAGTTTGTGTGCAGCATGCACATATACCACAGTTATGCAGGTACGTGCCCTGAATGATTGCTATGTAAATAGCTTCATGTATCTTGCTGCGTGATGTATCATCTGCTTGATGTATCAGTGGAAAACTTGGGTTCACTTCATTAAACTAACAAGGCAGAATTTGTTGTAAACTTAAAACTCCAAATAATTCATACTTTTGCCTGCTCAGAACCCTAATCTCACGAATCTTCATCTATTTAGAAGACCTGTTACAGAGGGAAGCACTCTTATTTTGTCTGGTTGAGGAAATTTCCTGCTTAGTTACTGTGGGGCCAGCACAGCCTGGGCAGCCGCTAGAGGGTACACAAGGACAAAGTTATTTGCATAGTTTTATCGAGGGCTTTTTCAATCTTTTTTGTAGTATGTCCACATGCTGGCCTTACAAATATAAGTTGTTTGTTCTCCCGTGTGACAGTTGTTTACCTAAGATAAGCTACTAGTCTGGTTCTCTTAAAAGAATGTTCTATTGGTGCCTTTCACCTCACTTGATCTTAACAAATGAAACTACTGATAAACTGCAAATGTGCTTTTCAGAAGTGATGCAAGAAGGTTGTGGGGTGTGTGTGTGTATGTATTGGGGGCGTTGTGTTTTGATTTTAAAAAGTAAAAGCACATTAAGATCTTGAAGAAGAACTGTAGGTTGTTCTATCTGCCAACTAATTATAGAATGTCATTTATGCTGAATCTAAATATTTTTTATCCTCTGAAGTTGAATTTAAAAAATAGTTTGCCTCACTTCCTCAAAATGTGATGATCCAATAATCTAAAAACCACAGTAATGGTCTGGATTTCCTTCTTTACCACATGCATTTTTGGACCTGGATAAACGAATCATGAAGCTTTGAATCATTCATTAATCTAAGATGCCACTTGTTCCCTGAACAATACTTACTTGTTATTGTTTGCTTCAGCATTTTTCTGCTCTTAATTTTTCTCCAACCCCAAGTAATTTTTCTGGTCTCTAGTTTATTAGTATACAGTAAGTACTTACCTGATCTAGCCCTTGCTTTCTGTTTCCTCACTGCTCCTAAGTGGTTGCCTTTATTCTGTTACTTCTAATGACTGCCAGCTCCAGTTCTGCTAATTCCCCTATGGGACTTCTGTACCTTCTTTACAGGGAGAAGTCCTCCTTTTTGCCACTTCCTCCCCTTTCACCACTCCACTTCCATCAGGGAGGTGGTTAGTACTTACCTCTGGTAGCTCTTTAAGGACCATGGACTCTTTCTGTCTGGAGCTGAAGTGTGACCTTTAGGTGGCAGAAAATTTTCTTTGTTCATATTCTTAAGTAACAAACTAGACTGCAAATGTGTCAAGTAGATGATTTGTCAGGTGAACAAATAAGTGATTCCTAGTACATTGCTTGTAGAATTTGCAAAAGACATGTTAAATCTCCTATTTTAAAAAGGGACAGTTACAGCTTTTAAAATCAGAGATTATCCTGAAATGCTTATCTCTTTGAGAAGATTTCCAGTAAATTGGAAACATCAGATGCCCAACTATAACATGAGCTGTGTTTTCTGCATTTGGTGTGCATTGACCAAAAGTGGTGACTGTGTCATTTAAGTGACTTCTGTTGCTAGAGTTGGAGAAAAAGGGTATGAAAGTAAGAGCTGACTCTTGTACAGATCAGTGAGAGTTGTACAAAATAAACAAAAAAAAAAAAAATTCTAGATTTATTTAGAGTATTGTGTTCAACCAATATTTTACTATACTGATACACTATACTGAACTGCCAATATTTGTAACGTACTTTAATTCACTTGATTTAATGTAATTGAATTAACAGAAAAGGCAAATTGAAAAAAATTCTCAGACTGAGAAATAAGTATTGGAAAGGGAAGTCGCACTGTTTTTATGAAAGACCTAGTACTTCACAACATCCTGATACTAAAAAATAATGCTATGCAAAATTCAGTTACCCTGTTTCAAGTTAATAATTACAAGATGCAAACCCTTTAAACTGTGAGGCACTATTTTTATTAATTACTATAATAGTTTAGGGACTACCATTAGTGCTAGATTTGTAGTTGGTAGCTTGAACTAGTCCTAAATGCCCATGGAAACCTGAAGGAGCTAAATGAAACTAAAGTTACCTCAAGAGTGAAATTTTAAAATACATAGTTGTGCCACCTATGTGCATACTGAGCAATTGCCATCATTTCCAGGACTTTAAAGTCTTGGGAAAACTACTGTTAAAACCTTAATGGAAGCTGTGTCTGTGTTAATTATCCCCACAACTTAATCTTGAATGTGCTGACACACAGTAAATTCATGTGGAGGTGTTGGAAATCCATACATCCATTCTTCAAACTCCTTCCAGCTCCAAAGCAGTTTATGTTTACCTGTCGTTACTGTTCATGCTCATTTGGCAAGTCAAATTCTGCCTGTTTGCACAACTTTTTGGCTTACATTATTCTTTACTACCCTGAAGTCTCAGTTACTCTTCAGGAATATTATACAAAGGTTATTCAAGGTATTATCATACTGCAACATCTTCATCTTGGGAGTGAGGAAAAAAAAGGGGGAGCAAAAATTCCTTTAACTCCAGGGTTTTTCATAAGGATTATTACTGTTACAAGACGGTATAAAATTCAGTGTGCATTAAAAAATAAGAGTTTTCAACCTTGTTTTGTATTGGATCATCAAGAGAAGAAAAGCACTTGACAAGAAAACATGTAAAATATGTTATTTATTTGCAAAGATGATGCTTCAGTTTGTTAGTACTATATTTAGTATGCTTCCAAGGCTAAACGGCTTAAAAATCCATGCTTTGCTCTTACTTTAATAGCCACAATGCTGTGAGATGTCAGATGCCTCTTTTAGTCAGAGTTAGAGCAACAAAAGCTAATTGAAAGATTGTTTCATCCTAAAATAGGTGGTTAAAAAAAGTTGAATCACATTTCTAGCTGAGACCAAAATGAGTATGTTAAAGGCTTAATGTTATGCCTGTCACACTACATCTGTGTCACTAAACTTGGCAGTGCCAGGAAATTTTCTGGGACACTGTAGCTCAGTCATCTGTACAGTTGCTTGTTAGAACAGTTGCTGGCACAGATTTTGGCCTGTTCAGGAGCTGGCAAGGTACCATTTCTAGTGGGCACTTTGGATGTGACCAGCATGTTAGGGAGTTCAGAAAGTAAATAACATTGATGTAATCAGTTCTTTGCAAGCTGGCCCCTCTCCCAGGGATCAGTCCTTGGGATTCTTGTTGCTAGGTACACAGGTGAAATTTCAGGTGAGATTTGATCCCTTCTATGCACAACGAGAAGAGTTAAACTTCAGGAGCAATCTAGAAACTTTTAAAAAACATTCCCTTGCATTGCCTCCATGCAGTCATCTGTAAATGACTAAACTGATAGGCTCTAAATATATCAATATTTATTGATATATCAATAGCCTATCAATAGCCACATTCAGCAACATTTTTTGTTAAGTATGCAGATTATAGATGGTGGTGAAGTACTAGCTGTATGTCTTGGTTCAATCAATAGCTTTCTTTATTAAAAGCAGATGATGAGCATTTTGTTTCATTTTTTGAAGTGTAGGAGTCTTGGAGTCCTTCCTCTGTACTTTTCCATGCAGTGATTCCACGTGTAAATTATTTATCTAATGTGTACCTATCAGTTAGACACAATGTAGACTTAAAATACAATTGCATTGAGAACCTAACCTTAAAAAAAATTGTTTAAGTTAACATGTTCCAATTTTAAAAATGGGTATGTGATTTAAAGCGGATAAAAATGTTTCCCTTGAACTCTGTTTGGTAACAGAACTAATAGCCCTAAAGAGCTCTTAATGGGAAACCTCAAAGAAAGAAAAAAGACCTCCAAGCAAGACTACACAGTAATATTCCTAATGCAGAGGCTAGCCAGCACTTTGGCTTTCTCATATAAGTATCATAAACTGAAAAAAACCTGCAAACTTATTTTTAAGTGTCTTTCTTACAGAGGAAAATTTCAATATTTTGTATTTATTTATAGCACACACATGGTGTACTAATGTCCCTCCAGAAATGGATCAGACTGATTCTTCCAAGAGTTCTTTCTGTGCTGTGTGGTTTAATGCCACACAGCTCTTCACTGCATTGTTTCGAGTGTTTTTACCTTCAGCAATGCTCATGCCATTTAGTAGTTGATGGTGTTTTCAATGTATGCCATGATTTTGTATGTGGTGTCCACATTTCACTCAGGTTTTACTGCCTGTTTTTAGTCTGAAGATGGTGTTCAACTGTGATGTTTGATACAGTTTGTTCTCAAGCTTTTTTTGAGAATCACTGTGCATGCAGCAGTTTCACGTACTGAGTGATCAATCACAGGTTCTATGACTGAGGAGCAGCTGCACTGATACATTGATTCACGTCTACATGAAGTCATGTAGTCTCAAAAATTCCACTACAATTGCAGCTCTGGATTTTCTCTTTAGAGCCCTCTACAAACAGCAGAAACTTATGTGAACAGAGACTTAACAAAGAGGTGACTTAGTAAAAGGGCTGCAAATCATTCAGTCTGAAGGAGGAGGTGTATGTATGCATTATGGTGTTGAAGTGCTATCACCTGGCCAGGCTAACAGACCAAGAGACAGCATAGTTGTTTGCCACAAGAGTCTGGTCATTCAAACACTTTGGATCCCACCTTCAAATAGCTCACAATTTTTATTTGGAGTTACAAGATGTAAAATAAAGTACTGTCACAAGCTACATTTACAGGCCCAGTAGATGGTGCAAAATCTCTAATGCTGCAGTTTGATAATTGCATTGAACATTTGACTTGAAGATTTTCCTCAATAAAGCATGAGAGAAACCTTGTGAGCTGCACCCCAGTAGGAGATGACATGCCAGTAAGTGCTTGAGCACTTCAGCTGTCAAGTGTCTGTTGGAGTTAGATGTAATGTCAAATGATTGCTTGATTTTCTTACACCTATAATTCTGGGAGTGGAGTACTTCAGCATTTGTATATAAAGCAGAGTTTTTGTGGTTAAAGCCCAAACTCCTATTCTCCAAGACAAGTTTTTAATAGGATACTTGAGAAATACATGTAATAGTTAATTTTTGCAGGTGTATGATTTCCAGCAATAAAAGTGTATAAAGTCCTGCAGTCTCCTTGTGCAGAATCACAACTGAGAATGTAAAAACAATTTCCATGCTGTGTGGATTTCAATGTTCTCTTTTTTTATATTGAATTTTCAGTGACAGTTAACTGCTGTACGTGCTCAGACCCCCCTTGTGCCATTTTTGTCAACAGGGCATAAACAAAAGCTCAAGTTGGAGAGACATAAATATTGTTCCTAATGGTGTTCAGGCAGTTAAGTAGTCACCTCCTGTAGAAGTTTTGGGGATCAAAAAGTATGTTGAACAATTCCAAATTAAAAGCTGTAAACACTTGAACAAGAACAAATGAAAAGTATAACTGTATAAACTGCAATAAACAGCCGCAGTTGGAAACGGTAGTAGGTAGTAGGCCTGATCCCTTACTTGTAATAGAGGTAGATATAAAATGTCCTTTTACCTTTACTAGCAGTATTTTAACTAATGATCTCATCAACATTGTTGCCAAGGAATCAAAGTACTAAGGTGTCAGGGATTAATGGCAGTGGTATAACAATTTAGGTATTATAAGGTATTTTTTCCCCTGGATTTAAATACCAGGGAAAATACTTTCAAGGACAGGTGTACAAATAAGCAGAGAAATATAGTTGCTGGAAATTAGTTTCTGTCAGATCCTGTGAATATCAGAGTAAGACAAAAAAATACTTGAAAACTTACCTCACTCTTCATTTCACAACCCATTATCGTGATCCTTGCAATTTATTCTTGAGAGATGTTTTATTCTTTTGGGCGGTGCTTCCAACAGCTGCCAAAAGAATGTGAATTCTGCCTTTGAAATAAATGACAGGATATTTCACAATAATTCTAATTCTTTGTAACCTACAGCAGTTTTAATGGTGCTGTACAAGACTACTCAGGTAACTACTGAAAAAAGGTGCTACTTTCCCATTCAGTCTTTTGAGAATACAAACCAATAGGTAAAAAAGACCAGAGGCAAATTTCATTAAGAAGTCATTCTTACTTGTGACTTTGAAAAAGCTACCAAGGAAGGTGATTTGTTTGTTCATTACCTGCATTTGGCCCAGGAAGACTGGGCATGGCTGCTGAGATCAGTGGCAGTGCTGAGATCAGGGTTGTGTTTAAGAGATTAGGGAGAGACTTAGGTTCTCTCAGACCTTAAAAAGTCTTGAAATCATTGCAGTTCTCTGTCCCCCTCTCTCACACACACGCACAAACACACACATAGCAACAGTACTTCACAAAATACCGATAAGGCAAGGTCTGCTTTCTGTGTGCCAGGAGAGGTTCTGGAGTGATGGATGAAAATGTACCCATTCAGTGCATTGATTTGTGTTTCACTCCAGTGTGCTAGATTCCAGCCTTATTTAAAACGGGGAAAGTATTCCCTACTGCAGTGAAGCCAGAAATTCATTCAGCCTCTCAAGCTGTATCTACTTTATTAATGGTGCTTCTTTTTGTCATACCTGTATTTTCATGTACAGGTCAGGGAGAGGGAAGAGAAAGCAGGTGTGCTAAAACACCCCCAGTGTTACTGTAAGGGAAACCACAAGCTGCTGGTGTTGCTAGCACCTTCAAGCCTCAGAGCTAGAGCAGCCAACACCACCGGGCTGCTTACTTCCACAATCATAAGGCAGACCTAAAGAGCTGAACCCTTATTTCTTTTTAAAAAAGAATAGATGGATTTTTTTAAAGCACTGTTCTATAGTGTATAGTGAATTCTGTTGCCAGAATTCACGACTAATAAACATTGAATTAACAGCTGAAGTGGAAGGAAGACGGCTGGTGTGGCATCTGCTTGCTCTGGTGCCAGTATATAGGTTGGATAGGCTGAGGAGCCCAGGGACAGTCTGTTGTGTTAACACGGTCTCTTGTCCTATTCATGTGTTTCTGGGTGTCATTCTGAGTCCTAATGGTTACGGCAGCCCTAAATGTTCCTGCAGAGTGCACTGGCTTTCAAGAAACAGCACTTTCAACGGGCAGGCTGTTTGTAGGCAATCTCCAGCAGCAATCTTCTGTGTGTTTTAAATAGCTGTGTGTCTTGTTTTGCTTTTCAGTAGAGCTTTTAGATGTATGTTTTCAAGCCAACGAGTAAGTAACGGAGGCAGCGGCAGGCCGCGCTCCCTTGGCAGAGCGAGAGAGATGCTTTCCGCCCGGCAGCAATAGCCGCTTCTCCTTTTTCCCCCGCCGGGGATACCGGAGCGACAGACGCCCGCCGGCCCGACATTCCCCGCTTCGCGCGGGCTCCAGAGGGGCAGCAGCAGCGGGCGGTGCGAGGAGCCTCTGCAGCCGCCCCCGGCTGCCCCCGCCCGCCGAGGTCGGTGGCCGCGCTCACGGGGACGGGGACGGGCAGCTGGCCGCGGGCCCGCCCGCCGAGGCGGTGGTAGGCTCCCGCCGTGCCTCCCGGCGCATAAAGGGAGGCGGCGGGGGCCGGCCAGGGGCAGCGGCTGGCGGCGGCAGGGGAGCGGCCGGCGATGATGGAGCAGCCGGTGCAGACGGAGACGTGGAAGGCGCGGAGCCTGGAGGAGCTGGTCCGTATCCTCCATCAGATATTCGCCGAGGACAAAGTCAGCGTGGAGGAGGTCCAAACGCTGATGGAGTCGTACGAGAGCAACCCCGAGGAGTGGCTGCAGTACGCCAAGTTCGACCAGTACAGGTAGAGAACACCACGGAGCAGGGAGCCCCCGGCCGCGCAAGCGGCGGCGAGGCAGAGCCGCGGACGGGGACTGGGACCAGCAGAGGCGCAGGGCGAGCCCCTCCCGCCCCCGCCTGGGCCCAGCCGACAGCCCCTCCGGCGGCGCTGAGGGGCCGAATGGCGCGGCGGGGGGGCGGGGGTCGCAGGGGGGCCGCGGTGGGGCCGGGGGCGGGGAGCGGGCGGGGCGGCTGCGGCCAATGGCGGCCCCGGGGCGCCGGCACGCGGCGGCCCCCACACGGTCCCCCGGCCCCGCCGCTCCCGCTCCGGCCGCTGCGACGGCCCAGGGAGACACAGCAGCGTGCCGGAGCCACCGACATAAGCGACTAAAGACGTAAAGACAGTTGGGAGAAAGAGCGAGAGAAGCACGCCGGCGGAGCGGGTTTTGCGCGGGGCGCCGAGGAGGGCGCGCAGAGGGACCACGCACAGGGCGTGCTCGGTGTCTGTGGCGGAGCCGGTGCCTCATCGGCGGGCCGGGAGCCGCCTGCCCCGTGCTCCGGCGTAGTGCAGATAGAGGCTTTCTGCTGCTCACCGGCTGGAAGGAAAATACCTGTTAGGGTTTTAACTCGCTCTGCTAGCACCTGATTTATCTCTGCCACTGTTGTGTCTGTTCGCTGTCTTAAATTTCAAGATAAATACATTTTATTCGAGTGTTTTCTTTAAAAAAAAACCAACTCGATCACCCCAAACTCCAAAACTTTTCCTTTTAACTGTGCCATTTGGGAAAGCGTCATTCCAACTTGACTTTTTTTAGCCTCCTTTCACCTCTCTGTGACTATCTTGCATTCAGAATAAATCATGACATTTGTAACAGAACATACAGGAAACCGCGAATCAGTAAAACAAAGTGTGTTAACATTGGAAGTATGCATGGCAAGCTTTTATTTATCTATTTATTATTAGTTATTTATAAATTATTTTTTGTCCAGCCAGACCTGTACAGAAATAACAGCACTTGAAAAGTTCTGTCAAATGCCAGCATTGATTACTTGATTTCTGACATCATAAGAAATACATATGTCTACATAATATATGTACAGGTTGTGAATGCAGTGAGAGACAGTGTACAGATACACATGTTTGCTTTGAAAGTAGTTCTCTATGGGCATCCTTGCTTGAGTAAAATACTAATTTGAAAGTATTTAATTGATATCAGTGCACTTTCTGTGTGCCCTTGCTTGCATTTTTCAGGTGAGAATGAGGTGTACCATGGTAGTCATAAATATTTTCTTTACTTGATGAAGTGCAAATACTCATGACTATAGCTAAAATTAAATTAGGTCTGCTGAGCTACTTGTACCGCAGCATCAGCCGCAGATGAGAAGGGTCACACTATTGGAAGCAATACAGCAAAATCCAAATCCCTTCTCTACTGAACTTCTCAATAGAACAAGATGATCAGCAGTCCAGGGGAGGCTTATAGGAGAGTAAAAGGAAACAAATATAAGATGTTACTGTAAAAGAAATTTTGCTCTAATAAATTTTGTTTAAAAGTAGATGCTGGCAAAATGTCCCTCACAGGTGCTTTATCCACACAAAAATGCTAAAATACAAGACATGGAAGCTTCAGGAACAGAGTGGAAGGACCATGTACAGGAAGTCTGACATCTTCATTCTTTGTTATTTTGGCTTTACACAGATGAGTTCTGTGTAAGAGAAGGAAAGCCAAGAATATCAGAAAAGGAACTGCAGAAGAATGTAACTATGTATTTTTCTTATTTCATTGCAGTCCTCTGTTTCTAATTATAAGCCAGCTGCTAAAGTGACTTCATTCAATAACCATTTTGATTTGATCCTGTCTACCATTCTAGTCTGACTCACAGTTCCAAATCACTCCAGTCACCTATGTGATTTAAAAGAAACATGATTCTAAAATATTAAATATTCATTTTTCTTCCCAGAAAAAGAATTCTAACCAAAAAAAGGCAAACTTATAAATACAATTTCATTTTTTCCTAATTAAAACTTGGATTTCAAGAAAACAGAAGAAAAAGAGTTTTTGTATGTCACAGCCTTTTTTCATGTACATGTTCATATAATTTTCTCTTTTATAGACATATTAGTAAAGTAAAGAGCAAACACTTTGTATTTCAGGTATACAAGAAATCTTGTGGACAGTGGAAATGGAAAGTTCAACTTGATGATCTTGTGTTGGGGTGAAGGTCATGGCAGGTTTGTATTCAAAGACTATGACTTTAGCAAACATAAATTCCCCATATCTTTCACTGTCATACAATAGAGGAAAAAGAAATCAGTCCTATGGGAGCTATCAGAAGATGTCTGGAAAGTGAGCAGTGCAGAGCTCCTATTAGTCCAGCAGTCCTGAATATCTGCTGTAACTTTTTCAAGTTTGTACTTCATGGCCATTTTTAAAGCAGTCTTTTAAAAATGCATTGGTTTTCTACAAAAGCTACACTTCTCTACTGTCAGAGAAAGTTTTTTGTCCCAGAGTTACAGTGATTTATATTACCCTGTTCAACCTGTCCCATACAACAGACCCATAAAACACCCAACCTCAGAAGCAGGACTCCATGCAGTTTAAATAGTCTTTGCTCTCTCAGGGTGTTTAAATCTGCCTTTGTGGCACAATGAGAAAAGTAGATTTGGATTAGAACTGCAGATAATGAGGGAGCCCCTCTCCAGAACTGCTTTGCTTTCTCTAGGTTCCTGCATCCCATCTCTTCCCTCAAAATGCATCATAATGCTGATGTGGCCTCCTAAGTTATGTGCCATACGCTTGGTTGTGTTGTCCTACACAATGCCAGGGCAGGATCTGTCTCTTGGAGGTCTTTCACAAAGTGTGGGCTAAAGCAAAAATGCAATAGCAAAATATGAAGGTTTTGACTGAATATTCTCACATCTAAATAGAAAACTTAAGGAGATGTTGGAACAGGTTTTTTTGCTTGTGGCATGTACAGTATTCTTTAGGGGATGCCATAACATGATTCTCAGAGCAATATAGGAACTGAGCTCACCACCTCTATTCCTTCTGGGCTATTCCCACACAGCCTGTAATTTATGTTAAACTGTGTTTAAGTTGTGTGGGTATTTGTTACAGCTAGACTGAGACAAGTTGTTCTTGCTTCCTACAAGAAGGCCAGATTTTCTCAAGTTTTTTGGAAAGACCATGACAATGTGGCATTTGTGAAGTGCTCTGTGCCTGAAGCAAGCTCTGCTCTCTCAGCATCTCAATTTGCAAGAAATCCTAATGTTTGTTGGCTAGAAACAGTAATGTAAAAGTACCAAGTTTTTGATTGAAACTCATTAGTGCTGTACTTTGGAGGGTTAAATTCCCCCTTCTCCTTTGCCCCTGATGAGTGGAGAGCCCTCCCTTTGTCCTGATCCTATTTACTTCTAGAACAGTTAGCCCTGTACTTAAACAAACTAACCCAATACTAAACTAAATACCTAAACCATATGTAATCTCTAAATGTGGCAAACAAAACCCGCTTCAGAGCAAGAAGAGAGATCAAGAAAGCAAACAAGTCCTACCATATTCTGTTCAGTTTTTATACATGAAAATGCCAGTGAAATTAACACCTTAGTATACCTGATTGTATTTAGTACTATCAGAGTGAGAAGTACAGCTTTTTTTTTTCAACAATGTATGTGAATCCCAGCAGTAAAGGGGCTATAGAAATTAAGCAGAGTTAGCTTGTTTCTTCATATTTTGGTAGCGAGAATGGTGGATTTGCAAAGAACAGGTACACATGCAATTCTTACACTGCCCTCTGCCTGGGATGGTGGTAGAAACATTGTTTTGTTTCTTGGCCCAGAGGAGTTTTTGCATTCTGAAGAAATTTTCAGCCCTACTCCTTTCTCCAGACTCTCCTTGTATTTCTTCATATCAAAGTCATAGGTTGACCAGTATCTGACTTTTCTCCAAATCCTGATGTATGTGACCTTATCTCAATATATTTCTGTAGTAGCAGTTTTAAGTAGATATCCCTTAATGCATGTCCCTTGTCCAATGGAATTTCATTCTCAGGTTTTGTCCCCATACAATATGCTACATCGTCTGTCTTGCACTGAAATTAAGTATGCATATCACACTGAGTTTGGTTATTCTTTTTACATATATAGCAGTATCCATGATCACACTGACTCACACTGCTTTATGAAGATCCTCCAGGGAAATCTAAAGGAGACTCTGTTTGAATGGCCTGGGAAAAAAGGAAATGGTGAAATGACTAAGAAATCAGAACGAGTTTTGAGGGAAAATCAATGTGCCTACATTAATGGTAAGGTATTAAGCTCGTTTTGACAATTATTGTCCATGAGTCTTATTCCTAACTGAAAAGTTCATCTGCTTATTAGTCTCCTACCTTTAACAGTATAATACCTATGGCTTTATGCACACTTTAAGAATGTGACTCTTTAGACTCTGCACAAGCCTGTATGTACATTCAGTAAAATAAAAGAACACCAAAAAAAGTGCCTTTCACTCACTCTTAAAACATTGTAGCAATTGTTTGAAAATCCAATATATTTGGTATCTCCTCTAGCCCAAGCAGCCTTTACTATTGTGCCCCTGATGATTATCTGAAATTACTTGTACTTGAATAGCATTTTTTAAGAAATAAGAGAAGCAAAGTTTAGATAGCTTGATCACCATTTTTTTTTTGTTGGTTTTTTTTTTTTTTTTGTGCCTGAAGAAGTAATCCTTTTACTGAGTCATAGAAAATTCATATTGAAAATGTAAAAGCTGTCTATGAAATAAAATGACCAGCCAGGAACAGAAACCTATAACACTGCTACCTCTTGTCCAAATTAACAAAGGACTGTAGTGCTGAAGTGCACTGTGAGCAAAACTGAAATTCCCAGTAGACAAAAAAAAAAATACACAGTCTTGAGAGTGACTATGACTCCATCAATAAGATTCTTTAAATACCCGAATCTATCCATGCCATCATCACATATATCTGTAATTATTACCACCTGGTGCTTTGCTGGAGACCAATCTGGAGCTGCCATTCTGGTGTAATGTGTGCTGGTGCTATGAAAGACACTGCACATTGTGCTGGACCACCTTGAGTTCAACAGAGCAAGAGTGAAGCAGCAGACAAGCAGGTCATCTGCTTCATATGTCATGGGTTAAACACTGGAGAATACACCTTGTGGGGCTGACCTTGGGAACTTCCCAGCTAGAGGGAGCATCATGTTGGTTTGTTTATGAACTTAGCTGGCTTGAGGGTACTGGGGATAAAGACTGGTGTTCTGCAGCCCTCTGTTGAAGCTTTGCCATGCTAAATGAAAACACTAAACTGATAGGGTACAAAATGCATGAAGTGGCTTGACACATCTGCTATGCTCCCATGGCAGAGACATGGGTTCTCCATCTCAGTCAGGTTTTCCTACATAGGCAGTTCTTTCCAATGCAAACAATTGCAGACTCTGTGCATCTTATCCCAAGCTTCCTCGGTTGTTTAAAACAAGTTTGGTATCCATTTCACTGAGGCTTTTTGGATCTCTGCCATGTTTCATAACAGATGTTTTGGTTTAAAACTAACACGTTAAGCAAGCAGAAGGAAAACATTGACAGTGTGTTGATTGCCACAATTGCATCAATAGCAAATGCCTTCATGATACCACTGTGTGCTTCTTGTTTGCTCTTATACATAATGGTTAGACTGTGTTTATTTGAGTTCTCCGTTAGATGAGCACAGATTTAGGACTTTCCCCCCCAACTGCTACATCCTCTAGTTAGATAAAGTATGTTAACAACATTTAGGGCTTCCAATCAGAGTTATAAGTGTACTCATGACTCTCAGGGTACCATGGCTATGTTGCTCAATACCAGTCCAGGTATTATATAACAAATTCAAGTACAAAGGCCTGAGTTGTTTTTACAGCAAGGTCATAAATTAAATTCAAGGTCTCTCTTAAGTAACTCAAAGCCTCCATTTTAGTGTAGAATGGACGTGGTTTGTTTCATTGATTTGATTCTTCATACCTTACATTGTTATGTAATAGCTTGATGGTGCTTACTATTCAGTCATGACTGGAAGTATGCCAGTCACTATTGATTAGTCACCTTATTGGAAAGAGAAAACAAGAGAAAAATGTGTTCTCCAAACCAATATTCTTGGAAGGATTAATTAGGAAACAGATGACTGCAGTAGAAGACAGCATATCTCTGCCTGTAAGCCTATGCCCCAAATGCACATAGCTGACTTATTTTAATGTGACTGATATCCTTGTTACTTGCAAAGAATTAACAACACAAAAGCTTTTGCCCCCTTTGCAGCTCTCCTAGGAGAGAAAATGCACTTGAAGTTCTTTGGGAATGAGAGCTAGAAAAATACCTATGGCATGGTCTTCCTTAATTTTCTTGGGATTTCTGTTGGCCTTTTTCCTGTGGCAGATAATCTAGAAATTACATGGACTGTGGAAGGCAACAACGCTTTTTGAATTACGAGTGTATTTAAGAATCTGTGCTAGGGAACAACAGTCAAATTCTCTCTACTGAGTTACTCGTTGCCCATAGAAGTGTGAGCATGCCTACTTGCTCATGAGTTACAGTTTTTAAAGCATTTTTTCCAGGCAACTGAGATCTCATTGGATCTTCCTGCTAACATGCCTTCTCATTTTGTGTCTTTGCTGGTGAAGACTCCATTGGCCTGCACCGTGTGGAGAACATAAGCCACACAGAGCCTGCTGTTAGCCTGCATTTGTACAGCCCACCCTTCGATACCTGTAACACCTTTGATCAGAGGACTGGGCACAAGCACAAAGTCACAATGACCTTCTACAGCCAGTTTGGAGAAAGGACTGTCTGCGTAAGTAGGAGATGAAGCGCTCCCCACTTGGCCCTGGGCTCTGAGCCCTGTGGGGATGGGTGCAAGGGGCTGCCCTGCTGCCTGCACAGGCTACAGTGACTCTGCCCCAGGACAGGCAGAAGGGTCAGCACCTCTGCCCTTCCTGGGCCATCCCCGTCTGGGATCAGATAAAACCTGTTTCCAAATACTGTTTGATTTGTCAAGCTGCACTTCCCTTGTGTGAAGTTCCCGGTTCTGTAGCCTACCTCTCTTTCTGAGCAGAGAGGATTAATGAGACATCTGCTACTAGTTAAGTACCTTCAGGAAGCAAATTATGGTAAATACAATCTAGTCAATGGAAAGTGTGAAGTAGCTACATTGTTTTGGCCAGCATTAGTCAGGTGTAACATTTCCTGTCTAAACTGTTCTGCCAAAAAAGATCACATTTCAGGTTTTAAACCTTGTAGCTTATTATTATAAATACCTCTTTAATCAATGCAATTCTTCAGAATCACAATGTTCACAAGTGAGACTTGCTCTGAGGGTAAGAGTAGGTCGATTGTCTGTTGTCTGGATTCCTGGGCAATGGTGTGAGATTTTATTTGGATAGGAAAGAAATTTTATGACCATTTTTGGAGCAACCAAGCTAGGACATGTGGGAGAGGTTAATAGGGTTTCAGCACTATTCCATGGACTGGGAAACATAACTAGTTAGCTGTGGAGAAAGGGCTGATTCTGGATGTTCAGCTACAGATGTTCAAACACTATTTAATTTTGTTTGATACTGAACACTTTTGTTTTCCTTGAAGCCAGAAATTCAGTGCTCAGGAGTTTCCTAGAGTGAGTCCTTAGTCAGATCAATTTAAAGTTTTATATAGTTAAAAAGTACCATGTAAATGATTTCTCTGAAGCCTGTCACATTATCAAACAGCTGATACACAAATTTTGACCTTCCCAAGTTTGAAAAGTCCTTGAGAAATAAATTTGAATTTATAGTTCAGATTTTAAAGGGTAATTAATGTGGAAGAATTATGAACAAAATAAATGCAAGGATTCAGTGTTTGTTTGCTTTCTTTTTGTTTTAAGTCTTTATTGAATATTAAGTACATAACATAGTAAGTGAAACTAGATGTTTTGGCTTGGAGTGTTTCCTTACTCTGACCTGTAACTGTCTGGCAGTGTTTTCACCACTTGTGGGAAAGTGGATCTGGCTTACAGGAAAGAGCTAAATCTTAATCACTGGGTCTCTTTCATGAATTCCTGTAAATGGAATTCCATTAAAGAAGAAGGTGATAGCAAGTCTGGACCATTCAGCTGCCTAAAATGACTTCATGCTACAAAAACCTTCTGGTCTCAATGACTTGGTTTCTGGAGAACAGACTGGAAAAGCAAACTTTCTTCTGCTTACCAGATCACAGAAGGACATAGTGAGGCAGAGATCTATATTTTACAAATACCAAGAGAGTAGTGTAAAGCATATTTGTGTATCTTTTATGCACGAGAAGATCAGCCTAGCAAAAGCACATTCAGTTCTTCCTCTTTGTCTTAATAATTTTATAGGTAAAACACACATGTAAATCCCTTGAGATTTCTGGCCTCTGGCCATGATGAAGTCTTGATTAATGTACTCTCCAGGAAATACAGAATAAGTTATATAGGTTTAATAATAAAAATAGTATGTGTGTCAAAGGACTTGCCTATGGGAGTAACTGCATGGTTCAAGTACAAACCATGAAAATAATGAAAGTTTACTGACAGAAAACTGATTTTGTCTTGGGTGTCACAGCATACCAGTTCCTTCTGCCAGGAGTTTTGCAGGGGAAGGCAGTATCTCTTTGCAGCCTACCTTCCAAGCTGGACATTCAAGCAGTTTCTCTTAAATGAAGTAGAGAAAGCTATCAGAGAGAGAAGATAGCCTGAGGAGGAAGTGCTCCTCAGCAGTCCCTTCTGCCTTGGGCTTACTCATTGTCCCCCAGACCCACCATAGACAGGGTAACTTTGTCAGGCACATAATGCCTTCTACAAAACTCTGGCAAGGTGCACTGAAAATACAAGCTCCAAGTTTTTTTAGATGCTGAGCTATTCTGAGAACAAAGGTCCACAAGGAGACCACAAAATAGGCAGTGACAGTCTCTTTCCTTAAAGCAACCTCTCCTCTTTCCTTTTAGGCTACAGGAGCGCTGCAGGAGAACAACTGAGAAGCATCAGCACACATTTGCATAAGACCTGCTGAATGTTTAACCAGGGACAGAAGACTTGCATGGCTAAGGCTGACAGCCAGATTTATTTCAATTCCTTGTACATTGGAGTACACTAGGGCAGCCTCCAGACTGCACGCAGTTTCCTCGAGCAAGTGTCAGTTATGGGACAGTAAGCTAACTAGTGCCATAACCTGCTTCAGAGGCTAGATGCCTTTTCTTAGGCTTCTGTTAGAATTAATTAGTTTGTTTTCTAATTCTAACGCCTTTTAAACTCCACCTTGGATATTTCCATCTGAATATCAGAAATAGGGTTATTAAACATCACCTGATTCTTCTCAATAGACCTATGGGGATGTATGCTCTCAATGTAATTAGTAAATATATAAACTTCTACGCTTCCAGTCACTTGTACCTATGGGTAGTACAGTAGATACAACTAACAGCAGTGCCTTTTTTTTTTAATTAAGTCTTTTAGGTTTTAATGCTTTAGGCCATCTTTATAGTTTTGTGCATTTTTTATCTTTTTTTTTTTTTTTTACAATTTAATTTGTCAGATCCTCTTTTAAATAAGAACAGAGAAATGCTTCATGCATGATGATTTTTCAAAACTGCACAGAGATTTGACTTTTAAGAAGACTAATCATATGGAATTCAGCTAATGTCCAGTTCCCAAAGTATTCTTTGTAGCTAATGAAGAAGAAAATTGAAATAAAACTGTATTTCTGCACAGATTTCAGAGTTTTCAGCATTTTTTTCATGGTAACTAAAATACTCATCACACTTTACCAAAATCCACATTCCTCATGAACTTCTAAACCTTTTCCAAGTAATACACCATTAGGAAAGACTTTTAAAAGCTGTCAGTATGTAAAAAATGCAAAGAATCCTGACTCAAATTAAGTTTGGGGGAGTTCTGTTACTGAGCGCACTGATGTTTAGTTTTATGCTCCAGATTTAGTCACAGGGAAAGAATCATCTTGAAAAGAGTTAACTGCAATTAAACACATAAAAATCAGCAAAGCTGCCTGCATGGAGGCTATCCCATTCATTTAAAGCAGTTAATAGCATATTCTCAAGCAGGGAATGTGTAGCAATTCTCCCAGTCTGGTAGGTGACTGCTGGTTAGTCAGACAGCAGTTTAAATTGTATCCATATTGGGTTAAGATGAATCACATATTTCCCTCTGTATTGACAAGCCCAGGAAATGTTTATTTTATGTGACCCCATTTCCAGAGAGACCATGTCAAATTTTTAAAATATGTTTGAGCAGTGTAACTGTTTTTGAATGAACTTACGCCTTGTTGTGAGTGTGGCAGCATGAGAGATGAGCTGAGGCTGGCAGTCTGGCTGTCAGGATCGTGCAGAGTCACCTACAGCTCAGGACTATGTCCAGTTGGATTTTGAGTATCTACAAGAACCAAGGCACTACAGCCTCTCTGGGTTTTTGGTGTTCTATCACCCTCATGGTAAAAAAGGCTTACATTTAGACAAAATGTCCTGCCTTTCTGTTTGCTCCCAATGCCTCTTGTTCTCCTCATCCTTCTTGCAGAAAATTAGCAGATTCACTTAACTAATTTCAGTTACATCAGGCTTTTGCTTACTAGGTAGAATTAAAGAGCAAACTCTATAGTTTGTAGACCACGTGTTCAGTCAGGCCAGGGGGAATGGCAATGAGAGAGACAGCCAAGAGGGCACAGTAGTGATGAGAGCAGCTAGCTGTTCTGGGATGCATACACACAGAACCCCAGATAGTACTCCAGCTAACCGCTCATATGCCTAGTAAGTGAGACAGAGGAAATACAGGCAGAAGTGATAACAACAATCTACATGAATTGTCCCAAATACCATTTAGCCACAGTAAGCATGATATTGTACACTGCATAGAATAATACAGGAATTCAAGTGTTTCAGAAGAAGGTGCCTACCAGGTATTTGTGTCCTCCACACCTCAACATATGGGAGCTAACCTGCCCAACATAAAGGGTAGAAACACAGGAAACCTCAAGAGGAATGTTTAATTGGGTCCAGAGTCCTTAGAACACACACCACAGCCACCACCTTTGCTACTTCCTAAGCATTAGCTACAGATGAGGTGCTCTGAACAGCACAAGCATAAAGCTACTACCTACTAAAAGCAATATTCAATCAACAAATATCAAGTAATATAATCATCTTTCCACTCACACAAATATGATCATATAACTTGTTTAAAATACAGGAACCAGTAATTGCAAAATAGTATTTGCACACTATTATAGCTGAACAGCCAATGTATTAAATCGTCTAGCATATGAATGTGCCTTAGCTTTGGAATAGTGTTAACTGGCCATCTGATGAGGTAGCAGTATGCTGTAGGCTGACAATTAGATTTTATTGGGCAATGAACAGACGTTTAGCATTTCATATGCTTTTACCCAAGGGTGCTATTGAACAGTGTCATTGTAAATTGAAGAGAGTTTCAGCATTACCTGGGTTACCACTAAGATCGTTATGTGGTGAGAGATACTGCCTCAACTCATCCAGGCTGGTAACAGCAGGAGGAACTCAGCCTAAATATGATTTGATGCATTAACCAAGACTTCAGTGAAGGAGGTCCAACAGAAAGACATAGGGAGGCAAAGTAATGCCAGGAGTGATGTGCAATATTTACATAAACTCAGAAAATTCCAAGGGTGTGGTGTTTTTGATTTGGAGTGTTGTTACTATTAAAAAATTAGCAAGATGTTTATCAAAGACATGTTTGAGATGGGAAAGCTCTATAGCGAAGAGTCACTGGGAAGGCATATGCCATATGCAAGGGCAAAGATGCCAATGGGGGCTCTCCAGGAATGGAAAGGCCATCTCAGTTTATTTGGCTGTGGCTGACAAGGGCTAGATAAACTGAGACTATAGATCTGTTATGCATAACCAGCAAGTGAGCAGCTCTTTTGCCTCAAATGCCTCTAGCAGAAATTATTGCTCAATGAAGGTCCCTTGCTACCTAAAGAGATTCTTAATGTTCTTGTGGATACTTGCTTGCCCCTAGAGTTAAATCTTGGCATACACAAATCAATTGTATTTGTTATTTAAGCCTTGAGTCTCTTGATGTTTGAACATTGTCCATCATTGTCCATTGTTGATGTATAGAGGAACACTGAACCAAAAGCCACCCTATACATAATCTTTCTTTCATTACCATTTTTTTCCTTAAACCACAAAGACACAAGATGTGCTATTCACTAGCTAGTCCCTGTAGTTATTTTTTCACACTCCTCTCATGACTGAGAGAAAGCTGTGTTGCAAGAATATAGCCTTCTCAAGGGTAAAAGAGGTGACCTGCCTACAGTGACTGTTTGCAGAGACAAACAGAACAAATCAAGCAGAAGCTCAGTGCTTTTCAACCATACCATATACTCTGCTCTTGCCAGTTTAGCTCATGAAAGATTTCACTGTCCTTAAATGTCAGTCTTATGTTCTGTGAATGGAGAGTAATTCCTTTCACCGTGTCTGGTAAAGGAAGCAAAACCCCCATGGATTAACTGTGCAGATTTTCAAGACTAGTTCTGACATTTGTAGCTCTTATGCAACTAAATCAATAATTTTATCTGAAATCTTTGAACCCTGTGATGCTTAAGACTACAGCATATATTTTCAGGGATGAAATGGAATGACCTCCAAAATAGGGATACACAAACTCTTCTGACCTAATTGATCTTTTGTGCATGCCACACAAAAAAACATTTGAGGGGTTTTTTGACAAGAGATGAAAACATCTTATGCCTTTTCCAGATCTGTCTCCCCTTTGCTTTTACTCTCTAATTCACTAGAAACCTTTGGTACAGAAAGATAAGTACATTATTTTCTCTTAAAACTTACCTTCTTGACATTGAAGGTATACCTCATTGCAGGCTGAGAGGAACATACAATGTTAAAACGAACTCTATTTGCACTTCACTTCCCAGGAAAAAATTCTTTCCTGAACCACAAAGATAAAGTGTATATGCTGTTCATGGAGTAGTGATTCGGTTTATTTTTCATGCCTATTCTATTCTTTCAGGCCCCTGTGCTTTCTCCCAGGTTTAGTTTAGCTGTTTGGTTGATCTGTGGTGATGAAGAACATTTTAAAATATGATGGATAAGTGTGAATTAATGTATTTCTTAGGAGATGAAACATCATTAACCTACTTCTTTAATTCACAATGATTTCAGAAACAGCATAAGAGGATTGTGTGGCACATGCTACCCTTATCTGGCCAATTTCCCTGAGATCCATGAATCACATGAATCACAAAGCTACCATGAGAAAAATATATTGCCTGACCAGAAAGCAAAATTTCTGCTGCAAAATACAGCTACATCTTGTTCTCTACTCCCACCCAGTATTCAGAATCAGATCCTCAGGATCTCCTGGTTTTCTTTTTTCATTTGCCTTTTCTACCTTTTTTTTTTTGTCTTACAAAATCGCATTGTCAATGCAAAGTGTTCGATTTTCATTTTGAGTCATTGTCTTGGGAAGCTCTGAGAGCCACAGTCAGAGAAAGAAACCTCCCCTTCTCCCCCTAGCTGAAATTTTGCCCCAGCAAAATATCCCCTATTAATTAGGAGCACTCTGATCAAATTGGGTTGCTGAAAAATGCTTCTTCCCTTGTTTCAATCTGCAGGAAGGTACACAGCTTTTCCATTAGCAGAATTACTAAACTGCTGTGTGAGTTCTTGAAACCAGGTGCAGAAACCTGTTGATCACTTGCTCAGTGGATGGCCTTGAAGGTGCCTAAGCATAAGGACAGGCATTTCTGAGGGACAGAAACAGTTTTGGACATTAGTGAACTACTCTGTAAATGCTGAGGGTCTGTTGCTACTGCAAAGACCTAGTTCATGCTGAGATCTGGTTATATATGCTTATGGAGCGCATGGTTTGAACCTTTCACTGGAATATTGAAAAAACCTACTGGAGGCACCCAGTCCTGTGGCATGTATTTATTCCTCTGTCATAGCTAGGGCTTTGAAAGAGCCTGAGATTGCTTAGATGAGAATATTTACCAAGAATATTCATAGGAAGAAAACATGCACTTGTAAAAGTTTTCTTCATAGGAAATGTGCAAAATGGTCCTGTTTAAACTCAGATGCTGGAGGAAACCTTGTCATCTTCTTGGGCTAGAGCTTTGTCCAATCAAGGTTGGAATAGTTGTGCTGTTGTCAACCAAACGAAAATGTTTTACACTGATTGAAACAGCCATTACTAGGATTGAGTATTTATTTCTGGTTACTTGTATTACCTGAGATTTCAAACTATGACCCTCCATGAACATGGTTCACTTATGAGTGAAGAGGTGCTGCTTGAGAAAAGCTTTAACACCCATTTATGGTTTCATGTCCACCAGGAGTATTCAGAATTAGAGTCTTCAGACAACAGACAAGTATGAGAGGAAAAGCTTCTTCCTACATCATTGCATCAGTGAAAACAAATAGCACACATCTCTGCTTTTGGACTTCCTTTTGTTGCTGCATTGCAATGTAGATAAAGAAGGTCCTTTAATTTGCTCTACCTATTTTGGGGTTCTGATATCTTGCAAAAATGAAAACCTTGTGTTAAGGCTCATAGTCTGAATTCTGGCCCCTGCTCTTTTGGCACAAAGCGCTTGAAAAAAACAGCCTAAGTAGTTTTAAGACTTCCAAACTTGGAATTTTTGCTAACAGTGTTTAGGGCATTTTGCAAAGCACTGCAATATTCCAATTGTAAAAATTGTGAAACCAGGTAGGAACACAACCTCAAGGTTCTTAATGAAAATGACTGCATAAAGTACAAAAATGTAAATTATTTTTCCCTTTTTATATGCAATGTGATAACTCTTGCTCCATTCCTGACTCACAGAAGCATGTAATAAGCATTAGAGTATGAATTAGAGAGAATTAGACTGTTGTGCACAAAATGAATTAAATTTTGCCTAAAGTAACCTGTATAGCCTCAACTGCTTCAGCATCTGAGCTCCTGAAGGTTTTTATTCCTACAGTATCAAGTCTGTAGCAGGCAAGTAATATGAAGTTCTATAATTAGAAGGGAAATGAGCCCAGAGAAAATGGTGGCCTCCTGTCAGACAGGGCAGATAGCTCTACAAAAATGTTGCAAACCCTGTGCTAGTTTTCAATTAATTTAGCTAATCCTTATGCCTGTTGCTGCCTAAAGAAGTATCATCTTTCATGGAGAGCTAAAATATAAGGACTTGCTCTTATAGAGCAGCTGTGCCCGCTATGAAGCCAGGCTGAGGAAGTCAGGTCTTTTCAGCTGGAGAAGGGACACTTGTGTGCAGACCTCAAAGCAACCTTCAGTATCTGAAGGGGGCCTACAGAGAAGCTGAAGAGAGACTCTTCATCAGGAACCGTGGTGACAGGACAATGGCTCCAAGCTGCAAGGGAAAACTTTAGATTAGATGTCAGGAAGAAATTCTTTACTGCAAGGGTGGTGAGGCTCTGGCACAGGCTGCCCAGAGAAGCTGTGGATGCCCCAGACCTGTTAGTGTTCAAAGCCAGGTTGGACAGGGATTTGAAAAACCTGGCTGAGTGGATGTGTCCCTGCCCATGGCAGGGGGGTTAGAACAAGATGATCTCTAAGGTCCCTTGCAATCCAGGCCATTCTATGATTCTGTGATGTATCATTCAGTTACCCTGCCCTTCTATTGAAAGACTAAATTTGAAAACAGGACCTAGGAATATCAAATGCATCTTTGTAGAGAAAGCCCATTTAAAAAAGAAATAATAATGGTAGGTATTTTGTAGCAGTTCTTGACTCTGAAGTCACAGCCTTAACATTCAATAAAAGCAACTTTTATAATCAAAAACTCCCAAACACTTGTGCAGGTCTTTTCCACAGAGCTGGAAATTATACAAAACAAATGGAAAATTCTTTTCATAGACTCATACTAAAATAAAGGTGGGGGTTTGGAAACCAGCTAGTTCTAAAAAAAAAAAGACCAAATATTTACTTGCCTTTGGAATTCCCTTATTTTCAACTGCAGAACAGCTAGTTAAGAGGATCCCAACCAGATGGGTGAGTCATGGAGTCACTGTAAGATTAAATGCTTACCTTAATAATAAAGCATTTCTCTGAAGCAAGTGTTGCTCTTTAAGGGATATCTCACTGTCACTTGAAAATAATGAAGCAACTGCAAATAACTGCATTTTCACACTGCCACTAGCTTGTATTTACAACCCCTGTTGAAAGCCAGCTATACCACAAACCAGAGAGATTCCAAAACTCAGGCTTTGCCATCGACTGCAGCTTGACTGGGATTAGCTGTGTGAAGATATTTGCACAGTTCAGTGAGGAGCAGTCAGGACCAAGATTCACCAGTGATTTGAAATGGACAGGTCCATCAGTTGTTACTTTCAGCTATCCATCTGAACATATATGTTTCAAAGGCTGGAGCCTATTCGTAGGTTGAAGATGCTTCTGAGCCACCAGAGTCTGCACCTTTGCAGGTCCACTGAAATTAATACTAGATTTAATACATGCAGAGCAATAAATCACCAGAGTTCATGAAGACCTATGCATACGTGCAGATGCTCTTGGTGCAAGGTGGAAAGTGTGCCTGTAAGGTCACACTCAAAAAATAGTGAAGCAACCTGCTGAACTGTAAATCTCCTTCGTATTTAGGATGGGAAGAAAGAAACATTTGGTGTTGTACCAGGTACACTCATCAACATAAGGATTTGGAGGTACTAGTGGTTGCTTTAACCCTCTACACAGATGTCCTGACCACGTTGTTAAATAAATACAGCTGCTTGAAAGCAGCTTCATGACACTAATAAAAAGTGACAGCACATTAAGTTAGCACACGGGTATTCCTATGTACTATGACACACTCTGGGTTCATGGAAACTATCCCAGGCTTAAATAATGAGAATTGGAATGGCCCTGGATGATGGACCACACAGAAAAGAAGGAAAGATGATGGCCATGGATCAAGCAGTTCTACCGACAGTAAATTATGAGGTTCTAAGACCAGAGCTGCCTACATAAATCAGATCTCAAAAAAATATTTTGTAGAAGTCTTCAATCAAGTCACAGTCTTTGCTTCCTAGGAGCACATAAGATCTCTACATGCAAGATTCCCTTGAGGTCTTTGCTGAGCCTGTATCCTTAGAAGAGATCTGGAATTGCTGATTTATGAAAGGGCAATGACTTAGCAGTTACAAGCCGTGCTGATTTCTCAGTGTTGTAACTACTCACGTTATTGTGATGCAAATAGTTTATACCAAACATTAGGAGTGCTAAGAAGACATTTGTTTTTGTCTAATAAGGACATTAAGTTCCTGTTAGGGGTAAAAGTACATGGCCTTGCCTGCTAGGATAGGGACATGGGTTACAGGAGACGGTATTGACATCTAATTTGAATGAATCACGGGTATATCTCAACTAATTCTCTTTTGCTGAATGGTAGAGATCTGTTGCATCACACCCACTGGAACATAGTTCTAGGGTACACTGGGCTCTCAAATGTTTTTGGGTTGCTGCAGCTTTGTTGGCATTTCTCCTAGAGAACAGAGCCTGTACTAGCTACCTCTGTGTTGGCACAGGATCTCACCAGCTAACTGTCTTCCCATGTAACCTCTTGTGTTACCACTGGCTCTTCCAGTTTCCATGGACTCATCCCCTGGCATCACATTTCCAGATGAGGCACAAGGAAGGTAATTGACTTACAGATAATCATAATGAGAGGGGGGTGTCTTGTGATAGGGTGGACCTTGTACCTAACTTCTATAAATCATAAATTAATAAGAATAATGTTCCAGAGACCCATAAAAAAATAAAACACTGATTTGTATCACAGCAGTCATTAGATCAGCTAGCACAATTAAGAAAGAAGGACAAGTTTTAGGCAGATACAGTGTCTTCCTGCATGGAGATAATGAGTGCATAGGATCAAATCTCAGAAGAAACTTATGTCTAAGATGGCAACCCACTGGTTTACAGGAAATTTCTTGATGGAGGTGGGATTCTTTTATAGAAAAGCAATATCACCCTGAAGAAAAGAAAATAAAATGGGATTGACAGCAAATTTGCAAAGTAAGACAATGTCAAAGTTCAGAAAAGCTTTTCATAGAAGTGCTTTGAATTTAATTATTGATCCCCACAGAAGTAGAACTGGATGCAATGGTGTTGATCTCTCTCTGTCCTAGTGATGTAATGGAGAGTTTTTGAGGCTGTGCATTTGGAAAGGGCAGCATCAATTCAGCGATGTTCTTTATATCTCTTAGATCCCCTTAGGAGAGACAGCCGTGATTTAAAAATTCCTGTGAACTCTCCTGAGTCAAACAGGAGACAGACTGTTCTTCCAAGAGGTGTCTAGCACCAGAAGTGTGTGGGCTATCTGGGATCTGAGACTCTGTGACGGTTTTTGTTATGTTCTGGCTCAAAACCACTTGTTTTCTTTACTTTCCAATTACTTTTCATTGCAGGGCACAATGTTAGTTCATCTCACAGGAATTTGTTTACTGTTTTCCACTATTTCAAGCCTGTTTCCTGGTTAGTTTTCAACTTAGAAATTACCTTTTTCCACATAGACACATTTTTTCCCCTTACTGTTCTGATTAGATACTACTTTTTCCACTCTGCTTTACTCCTGTTAGTACCATTACGTCAGACTGAAGAACACCAGTCAGCCTGCAGCTGTATTTTTTGTTATGTTTGAAGGTCCTCTCCAGTTAAGGGGTGGGGGGGTTCTTCTTTGCTGGATGCTGACCAGCAATAATTCTGTGGGGTAAAAGCAGGGAAAGTAAGCCAGGCATTTTCAAGTGCACTCTTGATGTGGTTTGTAACTTATTTTTCATTATCTTTGGTATGCAGAAATATACTGTCAGCTTAAAATCTGGTCTTATTCCCTCCTTTTCCTCCCCACCCCCTTGCCATCTTGTTTCTACTCTTTTTTCTTCATGACTTTCTATGCTATTTTCTTTCCCCTCTCACCTTCTACCTCCTCCTGGCTTAATGATATTTTCTAAGCATCATGGACTGTAGCCATGAGAGGGAATTTGATTTTGTGGTGAAGCTCTAAGAAAGCAAGTGTGGGATGTTTAAATGGATTGGCAAAGCAGCACATTCAGTATGGAAGATATATAGGTTTTTCATGACTCTTCTACCATACTGTTTCCAAACATTTTTAAATTACATTTTTTTATAGGGATTAAACTTCCCAATGTATCAAATGTACCAAATTGACAGGGTTCTCTGTCTTGCCTCTTTCTCCTAGTCAGTGCTGCTTATACCAAGGCTAACACAGAGGCACAATAGAGGATTCTGTTTCCTTAGTCATCTCATACCTGCTTGCATTAAGTCAAATTCCTTCCATTAAGTCAAATAGATAGAAAACTGAGGTTACAATTAGGGCACTGAAGGAGGAGGATATTGAGGTAACAAAGAAATTGTCATTTCAGAGTGAAAAGTCACCAAAATATGCCATATCCTCTCAGGAGTCCTTTTAGTTCTTAAGACTAAACTCTCAAAGGTCTTACATTGCCAAGGGAAGCAAGAAGAAGGAATTCAAGAGCCAGATCTGCTGTCTGTGCAAACAAAATGCTCAGCACCTTCTGGGAGAGCCCTGATAGACATGCTGTGCCATGGTGCTGATGTATCATCACACTACTGCGAGCATGATGGAGCAGAGAAGGGGAACCAGGCCCTGCATTGCCAGAACACCTCAAGGCTAAGTGCAACATAAATCCTAGCAGCCAACAGGAAAAGACTGGAATACTGCACAGGAGCAGCTGGAAGACTCTTCATTACAATTAGAATTGGCTTCTACTCTAAGACTGGTTTGTTTAAGATCTGAGTGCTTCTCTACTTTAGTAGTGAAATATTTTAAATCATAATACAGTTTAAAATGACTATATATACATAGTCACACTGTAAATACATGATCTCTGCTCCCACTTGGGAAGGCAGCAATTTAAAAATGGTGTCATAGCATGCACACACTTCAGATTTATTTAACAGTTTCCCTGGCTCAACTGAATTTCTACTTTCTAAACATATAAACTTAGCTAAACTTAATATATACAGAAAAAAAAACTGGGAGGGCTCTGAGGGGTATGTTGTCCTGTTCTAAGAATATAAATCAAATAATGCATTCCAAAGGGTTGATCAAGATTTCTTTGGCAAAGGAGGGTTTTTTAACTATAAAGGTAATTAAGGTGAGAGATGTGCCAGTTAAGGACAGGTGGTTATGTGCAACCAACTGTATCTATGTGTATATAAACCAACCAACTCCCAAGAACTGTATCTGAATCTGTGTGTACAGATTGTACATTGTGAGATTGGAGTTACTATTTAAAAAATTAAATTCAATTCATGTCTATCTGCCTTCGAAGAATGCAGACGACTTTGACCAGAGCTTGAGCAGGTGTCCTGTGTTGCCTCTGCTGGAACAGAGTTAGAAGTGCCCTCAACCTCATAACATGCATTGCTAAGAACAGAGTGCCTGGGGATTTAACTCACGCTACATGTCAGACTGCACCTCATACAGTCATACTCCTGAGGGACAGCCAAGACAGAGCACAGAATGAAAACTGATGTTCTGGAAAGAGAAGACTCGTCGTAGACCCATGTCATGGTGGGTGCAGAGAAAGTAGATGGTGCAAAACTAATTCAAGCCAGTAGGAACCCCAAAAGGGAAAATACTCCTCCTGTCAGTGGAAAAAGGGCTGAAGAACTGGTTTTGTTCTTTTTTCTTGGATTAACTGCAAATGTCCAGTTCTCATTGGCATTTATCAGATTGCTTGCTGTTCTTTAAACTTATACACTGCAGCTGAGGTGACATGTTTGACTTAAGTCCATCCATGAGTTTCTTCTCCTTCTGCAGCTTTAATGTCTGGTTTCTTAGCACATCTTTTATTCCTCCAGATGTACTCTCTTGTGCACAGAATATTTAAACTATGCTTCAATAAACGTCTGGGGTTTTACATCTTGTACTTCAAGGTATTAGTTTGGTTTACACTTATTTTCATTTTCTTGGACTGCCAATTATTTAAAGTTCTGTACCTTTGCTTAAACATGAAATATATTAGTCAGTGATGTGATAGCTTAAATTCTACTTTATTACACTTAGGTGGAGTTGATAAAAATCACATGATTATATTGATCTGAGCTGAAGTTGGGGTTCAGTTTAGACCTTTGACATACACAGAGTTCCTGCTGATTATAATGAAAATTAGGCATATGCAGCCAAGGCTCAGTATTTGCCCTTTGGCCAGAATGTGTATTAGGTTTTGCTTTTCTCTGGAGATAGATGTTATGTAAAAACATTGCCTATTTGAAACTTGTTTACATTTGCTTGTCTAAAGCAAGTTTGTTCCCATTATCTGACCCCACCTGAAATCACAGAGCTAACTTCTACCTTTGCTAACTGTAGTTCTCCCTGACTTCCAGTACTTTAGCATCAGTGATGAAGACAGGTCACAGCACCTTGTTGACACAAAGATATGCCTTTGCAATGCAGCCCAGGGATGACACGGGTGACACTGTCCATTTCACAAACAGAAGTATTACGTCAGCTCTTATTGGAAATTCCCCCCAGTCAGGCACCAAGTCAAAAAAAGTGGTTTAGCTGTTTAGATGGTACTTAGTTCTGTTTATACAGGAACTGTTAAACTAATGTAACAACAACATATTTAAAACTGACACTCAGCACAATGGAACCAGAAAGCTGCAAATAGCTAAAAGTGATGTTAGTTTTAATGGTCTAAACAGAGCTGGCCAGATTTTTTTTTTTTTTTTAGCATTTATTTTAGTGTCATTCCAACAGAGTGCACAGAAAGTTGAAGGTGAGACAGTGTTTTCTCATTCTGGTTCCAGACAAAGGCACAGCATGAAATTTCCCGTACTGAGAGCCTACATTGTCTGAAGATAAAACCAGAAAAAGGGGGAAAAAAGGATTACTACACAGTTGCTGAGATAAAAACCCCAGGCAAAGAAAGAAGAATGATTTGCTCAAAGTTCCCAGAGGTTGTGGTGTTCTGAGGACCTCCACTCACTGCTCCTGGACAGAGCACCAAAATATTTTTCCACTCAAGTTTTGCTCCTTGAAGTAACATTTAATAATGTGCATGGCAGAGTACAGATACACATAAAAACAAATCAGAGTAGTTCAGATCAGCTGTGGTTTGTGCCTACCCATTGTGTGTCTATGTCTCCCATAATGCAGGTGAAAATAGCTGTCCAGAATGGTAACCTAATCAACTTTTTAAGTAATTCTAGAAGCAGAACTGGGACAGACATGAGGAAGAAGGGAATCACATTTACTGGCAAAAAGAGACTATGAGGATTTGGATGAAGTTCTGAGACGTCCATACTCACCTGACCACAGTTACTGCTGGGCTGAAAGCACCACAGAATAGGGCTATGTAAAATACTCCTAGAGCTAGTTACACAGTCCACATTGGACTGATAAAATGGTATGCATTTCTGGAGATACTTTGTTCAATTTACCATGAATTTTTAAGGCTCTTTAACTGAATTTAGCAACGTGCTTCTGATGTTAGAACTGCCCTTTCCTGTAGAAACCTCAAAGACAAGTTTTGAAATCACCTGAATTAAAAAAAAAAAAACATGGAGAAAATTGAATTTGAAAGAATGTCGGTGCTTATATGAAAGCATTTAAATATGTATGTACAAGACTTAGGTGCATGTATAGTAGAAAGCAAGGATTGTATGGCATCATCATTTAAGGAGGTAGAGGCTTCCTTTTCTATATGAGGGGAAATTTTCTTTCTGAATTTTTAGTTTTGTGGGATTGTTTTCTTCTTTTGGTCTTGGCATACTACTTGTGCAGGCCCTACCACAGTGATGGCTGCATACCTTCAAGCAAAGTTCTCATTGTTGTTTTGTAGGATCACTTCCCTGATTTTCCTCTGAAAACATTTAAAACTGTTCTCCTTTAGAAGATTAGCTGGTTTAAGTTTTTGAAAGAAAGAGTTTAAAACTGGAAGACAAAATTGCTGTCCAAGTCTTTATTCAAAGTTCTCTTCTTCTCCCACTGTGCTCCTAAAATCTTGCTCATAAGAAGTCTGAAAATGATAATTGGGTTTTTTTTTTTTTAAGAACTGAAATAATTATTGGAGAAATGTAGGGTTTAAGGTCATGATAAAACCTATGGAACACTACAAATAGCAGTTACTACCAAAAGCTTGATATTTAGGCTGTGAGGAGATCCATTGGTGTCTCTGTTGAGAGGTTGACACCAGCAGGTTTACTAAAGAACTCTGAGGAAACACCTCCTTAATTAGCACAGATTCTGAGAACAGAATGATGTAAGGCTTTTTGGCCAGACTGTCAGTCATATTCTCTCTTATGGTTTAAAAGTTTAAAAGAATGTGATAGGCAAGACCTGTTCTGTGTCAAGTAATGGAGGAGCACCTGAAGGTATAAATTCTTGATAAAAAGGTGGGCTCTTTCAGAACTTATACACCGAGGAATGTGGCTAAACTATTGGGCACCCAGAGAACAAATTGTGACACAACTTTTTGCTATAATGCTGTATTGGACATGTACTTTTATGAGTAGCTTACTACTCTCTTTTTTGCCGCTTCCCTCTTTTTTTACTGTCTTTTTCTCTTTTGAAAAATAATCATCTTGATATTTCTATGGATTCAATTATTTCACATTTATTTAACATGTGAGATATTCGGAAACATTAAATTACATAAATGGTCTCATACCAGAGTGACAATTCAAATGTTAATGTAGCCATAGACCCTTTATTCCTGCTATACTATTATATGGTGAATATTAGGGCTAGCTCTGCCTCAATTTCTACATGTGCATTCAAAAAGTCCAGCTCTGAAACGGAAACACTTCTATATGTTTTGACCCATGTAAATGCCAAGTTGCTTCCATGTATTTGAAAGACAAAGTCCAGCATGTTTGCCCTGCAATACCCAGGTAAGGGTTTTCATAGACTAATCAAGATTGGGAGAGACCTTCAAGTCCAACCATGAACCCAGCACTGCCCCAAACCCCTAAACCACATCACCCAATGCCAGATCCAAACGCCTCTTGAACACCTCCAGGAATGGTGACTCCACCATCTCCCTGGCACATCCCATTCCAATGGGATGCATTACATTTTTGCATAACAGCAAAGAAACTTTTTCTAGTAACTGATCTGAATCTCCCTTGCCTCAGCTTCAGGCCATTTCCTCTTGTCCTCTCGCTGCAGGCACCACAGCAGCCATGGGCCCCCGCCTCACCACAACCTCCTTCAGGGGAGTTGTAAAAAGCAATGAGATGCCCCCAGAGCCCTCTCAAGGCTCCCCTTTTAAAAGGAGAAATTTAAAAATGAAAGCTCAAAATACTAAAAAAGGTAGAAGTAGCAGCTGCTTCACGGAAACTTTGCACCATTTCTTCTGGTAGACAATTATGTGTAAATACGCTTAAAAATGTGAAATAACTTTTTGGTAGAAGATGTAAAACCTAAAATATGTGCCTATTTTCTTTGGTGGTTTTTGTTTGTTTGTTTGCTTTTTTATTATTCCTTGTATAGAAAAAAAGGTGTCATTACTTAACAAGTATAATCTCTTCAACATTTCTTTATTTCTGCCATAGAGTTTTTAAACATAGGAACATGCGGCACTTTTAACTTTGTTCTTCTTTCATTGAAATCACGTGGGAGGAAACAAAACACCTAATAGAAACTAACATTTCTTTGTTAGACGGCATGCCAATGAGGATGGTAGAAATATCCACCCTGAGTTCAGGGGTCAGAACTGAACTTGCAAAAATATATTTTTCTTTCTTGCCTGGCTTTCTGAAACTCAATAATATTTCAACAAAAGACCCTTTAGATTTGCAGTTATTTGGGACTGAGGAAGAGGTGTTCAATTTCACTGTCGGCTCCTTCCAGCCAAAGCTCTAACTCAGCAGCTTCCCCCAGCATGCAGAAAAAGAGCTGTCAATCAGCAGTTAAATACAGACATGAATAGTGCCTTTGTCAGTATTTCTGTTCTGCTTTTGAAAGCACACAAGCCAAAACAAAAAATCTTTTGACAATGTGCGAAAAACAAAACTGAAATGCTTCAACAACCTTTGGCAGCTAGAAAGCTGCCCATATAAAGTCTTAAAAATTGAATGGACTTTGTCAGGTGGAGGAAAGCTTGTGTTCCGATATTTGACCATCAGGTAGTTCAGCAGTGCAGCTGTGTCTTAGAAATGCATTTCTTAGATGTGTCAGTTTGTTGGTTGCATTTTTAGTCACAATCACAAAGCACTTGCTGTCATCATTGTATTTATCTCGAGTTTCCCTTTTAAAAGCAAGACACTGAGTTTCCAGATCTTCAGTCAGATTTGACACATTCTAAGTCCTGCCAAATAACTCCCCAGGCTGAGTGATTTCCTTACCCAGAAGTATAAGGATTTCAGTTTGCGTTGTTTCCTTTTTAAATTCTGAATGTTCTTGGTGTCACAGACTTAGGATGACTCCTTGGTAGCACCAGCAGTAAGCATTTGATAAGTCAGGCTTAGATAAAGTATTTTTTTAATATATATATATAAAGTAATGTTCTAGTTAATATATAAAGTAATGTTCTACTACAATTAAGTTACATAAGGGTATCTCTGACTTTAAATACAGGCATGATTTGAACCATTGAAGTGAAATGCTGCCCAGCTTCTGAGATGTTTTGCTTGTTCTGCATGAGTGGCTGCAATGGAGCAGTTAGCAAAGCCTTTCTGAGTGTGAAGTGCAGAGAGTGGAGACAGAGGCAAAGAAAGAAAGGCAATGTTTTAAGAGGCAGTAGGAAAACAAGAGCTTCACACTCACAAAGAATACATTTTTCAGACATATAAGTTTAAAATCATCTCTATTGGATAGTGTCAAGGACAGGTATTGCAGAAAATGTTGCAGGCAGTGACTAACTGAAGAGCACTGGGACAGAAGTGGAACAGTTATCTTGAGTTGCACAATCACACTTGCAAAACTGAATATTCAGACTTGTTTAGATAAAAGGGCACATAGGCCAAAGCTGCCAATTTATCTACTGCTTTTATTCTCAGTTGTCTTGGATTTTAACTTTCACCACGGATATCAGCAATATTATTAATAACTATGTAATACTTAGCAGACTCAAATGCAGCACCACTGCTCAGTCTGCTCAGAAGCTGCCAGGAGTCAAAATTTTCCCAACAAAATTAAACCAAAGACTTTGTGTCCTAGTTCTTTGCCAGAAAATTGTTTTTTTATTAGGTTTAATTGTCTTAGATTTTAATTGTTTAAGGTTTTCTTTACAGGATAAACAGCTTCATACTCACATGAAACAATTTGGAGGGTATTTTTTTTGGAGGTGTATCTTTTGCCTATGAGCAAATACCCTTTGCAAGAGCAAAAGAATTGTATTAGAGAACAGAATTGAATTATAGAATTGTTACGTTTTCAGCAGCTACTTATAATTAGATCAACAGCTTCCTCTGGATAGCCATTGCTCAGATTTATAGCTGATTTAACCTGTGTCAATTTTATCTGTAGATCAGTCAAGATCAGCTCAGCCGACTGTAATCTTCCTCTTAGATTTTAAATTTAAGTAGTCTTGGTAAAATTCCAGTTTATTTATGGTCAACATCATTTGTATCAGAGCAGCCCAGTTGCTTACCTTTAGATGCACTTGGTATGAGGTCCTCAATTCGATGGGGGGGGAGGGAAGGGGGGAGGGAAGGGGGGAGGGAAGGGAAGGTTCGGGAAGGTGCGGGAAGGGAAGGTTCGGGAAGGTGCGGGAAGGTGCGGGAAGGGAAGGTGCGGGAAGGTGCGGGAAGGGAAGGTGCGGGAAGGTGCGGGAAGGTGCGGGAAGGTGCGGGAAGGTGCGGGAAGGGAAGGGAAGGGAAGGGAAGGGAAGGGAAGGGAAGGGAAGGGAAGGGAAGGGAAGGGAAGGGAAGGGAAGGGAAGGGAAGGGAAGGGAAGGGAAGGGAAGGGAAGGGAAGGGAAGGGAAGGGAAGGGAAGGGAAGGGAAGGGAAGGGAAGGGAAGGGAAGGGAAGGGAAGGGAAGGGAAGGGAAGGGAAGGGAAGGGAAGGGAAGGGAAGGGAAGGGAAGGATTCCCTGACATGCCAAGCCAGCAGCACTGGAAATGATGGACAGAAACTCTAGGGTCTTTGACAAATGGGGAATGTGGAATACATCTAAGTGACTGTAGCTGCCACAGAGGGATCTCTTTTCCAAAAAGAGATTTTTTCCAGGTTCTTCCAAGTAGATTATTTTAAAGCATAATAATAGCAATCTTCCGGAAACCTAAGACACAGGTGAATATTTCGGTGGAGAACTAGCCTGCAGCTTCTGCTGAGGAGAATACTTATAGCTAGAATGTAGGCTGGTGTAAACCTTCTCAAAATTTCGAGATATAACACATGGTCTTAATTTAAAGCAGATCAATGCAGGTTAGCTTAAACAGGAAGAGACAAATGTAAACTTTGGTCAAAATAATTTCCAAATGCTGCCTGAGAATATATGCATGTAGTCAGATGGGGAGATACATACAGAAACATTTAGCATCCAAAGGGAAGCCTAAATTGCAGGGCTTTAGATCACATTCTGTAAAGGTATGTTGCATGAATCTCTTGTTTCTCATGGCACCAGTGTTACTTCCAGCCTGCCCTTGATAATGTAGTAAAATTGGTGGCTTGGAATGAAGAGCAGAAAATAGAGGAGTGAATCTTTTTCTTTATCCTGATGTAATATTCTTATCATGGTAATTAAAAACCTACACTTACATTTTGAATTTGCAGTCAGTGTTTATGGAAAAATACATTTTTTCTAGATCTTTATCTAGGATATATAGTAATTTTGTCCACTGAAGTCAGTGAAGTAACAGTGACCTAAGTAATCTGAGCTGTAATCATACCTGTGGCTGGAAGCCCAGTGTTTCCATCTGAAGCTTTGAAGTAACAGAAGAAAACACCTTAGACAGAAATGACACTTTAGTTTTGAATCAGAGACCATTTATTTTTATTTGCTTTGGTTTTGGTTTTTTTTTCCCCATTTATTAGTGTATTTATGAATTAGTCAACACTTACCAAAGGTGATACTGCAGCTGAAATGGTAATCAATTATATATCAGAAGATTGTTTGGGTTATGCATGCATTTACAAGTAGGATAACACGGTAGGAGTGGATCTCTAAAGCAAAACAATTCAATGGTATTCCACAATACATCAATTTCAGTAGGTTTTACTTTAGATTGATCCTGCTCTGATTCTGTTGCTCATTTGTGGCTGAAGCAGTCCAAGTGCACATTTTCAAGGTTGGAGCTACCTGCAGGTAATCCAGGTGATACGCTTTGAGACCTCTCTGCAGCATGGCAGGTGAGAAAAATTGTGAGGTTTTCTTCAGAGCTATGCTTCTGGTCTCCCCTACAATGCAGTGTAGAAGGATGGTTTATCACTCTGTCCTGAAGATAAGCCAACAGTTTTCCATACAGCAATAAGTGCAGTCTGTGGATGGTCTTGCAAATTCTTCCTTTGTTAAAAGTCTTCCTACTGGATTATAGGTAAGCTTGCTTGCAGAAGGATTGTTTCTGACCTGAAGTAAAACATATCTGGTGTATAGCATTGTTTACACTCTTCTGAGGCTTTCCAGAGAACAGCTGTTTCTTACTTTTAAAGTGTAGTGGAAAGGATACAAATCTAGCTGAAAGATTCAGAGGGGGTGGTAATGCCTTCGAATTTGTGCTCCCTTCTTCAGGCAAGGTGCTTGACTCAACTTGAAACGAGCTGGGCAAGCTCACTGAGGCAATACAAATGTCAGAGTGACTGGAATTTCCAAAGAACTGACCAATACATTTTTATCTGGAGAGAAAATTACTAAGCTATGAAGTTTCATATGTCTTGAGTTACATACTTTCATTTTTGATGTGGCCAAATGACCACCGTCACTTTATTTTTTCACAAAGCAATAACTTCTCAAATCGAAAGGCAGACAATAAGAGACTGATTTGAAGTCATTAAAGCAATTAATCAGAATGCTTATTTGACAATAATGCTTCCTGGAATAAGTCTGAAACCACTGTTAGGCCAAATATCAGTTGGTAAGAGCATTTTCCAGAGGGTAGCCGGAGTTGGCCCTGACAGCTGCACTGAACTGTCATGTTGCACATTCCATGGTTTAAACAGTAATTTATTTTGCAATCCCTGCATCATCAATTCTGGGATGTTTGTCTATAATGTTTAATGTTTAAAGAGGTCAATATTTAAAGAGATCTCTTTTCAGCAAATAAAACCTCTTCGTTGCTTTAAAGTTAATATGTCACACACTCTGATGGTGATACAGAGCAAGAACTGTCATCCACAAAGTGTCAGTGCCTCTGTTAAGACAAAAAATTATGGTGCCAAGTGAACCATTAGTGAAAAAGACTGTTTAAAACTTCTGACACAGTTTCTGAGTATCTTAGTAAAGTTCACTGGAGCTTAAAGGAAAAACCCCATTTGTTAATTCTATTCAAGACATGCAGGAGAACAAAAAAGTGTGAATAGTACAAAACAGGCTATATAGGATTTGCCAATGTACAGAAATCTGCTGCTCTTGCTTCTTCTGCAAGCCAGCATGGGAATAAACAGGCATGTGTATTGGCAGACTATGGGACATACTACTGCTCCCAGTAATGCCTATAAAAGTCTACACAATATCTGCCTCTGGGATCTTTCTTTTGAAGTAGCACAGTCAATAGTAGTTGACTATGCCAAATAGCACTTGGCATCGAAGTTCCCAAAGGGATGGTGGAATAACCAAAATAGCAGATCTGTGGGTTGTGCTGCCCACAGGGAAGGTGATGGCAGTAGAAGCTAGTACTGTAGGCACAGAAGTCACAGTGTACACAACTGTATGGTAATAGGAGCAAAGAAGTGAAGGGCTGGTGGAATCCTTTAATGCATTGCTTCCTCGAGATTGCAGGCTTTGCATCTGCTAACCCTGCTGCTTCTAGACCACCCTCTTTGCCTGACAGGGCTTTCTGCTGCCAAGGCCTGTGGCAGTGATGATGCTAAGTACAACCCACCCTCTCTCTTCTCCCACACAGAGGAGGAGTGCTGCCTTAAACAGCAGATGGGCAAAAGAACTCTGAGTAAAATCCATAGTTAATCAGAGTCTCAAAGATCCTAATGCACCTGTTAATTGAAACTCTCTGAAAGATTAGTGAGAGGACTTCTGAATTCATACCATTCATTACATAAATACAAACATAAAAACTATTCTGACCTGGAGAAATTCACACCTATAAACAAAATCATTCCACTGTTTCAGAAAATCACCCCTTTCATCTAAAATTGGTTTATTTAAAGGGTCCGGTTAAATATTTTAATGTAGCATATTTGTTGTGCAAGCACTAACTACACCAGAAACATTCTTATAATTTTAATCTTTCAGAAGCTGTGGCCATTTGTTTCCAGATATTCTATGCAGCTCTGATAATTCTGGGAAAAGAGATGTTAAAAAACCTACTGGCTCTTGACAAAGAAGTTTGGCATTTTAAGCTGATGTGATTTTCACTTACTGAAAAGCACATCAGATAAAAGCTTTCCTTGGCCAGAAATATTTTTGTTTGCTTGTTTAAAGGGAGAACAAAATACAGATTAACACTTGCAAGTACCATTTCTAAAGAAATGGGGGATGTCATTTGCTTTGCCAACCTAAGCTTTGTGAGCTAGATCCTCCATTACCCCCAAAGGCACCAATAATTTCTTGTCAACAGAAAAGAGAAACAAACAAGACTTACAAAATCATCTCAATACTCAGGTCTCTGCACTCCCTCTCTCTCTGCACTTTCTGTCTCCAGACCTAAAAATGCTGTGAAGTCAAGGCAAACTGCCAAGAGTTTCACACCCACTGCTGACCTGGCATAGAGTCAAAGGTTGCTAGATGCATTTGGATGCCAAAACAGGGCACTGCTCTCGCTACTGGCTTTTACATGTTCTTTTACAAAGGTAGATACTTTGCAATCTTCTCCTCTTCTTCAAGCTTTCGCTACTTGCTTTTCCAAGTTTTCTTTGACTTCCAATGTTGAGGCTGGTAAGAAACCATCTTGTATACTAAAATATTCCTCTTCAGGAGCAGTTGTTGATGTATGTCCCTCTTCTGCAATGGGAAGCACATGCTTCAAGTGTTGCATGCTCTGTATATCTCAGCAGTATCACCTCAGCTCTATTCAAGCCTGCTCTTTGGTCCACACTCACCATTCAGCCACGCTGAGCCAACCCCCAAAGCCCCACTGAGAGGCTGCCTCAGTCTAAGCTCCACAGATGTGAGTGATGGAGACAGACTTCTCTTTCTCAGAGCCCCCAAACACATCCAGACTTCCACTCAGAAACGGAGCATGTTAAGTGCAATACTGCTCTGTCAGTGCAGAGCATTTACCCTCAGTAACATTGTATGAATACACTCAGTGACTGACCACTGCAATTTAAAAAGCCACAGGCCACACCAGCTAGGATCTGTCCCTGATCCCTGGTCACAGTGTCTGCCCTCAGAAGGTACTATACTGATACAGCAAGATGTTTGACCCATAACTTCCAAGCATACTTTTGGGACACCAATTAGCAACTAGTAAGTCACAAACTTCACTTTAAGCTCAGAAATGCTCCCCCTGAACAGTGTTAAATGCTTTAGAATCAGTCACATGAGTGATGCTGTGATCTCCCAGGTCTGCCTAAAGTCCTTTTCTCATATAAATGTGTACATGTATCAAAGCACCTGACAAAATAGCAGACTGACACCCTGCCAATATGTGATATTATGGCACTTTATTATGAGGCTCTGTTCTCTGGGAAAATCAAGGGCTCAATCACAAAAAACTCGATGTAACATTATTTCTTGGTGGATGTCCAAGTGGCCACCAGAAGCAACCAATAAAACTGAGCAGATGTCTCCTTATACCAGTGCAGCGTTAACACTGGCAATGGGGGGAAAACTCATTTGTAGCCTGTGGGGAAGTATTTAACCTCTGTTCTCCTGTGCAATTCTCAGCAATACAATAAAAGGCACACACACTACAATTAATGATTCACACATTTATAACTCTTGACCTTTGTTAGCCAAAATACCTAAGTAAACCAATCTCTACACTTAAATTTCTTCTAACAGCTGTGAATAAGGCAAATGTTAAAAAAAAAAATTAAAAAAAAAAAAAAGGTTTAATTCTTTAAGGTAACAGAGTGGGAACAGAGGATCAGACAGATGGAGTTAAACAGTAAGGCAAGTGGGCAAGTGGTAACTACTAAAAACAAAATGCAAAAGGCTATTTTGCTTGCATTGCACACTTCAATTTTGCAATGATAACAAGTTGTTTATCTCATCCAAGAAACTGTTTCCTCATTTCATGTTACAGCAAACAGCTGACTAGGTGAAAAGGGTTGATCAGTAATTTTGAGGATTATAACTACATCATTGAACTGATTCCAAGTTAATGGTCATTAAAAAATCTATAATTTTTTCAGCAGTTCATTGGACAAAACACAGTATTTTGACTATTTCCAACTCTTAGGATGGCAGGCACATCCTAAAAGAATATGTAAAATATATACATACTCTTTTTAATCACTGCCTCTTTTGGCTCTATCCACACACTAAAATGAACAAAGCCTGAAAATTTCATGCTCTTGAACAAGAGCAGGGCTCTCCTTTTCTGAGTACATCTCACAGAAACTCCTACAGCTTGTAGCTAGAGTTTTGTCTCATGGCAGCAACGTATGTTTCCTATTTTGCAGTAACATATGGCATAATGATAATTTATAATAATTTATTGGCTAGCAAGGGAAAGCCAATGAAGAAGCAATGTTATTAGCAGAAACAGTGCACCTCTCACTCTCAATAACTCAGTGCTCTGTTAAGTGCCAGTGAAGAAATTCCTACCCACTTTTAGCATTCTGCTTCAGAGGCCAAAAGTAAATTGGGATCCACAAACATTATGGATTGCTGTAGCTCCACCTATTATCTGCTACTGCCAGATCAAACTTTACTGAGTATAAACCAATACATGCTTCTATATTTGAGTCAAATACGCGTGTACACCCTGCTGATTTAAAAAGGGTTCTTAATCAGCATAAATGCATGCCTTGTGTGCAAGAGCCCGGAATTTCACTGGAAACAGACTGCAGCATTTCAGCTGGGAAAAATGGCTGCTGTCCAGATCACCAGTGATTTGGAAGGGTGTTTCTGTGTGGACATATTAGGTACACGCAGAGGCCTATAAGGCAATGGACATTGGATCCATATGGCTGCAGAAAGGGTCAGCAAATTAATTGTTTTGGATTAATTAACTGGAGAGGTTTTAAGGGGGAATGGAAGGACGCTTGTTATATCACCCTGAAAAGTGTAATATATAAACAGTGAACACGGCAGCTCAATCAGCAATTACTCAGAGGTAAAAGGGTATCCCTGCACAGAAACACAATGCAAATAAGTTTGTGTCCCCTCCGAGATTTTTCTTATGACAATTTGGTATTGAAGACAATTAACAGTTATCCAAACAAACAAACTCTCCACTTCCAACATTTTAAATAACCTAACAAAGGTTATCTGTCTCTCCCAAAATCAATTTTTGCACTTCTCTATTAGGGAGTCACTATTTCCTTTGTCCTTCATGCCCAGAACTCAAAAAGTGAATAAATTCTTCATTTCTGAAGTGAAATAATGAGGACTTAAAGCTAATTTAGAAACAAACTTGCAGCTTCCTTCAAGACAGCTATTCTAGGACATGAAGATCTAGTGTTCCTCACTTTCAGGACTGAGAAGCAAGAAAAAGAAAGGAAAAGCTCCCTTTAATTTTACTTATGTATTACTTGTGTATTTCCTTAAATTGAAGGCTAACAATGTAATCTAAAGCACCTCAAAACTGTTTTCTTTGACTTTAATTGGCTAGCAGTTTAAGACACTTAACTAACCTGAGTCTCAGTGTCGTGCTCCAATCCATCCCTTCAGTGCTGTATCTTCTGCTTTGTCACTGCAGTGTACACCTACAGATATTGTGTCCATTGGGTATTTGGGCATAAAATGTGGTCTTCCTTTGCAGCCCAGATTTCACTAACAGCTTGTTGAATCACTGTTTGGTTTGGTTGTTTTTTTTAAACAGTGTGCAAGATGCAATTAGATGCCACGCATCACATTAATATTTCTGATTACTCCAATGATAATCAGTGGTTTATGCCTGAGTTTTTCAAACTATGTGATATGAGAAAACCTGCATGCTCTGTTTTCAGTATTATTGCTTCTTGTGAAGAAACATTTTTAGTTAATCTGCCTAAATGGGTCTTTAAAAAAACCCAAACCAAACCAAAAACAGGAAAGCAGAACAAGGTTTTTAAATTTTTGAAAGAAACCTGCCTTTTCTAGGTATGCAACAACAAAAAGCCATATCAGCAGGACAGAAGAGCATCATACCAGGAAAATTAGCAACTAACCCCTGAAGACCTTGCTCTTGATATGTTGGATGAGTACCTGAATGCTCAGGAACGTAAATATTAACCTAATATATTCAAATCTATCTTCTTCAGAAATGTGACTCTTCTCAGAAAAAAACTGATTTGTGTGAGTGAGCCTTGGAATAAGTGACCTTCGGTGTTTTCCCATCAAAGTAAATAATCATCCTCTTTTCTAGATGTACTAAAGATTTCTGTTGTCCAGTGGGACACTGGTTCTTTCTCTCTTTTTGTCGTTGAAGCAGGGGTAATACCTTCTTCAGATTAGAAGTACATGTACCAGTGTATTATAACACAATTTAAGAGACAGACCTTCTTGAACCATACCAGCATATAAAATCACTGCTATGGGTCACTTAGTTTTATGTCATGAAGTTATGAAGTTATGTAGTTATGAAGGATCCTTTTTTACCCAAACTCACAATTTCTGATTACTTTCATTTCTCCATCATTCATTCATATTTCCATTTTGCAAGGCAAGCATAAACCTGCTCAGTCTGGCACAGATGCAAATGACTTAGCAATTGCAACCACAAATATCCCGTTATATAACTGCATATATGCTTCCTATTTTAATCAGTGAGGCAAACTAGTTACTGCATAAATGTGCAATTAAAACCCTGCTGATATGAATGCATGATAGAGAAACCTTCACTTCTGAGATGCCACTAGCCTCCAGCTGAACATCTCACGTCCAGTGCAGTAGGTTCTTGTCTGTAATGACTACCTAGCTCACCTGTTTACGTTCTAAGAAATGCACTGAGTTGTAACTTTCGTGCCCTTTTGAAGAAGCAAGAGGGATTGTGATGCCTTCATTTGGGTGACCTCTGCAGGCACAGAGATAATCAGTTTGTTGCATTAGAGGTATCATATATTGATCCATGGTAAAATTTAGCTCGCTCAAGATCCTTTTAGACTGTGGGTAGCTGACCTCACAGTGAAAGAATTAGCTATTTATAGAGAAAGAAAAAGGTTTGTTTTCCCTGTTTGCATTTCTTTATTTTCTTGGAGAGATGATTTCAAGACTACAGATTTTCTTCTATTATCTATGTAACAGTGATGAAATAGAAAAGCCTTGTTGAGGACTGCCATGCTGGATTACTCTTCCCCTCAAGTTATGGCTAATATTCTGAATGCCAGCACAAGGAAGAAAGGCATGCATGTCCTCTGACACACACAGAAAATTAAAAATTATCAACAACCAGTGACAATCTATAGAGAGATATCAACACCTTTGAAAAGGAAAAGCACATACATATGGGGGGGGAGTAATTTCATAAAGTTCTCTCTCTAATTTTAGACTTACTATTATTAATACTTAAAATATTTAAAAGTATTAATATTCAAGTATTATTAATACTTAAAATACTTAAAAGTATCGCTATTTTATTGGTTGTCCAAGCTCAAAGCTGCTTCAAGAATGCAATATATTAATATGCATATTTAACATGCTTGTTCCAGGAAGGAAAGAGTTTTTTTGTTTTCATGTTCTCTCCCTTTTTTCAGCATCTAGTATATTAAACATGTACAAATGCAAAGGGTATCCATGAATTAAAGATTCCACCAGTTCTGTAATCAGAACCACATGTATTAGTGTCCAGACCTGCAGACTGCAGTAATGATGATTGCTATCATTTTTGCAGGTACAGCCCTACAATTTAAAGTCCTCACCAATTAGTAATAATATCAACCCAGAGACACAAATTCCAGACAGGAAAAAAAATGCCTGGGTTCATTACAACGTCCTTACAGCTTTTTCTACAAAGTTCTTTAATACCAACATCAGTATTTTGCAATGTAACTATAGTTAATATATAGTAAATAACTAGTATATAACCTGACTATAGTTAAGTATATAGTTTAACTATTGCAAAGTCCTCTGAAATTAAAATGCTGCTACATGTGACTTTCAAAAATGGAAGCGGTATTCTAAATGAAGCCCCTGAATTTCTTGAAATATTTCATTTTTCCTGCTGTTATGATGTCATGACTTCCTGATGTCAGATTTAAGTTTTATCTAATGTAGAAAAAAATGTTGCCAAAATCCTGCCTGTACCATGATAAGATATTAATCAAATTAAAACCATACTATGATATTAAACCAGATCTTGTTTTTTATTTCTGTACTTGTTACAACATAGAGAGCTTTCAGTCTACCTTATTCTTGTACTGAAAATGTGTCACAGATCCTAACTAGTGTAAAGATGCTGAAAAACAAACAACTAATGTTCTTGGCACCAAGATGATTTACAAGCACTTAGAACTTTAGAATAAAAACATGTCCTAGGAAACTGGCTTTCATTTCATAGATTGCTTCTCAGTCATCTTCTATAGTATCCTAACCCTTCTTCTGCCCGTAAGCAAATCTAACTTTTGAAGCAAACCATTGTATTCTTGGTCTGCCTCCCTACCACTAGCCACTTTAGAACTCATCCCTCTCCACTTTAAAATGCCTCTATCACACCAGACTAGGTTTGTTAGATTATCTTTTTACCACTTTTGCTAACAAAGCAAATTAACCTTTTGCACTGAAAGAACCTGTAAGCATCTGGGACACAAAGTATATTGCAAAAGAATCAAATCACTAGAAGCATCTTTTGAAGGCAGGTCTGGGTATATGTGTAATTTTGCAGACTGGCATAAGGACACCATCTTTCCATGCCTGTGATTAACTACCAGCCACCTTCAAACATTTCAATATGTAATTCAAAATACAGCATGGAGATCTCTCTGGTTTCATAGTCCATACTGATATAAAACCTGGTTATCTATCCATCCAGTGATTGCTACCTCTCTTACATGAATGCGATAGATCCTGCAGGCCAGGCAGTATCCCTTATAGAGACAAATAATAAACTACACAAATTTAGGTGGATTACTTATGCAAATAATTTGAAAATATCTTTAGAAGGGCCAGACGAAATGATAAGCCAAGCAATTCCAGGAAGTGGAAACAGAAAATATGAGATTGGAATAAAAGCCTTAAGAGAGAGAGAAAGGGAGCAGGCTTTATTGTCCATCAACATTACTATGTTCCTGTGCCCAGGATCCAGTAAAGAACAGCAGCAACAACAATCAATCCATAAAGGCCTGGCATCATGCTTGTTCTTTCTTTCTTTCAAAAAAATATTTCCCCCTGTTGCCTGGTGGATGTCCTCATTCATCCCATTTATCAGATTTTATGACAGGACTTACATTACTGTTTTCTCCTAACAGAGTGGCAGATGAGCAGCAGATGCTGATTGTAATATCACCTCTAATATGAGCTGGTTTTGTGTTTCCTCACAGGTGTTTGTCTTCCACATGACTGACAGCTGAAGTCAGTTCAAAAAGGATCATTAAGGCTGCAATAGGTATGAAGCCAAGTTTCCTCCTGGATTCTCTTCCTGCTGTGCCCCATGTGGCTGTGAGAGCTTTGTCATTGTACAACAGAGGCCATTGCAAGTGAAATCTTCTTAAGCAGACTGGCTTTTGTTCAGTTTTGACTTAGGCTTCCAGCCCAAACTCTGTTGAGCAATCTGCACTGAGAAAGCCTTCTGTGCCTGTGTATAAAGTTTGTGTTGGGTTTTCGGTGGGTCTTTTAGAGACTTCCAGTCAGAGTCAATCTCTGGTGGTACAGAGAACCATTTTCTGAAAGACTGTGTTCTGGGCAGAGGATCTTCATTATCAGCCTTGTGCTAGCATAGTCCTTGAAATTTACATGAAATTAGGCTTTAGATTTAGATGCAGATGAAATTATTCTTAGATATCTATACTTCTATTTCTTTATCTGGGCAGATTGCAGAACAAATCAGGGAGGCATACTGCACTCTTTCACTTCTTACCTACTAATTAATTAATTCCTCTTTCTTTCCCTGTACAAATGTGTGAAAAAAATGGTGTTTGCACACTAATTTTTTTTTTTTCTGATAAAGGAACACATGATCCAACAGCTCATTTTCTGTCACAGCCATAATTTCATCATGTGAAATCCAAGGTTGCTCTGTGCTCTCAAATAGTCAGCTTGTTCCTCATCTTTCTGTGGACATGCAAGAGGCCAAATAGTTTCATTGGTTTTACTAATCCTTTTCCACTTCTCTTGGCATGACTTCCAGAATTCAGTATCTGCTATGTCTTTGCACAAGTCTACAAACTGAGACACTCTTTAGCAATATGATTTTTGGGTGCACTCATACCAGCACAATGTTCACAGAGCATTTTGTGTAATTGTTGAAGGAGTATCTCTCTTTCATTTTATTAGTGACAATAGTAGACAACTACTCCTGTCTGTCTGTTAAAAGTTGTCATCACCTCTCACCCAATCTCAAAGCATTTCTAGCCAGCCTTTACCTGACAGCTATTTTTGTTGAATGCTTTGGTGAAACATATAAAAATTGTATGTACCTTTTGCTGCAATATACACTTTACAGATCCTTCACTTACTTCTTCTCCAGCTAAAAAGAGAGGAGTGAGGACTTTAATTAGTTCCCATGTTTCTTCATCTAACTGTAAATCCCAAAATGCACATTCACCTCACTATCTTTTTCTGCAAAAGGCAGTTTTAGAACAGCTACAAGTTCCTGGGTAACAGCTTTTTTGTTATTATTTTTAATCACATCTAATGTTTGGTTTTCCCCCTTAATTCTGTTTTCCCCATCCTCATTCCATCTCAAGAAGTCCTTTTTCCTCTGCTTCTTCCTCTCTCTCTCCACACTGCTACATGGCGTCTTTATCCTGAAATAATTTAATGGATAACTTTTGCCTGGACTTAATTTGTTACAAACTGTCACATCCAGGCTTGAGCTCCTACTTTTTAAACACTTTTTAAACAATATATTTAAACAATATATTGCTTCTTGAAATGCTTCTGTTTTCTGTAAGAATACATGAATGTACCAATATCTCAAATACCTTAAAAGCAGGAAAGCATACAGGATAAGTGAAAAAAGCCAGGAAAAAAACCTGCAACTGATTCACAGTGGACCTGATTATTTTGCCAGAATCACTATGAATGGGGAAGAACCATTTATCCATATTAAAGAAAAGAAAAACTGAATTATAGAATAGTTTCAGCTGGAAAGGCTATTAAAGATCATCTTGTATTAGTCTTCCTGCCATGTGAAGAAAATCCTTCCACTAAGCACCATCCTCAAAACCTTCCTCAAGGCACATCCAACCTGGCCTCAAGGACTTCCAGGTCTGGGGAATCCACAGCTTCTCTAGGAAATCTGTTTTAGTGTTTCACTGCCCTAACAGTAAAGAATTTCTTCCCAATATCCAATCTAAACAAACTCATTTCAGTTCAAAGGCATTCCTTCTTGTCCCACACAACATGTCCTTTTTCTCTCTCTCCAGCTCTCTTGCAGGACTCCTCAGATACTGGACAGCCGTTAGAAAATTGTCTTGGAGCCTTCTCGTCTCCAGGCTGAGGGTTAAGGTTAGGGTTGGTTTTCTAGGCTGCAATTGCACATTGCTGGGTCATGTCCAGATTCTTACCCACCAAAAACACCCCAAGACCTTCACCCCAGGGCTGCTCTCAATTCATTCCCTACCCAGACAGTACTTGTACTTGGGATTGCACTGACACAGGATATTACGCTTGGCCTTCATGACGTTCACATGATCCAACTTCTCCAGTCTATCTAGGTCCCCCTGGATGGCATCCCTTCCCTCAACTCTGTCAGCTGCTCCACACAGCCTGGTGTCATCAGCAAACTTGCTGAGGGTGCTCTTAATCCCACTGTGTCGTCACCAACAAAAACATTAAATAGTGCTGGTTTCAAGGTTCCCTGACAAACATTGTTTGTCAATGGTCTCCACCTGGACATTGCGCTGTTGACTGGAACTCTCTGAGTGAGACCATCCAATCATCTCCTTATCCTTTGAGGGGTCTAGATGTCAAATCCATGTCTCTCCAGTTTAAATATAAGGATGTCGTGTGGGACAGTGTCAAATGCTTTGCACAAGTCAGGTAGATGAGGCCACTCACTCTTCCCTCATCCACTACCTCTGTATTTCTGTCATAGAAGGCAACCAAATTTGTCAGGCACCATTTGCCTTTAGTGAAGTTTGTCACCGATCACCTCTGTATTTTCCATGTACTTCAGTTACCAGAAAGTTAGCTTCATGTTTTTGCCAGGCACTGAAATGATTGACTGTTCTGTAGTTCCCTGTATCTTCCTTCCTTATTTCTCTTTTTAAAAATACAGATTATGTTTCCCCTTTTCCAGTCAGTGGGAACTTCACTGGACTGCCATGACTTGTAAAGTATGATGGATAGTGACTAAGATACTTCCTTCACCAGTTCATCCAGGACCCACACAAGAATCTTGCTGGATCCCACTTCACATGTGCACCTTCAGATTTCTTAGATATTCTTGAACTTGACCTACAGCAGGCAGTACTTTGTTCTCTCCATCCCTGCCTTCACCTTCTGCAATTTGGGTGGTGTGACTGGAGAATTTACTGGTGAAGAAATAGACAAAAAAGTCACTGAGTACCTCAGACTTTTCCATACCCTGAGTAACCAAGTCTCTTATACCCATCCTGAAAGACCTCACATTTTTCTTAATCCTCTTAGTCTTCTTTGTTTTCAGCAGTGTACCTATAAAAGCTTTTCTTGCTGCCCTTGATGTCCCTGGTCAGATTTAAAAAATCAGTCTATCACTGATTTAGCTTTCTTAACCTAATCCCTGGATATTCAATCTCCCCATATTTCTCCCAGGCTACTTGTCCTTGCTCCAAGCCCATGTGGGCTTCCTTTTTGTGTTTGAGTCTGTCCAGTTCATCCATGCACACCTCCTAATGTTTTTACCTGCCTTCCTCTTTGTTTGGCTACTCCTGAGCCTGAAGGAGGTGATCCTTGAGCATTAACCAGCTTTCCTGGGGTCTTCTTCCCTCCAGGGCTTTACCCCACAGCACTCTACCAAGCAGATCTTTCTAGGTCAAGACAGCTTCTCTCAGGTCCAGGGCTTGCTCTGCCCTTCCTCACTGCCCTAAGAATCTCAAACACCACCATTTCATGGTCACTGCAGCCCAGCCCAAGCTGTCTTTGAGCACATCCCACCCCAGCCCCTCCTTGCTGTGCAAGGTCCAGCACAGCACCTCTCCTTGTTGTTTTCTCTATCACTTGGAGAAGGAAATTGCCATTGAGGCATTCCAGGAAACTCCTGGGTTGCTTAATGCCCTGCTGTATTGTCCTTCCAGCAGATAATGGGGTGGTTGAAGTCCCCCATGAGGACCAGGGCTTGTGAACATGTGGTAGCTCCGACCCGCCTGTAGATGACTCATGTCCCCTGTCCCTGACATTCCTTTAAGCCTGGCCCATCATCCATGCCCAGGCAGAATGCCACGCATTCCAAGCTTCCATTGACATAGAAGGCAACAGGTCCTCCTCATTTCCCTTGTATGCCCCTTTTTAAAGAGTAATACATAAAATACGGAGAATCATTATTTGTTTTGGTCTTTTAAAATGTGTCCACTGTTATGAAGCCATGATATTGGTTCTAATACCAATACCTTTAAACAGCTTCTGTAGGGAGAATAATGTATTTTATTGGGTCAATTATGTATAGTTGTAAAGATAGTAAGTTATTAAGTATTATCATGGTTTCACCCCAGCTGGCAGCTCAGCCCCACACAGCTGCTCACTCATTACCCTAGTGGGATAAAGGATAGAATCAAAAGGGTAAAAATGAGAAAACTCGTGGCTTGAGATAAAAACAGTTTAATAGACAAAGTAAAAGCCACACATGCACGCAAAGAGAAATAAGGTGTAGTAGTGGAGATGGATGTGACTCACCCCACCAAGGTTCATACAACAATTGCAAATTTTATTGAGTACAGCTCCTTTTCATAGGGTTTTCAAAAAATCATGCATTCAATTTAGCCAATTGGCAAAAATGACCCAATGGTCATGGATGCGTTCATGCTCATTGGGGATTGGCTGACATCTGTTGTTTGAATTTGAATCTCTCAGCTCCTCAGTGCCTTCTTCAAAGACATGTTTACTTCTTTCACTTAACAGCATGGGCTGATTGAGTCATGGTCAGGATTACCTATGACCATGAGGGTTCCAGGCCAGGTGTTAGCCATCAGAGTTTCCCCTTTTTGTTTTTAAACTAAAAAAATTGTGCTTGCCCCTCTGTGGGGCCCCTTGCAGAAAGGATAACTAAAACAGCACAATGAGGGAAAAATTTATACATAAATGATAAGCCCAGTTCTAATGATGCTATTCACCCAACTGAACAAGCCTAACCTTACCAGCCTATCTGGCTGTGGTCTATCCAACACACCATCAAAATTTTTACAATCATGTCCAAGGCCTATCAAAAAAGGCACAGTTTTGCAGGGTGGTATGCCACACACTATTTACATCTATGGCTGGATTACTCAAATCAAAGAAGTTTCCTTTACCTTTGTTACAACAAATAAATTCAAAAACTGTGAGAGGTATTATTTTGCTGCCTTTTCTCAATTTGATCCTACAGGTCATGTCTGGTTGTATAACTAAAAATTACATGTCTTTCTGCTAGTCATGTCTTTAAATTGTTTGACTCTTGAAGTTATAGGTAAATTGTCATACAATTGTTGATAACATTTCGTATCCAATAAATGTCAGTTTGTTAGGTCATGTTGAACGTGACTGAAAATTTTAAGAACATCCAAGGCTTTTGTAGGGGGTATATACCATTCCCACACTCCCCCTTCTTTGTTTTAAAAACTATGGTGGGAATATATTTCAACTTATTAAATTTAGGAGAACTTCCAATACAACATGCACCTTCCTCATTATGAATAATAAAACAAGACATCTAATAAACAACAAACATTACTGAACAAAAATCAACAAGGTAATATTTACAATTGCCTAAAGGTTTTACCATCACCCTGGCTCTGCCATAGCTGGGGAACCCCATTCCATAGCAAGGACTTGGAGAGCCTTTCCTGACAAAGGCATCCAAGTTTACCTTGAGGTAAAAGAGGGTCCAGCTTCATGAGACCAAATCTACAAGTCAAAGTGACTTGATTTCATTTTTAGGACAGGAACGCCTGGGTTTGATGGCGTACTTCCCCTGCCTGCCAGGGCCAACGCTTGGCCAGAGCCAAGACCTTGACTGGAATGATTTCCCTAACATACCTTACAAATCTCTATTAATATCTGCTGAGAAAGTTTCTTAACAGGAACAACTTACAAGTAATCAAAGGAATGTATATAAATAATATCAAATAATATCTCATGGCTAGATTCTTCTATGTTATAATATATTCAGAATTACTGGTCATATTAATTGCTTCTTGTGTAAAAATATTTAAAGCTAGTACTACTGCATGAAGTTCACTCTGTTGAGTGGAACCACATTTTTGAATTATTGCATCATGATCTTCGTGCCATCTGTTTAATTTATTTCATACTTCTATTAATGATCTTCTTGCCATGTAAAGACTGCCTTCACTGCATATTCTAATCTGTGTGTCACACGAGTTTAGTTATAGCACACAAGAATTAGTGGTAAAGGCAAGTAAACATTTCTGCAAGTTTGTCTGAAGGTAAAGAGCAAAAAAATCTGTGCCATGAAATCCCCCAATGTTGTATGAAAACACATGAATTTTGTCAAGAGACAGTAGTTTGGTATACAGACAAACACAAATTACAACTCCTTGCCTATGATATTTCAGAGGGACATTATAAATGATAAGCTAAATTATTTTGTCTGGACAACAATGTATTTATTAAGCTATGGCAAAAACAAAATTTTGATTCAATCTGTGGCTACCTTAAGGACAGAATCTCTGTAGGCACTATTGTTCTTAAATATGAGTATTCCTGGCACATCAACAGGAAGAAAGCATTAATTACAAAAGTCAGTGGAAGTTAAGAGTAACCACCAGAGATCTCTAAGTGCACTTTTTCTTCAATGACTAGATTCAAAGTTGAGAGTGCCCTTTCAAAAATTTCAGATATAACAGAATTTAACTCATTTGGACTCCATCATTACAAGACAGATACTGATAATTTGTCATACAATAGTTGAGCATCAGTGAATTCATTTATAAATGACATAGCAGCAACTGCAGGATGTGCTGGAAAGATTATAAAGGTGTGGCAAATACATTGTGAATTTAGTTAAGAGAATAGGTTATAGTAAACATTATTGAAAATTCCTGTTCACAGTGACTACTTTTTCTGGTATAAGCATAAGACTGCCAAGATTTTTCAAGGAGCAGATTTACTCAGATAAATGACAACTTGTACATCTGGGCAAGTGGCATTTGCAACCTGCCTAGTTTGCAGATGGCAATACAGGATTTTGTGATTGCCATTACAATGGATTTGAGCTTGGAGTATCAAAGCTAATGAAGTACAGATATTTAAGGACAAAGGACTTAATTATGTGGTCCATAAATGTTTTGATATCAAGTTCAATTTCAGTTTATAAGTGGTAAGGAAGAATAATTACATTTGAATCACTGAACAGCTGTATCAGTTCAAAATGCTGTCACATGTTTTTTCATGGCGTAATGTTCACATGTAAACTGCCATTCAAAGAGGGTCTGACTTCCTCAATGCATCCTAATTTTGTGATTAGTTCTGTGTCTGCTTGTATGTCGGGCACTTGCACCCGTGCGGTGCAAGTTTCTGGGTTCCGCTTGCGCGCTAAAGATGTAAGTGGGTGTGCAAGCGGTGTCTGGGCTGTTCAGTCAGCCATAGGCAGGGGTGGACCGAGTGGATTTATGGTGATACAGGGCATGGAACAAAGTAATGGCTCAATCGGTCATAGTGCAGGCAAACCTGCATGGAACACAGGTGCACTTGAAGTCGGCAGTGGGGGTCTCCAGCAGCACAGCAAGATGGTGCTGCAGGACTGGGGAGCTCGGACAACAGCTGCTCCCCCTTTGGCTTCTCACCTGTCCTCCCGGAGCGGCCTCTATTCCCCCTGCTCTCCGTCCTCACTGGACATTCCAGTGCGCGGTGCCCATGGCACCTCAGCAGCAGCTCTTGCAGTCCATTCAGCTCTGATCTGCTTTAAGCAGTCCAACACTGTGCAAGCCAGTAAGCCACCCAGCAGTACAACCACTGTCCCCTGGAGAGAAAGCCTTTAGGCTCCAGTTTGCCACACTCCCCTGCAGGGAGAAACCCTCGCTAGTAGCCTTCAGTTGTGGCGAGCAGAAAGGTTACCCCCAACATGCCTTTCTTCTGCTTGCAAATTGTTTGTACTCCATTGGTCCTTCCCCTTTGCTCTGCCCCTGAGCCCTCAAATGATTACCCCTGATGTTCCACCCCGGCTCCTGTCTTTCCTATATAAACCCTTCTTTCCTCTGACTCCCTAGTTTTTTGTCCCTGGATCCCTCCAAGGAAGAAGCTGAATAAAGCCCCCCAAGGAACTCCATATGAAAGCTCCGTCTCTTTTCTTCCACATCACCCAGCATTTCACAAAAGAGCTGAAATCACTCAGGAGCAGCAGATGTGCTTGTGCATCCAGGACGTCCTTTTAAGGAAACTTCTCCAGGAAGGTTGCAGCACTCCAACCACCACTGCCTGCTGCAACACAACACCAGCTGCCAGGTCATTAAAATGTCTTTAGCTGCTTCGTTGCCTCCAGAGGCTGATTCAAATAGCAGTTGACCAGCCCACTCCTATGTTTGGACATTAAGTGTCTTCCATGGTTGTGTCCAGTTCATGGCTCTTGCACCATGACATCAAGTCTTGCAAGAGCCTGTTCATCATATTTTATCCCCAGTTTATATAAAAAGAGGATACATATCTGTACTATGGCTTTTTCCTCTGTCAGGACTTAGGTCCCCATGTCTCCAGCGACTTCTATTTACAAGGTCCGGACCTTTGCAGCAATCCCTGCTGCCAGCAGCTCTCCCGGCTGGGGTTCTGTCTCCTGCTGCTCTCCTCAAGGCCTGGCTATTACTGATCACGTTGGGATCACTACTTGTCGCAGTTGAGATGGACACGACTCAACACACTAAGGTTCATACAGCAATACAGAATTTTATTGAGTGCAGCTCCTTTTTGTAGCATTTTCAAAAAATCGTGCATTTGATTCCAGTGCTCATCAAGGATTGGCTGGAATCTGCTATTTGAATAGCATTTGAATTTGAATCTCTGGGTTCCTCAGTGCCTTCTTCAAAAAGATGTTTACTTCTTTCCCTTGATGGCATAGGCTGGTCAAGTTATGGTAAGGATCACCTATGACTGTGAGGCTTTCAGGCCAGCTGTTAGCTGTCACAACAAATAATTCACTCCTTCCCATGGACAGGCAGCTGTTCAGCCATCTCCAGGAAAGCCAGGCTTCATCATGCATAAGAGTGACTGGAGAATACATATGCCATCTCTCTGAACCTCCCTCTTTTCTACCCTCTTTGTCTTCCCTCAACTTCATATGCTGAGCATGATGTCACAAGGTATAGAATGTGCCTTTGGTCAGTGGAGGTCAGCTGTTCCAGCTGTGTCCCCTTCTTAGCTCCTTGTGAATCCCAGCCCACTTGATGCTGGGGTGGGGTGAAGAGCAGAAAATGCCTTGGCTTTGCATAAAGACTGCTCACCAAGGAAAGCACCCTGAGTTATCAAACACAGTTTACAGGACAAGTCCAAAACCCAGCTTCATACTAGCTACTGTGAAGAAAATTTACTCTATCCCAGACAAAATCAGTACAAATGTTTTATAATATGTTATAAGTACCCAAAATTTAAGTGAATAAAAACACACATGGAAACACAAGTCTTTCTTTCATTTGGTAAAGTGCAACAAGATTATCAAAATTCAGCCATGACTGGGAAAAAAAAACAAAACAAAACAAAAGATGAGCCACTGGGAGGAGTTCTTTGGGAAGGAATCTTAAAATGCTGTGGTCAAAATCTGGCCTGGGAATCCTTTGGTGTTCCTCTTTCATTGTCTCTCTCTTCCTGGGATTTTCAGCCCTTCCCCAGATCCCTCCCCTTTACACTGTCCACTGAAGTCCAGATTTGGACTAACAGGAATTGATCTTTTACAAATCCTGAGCACGCCAAGTCCTAATGAAATGAAAATAGTTGGAGATGGTCCTACTGTCGTACCCTAGCACTACATGCTGGGTAACAGGGCTGGGGAGGAAAGCACCTGTCTCTGGAGAAGACTGGGAACTGTTAATGTTCATGTTCATGTTAATGTTAATGTCTCAGCCAAAGATTGCTGAGAGTGGGTCACATCTGCCACGGATGACAGAAGAGAGAAATGTCAGGCATTTCCCATGGGGTAACATTTCCTCATTTTCCATGGAGCAGCTTTTGCAGCTTCCTCCCTGCTCAGAAGACAGATGATTGTAAGCCTCATTGCTGGAGACCTCTATAGGTTAATTGCATGGACTCCTGGTACATAAAGGGATGTATAGCTTTCACTGCTGAACTGTGAACCTGAACAAGGTGTAGGTGCTAGATATTTCATTCTGTTGAGCTATGCCTACATTATGTTTGGCCAAGATTGCTACTATTTGCATTAATATTTTTAGCTTTCTGATATCCATTTATCACCGAATTGAAAGAGTTCGTTTCAGAGGACAAAAACCTTAGGTACTGAATATATTTTGAACAGGAAATGAGAAGAGGGAACTAAAGGAATAATTATTTTAAACGGAAAGAGGGTAGGTTTAGACTGAATTGAAGGAAGAAGATTTTTACCAAATGTTGGGTGGTCAAAACACTGGCACAGCTTGTCCAGAGAGGCAGTAAATGCCTCAGCCTGGGAAACACTCAGGGTCAGGTCAGATGGGGCTCTGAGCAGCCTGGTTTAACTGAAGATGTCCCTGTTCATTGCAGGGGCATGGACTAGATGACCTTTAAACATGCCTTCCAACCCCAACCATTCCAAGATGAAATGGTTCTATGTAAATCGTGGTGACCAAGAGCTCCCTCTTGTGTGTCACAGAAAGAGCAGCAGGTCTTTGTCTTTTACAGGTCTCACCTTGGACCCGTAAGTAAAAACTTTTTCTGACATTTGCAATCATGTTGAGTTCTCTGCCCTGTCTGAAAAGAAACAAGCAAACAAACAAATAATAAACCACCATGGAACGGACATTTTTAAACAATTTCTAATCCATTCAATCTTCTTGTGTACAAACATATTTTTAAATGATGTTGAAAATCAAAGGACTGTGTTTATACAAACATAGGTTCACAAACTCTTCTTGTCAATAACTCAGAACTCTGCCAGAGTGCAGGTCAGGTATTATAGTTGGTAAGAGGGGTTACTTCTTTCCTGATATTCTCCCTTCTTCCAACTCCTTGCGCTACAGTAGCTCTCAGCCTGTTCCTCTGTGAAGCTGTACATGCAGAAAGACAGAAAATGCTTCATTTTAGGTGCCCCTAATTTTGCTTTTCATCTAAATCCTTTATTAGAATTTGTTATTTTCTCAGTGTATTCTGGTAGAAGGTGTTTGGGCTTTTATATAAACAATTAACACAAGCACAGACAGTAGTGCCCTGACTTTTTTGACTCTAACAAGCTCATTTCTTGTTCTCTCAGTTTTGGAAACATGAGAACAGAGGTTAGAAAATGCACTGAACCTTGAAAAAAAGGATAAATTCAAGTAGTTTTAAGGTCCAGTGAATTTTTCCTCCACAGCATGACTTTGCACAAATCATATCAAAACGGTGTAATGAAAATGTGTTAGTATACTTGACTGCACTTCAAGTGTTTTTTGCAGGTGCCAGAGTTATTCGATGCTGCTTTTTAAAGTATGAAGGCCAGTGAAAAGAAAGACCAATCTGTATTTTAGCCTGTCTGGTTTATTTTAGTAATTTTAGCCTATCCAAAATTAAGCACTATACTGGGAAGTAAAGAGGAATTATCTTGACATCAAGATCTATTATTTGTATAAAATCTGCCAAAGCAAGCCCACAGTAAAGGCTTTTAAAGGAGAGGTACTTAAAATGGGGAAACATTACCATTTTAGGTAGTTTGAGTAGCAAGATAAAGCGTACTGTGGAATATGCTTTAAATGAGAATTAAATTAAAATGACAAAGTGGATTTTTTAAACTGTTACACACAAATAGATTTCTGGAAAGATATTAAAGGACTGTAAAGGTGAAGAATAGTTGTTTTTTTTTTTCTTTCACTGTTTAAATAACAGGAAATGTTATTTTAGTCCTAAGATCTTATTTTATAAGTCTGCAATTGCATCCATATCTACAACCTCTAACATGGGTAAAGGTCTGTAACTACCTCAGGAGAAAATATTAGAAATTTGGTTCAGCTACTAAGCAGAGAAGAAACACTAAGACCTGAATATCCTGTGTTTTTCAGTTTTCTTTGTTCTTTCTGCAGTGGCTTCCATGTATTTCTGAAGGAATGAGAATTGCTTGTGCAACTATCATTCATTATCAGCCTTCAGGAGAGCATATTTTAACTGTCTTCACAAGAAACACTTGTCTATGTTAATTTTAATTTTCCACATAGAGAAAGCAGCAACATACACTTACAGATCAAACAAACATAAAAATAAAACGACCTCTTGCTTTATTTTCCTAGTCTTTGACTTTTCACATGAATAGTCGTGTACCTATGAATGCTGGTATGTGGGAAGTTGTAATACAGACTTCTTCTTGCAAATATTCTGTCATAATAGAGAAAAAAACTATAAAGATTTTTCTCAGCAAGACCTATGCTGAAAGCACCTAAAACCAAGTCTCAACCTGTTTAAACCGATTGTCCAGTAAGAAAAGAAAACTCTTCTTATGACTGTCTCTAAAACATATTTCTTGGATTTACTATTATATTTATTGAACTTATTTCAGTTTCAAGCTGCAAAAGAATTACTGAAATTCATAAGCAGTTCATAGTGCTAGCAGCTAGTTCTCAATTACTATCATGATTGCTACGTATATAAAACAATTAGTCCTTAACAAACCTACACCAGACGAGTTGCAAGCACACCACAGAGAGGAGCTAATGCTATGCAGTGGTGTAATGAGGAGTTACCAGGCTTAAGGGGACGAGGCTTGAGAACTTCTTGGATGCAATTGGCCTTTTTCACTCTGATGTTTTATAATCTCTGATCCCAATCCAAAAAGAAAAGGATGTAATCTCATCTGCTTTTCCTGATTTATTTTGGGGATTGGAATATCATCTGGGTTTTTTGCTTATTCTGCAGGTTCCACCAGGTTCCTTTCTTGCCTGCTCTGTATCTTTCCCCTTTTGGGCTGTTGTTTGATTATTTGGTGATAGGTTTCCAATCATCATTTCTTAGGTAAGCTTCATTTGGCCCATTCAGTGCAACTTTAAGAAAACACTTGAAAGAATGAACTAGGAAACTGTAAATTGTACATGATCACTTCAGCTGATGTGAAAAATCACAGAGGAAGCCCTCCTGAAACGTATTTCTTGCCACATGAAGGAGAAGGTGATTAGTTGATACAGTTCCTACAAGTCTGTGGTCACTGATTTAAATAAAATGACTGGAGCTGCATCATTTGGTCCAGATACATAACCTGCTTTTGATATATAACCATCTCAGCTATCAGCCAACACTTAAATACCATCTAAAAGAAAAAGAGTGTTTAAATGAAAACAGGAAACATCTGAGGATTAATTGTAAATGGATGATGTCTGCCTCAGCTGTAAAGTGGGTACTTGGTAAAGTATCTGCCATGTCACTATAATCCACACCTGCGAATCTATCAGAGCCTTCTACATACGAATTTTGGGTACCTCTGCCCTGTGAAATCCGCAGTCCTCAAACCGATGCCCAGGTTTCTTACTCAGTGGTGAGGATGAAAATCATACATTTCACAAGCTAGCACAAGAGTTCTCTTCAAGGCTAGAGGATTATGCAGCAGCTCCCCAGTGTGGTGCCTTTTTCGGCAAAGAGGTACTTCACACAAGTTCAGCCCCTCTTCCAGAGGAGCAAAATGGCTTACTAGACCTACTCTTACAAGCTCATACTCCTGCCTGGGAGGTTTGAGCTGAGTTTTCCTTTTCCTACTCTGCCTGATTTGCCACAGAACTTAATAAGTTAAGAATGGAGGATTTTTTAGTTATTATTATTTTTTTTTTAATTTGTAAAAATAACTGAGAAAGGCTGAGAGTGTTTGGGCTAGAGAAGCAAAGGCTGTGTGCAGACCTCATAGCAACCTTGCAGTATATGAAGGGGACCTACAGGGAAGCTGGAGAGGGACTCATCATCAGGATCCGTAGTGGTAGGACAGGAAATAATGAGTGCTAACTGAAAGAGGGGAAACCTAGGTTAGATGTAAAGAAATAATTCTTCACAGGGAGGGTGGCGAGACACTGGAACAGGTTGCCCGGGGAGGCTGGGGGTACTCCAAACCTGTGAGTGTTCAAGGCCAGGCTGGATAGCCCTCTAGGCAACCTGATCTAGCGGGAAGTGTCTGCCTATGGCAGGTGGGTTGGGACTCAGTGATCTTTAGCATCCTTTCCAACTTTTAACGTTCTACGACTCCACGACTGACTGGAGTGGAACTTGAAAGTCGACACTCAGCGTGAGCACTTTAATCCCTGTTTTACATCTCTGTTTGTTAATTAATGTCATTATTAATTCTCTGCAATGAACGTTCAAGGACCCGCGCAGCAGAACTCTCCAGACTCCTTGTGCGTCCTGATTCTCGGAGGCCGCTCTTTGCGTGGGCTCGGCCCCAGGAACCCGCCATTTCCAGCTCGAGGGCCTAGCCGGACCCTCAAGAAAACCCAACCGGCGAGCCACGGTGGCGCAGCCTGCCGCCTTGACACGGAGTGGGCAAGGCCGAGGCGGTGACCACCCCTTCCCCGCCGCTTCCCCGCCCCTTCCCCGCCGGACACACGTCCCGGAAGCGCTCCAGGAAGGCGCTGCCGCCGCGCGGGCGCTTCCGGGTGCGGCCGCTCGTGCCCTCGGCCACGCCGCGTCCCGCCCGCCGGCCCGAGCCCCGCCGCGCCGAGCCCCGAGCCCCTCCGCACCTTCCTCACCTCCCTCCGCGCCGGGCGATGCCGCCGCGGGGCTCCCGGGGGGCGCTGCTGCCCTTGCTGCTGCTCTGGGCGCTGGCGGCCTGCGTGGCACGGGCCTCCGAGATCACGTTCGAGCTGCCAGACAACGCCAAGCAGTGCTTCTACGAGGAGATCGCCCAGGGCACTAAGTGCACCCTCGAGTTCCAGGTACCCCGGCGGGAGGAGCCGCCCCGGGCGCGGCGCCGCGCTGGGCCGCGGCCCCGATCGCCGAGCCCAGGCCGCTGCCGGGGGGGCTCTCGCTCGGCTCCCTTCCTGGAGGGAGTATCTGGGAGTAGGCCTGGCAAGGGAGCAGCGGCTGGATCCAATGAGAGGTTTCCAGCTTGACTAAGGAAAACTCTGGGAAGCTTCCATTTAGTGCAGGGCTGAGTGAGACACAGAGTTTTCCCTGAAAACTGGCAGTGTCGGTACCCTGGTCGCTGCCATGTAGTGCCTCGCCTGAACAGCGGAGAGAGTATCTAAAGCATACCTGACCAACGAGGTGCCGCAGACGTAATTTCCTTGTGGTTCGTGAAGCGTCGACAGGATGAACACAGTACATCTTAAGAGCTAGCTTCGTACTTCAGAGACAGTTCAGATTTGGGTTTCATGCTAAACAGTGGAAGTGTGATAGGAGAAGGATGCGGTACAACATCGTTGTTTTGGTGCCTCTGAGTGCATCAGCAGGGTTGGAACCTTTCAGTCTGTCACTTTAGTAGAGGAAGCCACAGATAGTATAATAGCAGCATAAGAGAAAAGTCATCCCCGATGACAAAAATCACAGTTATCTTTGGGGGCTTTTGAAAGGATTGCATAATTTTTATGGGCTGACTTTTCTTGCTGGAGTCCTGCACTTTCTAGTTTCTCAGTTGCTGTCCCATCTCAAGTATGGGGAGTGTCACTGCCAAATACCAGTCCTTGTTACTCTGTCCTATGTGGTCTAGGTCTTGGATATCTTTTTCCCTACTCAAATATTTCTTGTCCGTGACTGTTTCTTCCATACAGTCTTTTCTGTGCAGGACTTTCCCCTGAAGTTTTGAAATGGGTATCACTGGACAGATAAGCCTGATGTTGCCACTTTCATTGGTGACCAGAACACGATTAGCGCTGCTAAAAGAAATGTCTGGATTTAACTAGCCACTGGCAGCCTGAAGTGCTGTCTGAATGTCCTGTGGCAGTATATCTCAAGGGCCAACGGGAGTTGCAAGCAAGTTCCGTGGCTAGGTATCTTAGGGAAACTTTAAAGCTCTGGCCAATCTTTACTACCTCTATGTAAACCAGTATTTTCAGAGTGCCTACACAACTGAATGCACGTAACTTCCATGTAATTGGTAAAAAGCACATTCTTATCAAATTGTAGTTTGTATTTCAAAAATGAAGAGCTGTGTTATTGCTTGCCAACTGGATACTTCTAAAACTTTGCCTTTGTGGAGGAGCTGCTGCTCCAGTATGTTATGTCAGTTGTACCACTAATGTGATCATTTTAATAACCTGGTACTTCAGTAAACTGAGGAGCATTTAAAAATGCCATGTAGACTGAAGTGCAGATACACAGATACTAAAATATTTCACTGATTTCTGCACACATGGGAAATAAGCCTCTTCCTCCTTCAGCATGCTTTATCTTAAAAGTGAAAAGTTTGCAGCAAGGATAAAGTATAAAACTGCTATGGTTAGAGTCATCAAAATACCAAGCTGTGAACCTAAACTCTTGATCAGTCTTTCTGGAGAATCTAGGTAATCAACCAACAGTAATCAAAACCTCAAAAACCCCATTGGGACAATAGTGAAGTTTTGAGTCTGTTGCAGGCATAGTCCAGGTGTGCTGGTTTTTGGAAGAGCTCCTGTGTCTGACTGCTGCAGGAGGGAGGTGGCAGGTCCCCCAGAGTGTTGCTTTGTTGGCAGAAGCAGACAGGAAAACTGGACAGATTGAAATTCCTGTTCTACTGGTCAAACACCATTCCTGCAGCCTAATGCAGCTGATATAGTAGGGCAGTTAAGCAGGAAGGAAGTGTCTTGCTGCATGTTAGCAGTCTCAGCTGGATGAATGAATTCCACAGAGGATTTGAGTTTACAGTAAATGTCAGACTCATTGTTAGTTGTGTCTTTGCTGTACCATGGAGTTTCACCTACTGTAGCCTTTGCTGTTGTACAGTTAGTAATAACAAAGTAACTAAAATTGCTCTCCTAAGGGTTTGAAAATACGGTTGACATTGCATATGCTGAACCTAAAGCATTTTAAATTATTTTCTGTGTGTTGTTCATGGGAAAATAATTTTGTAGACTTGCTTTGAAAGATTCTCAAATGAATGCATTATACTTTAAGAGACCTGTTAAGGCAAAAAGCTTTGCAGTCCCACCTGCCAGACCATACTTCTTAGCAGAAATATATAAATGTCCATGTTTTTTAAAAATACTATTTCTTGATCTTTCTTTCCAGGTGATCACTGGAGGTCATTATGATGTTGACTGTAGGTTGGAAGATCCCGATGGCATTGTACTGTACAAAGAGATGAAGAAGCAATATGATAGCTTCACATTTACTGCATCCAGAAATGGAACATACAAGTTCTGCTTCAGCAACGAGTTCTCTACTTTCACGCACAAAACCGTGTACTTCGATTTCCAGGTTGGAGAAGATCCACCACTGTTTCCTAGTGAGAACAGAGTAACTGCACTTACTCAGGTAAAACGTTGTTGTGTTTTACAAAAGTTGTTAGGTGAAGGCCATTTTTCTTGAAGTTCAGCTGTTTGAGTTATCGACATCACTTTTGAAAATAAATTAATTTAAACTTCTAAAATACTTTAAATTGAGACAAATAGGCTTTCTTTGTAAAGATAAGATTTGTAGAACAAAAAACAGTGCTGAGAAGGAATCACCAATGGTTAAGAAGAAATGAGGACAGAAACTTAAGGCCACTGTTTGGGGTTTTGTTGTTTGGGTGGTTTCTGGGGTTTTTTTTTTCATTGTTTTCTGTTTGGTTGGGATTTTTACGAAGACTCTCAGGGAACATCTGTTTAGTGACACAGTACTATGTCTTGACATGTGAATTTCATAAACTAGATATTGGTGGAATAGGGTTTAAAAAATTTCCAAGCTCTGGAGAAACTCTAGGAATTATTTCTATATTTAAAGCAGTAGAGTCTTTTTTTAGGAGGAGGACTCATGTAACTATTATTTTTAAAATGGAGAATGAAATTCTAGCAAAATAAATTAATAAAGTCAGCTGTATTTATCTAGATATTTAGGCTTTATACGTCTACAAAGTGTCAGAGCACTGGTTGTTATTGTATTTTCAGTATTTTACAGTTTTGTACCACCTCTACACAATCTAAATACCTTAAAATTTCCTTTGGAAGATTAATTCCTGCTGTGCTTTATTTTTGAGTTCAGATTCGTGATACTGTATCTCTTAATTTCTTTTCTTTGCTTCACTGGTAAGGAGGTTCTTTTTGCAGTTCTGGTCAGGCTTATGGCATGACCAAATTCGGGCAGCCCTTCATGAGAACAGGTAAAGGTAAAACCCTAAAACCGGAATGACCTTGTGTTTAAATCCCTTTTGCAGATGAGGCTGTTCTTACAATTTATCAATAGGAAAACTTAGTTTGGAAAAAGTCATCCTGAATTTTGTCAAGAATGTTATCTTAGGCTTGTTCAGACACTTATCTTGAAAGTCATTGACTCGAAAATATGATTAGACACAGAGATGAGTGACTGAGAGCAGCCCTGTAAGGGCATTAAACACTTCCTTTATAATAATTTGTGCTGTTCTATCTTCAGGAAATACTCATTTTAAGCCATTAAAGAGAAACCTAAATTATGAGAAATAAAAAAATAAGTCTTTTGAAGATCTATTGACTAATCTCTTAGTGATCAAAACACAATGAGGAGTACTTCTACTTACAGCATATAAATTGAAACTGCAAGAAGTTTATATAAAAAATTATATAGGGCTTGGAAAACCAGTAATGCTTTTTTTAAAATGAAAAACTATTAAACTGGTCAAATTGGTAAGTATTTTTATATGCGTATGGTATTGAGAGCTCAGGAGTGCTGAAGGATAACAATTGTCTCTTCTCCAATTACTTCTTGTACACATGACTAAGAGACAACAGAATGCACACTGTACAACTAGAGTGAGAATTAATCAATGAAGAATGTCACATCTGTGAAACAGAAGCATTTAATATATGCTGTGTGTATCTTAGTATTAAAAGCATCTGCTTATTTTCCTGTGGAATTAATAGCTGGAGGATGACTGACATTTAAAAGTATTTCTGAGGTTCGTTTTAAATCCAAGTATGAATTTGGAATTTTTTCATTAATTCTCAGAGCTCATTGCTTTTTATTAGTTCTGTGGTTTTATCTGCTTCTATATTTAACATCGTCACATTTTTGTGTGTAAAGTTTCATCAGTATAAGTTACGTTTTACTGTATTTACACTATTTCTAACATTGGTCTGAGTTAATTTTTAGCTTGCAAAGTTACATGACTCCTCATTTCAAATATCAAAGCACAAAACCACTAGAAGAGTTCTTAGTTCCGTGTTGTGTATTTGTTTGTTTCCCCAGATGGAGTCTGCGTGTGTTTCAATTCATGAAGCTTTGAAGTCTGTCATCGACTACCAGACTCACTTCCGCTTGAGGGAGGCTCAGGGCCGCAGCAGAGCAGAGGATTTAAACACAAGAGTGGCCTACTGGTCCATAGGGGAAGCAATCATTCTTCTTGTTGTTAGTATCGGGCAGGTATTTCTCCTTAAAAGCTTCTTCTCAGATAAAAGAACCACGACAACGCGCGTTGGCTCGTAACCAGTAGCGGCAATGCTTGAGGTGCGTTACTCATTAAGATTAGCGGTTCTCCAATTAACTGTAGGTACAGAGGTCTGAATATATGCAACATTCAAATGCGTATACTCCTCATCTCTTAAAAATAACAAAACAGACCCAAAAAGTTATGAAAGGGACACATAATCTGAAATATTTTTAAGGATCCTTTGGAACTTAAGTGTTTCAATTCCTATATTAAAATATCTGGCAATGTCTAGTCTCTCTTTATTTCTACTGATACTAACCCAAACCAAGTTTGATTTTTACCAGTACAGTTAGTCATCTGCAGTGTAACACTTTAAAATAACCCAACAGTCTAGTGTCTGAGAGATATTTATGAAAATCTCAATTCCTTTTCAGGCTGAATATCTTGGATTATAAAAAAGAAAATGTGATTAACTGTAGTGCATTGTTTTGATTTGCTGTTTTAAAAAAATGCAGAACCCTTTGCTTATTTGTAAAATTGTTGAGAGCTTGGCACTACATTGTGGTGCACATTCTTTATCAGCCTGGAAAGTCTTCATCTTTGAATTTTATACTTTATTATGATTGCTTAAACATACATTCTTCTGTATTAAAATAAATACATTTTCTCTTTTGCAATGTTTGTTTTACTGAAGAAATTGTAAGCTGAGACTACTCAGGAAATCCACTTCTGCATACAAAAAAAAAATCCAAATTTCCAAGTTTATGTAAAAAAACATGCAGTAGAGTAGGAAGTTTTCTAACTTTATCATTGAACCTGTGCAGTACTTGCATCTGCTTCTGCTGCTGCTGCTGTTTTTTGGATTTAAGACCAGAGGTAGATTGGTGTGTTAAGCAGCACAGCACCAGCACTGGATGAGGTTATATTATGTGTTAGGCACGTACACAGCTTTTTACTAAATTGTTTTCCTAGAAAGAGGGCAATTTGATATTGATACTGCATTGCACAAGTGCTGTAAATATTCCTCTGTGTGGTGCACTGAGACATGACAGCCTTGTGCACCTAATTGCCACTCTGTTTTGTTTGTGGTCTGGAAATGTTTTGAAAATTTCAGGTTATCTTTTTGTAGAGTTATTAGAGTTCCATTGTTTTCTCTGCTCATGACTTCAGTAGCTTATGTATTGTAAAATTCTGTTCTATTTGGCTGTGGAAAGTAGTAAATCTATGTACATGCCCATAGCTTGAATTGAGCTGGTCATAGTAAGGCTAAACTCCTTCAGATGGCTCTGGGGGAAAAAAAAGTAGGCTGACCTATTCTTAAATGCACACAAAATGAGCTATACTGAAGAATTTGTATTACTAGCTAAATGAAAAGATGCTTCTTATACAAGTTCTTGGCAAGTAGAGAAAGAGTGCTACACCCTTATTAGCTGCCTGTAGTATTTCTAGCAAAAATTTGAAATTACATGTTCAGGTGACACTTGAGCAGTCTAAAGAATTGATCTAAGATGACTTGATTTTAAAATCATGTCTTGGTTGAAAAATATAAAAATGCCCCTACTCTGTTTGGAACTGAATGACTGCTCTTTTGGAAACTGAAGGAAAACATCAGACAGCTCAAAGATTGTTCAGAAGGTCATGGAGGTATTAAAAATCTTTTAAGTAAAATTCATGATGTAAAGTTTTGCTGTCCTGTACTGAATTTTGAATACTGCAGTCTTGTTTTGGGATGCGGGTTCCTCAGAAATAGTTAGACCCACTAACAGGAGAAAACAAAAGTCTGCACTTGTTTTGTGATACAAATCTGGGCCTGCACACAACATTCTTGGTTGAACCTCTATGCTTCCATCTTGTGTTTCAGCAACTGATATCTAGTAATTTTGTGCTGCATTGCACACAATAATGAAGCAAGAGGTACAATTTGGGTGCAAGTGTCAAACGAAAACATTATTTCCTTTTGCTAGTGTTCATTATTTCTGGAGTTTGAATATTAGTTATATAGCTTTAATCACAACAAAGGCATTTGTTTTAAGGCTTGAATTGTGTTGGGTTTTTTTTCCACTGAGTTGTTCTGTGTGCTGGCAAAATTGGTAAATAGTGCTATGAAACTGATGATGATCAGCTATTGCATTCATGTCTCTTTATTCTTTCATAATGTTTGAATGTGTGAAGTGGACTGTTCCATTCAATATTACTTCCACTACAGAGGTTTAGTGGACTTGACTTTTCCATTAAAGTTAGGTGTCTGAACCAGTGCTCTGGCATCCTGCTGCATAATATGCAGCAACAGCTTAAAAATGCCTTTATTTTTGTGTTGTTAAAAACATGGCACAAACACACATTTAAACGTAGCTGTATATAGTTTTTAACTGACTGAATAGGATATAATAAAACACATGCTAACACGCAGTGGGTGAAGCAGTGCATTGTGACCTTTGGTTGAAGCTGCACCTTTTCAGTGTATGAACAGTTTGGTTAATGGTGTGATACACAAGAAAACACCCTGCGTTAAAGGGGATATAACTGTGTTTTTAATTGCTACATGCTCTGGGTTTCAGCTATGCGTTGGATGTTTTATGTTTACAAGACTTCTTTTTGTGTCCTGAAATGTTGGTTCTTTAGTTTGAGGGCATGGGGGGGAAAATTTAGTTTGAATAAGACAAAAAGCAGACCCTGTGAATATTGTATGGGAAAATAAAAAAATTAATATATGAATGTGGTCTGATTGTTTTGTTTGCATATGGGATTGGGAAACATTATTCTTCAAAAAAGCTTTGAATCATAATTTGAGTAGTCAGCTTGTGTTTTAACATCTTACAGTTAATCTGCTTCCTGACATCCTGCCTTCAGCCATACTTAGCAAGGTATTGTGGTTACTGGCACTTTGCTCAGTACATCAGTAATGCAGGCAGTCATATTCATAAATCTCTACATGTTGAAGTAGAATTCAAAGTTTAATTGCAGATGCCAGGAATTATTTGGGAACTACTTCATCTTTTCGCATTAATTCTGTAGATACAAAATTATTGGGGAGCTGGAAAGGTGCCTCAGTTAGCATTGTCCAATTACAAGATACGAACTTCAGATAAGTAGTAACTGAATGTGTGATTTGAGGTGCTTTATATTGTGTTAAGTTTAAAGAACATATAGTAGACATCACTGTTTTGTGTGGCCACCTTTCAGAATTAGTCTTCTTGCTAAGTCAGTTGCTATATAATCAAAAAATTTCAAGACTATTTGTACAACAGTTAGATTAAGTAAAGTTTTTATCTAGAAGTATGGGTAAGTTCTCTTTCAAGTTACTGTTAGGGCCAAGTAGTTGTCTGGGGCTTTTTTTAGGTGCGTGGCACCCAGGATTTTAGAGCAACTTAAGTTGTGGTCTGAAGTGCTTTTCTGCTGAAAGTCGTACCAAAAAAAAAAGTAAATTAGACAAAGTGAAAAGACGAGTCAGTGGATCAAGTGACACGTGTGATGATGACGAAGGCTTTTATCAAGAGGGAGTAGAAATGTGCTCTGGACTACCACAAATTTAAACAATTCCTGAACTGCCAGGCTACCAGAGGGCACAAGGGCAGCAGTGATACTACAACCGCTTCCTTTAGGGGTGAGATGAAACCAAGAGTTTAACTCGGGCCCTAAATTAGATGGATGAAAAGTCTTTCACACACTTTCCCTAGACTTGTAGAATCAAGTTCCAGAAAAGCAAAGTTGTGTTATGTGCACACTGAGGGTGCTACTGATTTCAATCAAGTTGAAATGAAGCAAAGTGGTAACTCAGATTAGCTTAATAAAAACTCTTCACAGTAATGATGCCTGAAGTTTTAGCTTTCATATTTTTCAGATTCTGTAGTGCCTTAGTGTGTGACTCTGAGCTTCATATAAAGTGTTAGCAAGTTCCCTTCACAGGGTAGCAAGACAAAACAATCCTTTTCCAGCCTGAGAACCAAGGACACTATTGCAGCTTCAGGCCCAGAAAGTATGAACAACAACAAATTGAGGAGAGCAATCTGGGATGGTGTGACTTCATAACCTGAAGCTGTAATTGGGGAATTAACCCAAATATGTAAGTGGACCAAAACTTATAAAAGTGTTAAAACTTGTGACTGGTCATCTGCCTTGCCTCCATTTGGGTCCATCTTGGGCAGAGCCCAGGCTGGGCTCTTGTACTGCCCAAGGTGTATCCTTCAAAGGCCTTTTAGTTAATATCTATTTTATTTCTTTAACTCTGTCCAGCTTCTCTTCCAGGTAGCCTCTTTAGACATCAGTAACAGCTCTCAAAAGGTTCATTATTTATATTAAAAAGTTCATGTTGCACTCCACAAGGCAAGATGTCATGTAAACATAAGGTGGTTTTACTTTGCAACACTTCTATTGTTCTAAAGCAGATTGATTTGTCTCACTCATAACTTCTCCCTCACCTGCTGACAAGAACCAGCATACACGTGTGAGAGGCCTGGTAAGAATCTGTTGTGTGCAACACATTTTTAAGCAAGTGGACTGCCTTGTGTGTCCATGTTTTATGTTTCTTATTACAAGCTGTTTTGCTGGTGAACTAACAGGAAAGGGAGTGGCATGGGTTATGCTGTAGTTTTGTTGCCAGCCTCCTGTTTCAGGATGAAAAGTCCTTAGATGAGTCACCTGAACTGTGGTTTTACCAGAGTACAGAAACTAATCCTGACAGGGACACCAGGTTCCTTAATTTCACTGCTGATCATTGTGTGTTTGGTTATCAGTAGAGGCCATTGAACAGAACTTCCTCCTTTTCGTGATCTGAATCTCATTGTGAGAGACTGCCCTGCTCAGAATACAGCATATGAGAGGGAGTACAGCAGGATCCCATCCCTTCAACATCCCTTCAACAAATGTGCATTTTTCAGGTGCACATTCCGTAGCTGAATGTATTTTTTGGTGAGTTTCCACAAGCAGGATGCAGTAGCCTCCTGCAGACACGTGTCACAGTGTATGGTCTGTTACCAGTTGCATATTTGAGATGCCTCTGCTTGATGGAGTATTCCTGGCTTTAGCAAGAACCTTTTTGTTAGAGATGGTTTCTGTGCATATCTTGGACACTGTTTCCTAAATTTATGTACAGGGATTTTCCTGGCACCAAGGACAGCAGATTTATTCAGCCTTAGATGTAAATGAATATTTTTTTAAACAAGCGAAAAATAAAGTATATTGATATATTTTATATGCAGGATATGAAAAGCCAAAGAGAAGCATTTTCTTCCTGGAAAAAATCAAACATGAGGAAAAAGGGGTTGGGAAGGCTAAAACTGATATGAGACGAGCTTTTTTGGCACAGCACTGTCCTTTGCTCTGGTGTTTGGAGAACACAGTACCACTAGGTGTCAAGAAAGTAACTCAACAGGGCCAGAAAGAGAGAGTAAGACGGGCAGAAAAGAGAAAGGAAAGGAGGAGGAGGAGTTAGGGAGTAATAAAAGGATAGAAAAAAGGGAGAGGATGGATGGGACAAAGTGGAGAAAGAAGCCCATGTGCTGGGTTTGTGAGGCTTAAGAAGTGCCTAGATTGCTCCCTATGGACAAGAGGTGCTCCCTCTCCAGGTATGTTGGTGGCCTTTGGTGGCTGCTGCCCCCAGTACAGGTTCACAGCATAATCTGCAAATAGCAGCTGGAAACCACACCACAATCAACTCTTCCTAATACATATTGGCACACACATGCTATCAAGTGCTCAAGCAGGAATGAGTTATAAAAGTTTTATTGAGAACTAAATAAAAATACACAAAGCCCAAGGGGCAGTGCTGGGAGCATGGCTCAATGCCAGGGGCTCATTCACAAAATGGCAGCTCTGCCTTTTAAACACCTGGGAATTACATCAGCTACATGAATATTTATGAGCAGTAATACATATTTTAATATTTTCCTTATATACTTGGGTATATATATATGGATAAATATATAATATGGAGGGAATATATAACATATATAATATAATACTATATATATATATATATATATATATATAAAATATATGGAGGGTATCTATTTTCCTTACATATACCCTCCTGAAGTCTGCCAGTTGACCCTCCTCTGTTGTCCATTGATGGAGAGCTCCTCACAGGTGGCTGGAGGTGAGGTGTCGGCGTGCCAAGGTCCCCAGCGGCGCGCTTCACCCGTCCCTGGCCCGCAAGGGGCACGTACACCCCACGTCTCTGACTACACTGACCAGAGCTGTCTGGTGGCAACAGGGATGGGAGAAGAGAGGACTGAAGGGAGAACAAAAAGGGGTCCAAAGCCAAACTACAACAACAGTTCAACAATATTCATATTCATATAACAGTATTCAACAATATTGAAAGTACTTTGAACCTCTTTAACACACAAAATCATTCATGAGAGCCAATGACTTCACCATCCACCCATAACATACATAATGAGGGATTCAATGAAAATTACCCTGAGGAAACTTAGAAGGAACATGTGCCAAAAGGGTATGACAGCATATAGCTGTGACTGTATGCTTTGTAAGAGAAGGAGGGTTTGGCCACAGTGGGCAGGGTGGTGGAAAGTTGGAAGAATGGGTGGTTGCTACAAATGGGGTGTTGGGGGTTAGGTGTCCTCCTTTTAGTTCTGGCTCACCTGTGGAATTTTTACCCATTAGTTGCGGGGAAACCTGACTGCGGGTATTTGGTGGGTGCTGGAGAAAACACAAAGAGTTCAGCTGGGCCCAGGGCGGGAAGGGGGCAGGAAAAAGGAGGGTAGGGACAGTTTTGGCGGGCTTTCTTCAGCTTCGGAGAAGGACACTTTGGGCGTGGAGCTGTTGCGGTGGGGAGAAGGGAATTTCACCATCACCCAGATGGAGCTGCTGCTTCTTCTTCTCCTTCTTCCCTCTTGGTTGGTGGCCTCACACCCCCTGTCCTGCCGGGACGTGTGGCAGTGCCAGGCACCGCCGCGGAGCTGCTGATTCACCTCATCCACCGGCCCAAGATCTCACCATCCTCTGCCTGAGAGCCCCTTGATTTCAGAATTATAATAATTCGCAGGGAGGTGGTCTACATTTTCATTCCAGGGGAGGCTTCTGCCCTCCCTAGCAGACACCTGTCTTCCAAAACCGAGACCAGAGGGAATGGGAAGAATAGAGAATGGTAACAACCAGGAGGTGCTGTCACCTGTGAAATACTCTGCCTTGCCTAAAACCAGCTTTTAATGCACTGATACAAACCCACAGTGACTCTGCATTTCTGCGTCAGTGCTTGTTGTGAACTGACTTAAGATAGTCAACTGCGCACGCATTCTACATGTCCCTTTCACTCACAGAGATGCCTAAGACATTACAGACCTCACTTTTTACCACACCACACTTGCTCTCCTCTGGAACAAAAGCCACCAGAATCGAAAAATTCACAGAGCAGAAAATGAGCCCTTATTTCATGGCTTGCACAAATCCTTAGGTCAAGCCACTAGGAAGTAACACTTCATTACATGGAATTGTGTAGCAAATGGAATTTTCACCCTCTTGCAAGTCTCACCTTAGAACAAAATCACTTGAATTTCAAAATGTAACTAAGATCTTGAAAAAGCATCGGAACATAATGCTTTTAGGTAAAATATATGACATTTCTTGGTGTAAATATTGCCGTTTAATTTCAGTTATAGACGATTATGATTTACAATACACTGGAACACAGCACATGACAATATGTCTGAAACACTTCTTTCCTCCAGGTTTACTATACTTTCCTGAAAGAATACTCAAAACCAAAAACTTCCTCTTACTTTTACCCTAAAACCCCAAGAGTTGAAAGTTGAGCTGCCGGTAGTCGAGAGTCCTGCAAGCAGTGCAATCAACAGCAGGGGAAAACATTTGTGGTGTGTCCTGGGAATCCATATCACCCTGTAGGGTTGGGCTCAGGATATTAATTTCCTCTCATAATATTTTCTCATGACTTTGTGTGGAAGCAGGACTGCTATAAATTAGGATTGCTTCTGAGCTTTTGATTGGAAGCAGTGATTTTACAGAAGCACTTTCTTGGAAGAACACTGAATGCATAGCAATAAAGAAATAGGATGAATGGCACTTGTCTGCAAGTGTACATTAATACACTTCATTAATGCCAAGACACAAACGTTGCTGCCTACCTTCAGCTCATCTCTGTAGGACTGAACTTTCTCACCATAAATCCATAAATCACACCAGCTCATGGTAAAAGAATCCCATTAAGTATCAAAAATTAAATAGAAATATTGAACTTCTGGCAGTCATACAGGTAAAACTACATGCAGGGAAGGATGACTGATTTAGGACAGGAAATGTTAATAGCTGCATTGGTAGGTCATCTACTTTACTAATGCATAAAGAAAACCAGTATCCCTGGGTGCAGGTTCTGCATTGCAAGATACTCAGAAATTACGGTCTTGTAGTGTCTTGCTGTAATGTTTCAGTATATGAAATCACTGCAGAAACTATATTTCTGCCTGTCATTTCCATTTACTGACAGACCAAACACTGCATTGTAGTAAGGAGATCCCTGCTTGGTGAATACAAACTGTTACTTGACATTCTCACTGCCTTTGGATGTTTGGAAAGGGAAAGCTCTGATGGGCTTTTAGCACATTCAAATAGTGATAGTAATGATAAACCTGGTCATCTTTGTTATACCTGTGGTGGATACTGATCAGCCTAAATCCCCAATAAGCTTAGATTGAAAGTAGTTCTGAAGTCATAACAAAAGCTCTGGGAGAGTGGGGCTAGCCTGGCACTTAAGCCAACTGGATGTGCCTTCTCCTCCTGGGGCGCTACTCCCTCCTCAAGAGATCTGTGCATTTCATGACACACAGAACCATCAACTTCTACTGAACTCCCAGGAATATGGCAGGATAAAAACAGGAACCATGTGGATCACTAAATCATACCTCCTTCAGATGCATCAGCCATGAAATGAGCATTTATGCAAGAAGAACTCAAAGAACATCCAGCCACTACAGCCTTCAGGACTCAATAGCAAGCAAATGGCCTGTCATTAATTTACAAGCTCACAAGTCTCAATGAAGATTCCCCAGACAGTGGTCCACTGGAAAACCTTTAGCAGATCTGAAGCAAAGGTCAGTGATGGAAAATAAAGCTGAAAGAATTAAATTCTGAAAGACCCAGATCCACTGCACACCCAAATTTGCTCACATAGGTCACAGACACTGTGCTGGAAATAACAAACCCAGCACAGCTCTGCACACAGACTGGCACCTCCACGCTTTCAAACTTTTTGTGGCTATCCCTCAGAGCCCTTCACAGTCTTTGAATCAACCAGATGTGGACACCCAGATAGTGGTACAAGATGAGCAGAAGAAACAGGTGCATTTGAATGGGTATTTCCTCTCCATATGATATACTGCAGATCCTTTTATGTGGATTTGGAGCAAGAAAAGTTCTTTTTTCCCATTCTGCAGACTAGGCAGTGGATCTGAGGAGGGCAAATCCTTCTATCTCAAGTTCCTCATTAAGCTTGTGGAAATAACTCCAAGGCAATACTTGAGTCAGGCTATGGAGCAAGACTGTCTCAATTCCATCTCAACTTCCAAATTCCAGGACAGCCTGGCAACCCTCCTACCCATTTTGTGAAACTTAATAACCCTCAGTCTTATTCTTGTTTATGCTTTCAACCCACCCAGGCCTGCATGGCTGGTATCATGGATTAAATCACTGGGAAGTGGGAGTGAAGGCATATGGAGGCCAGGGAAAAGGGAGAAGGGAGGTGCAGCAGTTTGCTTCCCAGCACTTTGCCAGTGCCTGCAGGAATGTGGAGTATCTTTGAGGCTGTGGTTATTGATGATGGTTCAAAACTGTTGCAGAGTGTTTAGCTCTAGCCTTGAGCTGTAGTTGTAGAGGTTAAATACCATCTAAAGGACAGAAGACAGCACTGGACAACTGTCCTGGTTTAGGGCAAATTTGGGAGAAAACCTCCAATGGGGCTCCCCCCGGGAAGCAAACCCACGTGGCCCTTTTCTCCCACCCCCCAACCTGTTCGGGAAGAGATTTCTCTGAGAGAAGTGGAAAAAACCTGTTTATTTCACAGGCACAGCACTACCCAGCACAAAAATGAACAATATCAAATTACAAAACCTCTCGCCCTTCAGAAGAGATGACAAACTTCAGAGGGTCTCTTTCCTGTAGGTGTTCGCTCTGTTATCAGTCCCTCTGGCGCTGGAAAATGCTGCTGCCCAGGCTGGGCTCCCGGTAGTCCACGGGTGCAAGCTCCCGGTGCTCCCCCGAGTCCCCAGTCCAGAGTAGGTTTGATTCGTTTCAAAAAAGGGAAAGAAAACAGTCCAGGAAGACCTCTCTGCTCCGGCTAGTTGGAAAGCCAAGGCGATCTGTGTCTTGTTGTCTGTCTGTGCTGTAGTCAAAACTCCCGATGCGGGGGGAGCAAGTACAGTCTCTGATAACAGACTCGGTGCTTCTTTTCCACTCACTTTTACTCTCAGATGGAATTTTAAGAATACAAAACCTGTGTCTGGGTTAGGTGGACGAATGGGGATACAATTTAACATCATCAACCCAGGACAACAACCTGTCTGAAGGTAGTGCTGCACCCCAGGGATGCCTTAAGGCAGAGCAGGTGGCTGGTCATTAATTCCAACTCCTCAAAAAAACCCATTGATTCAGAAGATTTATTTTCAGTATGTTGACCTTCCAGTTTGGCTGATTTGGCTGATTGGCTGTCAGGATTTTCCTTCACATCTTCATTTCCAAAAACTGCTTGTAGGTGTGAAAGAAACATCCAATCTTTGGTCTCTAATATTTGTATTGAAGGACAGCAAGTGGTTGCAAAGAGTGATCTGGTAATTTTTCTGTCAACATTGAGAAACTCTTAAGGACAAAAACTGTTGCTAGATGGCTTATGCATCCAGTTCTTTGAGACAACACAGCGTGACAGCAAACTCCTGAAGCTGACTAGCTGGGTACTCTGAGCACATCTCTACACTTTCTAGACCAATAAATAATACTTTCTGTGCTCCAGAGTAAATGGAGTAAAGACAGGATTCCATAGCTTTTATGTAGCTCTGACTTTGAGTTCCACATGTGTTCCCTTGCCCTTTCCCCTCAGAGTAAGTGGATACATAGAAATTGGTTTGGGGGCTTCAAAACTACAGTGCCCTTGCTGTAGTTTTGCCTGCCCTGTGAAAGGGCTTCAAGACTTCTGTTGTGAAGATTCTTGTGCTGCATTTGGGACTCAAACAAAAGATGATGTGTTTCCATGTCAGTAGCCTAAAGAGAAAGCCTTTAGTGTCATTCTAGACAGCAGAGAAGGACAGCAAATAGGTCAGTCTGGCAGTTTTGTGGAGAGTGGCTGGGCAGATGAAGAACACAGGTAAGTATAGAAAGTGTAGCAGCTGCAAGGCCAGATCGTTCCCAGACCCAGACAGAAGTAAAGGACAGTAACTGAGCAGCACTGGGAACCACAAACAGGGCTATGGCTGTTCACACCAGCTAAGGTGCGGAGCTGAAGGGAGAGGACAACAGAAGGTAAATTAGCTGAATTAGGAGAACTACAGAAGCTCAGACAACACAAGCCTTTCCCGGATGGCACACTCAGGCATTCAGGAAGGCAGAGATCCCCCAAAGGTCAGCATTGTAGGAGTTGGGACTACTTCACAGGGGACAGTTTTCTACCAGTGGCTATGGGACAAGAATCTGCTGCTTGTGCAGAGAAGATATTTGTTTTCTCAGTTGGAGAGCTCTCCAAATGGCAGCAGCTGAGAGAAATGCAGACACCTTCAGGAGAGTTACAGGGCAGTAGCAGTCCTCTGAAACTTATGCCCTCCTCAGGCTATCCAAGTTTCCTAGGTAAGAGAGCAAAGATTGCAGTGCACCTTGGAGGATCAAAGGGCACAAAGAACAGCAAGGAGCAACTTGATGCTGTCAGAAAATTGTGTTACTAGACCTGGGTATCTGTGTTTGGGAAATTAAATAACAGCCAGCTGCTGGGCACAAAGGCAGCAGGCTTTGTGCAACATCTAGATGAGAGGCTCCAGGGTTATAAATTCTTCAAAGAACAATGGCTATCTCAAGACCTGGGATATGAAGGATCAGTTGGATTCAGTGTTACCTTGCTGACATGGCAAGGAATAAGCCAGTGCCCTCCCTCTCCTCTGCAAAGCTCTGGCCAGTGGCCTCCTGCTTCCCACAGTGCCAGCAGAATGCTCATCATGTCCACTAAGTGCTCTTCTGCTCCTACAGGAATGCTGCCTGGGCCTTCATGGCCCATTCCCACTGTGATTTCACAACTCCTGTGATGCCGTCCAGTGCCTGTGCCCAGCAGGACAGGAGCAGGTGGAGAGAGGATGAGTACCAGTGAGCCCAGTGTCCACAGTTCCAGTGAGCGCCTCCTTCTCTGAGCAAGGATGGGAGCTTCCTGTGATGCTGGAGGGTGCCATGGGCAACCCCCATGGGCAGCTCTTGGGGCAGTATTAACTGGCCCCAAGGCATCACTCCCCACACCCAGAAGGCCCAGAGGGCTGTCTCTGCTCTCAGTGGCCACTGGGCACAGATGAAGCCAGCTGGAAATGGTGGTGGGATGAAGTTACTGAAAGGCTTCAAAAACCTTCCACACAGCCACCTCTAGTGAGTCAGTGGACAAATGTGGGGAATGACAATCTGCACATAAAACAGTGGGGCCAGCAGCACCAGGCATTGTCCCCCTGTGCTCAGCACTGGTGAGGCCACACCTCAAGTCCTGTGTCCAGCTGGGGCCTGTTACCAAAAATCAGAAAAAATAAAAACTCCTTAACATAAATGTAGCATCAAGAAGCCAGCATTCCTTCTTCAGCTGGATGCTTGAGGGGATATCTCCTCAAAAATCTCATCCATGCTGAGTACAGAGAAAGCTCTAGTTTATATACTGTATTTTACTTACATATTGATAGTTTTTCCTAGAAGAAACATAGATTTGAGAATAATTTCTCTGAAGTCATTAACATATGTTCCCTCCCCTCTATCCATGTGTTCTTCTTTCTTGGGGGTCTCTTTGGTGATCCTTGGTGGTCATAGCTGAACTATGTGAACTATGTGAACTAGTGAACTGGCAAAGTTGGCACAACTGGGCTGGTTGCTTTCCAATTTTTCTTCCTGCAGAATAAGCATTGTGCAATTCCACAGGTCAATGGTTTTTAAAGAATAAGCATTGTATTGTACCAGGTGCAAACAATTCTTCATCTGGCAACAGGCCCCTCTCTGCAAGGGATATTGAGGTGCTGGAGTGATATTGAGGTGCTGGATGAAAGGTCTGGAGCTCAAATTCTCTGAGGAGCTGCTGAGGAAACTGGGGTTGTTTAGAGTCAGGAAGAGGAAACTTGGGGGACTTATCACTCTCTACAACTGGCCGAAAGCAGGTTGTAGACAGGCAGGGGTTGGTCTCTTTCTCCCAGGTAGCAAGTGGCAGGATGAGAGAACAGCTTCAGGCTGTGCCGGGGAGGCTTACGTTGGACATTAGAAGGAATTTCTTCATAGAAAAGCTGCCCAAAGAGGTGGCTAAGTCAGTGTCCCAGGAGTCGTTTAAGGAAAGACGGGATGTGGCACACATTGCTACTTTTTGGTTGACATGGTGGGATTCGTTCACAGGTTGGTCTCGGTGATCTCAGAGATCTTTTCCAACCTGACTGCTTCCGTGATGCTGCAACAGCTGAGCCACTCCAGCGCACCCACACGGCGCGGTGCTCCGGCACGGCAGCACATCGCTACAGCCGCCGCTCGGGGCTCGGGGCGGGCCGGGGCGGGGCGGCCGCCGGCCCAGCCCTTCCCGGCTGTGGGCGGTGGCGGCGGCCATTGGCCAGTTCAGGTGCCGACATGGCGGCCAGCGCGGTATCCAACCCGTCCCAGCTCCTGCCGCTCGGTAACGATGAGGGGGCTCCCGGGGCCCCACACTCGGGGCCCGGCCCGGGGTCCCTCTCCGGGGGCAGCGGCGGCTGCGCGCCCCTCTGTGGGCCGGGCCGCGCCGGCGCCTGGCGGGAAGCGCGAGGGCGGCTGGCGTCAGGCGGCGCGGCCCGCGCGCGGCCCGGAAGGATGTCGGCTCTGGGGCCAGGGGAAAAGGGATGGGGGTCTGGGGGCTGAGGTGGGGTGTGGGGCTGTGCGAGTGTCTGAGGGAGGCCGGTGGGGGTAAGGGTGTCGGGGGCGGGCTAGTGTGTGTGGGAGAACGGAGGGGGAATGCGTAAGAGTATGGAATGTGTCCCTCTGTGAATAAACGCAAAAAAAACCTGTAAAGCAGGAAAGACTTGCTTTGTAGAATGTATGCTTTTCTGTTTATCTACAGAACTTGTGGACAAGTGCATTGGTTCACGCATTCACATTGTGATGAAAAGCGACAAAGAAATTGTTGGGACACTTCTAGGATTTGATGACTTCGTCAGTATCCTTTGATGGAAGTGTAAGGCAGTCTGCTTTATGCTCTGTTCTAAGTAATTTATAGCTGTTGAGAGTTTTGAGTTCACTGAATAGAACCTTTTTATATGAATCGGGTGTATTCTTCTATTTTCAACTTTCAGGTAAAATCACTTTCTGGTATAAAATTAAAATAGCATTAAATACTCTTGTTTTAAAATCTGGGCTTTATTTTCCTTGAAACTGGATTTTCAGATATGGTGCTGGAAGACGTTACGGAATTGTAAGTATGTTTTCTGCCTTTTGTTGCTATTTAATGTTTGGTTTACTGAGGCAAAATAGTGTGTAAAGTCTGCTAGCAAAATGTTTTCACTTTTTTTAATACTTGCCAGCTGGCTAGTTTAACCTTGGACTTAACTGTAGGAAAAAAACCTGTAGAAGGTGATGTGTTCAGGATGGCCATGCCATACAGTAGCTATCGTATGGTTTATGCTTGTATGGGGATCCTGTTTGCAGTCTTAATTTTGCATGGGTTGTGTGGCAAAAGTTCCAGGAGTTAATTTGTTTTTACACTTAAGACATAGGCAACAATTCAACAAGGTAACAAATATTTTGACTATGTCATAACATGTTGATATGTCATATTCAAGAATTTGCCCCGCTTTAGAGGGTGAATATACATCTCCATGTACTGAGCAGAAGAGACCTTTTTAGATGCCAGTTAGCTTTCTGTACCTAGGTGCTCCATTTATCAGGATCATGCTGCAGTGTGGCTGATTTATGTGTGAGTTCCAGCAATGGTCACCTTAATGCAGAGATTTCTCTTGGTTCTGTGGACAAAACTGGAGTCGTTATTCTCTGGTTCTGTGTTCTTACTTACTGTTTCTAATGGTTCTTCAGTGAGATCACACCTGAGGGCAGAAGAATCACAAAGCTGGACCAGATTCTGCTCAATGGAAATAACATAACTATGGTGAGTCATCAAAGGCTGCATGTGTTGACTTTCTATGCCTGTAAATCGATTGGCGATTGTATTCAACTCCTTTAAGCTGAGCTTTCCTGACAGTTTTGTTGCATCAGGAAGTTTCAAGTAGCTTGTTTGCATAGCTGGCCACAAAGCCTGGCCTTCCAACACAAGGGTATTCCTAATTTTGTAGAAAGGCCCAAGTCGGAAGATTTGTGTCTAAGTTGGCTCTCTATGAATGAGAAATTGTCTCCATTGTGTTGTTTTACCTATCTTGCACCTCTGCAATGTGTGCCTGAGCAGGTGCCATCCTGTGTTAATTTCATAGCCTTTTTCTGCTTTGGCTATTGTTCTGCATGTTGAGAGGACAGCATATGTTCTGAATCCTTGCATGGGGTGAAATTCCTGCCATCCAGTCAAGCTGGTGGTGTGTTGCCCTTGGAGAAGAGCCTGGTTTTTCAGCAAGACATAGATAGATTTCTGCATTAGATCTCACATCGCTTTTGGAGACATGTCTTCCCACATAAGGAATTCCATGCTTTAGACTTTTTCTTATTTTGATCCCGAATCCAGTGAAGCTCTTTCTCTTTAGAAATGCTCAGCTGATTAGGACAAAGATATCAGTAAAAGGAGTAGTTAATCCTTTTTTTTTCCTTACGCTTTTCTTTTTGTATTTCTTTTTCTCTTCTTCGGTTCTTTGCTTCCTTCACAGGGAGATGTTACGTTGATTTACTCCCTGCTGCCTTTTTGGTGTGCATGTCTCTGGCAATAACTTCCTCTGTTGGGAGAGTCTTTTGTGGTCTAGCCACTTTTGTGGTCCATGTCCTAAAATGTCTGTTGTAAAGCAATAGCTGTCATGCATGGGTTTGTAAAGCTGAACTCCATTGCACTAATGCAAAAATCTCTTACTCCTTCATAGCTGGTTCCTGGAGGAGAAGGACCTGAAGTATGAAGACATGATATTCATACGTGTATTTATATGCAAAATCTAAATACAGATGTTGGGGTAGAAGTGTGCTTGGGTGTGGATCATTCGTTTGCTTTGCTTACACACTTGACATTTTACAAAAGACAACTCTAAGAAAGGGGCTGGTGGTAACGTTGACTTTGTAAGTTGAAATCATTACTTTTTTGTAAAGACATGTAAACCTCTTCTGAATAAAAGGCTTTTTCTTTGTTGGTTACTGTGTTCTGTTACGTAAGTGCACAAGTTAGATAATTTTATAACTACTTGAAAGAGTAGAAATATGACAGTTGTGTTTCAGTTGCCATCAGTCTTCATTTTTCCTACATCTGTTGCATTTGCTTCTGGCCCAAGTCTATATAATACACAAGTCATGAGCCAGGATGTTGCTGTCCTTTGGCATACAGGCAGATACTGAGCTGGATGTTTTGTTCAAAGGCTGTGTCACTTGAAACCATGTGGCTTAGTTCTGAAAGCCCTTCAGACTGGGTGCGTCTCTTTGATACTCAGCAGCATTTGGTTCTGGTGGCCTTGAGGTTCAACTGTTGTGGACCATTTTGCTTGGCTTCCTTACAGCGGAGGCCCTGTAATGGCATTTGTCAGGTAAGAACAGACAGACCAAACCTATTTCATGTTCTGAGGGTGAAAATCCCCAAGGCTGGTGTTGAAACTTGCTGGTGTCAGTGGTGACTCTGCTTCCACCACTTGATGATGCTGTGTATACTCAAATTGTGGCTGTGGCTGGCTGTGGCTGCTTGCACAGTTTGGAACACTCATTTTAGAGTATACACGAGTTTCTGTCTTCATCTGTTCTGTGATAGAAAAGCGTGACAGATGTTGCAAGCTACTATTGTAGGATAATTTCTGTAAGGAATTGCTATTTTGTTCTGATGCCATGCTCCCAGTGCAGCTTATGCTTCCATAGTACCCCTCTCCCCTGGCTTACATTTGTCAATGTCTTTGGAGAGGAATCACAGGTGCCTGCTGTCACTGTAGACAAGCAGGGTGCAGCATGGGCTCGCGTGGACAGGATGTGCTTTGCCTTCCCATCACAAGATGAAAGGGGAGTTGGAGAAAGGGGCTCAAGAGCAAGATTCTGCAAGGAAGGTGCTGTACTGATCTTTCTGCCTTGCTTAATCTGACAGAAGAGCTGCCTTCTGCTAGCTGGGTGTGAGCTCACAAAGCAGTGAGAACCGCTTGCTGTTTGTTAAAAGGGAGAGGGAATCCCTCCTCTCTACAGGGAGCGTGCAGCTTCTGGCTCATTATGTGTTCTGAATAAATTATCTGTGATTGCAGTGTTCAGGTTGTGTCCTGCCAATCTATACTACTTACTCCCTGAATGTGTTTTCTTCCTTTCTGTCTCCATTTCTTCCTCCAGCTTTGTTTAATACATATATTTTGAAAAGGTACATTTTTTGAAACTTAGATTTGATTGAAGCATCATCTGTGTGTGTTTGCCTTACTTTCCTAGAAATAACAAGTCTTTTCACAAGAAATTCAAAGATTTCTAGTCAGGGCAGCGCTACTGTGTTGAGATATTGTTAAATAAAATTTTGGTTTTGTTCCAGTATAGGCACTTGATTTCTACTTCACTCAGTGTTTTGAAAACAGTCATGCTTCTGAGAGAAGAGTAGATCTTGACTCAAAAGCAGCTTTTACTTTGACAGCACAAACATCTTATTCTCTCAGGAATTTGTTGCCTTGAAAAAACCCAAACAACTTGATACTGCCCCAGTTCTTGCTTGATTGGCTGTGTTTTGTTCCACTCACTGCAGAAGGAGTGCTAAGACTTAACGTTTTCTGAAGACAGTTCTTGACTCAGGGGTCTGCAGAGATTCCTCTGAAGAATCTCTGTGTGTGTAAACACAGTCCTTTCTAAGATTTCACTCTCAGCTGAGAATATAATGTATTCCCAGTGGGTCTGGTTTGCTTTGCATTCATTATTCCTGTAGCCTGTTGCTTTGGAAGTGCAGCTAGTGAGTTTATCCATTCATTAAGTAAGTCGTGGTTTTTGATATTCTTTCCATAGAAATCCAAGTGCTTAATTATACTACACTGTCCTGCTGTGGACACTAGTGTTCTCCAGTATGCTATTCAGGGTGCCACCACTTGTAGGTCTTTTAAAATAATAACCGTAGGCTTAAAAAAGATGGAAAATTGAATGAGGCTTTAAGTTTAGAGCAAGATAGCTGTCAGGTTAAAATAATTTTGTGGTTAGGCCATGCACAGTGGTGGTTCTATTCAGATTTATATTTGTTTAGCTTTCTGTTTTTCTTCAGGATAGTACTGGTTGCAGTGATTTTTAGTTCTACTAACTGGCTGTCTGCCTTAGGATGGAGAAAGTTCCCTTCTGCCTAGTCTTTCAGTATGCTTGCTCATTTTGGTTTGGGTATAAATATCCTCTGAGTAACCTCATTGAAATTATTAAAACGAGTCCTGTCAGTCCCAGGTTGCTGCAAATTCTTAACACAGTGCTTCCAAAGCATATAATTGTAATTTAGCAGTCTCATCAGCAATGTTTTGCAGTTGTAACGTTATTTTGGTCAATTGAACTACAGCCAGACAAAATGTAAGCAGAGAACACTAGAAGATTTATTCCAGTTTCAACTCCAATGAATCCGACCTTGAGGCAGTCGATACAAAGAGTTAGCAAATATTTTCAGGAGCTTGCTTTGACATTTTCAAACTACTATAATGAACAGGAATCAAAATTCAGCTTTGTTTTGACTGGTGCTGCATTAAAGCTGGGCCACACTTTTGCTTTCTGCTGAAAAAGAGAATGGATTTGAATTAATCACTTAACAACAGATGCTGCAGCTTGATGTCATTTTCATGAAGACACTAGGGTTGGTTAATTAAACTGTTAGGAAAAAAAACGATGCCATTTTATTTCAGAGGTCCTTACTTACATTTGTGCAATATATTGCATAACTCTCCATTTTCTGCAGAACCTAATATATATTTAATGGCTATTTTCTATAAGCTTTTATAAACTCACATTCTCTTGAAGCATTCTTCTAGAAGCTCAAAATAAGAATTAAGTATTTGTTGCTTTAACAGGAAAACAGTTACAAGGAAACACAAAAATATACCTGTTTAATCCATTATGAAGAACTACTTCAAGCAGATTGAATATGATCTTCATACATCAATACTTAATAGAATTTGTTAGCTGTTTTCTTTCTTTTTTTATAATGTATTTAATCAAAATTTTAAAATAGATGTTTTATAAAAAAAATGGCAATGTACTGTAGTTTTATTCCAATTAATGGGTTCTCAAAACCCAGAGTAACCTCTTTAAATCTAATTCAAACCTGTAAACATTAGTCAGTCATTCATTGGGTGGTTGGTTGGTTTAGCATGCTTCTTTTAATGGATCTTCATATTGTTTTCAGTACTGATTAAAAAGATTGGCCTTCAGCAGCCATTAAGTGCAAAGTGATTTGGCCAGTCCTGCTGTCACCTGCATTCCCCTGGCATTCCGTTTGGTGAAGAACTTGACATGGCAGCAGCCCCTGCACAGGAAGAGGAAAACACAGGTTATAAGGATTTATAAATAAGCAGTTAAAATCTTTTTCCATTCAGTATGCACTGCTATATTGTCATGATTTAGGAATGTTACTCCCCCGTTCAGTACCCCCACTGAGACTCTCCCAAACTCTGTGCAGTTTTTGACAGTCCAGTGTACTGTTCAAATTTGCCAGAGGCTAATGCATGGTAAGGAATAGGATACCTACTCAACACTGTGCTCTCTGGCTCAGGAGACTATTTTTGAAACTAATGCCATTGTCTGACTCAGCTCTTTCTGGGGTTCCATGTTACCACAGGGCTTACTTTTCAAGGTCCAAGATGGTGTTGGGGCATAGGGCACATCTCCAGCCATCCAGTGGCTGGTTGCACCACTGTCAGCACATAGCACTTGCCTTGGCAGGTTTGTGGGACTGCAGTCTAACTAGCCAAGCCTCCCCATATTTGTATTTTGACCACTGTTCCCCACAGTGAGTAAAGCTACAGAGGCTTTACTTGCCCTGCTTTATTGCAGTGCATGTTTCAAAATTAAGAATAATCTGGGAAATAGTGCCCATGCTTAAGTCCACTCCATGGTCAAGTCACAAACCTGTCTATATTGTTGCATCTCTTCCCTGATGGCCTGAAGCATCATAGGGCCAACGAGCCAGAAATAATTCACCCCTTTTTTGCCAGACCAGATCCATCTGAGACGCTTTAATCTTGGCAGTCCAATCTACCTGTCCATTGTTGTGATGTTCTTCAGTAGCCCAAGTCCTGGGTGTGGGTGGATCTACATGATGTGCTTTTACAGCCAGCTTTTCTATCCAGGCAGTGGTGTCTTGTCAAACTGCAGCAGCTCAGATGGTTTTACCTCTGTGCTGCTAGTTGATCTTTTTCCATCGATCCAGCCACCCCTTACAGAGCATACAGAGTGTACAGATAGGGTGCTGGCCATTTCTCTTGTTTAGTAATATCTGAAGCCATCTGGATGGCTTTCAGCTCTGCATATTGACTTAATCCACCTTGCCCTGCAGTAGCTTATGCAGCTCACCATGTAGTACTCCATATAGCAGCTTCCCATATTTTATTTATCCTCATGATATGGCAGGAACAGTCAATGATTAGGGTATGTGGCTTTCCTCTTTCTGGTAGCTGGCTATATGGTGGGGCCTCCTCAGCACATGTCACCTTTTCGTCATGCTCCTCTGATGATTGTCCAAAATGTTTGACTTCCTTGATTTCTAAGATCCCTGGGTGATCGGTATTTCCTATTTGAGCTCACTATGTGATCAGCACAACTCACTTACTCCATGTAGCATCAGTGGCATGATGTGTGGGAAGGACTTTCCCTTTGAACATCTAACCAGCAGTGCCAGCAGGAGCTGTGCTTTGGTGCCCGTCACTTCCAAAGCAGCTCAAAATCCTCCATAAGCTGTCAGAATCTCTTTTTCAGGTGGGGTGTAACAGGCATTTGATCTCTTGTATCTCTGAGTCTGGAACCCCACTGGTCATCCTGAAGTCTTCTGGGTACTTTTTGCCAGACTTCAGGAAGGACCATTCTGCCCATCTGCACTATAGAGCAAATTTTTCACATGTGCTCCTATCCTGACCGGCCCAAAGGTTACTGCATGAAGATCTCCTGTTCAGTTAATTCAAAATCTTGTTGTTGTTCAGGACCCCACATGAAAAGATTCTTCTTCCACATCACATGATAAAGAGAGGGTATACAATCTGACCATAATCTGTAACATGCATCCTCCAGAAACCCACAGTGTCTAGGAAAACATGTGCTTGCTTCTTGCTGGTTGGTGGGGACATAGCTGCTTGTTTGTTGACCACATCCATTGGAATCTGATGACATCCCACTTGGCATTTTGTTTCTAAAAGCTGAATTTCCTGGGCAGATCCTTTGAGTTTGTTTTACTTTATGGCAAAACTGGCCTTCAGGTGGATCTGGGTTATTTTCTCCTCTTCCTCGAAAACTTCCTTTGCTGCGTTGCCCCATACAATATCATTGATATACTGCAAGTGTTCTGCAGCCTCTCCATTTTCTAGTGCAGTCTGGATCAGCCAATGGCAAATAATGTGGCTGTTTCCACCCCTGGGGCATCTGGTTCCAGGTGTACTCAGGCCCTGCCTCTTCTGTTTTGAGGGCTCTGCTTCCACTTCATCCCTCATGAAATGAACTGACTACATGTTGGATTTCTTTTTCTGTATAGGGGTGACTGCTACTGTCAGGGGTTGTTCCTCTGGCTCAGCAGCATTTTGAGTGGCCATGGTGCCTGTTGGTCTGCTTTCTTTCTCCTCCCCTGGAGGTGATGTCTACTATTGAGCAGCGTCCAGTAAACAGTAGCCAGGACAGAACATGTTGCATAAGTTCATGCCTCTCTGGAGGTACTACAGCATTTTTCTTTGACACATTTCATCATTTTAACATGTTCCTGTAGTTATTGATGGGTGAGCTGCAAAACCATTGGAGAAGTCCTCCTGGCTCATATTCTAAGTTCCATACCACTCATTACTATCCTGCTTCAGGGCAGATCTCTGAATAACCCTAGAAATCTTTGTTGTCTCTAAATATGGTGTGCACTGCACTGGCAGACCTAGCAACAAGAACATGCTTTCCTTAACATCTAAAGGGAATTCAAAATTCTTAAAAGCTGTTATAATAGGTCTGAGGGGGGGAAAGGGGGTGAAAGGCTGGGGAAAATCATCCTCCTCTTTTCTCCCCGTAGACTGGATACTTTTAATTGGACTCCCTAGGGTAGCGCCTTAGTTAAGGCTGGAGGTCAAAACTGAATACGCATCCAAAATGACCCCTGGTATTATCATGTCATGATACTACACAGTGCAACAGAGGAATCCTGATCCCTCTCCATGCTGTGAAAAAGAGAATCATGATGGGCACACAGTGCATGTATAGAAACATTGAGTTTCTATTGGCCAGGTATTGGTGCTGGGGGCTACAGGTATGTCTTCTGTGAGAGCCTGCTGGAACCTTCCTCACTGTCTGGCAGAGTCAATGCCAGCTAGATCCAGGACAGATGTGTCACTGCCAAGGCAGGGCCAATCAGAAATGATGGTAATGCCTCTGTGACAACATATTTAAGAAGAAAGGAAAAAAAAAAAAATTATTGCACAGATGTAACTGTGGCCAGAGAAGAGCAGAAGAATATTTGAGAGGAACAACTCTGCAGACACCAAGGTTAGTGGGGAAGGAGAAGGGGAGCTGAGATCCACCTGCAGTCTGTGGAGGAGAGCAACTCTGGGGTGAATGCTGAGAAGAGGCTATGAATTCATGGGAGTCATGTCCTGAAGCAGGCTCCTGTCCTGAAACAGGGATGTCCTGAAGCAGGGACCTGTGGACCTATGGAGAGAGGAGCCCATGCTGGAGCAGGTTTCCTGGTAGGACTTGTCACCCTTTGGGGGGACCCATGCTGGAGCAGTCATTTCTTGAAGAACACTGTGGAAGAGTGATCCCTGTTGCAGCAGTTTGTGAAGAACTGTTGCCCATGGGATAGACTCACATTGGAGAAGTTCATAGAGAACTGTCTCCTGTGGGAGGAACTCCATGCTGGAGCAGGAGAAAGATTCCTCTTCCTGAGCAGCAGCAGAAACACACAATGAACTGACTGTCCATCCCCTGTCTCCCTGCAGCACTGGAGGAGAGGATGTAGAGCTGGGAAGGAGGGAGAAGTGAGGGGAAGGTGTTTTTTGTTTTATTTCTTGCTATAATTCTCTGATTTTGTTTGTAATAAATTTGATTAATATCCCTAATTCTAGCTGGTTTTGTCTGTGACAGTATTTGGTGATCTCAGGATCACCAGGATTGATCTCTCCTGGTCCTTATCTCAGCTCATGAAGCCTTTGTTACATTTGCTCTCCCTTGTCTAGCTGCAGAGGGGATGAGGCTTTGGCGGGTATCTGGCATCCAGTCAGGGTCAGCCCATCAGGGGCTTAGGTAGCGCATCCACATGAGCAGACCAAGCAGCATTGTGACCAGTGACTCTACCTAATACAACAAATGCTTAGATCAAATTGTTTCCAGGTCACACTGGGCAGATCTGTTATTATATCAACCCTTCAAGCCCTGAAGACAGATAAGGGTGCTGTGGTTTAGGAATGGTGTTCCCCAGTTCAGTGCCCCCAGTGAGACTTTACCGAGCTACACACTGCTCTCTCTTGCTGCCCCACCTTGCTGCAGCATGCTGGAGAGGAGAATTGGAGGCACCAGAGGTAAACGTCATTGGTTAAGATAAGAACAACTTACTTGAAAGAGCAATGAGATACAAATCCAAATGTAACAGCAATGTCAGAGTGTATAAGAAAAGAAACAATTCACGCAGAAAAAAACCCCAGATAATAGACAATATTAGACAGCTCCCTCCGCCACATTTTCTTGACCGCAAGAACTCCTTCTCTCCCCGACAGAATTCCATTCCCCTGCTCCTGGCAGTGATGTGAGGTGGTGTGGAATAGGCTACTACTAAAGATTAACCCTTGTCCTGGCTAAAGTTAGGACATATATACTAACTTCAGCATTTAACACCTAGTAATGGAAAAAAAGAAAAAAAAAAAAAAAAAAAAAGCAAGACTCTTTTCACTATTTTCTTGACATTGCTGCCCCTTGGAGCCCTGGCTGACCAACCATGCAAGTCAAGGGCCCTGTCAGAGGACACCAGAGCTCATTCCTGACCCACCAGCAAGTCAGCTGTTCTCTTTCTTTCCTCTGGGAGTGGGCACAGGTAGGACCTTGTCCCACCACTGAATCTGTACCGCCTCTGGCAACCATGTAGCCACTGCAGTTCCCTTGCAATGGCTGCAGCCATGAAATCTTACTGTGATTTGAGTCCTTTTTCCTGTGCTCGGTGAATTCTTATATGCATGCATGAACAAGATAAAGAGAAAATGATCCTTTCAACAGAAGGCACACTGGAACATTTCCTACAGCAATACATGTGGCAGCTTCAGCAAAATGAGACATTTTATTTATTGTCTCCCTTACACTTTTGAAATCAATCCCTAATACTAAGTGGAAAGGACTAAGTAGGCACACAGGCAATGCTACAGGAAATGTATCTATAACTTGACAAAAAGTTAGAAGTTATTAATAACCACACATTGTTCACTGTTTAGAAAATTTTATTTTCTGTATATTTTTTCCTGTATAAAATAGTTCTCCCTTAACTGAATCAACTAGATTGACTGCCTTGTTACTGTTTTTCCCCTTACATCATCATTGGAGATCTGATCTGGATTTCTAAAGGTCATAAAATACCTGTATCCAGTGTTTTCAGAAAAAAACAAACAAGTATAAACACACTCTTAACAGCACTATTCTCCCTAAAGATTACCCAACTCTTGTTAAAACCTTAGTAACATGACATCCCATTTAGCCCTCTAAAAGCAGATTTTAGTTCCCAGCACTTACTTTCCTGCTCTTTTTTTTTCTTTAAGCGCTTTGTCCGGTCAATGGCAGCCAACTCAGCTTTCAACAACAGGTAACGTTTCTGAATTTCCTGCAATTTTGCTTGGAGAATTGTTATGCGCTCGGTGCTACTCAGATTTTGCAAGTCAGCTGCAATTTAAACAATTTCTTTTAATTATTGCACTGCAGCATTTCCCAAGCCTTCTGAATTTCAGTGAAGGGGGAGGTACTCAAATCTTAGTGATGTGTTTTGATGTAGCAGGCAGCAAAGCTGAGGAACGGCAGGTGCTGTGTATTATCTCTATCTTGACTGACACAAACACACTGAAACCTCTTCTTACAAGAAATACTAAACAAGTCCTGGTTCAAGAAGGTAAAATGGAAGGGGAAGATTCAAAAATTAATAAAAATTAATAATCTAAGAGGCTGAACAGAAGCAGAGAACAAGGACTAAAACAACAAGAAAGAAGAACTATCAGGATATATGACAAAATTAAGCAAACTGAGGATGGAGTGATTTTAGAGGGGTAAAACCCTCAAAACCAGAAAATTCCAATAGGCTTCTATAGTATATAGCAAGACCACAGGAGGCATGTTTCAAAGACGATACTTACACTCTTGAAAACTCCATTTGCAACCTTTGGGCAAACGATTATCGCGTTCTTTTAGATCAGATTCCCTCTCTTCACTTTGCCCACATTTTCCTGTAGGAAGGTAGATTGTTACAAAACAATGCAACTTTCCCACCCGACCCAAAGCTTACCAGGAGCTGTCTCACTCTAACATGACAGAATCCATCCTGTTGTAGCAGCTTGGTACACAGCTCTCTGCACCACAGGTGCACAGGTACAGGACCACAAACCAGGTCTGTAATGGGGCCCCTCTAATTCTGGCATGCTGGGAAAGGGAAACCTTGCACTGGAAACACCAGCCAGTTAGTTGTTGTGCACGTAGACTCAGATCTGTTCTGCGGATTAATGGGAACCAAAGTCCTACAGACCTAGAAGGTTGATAAAAGTAGCAGACTGTGGCTCCACAATCCATCCCAAAAACTGGCAAGTATTTAACTGGAAGCGTGTTTGCATGAGCGTAAGGAGGTAGGGTAGGGACACACTTCCTGGAAGGAGATTCTTGAATACGATCCAGCTGCTCAGGGTTCGTATAGCCACAGTCCACTCTAATCTCCAACTGGATCACGACAGCAGTGCACTTATTGCTTTAGAATCACAGCCATAAATAAATTGCCTGCATCAGAAAATAAGGCAAAGAGGCACTGTAATGTGTTCATGTAGGTGCCAAAATTATCTACATCTTTCTAGTTACGGATCTATATAGTCTTTTAAAGACTTTGCAAGACTGATTATTACATCCTAGCTCCTGTTCACCTTTTTAAATATTATTTTCAAACAAATGGCACTTTCACATTTTATTTCACATTGAGCTACTGTACTTACTAATTTTATTCTTCTTTTTGATGTTCACAGATGTTTTGAGGCTTGTTTTCTGCTTTTTGGAGGAGCTGTCTCTTCCCTGAGCATCTTGGAGATTTTTTTGGCCTCTAAACACTATAAAGGAGGAAAAATATACCAAAAAGTAGAAAGAAACAGAAATAACAACAACAACAAATAAAAAAGCCTTCAGTTCTGTGTGTTTTTTTCTCCAAGTATGTCCATCTGTGATTAACAAAGCAACAAAGATACATTTGTTGAGGCCTGCCCATTGACCTCTTCCAAACTCTCACCTTTGTTGAAGGAAACACATTTTGTTGCATTCTTTTAAAACAACACTTCCAGATGAATGGTAATAGTAACACACTTTAAGGGCATTTTGAGAAAATTCAGTTAATTGTTTAACTGAAGTCTATTGCAATGAAAAAAACAATTCTGTCATTTCAGGAATATAGTCAGACACATATTTTCTTCCTCAGAGTTAAAATTTTTTTAGGTGCTGTAGCACAGTGAAAGCAGCTGTATTTTTGATGAACTGCAAAAGACCCAGTCGCTTTCACAAAAAAGCATTTGGATGCAGCCTTGTCAACAGTTAAAAAGCGGGCAGCAATACACTGACATCATGTGCACTATTGTTGGCTGTGTTTATTATCCTCAGTTCTCTGGTGTCTCAGGATGAATCTCAAAATCACATCTGAATGTGAAGCCCAGCTAAGAAGGTCAATGTTTGATACCGGCTTAAGTTCCATTTTTCAGAACATTAACTTCACAAGGGGCAATGGTTGCCCAAACATGCAGTAACTGGTGCTTCCTCCTTCAAATTAAATAGCTTACAGAGAAACAAGTTTTATGCAAGAAACAGCATCTTCTATTTGTAAGCAGGGCACTCAAAATGCTTTCATCTTGCTACAATAAGTATTTCTTACACAATGTATTACAACTTGTTTTGGGCCTTTCTTGTCAGGTCCAGTATGAACATCATTCTTTTTTACTTTTTTCCACATTGAAACCATCACAATTCCTGACAAAAGGTCAAGAAACTACCTGGCAGTTGTATTTTATTCACTAGATGATTATACCATTTCTATGCATTAGACAGTAGGCTACTATTTCCTATGAAAATTCACTTCCCAGCAGCAAAACTATAGCAGAATGAAGATACATCCACAATGGTAAAAGGAGACTTGTTTAAGTTGAAGACAACTCTTTTTACCCTTTCCTTTACCATTTTCAGCATGCTCTGGCTCTGATTGATTACCACTACTGGAGGTGACACTGGCATCAAAATCTTTCGAAGAAATATTTCGCTCAGATTTGAGATCTTGCATCTGCCCTGCAGTATTCTGTATCTCTGCTGTGCCATCTGTTTCACTTGTGATGCTTTGTATCTCTTCTTGATTTGGTGTCAAACTCCCAGAGACAGTGACAGTGGATTGATGGTTACTGTTCTCTGCTTCAGCTACAGTGGAAGGTGACTCAGGAGTTGAAGGAGTATTTTGGACTAAAAACTCCTCTTCCTTCTCACTGTCAGTTTTATTCTAGGTGAAAGAATACAAAAAACCCTCCTCATTTGAGCAATTACGAGATTGCAATCCTAAAATTACAGTGCTTACAATTATGTTAAACATTTGATGTGTAGAGGAAAGCTCTCCTCTTCATTTAAAAGACTACAAGTACCTTCCTACAGTCCATGCTGAGAGCTTTCTCCTGAAGACAGAACCTTTGCTAACACCAAAACAAATGTGAAAGCAAAGACAGCCCGTGCTGTAGAAGCCCGGCGGCCGTTGGGCAGTTGGGCAGTTTGTGGCCGTTGGGCCGTTGGGCTGTTCCTTGGCACTGATGTTCCAGAGGGAAGGAGGGCGAGAACATGGGGCAGCAGGAGCACTGACTCCTGTGGCAGAAGGAAATTCTTCCTTGCAGCCCACTGCTGGAGGAAGCTAACCTATGCCTCAATAT